>NC_086318.1:431584397-432184397 GCF_036172605.1 Pelobates fuscus
CTGACACAGAGCAGAATAGAGACTGTTCCCCCTACATAGGGTCACTTGGTAGGTATGGATTGACACCTGTCCTCAAAACCCCTGATACACACTGACACAGAGCAGAATAGGGACTGTTCCCCCTACATAGGGTCACTTGGCAGATATGGATTGACACCTGTCCTCAAAACCCCTGATACACACTGACACAGAGCAGAATAGGGACTGTTCCCCCTACATAGGGTCACTTGGCAGGTATGGATTGACACCTGTCCTCAAAGCCCCTGATACACACTGGGGGGAGCTACTGTCCTCCCCAACCCCTGCGCGGTGGGTGGGGGCCATAAATCACAATGGGGAGACCTACTGTCCTCCCCCCCTCGGCCCCCACACCTGCGCGGTGGGTGGGGGGCATAAATCACAATGGGACGGACCTACTGATAGGAGTGGAGTATTGTTCATATCAGTTTAATACCTTCCGCGTCTCCTATCAGTGGACGTGTAAATGGCAGAGATTTTTAATTGTTGAATCACCTCCCCTTTTTAGGCCAAGGTGGGAAGATGCTTAGACCACTGGTATATTGGTGCCATCTTGGAGGATTTTAATTTTTGGTTTGGTTTTTGAAGCCACAGTGCTGCACCAGTGGGCCTAAAAATTAGGCATGTACACATGCCTGAAAAATTTGGTATTGTTGCAGCCGCTGCTGTAGCAGCGGGCAGAAAAATTGATGTTTGTTTCACAGGCAGAAAGTGCCCTAAAACATGGCGGCTTGAACCCTAGTTGGTGGCGGATAAGTCACGCAAGTCAAACGTCATTCAGAGCTAAAATACAGCAGCGTGTGGACCATTTTTAGCCCAAGGCAGCTCATCTCATCAGGCCTTTTTTAAGCGAATGTATCGCCCAGTGTCAGTCCCTTCGGGATCCATCCCTCATTCATCTTAATAAAGGTGAGGTAATCTAGACTTTTTTGACCTAGGCGACTTCTCTTCTCAGTGACAATACCTCCTGCTGCACTGAAGGTCCTTTCTGACAGGACACTTGAAGCGGGGCAGGCCAGAAGTTCTATCGCAAATTGGGATAGCTCAGGCCACAGGTCAAGCCTGCACACCCAGTAGTCAAGGGGTTCATCGCTCACAGGGGCGGGCTGGGCCGGGGGGCAGGGAGGCAATTGCCCCCCAGGCCGCCCTAAATCCCATTAAGATCGGCCGCGGCGGGCCGGCCCTTTAAATGCTGCAGCCGCCTGAGCGCTCTGTAAAGAGCGCTCAGGCGGCTGCAGAACAGATTCTCCCCTCCCCTCCCCTGTAGCGTGGCCGAGCTGCTCTCCGGTCCCGGCCGGAGTGATGGGAAAGTGCACGCTCAGTGTGCACCTTCCTTTCAGTCCGGCCGGTTACAGGAAACGGAAACTCCTGTTCCGCGCGGAGTTTCTGTTTCCTGTAACCGGCCGGACTGACAGGAAGTGCACACTGAGCGTGCACTTTCCCATCACTCCGGCCGGGACCGGAGAGCAGCTCGGCCACGCTACAGGGGAGGGGGTAAGAAGAAGAGGGGAGGGGGGAAGTAAGAAGAGGGGGGGGAGGGGGGGAAGTAAGAAGAGGGGGGGGAGGGGGGGAAGTAAGAAGAGGGGAGGGAGGGGGGGAAGTAAGAAGAGGGGAGGGAGGGGGGGAAGTAAGAAGAGGGAGGGGGGAAGTAAGAAGAGGGAGGGGGGAAGTAAGAAGAGGGGAGGGGGGAAGTAAGAAGAGGGAGGGGGGGGTGGAAGTAAGAAGAGGGGAGGGGGGGTGGAAGTAAGAAGAGGGGAGGGGGTGGAAGTAAGAAGAGGGGAGGGGGTGGAAGTAAGAAGAGGGGAGGGTGGGGGTGGAAGTAAGAAGAGGGGAGGGTGGGGGTGGAAGTAAGAAGAGGAGGGGGGGTGGAAGTAAGAAGAGGGGAGGGGGTGGAAGTAAGAAGAGGGGAGGGGGGGTGGAAGTAAGAAGAGGGGAGGGTGGGGGTGGAAGTAAGAAGAGGGGAGGGTGGGGGTGGAAGTAAGAAGAGGGGAGCGTGGGGGTGGAAGTAAGAAGAGGAGGGGGGGTGGAAGTAAGAAGAGGGGAGGGGGGGTGGAAGTAAGAAGAGGGGAGTGGGGAAGGAGTAAGAAGAGGGGAGGGGGGGAGTAAGAAGAGGGGAGGGGGGAGTAAGAAGAGGGGAGGGGGGAGTAAGGGGAGGGGAGGGGGGAGAGTAAGAAGAGGGGAGGGGAGGGGAGGGGGGGAGTAAGAAGAGGGGAGGGGGAGAGTAAGGGGAGGGGAGGGGGGGAGTAAGAAGAAGGGAGGGGGGAGTAAGAGGAAGGGAGGGGGAGAGTAAGAGGAGGGGGAGTACGGGGAGGGGAGGGGGGGAGTAAGGGGAGGGGGGAGAGGTAAGAGGAGGGGAGGGAAGGGGGAGTAAGAAGAGGGGAGGGGGGAGAGTAAGAAGAGGGAAGGGGGGAGTAGGAAGAGGGGAGAGGGGAGTAAGAAGAGGGGGGAGTAAGAGGGGAGGGGGGAGTAAGAAGATGGGGGGAGTAAGAAGAGGCGAGGGGGGAGAGTAAGAAGAAGGGGGGAGTAAGAAAAGGGGAGGGGGGATAATAAGAGGGGGGAGTAAGAGGGGAGGGGGGTAGTAAGGGGAGGGGCGGAGTAAGGGGAGGGGCGGAGTAAGAGGAGGGGGGAGTAAAAAGAGGGGAGGGGTGAGTGTAAGAAGGAGGGGAGAAAAGAAAAAGAGGGGGTAAGAAGAAGAAGGGGGAGTAAGAAAAAGAGTGGGGAGTAAGAAGAACAAGAGTGGGAAGTAATTAGAAGAAGGGGTTAAGAAGAAGAAGGGATAAGAAGAAGGGGAGTAAGAAGAAGTAGGAGGGTTAAGAAGAAGAAGGGGGGAGTAAGAAGAAGAAGAAGAAGGGGGAGTAAGAAGAAGGAGAAGGGGGGAGTAAGAAGAAGGGGGGAGTAATAAGAAGAACAAGGGGGGAGTAAGAAGAACAAGGGGGTGGAGTAAGAAGAACAAGGGGGGAAGTAAGAAGAACACAGGGAGGAGGGGGGTAAGAAGAACACAGGGGGGGTGAGGAGAACACACAGAGGGAGGAGTGAGAAGAACACAGGGAGGGTGGAGGGGGGATGAGAAGAGCACAGGGAGGGTGGGTGAGTGTGAGAAGAGACCGCTAGGGGAGGGTGGGGGAGAGGAGAAACCACTAAGGGGCAGGGGAGAGCTCTAAGGGACAGAAGGGACAGCTCTATAGGACAGGGGGCAAGACAGGGAGCTCTTTCACACTACGCACACACACACACACACACACACACACAATGCATCCCTATACATACACAGAAACACACAATGCATCCCTATACATACACAGAAACACAACATGCTTCCCTTACACACAGAGAAACACACAATGCATCCATTACACACACACACACACACACACACAATGCAACCCTTACACACAAAGACAATGCATCATTTGCACACATACACAGAAACATACAATGCAAACCCTTACACACACATGCAAACACACACACTGTTTTTCTTACATACACACAGAAACACAATGCATCTCTTACACTCAATGCACACACATACAAACACACACATTGCATCCCTTATGCATACAAACACAGATTCACACAATGCATCCCTTACACACAACCAGAAACACATAATACATCCCTTATACACAAATACACACTGCATCACCTGCACAAACTGGTATCCCTATACACTACATACCATAAGCACACATATTAGATCCTCTACAATAACACATAACACATCCCCTACACACTCCACTCCCTGTG
Organism: Pelobates fuscus; assembly: GCF_036172605.1. Taxonomy (NCBI): domain Eukaryota; kingdom Metazoa; phylum Chordata; class Amphibia; order Anura; family Pelobatidae; genus Pelobates; species Pelobates fuscus. The sequence continues at coordinate 431,588,163 of NC_086318.1, forward strand.
AGCGAACTCATGGGTGGGTGGAACATATAAGTGGACTTATGAGTGGGCCTTATGGGCATACTCACCGTCAGGCACTGGGGCCCAGACCTTGAGCTGTGTAAGAGGCCCCCAAAAATGGAGCTGCTTCCAATTCTCCCAGAACATTGAATTTTGTGACCACAGTTGCAAACAGCCTCCAGAGATCCTGTTCTACACCAGACCAGTGGAGCCAAACTGCAGCCCATCATCATCCTCATCTAATTGTAAGTAGGCAATCTAGTATATTATTAGTGACACTAATCTATAATTTACCTCACATTAAAGGGACACTATAGCTTAATGAAGTGGTTCTGGTGTCTATAGCTGGTCCCTGCAGGCTTTTTAATGTAAACACACACTGTGTGCAGCACTGGCGTTAGTTCATATGGCAGATCATATGGGTGGGGCATTGTGATGTCACATGGGGGGGGCGGCAAATTTATATTTTGTCTAGGGCGGCAAAAATCCTTGCACCGGCTCTGATCCTGGGCAGGTGCACCAGTGTACTGGTGACCCACAGGAGGGGAGTGCACTGATTGCACTGTACTTTCCTTCTGCCCAGACCCGTCTTGACCGCAGTGCAAGTGCCCTCTGCCCCTAATTTACAGTGGCTCACACTCACAACAAGCAGTGCCTGGAGCCCTTTGCAGAGACGGAAACAAAGAGGTTCTGCGGCAGCTAGCCGTCCTGCAAGCATTACATTAAACAGCTGTTCCCCATGCAGCCACAGGTGGCATTGTGCTGGGAGACTGTGATTACTCTTCACTTCCTCCCAGCCTACAGAGCAGCGCATGGGGGAGAGAGGAGGAGGCATGATTTAATCTTGAATAAATCCTCTAAGCAAACCTTTATAAATTTGGGGGGATCAGCTCTGTTTCCACAGTTTATTGGTGTTTACTCTGATGTCTGTATTAATATTGAGGGATGTCTAAGTAGTAACATCAGTGTGTGTCAGCAGGGCCAGCCGTTGGGGTGGGCAAGCTGTGCAGTCACGCAGGGTGCCATGACAACAGAGGCACCCGGCGGCCAACACAGCTCACAAGTTGGGTACACCAGCATATTTAATTTAAACGATTCGCTGGTGGTCCACTGGTGCGCACCAGCAGTAGGTGCAGTCAGATCATATCCTCTCCCTCGTGGTTCCGGCGCTCAGTTAGTGAGTCAGAGCACAGGCTCAGAGATTCTCAGCCTGTGCTCTGACAACATTGAAAGTCAGAGCCATGAAGGAGCGGGTATGGCAAAGAGCTACGGATTAGCATAACATCAATATCCGTTATAAAATCAGGAAAAGGTGGGCATGGATGGTGAACTGATTTGGTGGCGCAATGGGCCACTTGACTGGTTTTGCCCCCCAGGCCTAAGGCTGCCAGCCCTCCCCTGATCGCTCCTCAGAGTGTCGATATCTGCAGTTAAGGCGAGGTAGTCTGCTACCTGTCGGTCGAGTCGCTCTCTGAGGGTGGATCCCGAAGGGCTGTTGCGATGCATAGGACTTAAAAAGGTCCGCATGTCCTCCATCAACAACACGTCTTTAAAGCGTCCTGTCCTTGCCGGCGTGGTCGTGGGAGGAGGAGGAGGAGGATGATTTCCACCTCTCCCCCTGTTAGATTCCCGTTGTGCTGTGACATCACCCTTATACGCTGTGTAAAGCATACTTTTTAATTTATTTTGCAAATGCTGCATCCTTTCCGACTTGTTGTAATTGGGTAACATTTCCGCCACTTTCTGCTTATACCGGGGGTCTAGTAGCGTGGACACCCAGTACAGGTCGTTCTCCTTCAGCCTTTTTATACGAGGGTCCCTCAACAGGAAGGACAGCATGAAAGACCCCATTTGCACAAGGTTGGATGCCGAGCTACTCATTTCCCGTTCCTCCTCCTCACTGATGTCATTGAAGGTATGTTCTTCCCCCCAGCCACGTACAACACCACGGGTACCAGATAGGTGACAACGAGCACCCTGGGATGCCTGTTGTGTTTGGTCTTGCTCCTCCTCCTCCTCAAAGCTACAATCCTCCTCTGACTCCTCTTCCTCACAATCCTCTTCCAGCGTTGCCGCAGGTCCAGCAAGCGATGCTGATAAGGCTGTTTCTGGTGGTGATGGTGACCACAACTCTTCCTCTTCCTCTTCACGCTCATCTACAGCCTGATCCAGCACTCTTCGCAGGGCACGCTCCATGAAGAAAACAAATGGATGATGTCGCTGATGGTGCCTTCGGTGAGACTGACTAGGTTTGTCACCTCCTCAAAAGGACGCATGAGCCTACAGGCATTGCGCATGAGCGTCCAGTAACGTGGCAAAAAATCCCAGCTCCCCAGAGGCTGTCCTAGCACCCCGGTCATACAAATATTCATTAACAGCTTTTTCTTGTTGGAGCAGGCGGTCGAACATTAGGAGTGTTGAATTCCAACGTGTAGGGCTGTCGCAAATCAAGCGCCTCACTGGCATGTTGTTTTGCCGCTGGATATCGGCAAAGTGAGCCATGGCCGTGTAGGAACGCCTGAAATGGCCACACACCTTCCTGGCCTGCTTCAGGACGTCCTGTAAGCCTGTGTACTTATGCACAAAGCGTTGTACGATCAGATTACACACATGTGCCATGCACGGCACATGTGTCAACTTGCCCAACTTCAATGCCGCTATCAAATTTTTTCCGTTGTCACACACCACTTTGCCGATATCCAGTTGCTGCGGAGTCAGCCACTTTTCCACCTGTGCATTCAGGGCGGACAGGAGTGCTTGTCCGGTGTGACTCTCTGCTTTCAAGCAAGTCAAACCCAAGACGGTGTGACACTGCCGTATCCGGGATGTGGAATAGTACCTGGGGAGCTGGGGGGGTGCCGTTGATGTGGAGCAAGAAGCAGCGGCACAAGAGGACTCAGCCGAGGAGGTTATGGAAGAGGATGGAGTAGGAGGAGTAGAGGAGGTGGCAGCAGGACTGCCTGCAATTCGTGGCGGTGTCACCAACTCCTCTGCAATGCCACGCATTCCTTGCTTGTCAGCCGTCAGCAGGTTTACCCATTGCGCAGTGTAGGTGATATACCTGCCCTGACCATGCTTTGCAGACCAGGTATCAGTGGTCAGATGGACCCTTGCCCCAACACTGTGTGCCAGACATGCCATGACTTCCTTTTGCACAATCGAGTACAAGTTGGGGATTGCCTTTTGTGAAAAGAAATTCCGGGCGGGTACCTTCCACTGCGGTGTCCCAATAGCTACAAATTTTTTGAACGCCTCAGACTCAACCAGATTGTATGGTAAAAGCTGGCGGGCTAATAGTTCGGACAAGCCAGCTGTCAGACGCTGGGCAAGGGGGTGACTTGGTGACATTGGCTTCTTACGCTCAAACATGTCCTTGACAGACACATGACTGTGGGCAGATGAGCGGGAACTGCTCAAGGCGGGAGACGGAGTGGCGGATGGTTGAGAGGGGGCAAGAAGGACAGCAGTGGTTGACGTGGCTGAAGATGCTGGACCAGGAGGAGGATGGCGGCTTAGAGTAGGCGTGCTGCTTGTACTCATGTGTTGATCCCATAGGCGTTTGTGATGTGAGATCATGTGCCTACGCAAAGCAGTTGTATCTAGGTGGGTGTTGGACCTCCCACGACTCAGTTTCCTTTGGCACAGGTTGCAAATGGCATCGCAGTTGTCCGAGGCAGACACACAAAAAAAATGCCACACTGCTGAGCTCTGCAATGACGGCATTCTGGTGGTGGACACAGCATGCGTTGATTGGCGTGCTGTCGGGCTGACCCCGGGTGCCGATGCATGCTGTCTGACTGTGCCACTAGCTCCTTGCGACGACCCCCCCCTGCTTCCAACTCGTCTCCTCCTCCTCCTCTCTGTCTCCCCATCTGAACTTTCGCCCTGTTCTTCTTCTTGCCGAGCGGGCACCCACGTGACATCCATGGACGCATCGTCATCATCAACCGCTTCGCTTGTATCTGACAACTCAGAAAAGGAAGCAGCAGAGGGTATAACATCATCATCATCACACTGTACCTCCATGTGTTTAATGCTGCCTGCCTGAGACATATCCCTGTTATCTACATCCTCTAGCAATAATGGTTGCGCATCACTCATTTCTTCAAACGGGTGTGTGAATAACTCCTCTGACATACCAAGTAAAGCGGCTGTGGTGCTAGTTTTGGTGGTGGCGGCAGGCGGGTGAGTGCTATCTTGAGAGGTGCCTGAAGCTAAGCTGGAGGAGGGTGGTGCGTCAAGGTTCCGAGCGGAGGCTGTACAAGATTGGGTGTCCTGTGTTAGCCAGTCAACTAAGTCCTCAGAACTTTTCAAGTTCAGGGTACGTGGCTTCTGAAAACTGGGCATTATTCTAGGGCAAAAGGGAATCACAGCACCACGACCACGACGGCCCCTGCGGGGTGGCCTGCCTCTGCCTGTCATTTTTTTGGGGATTAGTGGTACTATGTGTGCAAGCTACTGTGAGACCAGATATGATTGGCAATGTGAACTGTAACAGTTCTGCAGAGCACACACTGTAGGCCTGAGACACCCGCTTGAAGACAAGTAACTGCTATTCAATCTATAACAGTGAAAAACAAATTTTGGTTTTAAAAGCACGCTATAGAGACACCAGATATGATTGGCAATGTGCACTGGAACAGTTCTGCAGAGCACACGCTGAAGGAAGGACTGACAGAGCCGCTTGAAGACAAGTAACTGCTATTCAATCTATAACAGTGAAAAACAAATTTTGGTTTTAAAAGCACGCTATAGAGACACCAGATATGATTGGCAATGTGCACTGGAACAGTTCTGCAGAGCACACGCTGAAGGAAGGACTGACAGAGCCGCTTGAAGACAAGTAACTGCTATTCAATCTATAACAGTGAAAAACTAATTTTGGTTTTAAAAGCACGCTATAGAGACACCAGATATGATTGGCAATGTGCACTGGAACAGTTCTGCAGAGCACACACTGTAGGCCTGAGACACCCGCTTGAAGACAAGTAACTGCTATTCAATCTATAACAGTGAAAAACAAATTTTGGTTTTAAAAGCACGCTATAGAGACACCAAATATGATTGGCAACTGTCAAAGCACGCTGGAACAGGTCTACAGAGCACACGCTGAAGTAGGCCTGACACCCAGACGCTTGCAGACAACTAACTGCTCTTCTATTACAGTGAAAAAAAATATTTATTTTAAATCTAAAGCTTAACCAATTGTTAAAACAGATATGAGTGGTGGCACTGGGCTAGTGGGCACAGTATCCATTGTGAACCTCACACAGAAGCTGGCAGGCAGGAAACTGCTCTTCTATTACAGTGGAAACAAAATTTTGGTTGTAAAAGCACGCTATAGAGAGACAAGATATGAGTGGCAACTGTCAAAGCACGCTGGCAGGGTTGTGCAGGGCACACACTGAAGGAAGGCCTGACAGAGCCGCTTGAAGGACACTGACTGTCTGCTATTAGCTTACACTGGAAACCTTTTTTCTTTGTAAAAGCACGCTAAAGAGACACCAGATATGAGTGGCAACTGTCAAAGCACGCTGGCACAGGTCTGCAGAGCACACGCTGAAGTAGGCCTGAAACACAGACGCTTGCAGACAACTAACTGCTCTTCTATTACAGTGAAAAAAAAATATTTATTTTAAATCTAAAGCTTAACCAATTGTTAAAACAGATATGAGTGGTGGCACTGGGCTAGTGGGCACAGTATCCAATGTGAACCTCACACAGAAGATGGCAGGCAGGCAACTGCTCTTCTATTACAGTGGAAACAAAATTCTGGTTGTAAAAGCACGCTATAGAGACACAAGATATGAGTGGCAACTGTCAAAGCACGCTGGCAGGGTTGTGCAGGGCACACGCTGAAGGAAGGCCTGACAGAGCCACTTGAAGGACACTGACTGTCTGCTATTAGCTTACACTGGAAACCTTTTTTCTTTGTAAAAGCACGCTAAAGAGACACCAGATATGATTGGCAACTGTCAAAGCACGCTGGCACAGGTCTGCAGAGCACACGCTGAAGTAGGCCTGACACCCAGACGCTTGCAGACAACTAACTGATCTTCTATTACAGTGAAAAAAAAATGATTTCTTTAAAATCTAAAGCTTAAGCTATTGTTAAAACAGATATGAGTGGTGGCACTGACTGTGCAAATGGGCAAGGCATCCAACCTGACACAGAAGCTGGCAGGCAGGCAACTGCTCTTCTATTACAGTGAAATTTTTTTTATTTATTTTAAATCTAAAGCTTAACCAATTGTTAAAACAGATATGAGTGGTGGCACTGGGCTAGTGGGCACAGTATCCAATGTGAACCTCACACAGAAGCTGGCAGGCAGGCAACTGCTCTTCTATTACAGTGAAAAAAATGATTTATTTAAAATCTAAAGCTTAACCAATTGTTAAAACAGATATGAGTGGTGGCACTGACTGTGCAAATGGGCAAGGCATCCAACCTCACACAGAAGCTGGCAGGCAGGCAACTGCTCTTCTATTACAGTGAAAAAAATGATTTATTTAAAATCTAAAGCTTAACCAATTGTTAAAACAGATATGAGTGGTGGCACTGACTGTGCAAATGGGCAAGGCATCCAACCTGACACAGAAGCTGGCAGGCAGGCAACTGCTCTTCTATTACAGTGAATTTTTTTTATTTATTTTAAATCTAAAGCTTAACCAATTGTTAAAACAGATATGAGTGGTGGCACTGACTGTGCAAATGGGCAAGGCATCCAACCTCACACAGAAGCTGGCAGGCAGGCAACTGCTCTTCTATAATAGTGAAAAAAAATATTTATTTTAAATGTAAAGCTTAAAGCGGCACTGTCATGCCGAATTCCGTTTTTTTTTTAACCCCCCTCCCGCCTCCACTACATCCAATCGACCCCCTAGTCACCCCCAAATGCCCCTAAGCCCCCCACATTACCTCTTTTTAATTCTTTATCTTCTGCCCCGATCTATATTCAGGGCGCCGCCATCTTTGTGTGGGTAGGTGAAGTCCCTGTGGGACACGTCATCTACCCACACTACACAGACTGTGAGATTCCCGCACATGCCCAGTGAAACACCTGGACATGCGAACGGGAATTTCACCTATTCATTCATTCATCAGACAGACGAATGAATGAATAGAAAAAATCAGACGAACAAACTAACACTGTGAATCAGTGTTCGTTTGTTTGTTCGGTTTATTACAAGGAGGGAGCTACCGGCGTGCAGCTCCCTCCTTGTAATATGTAAAGACAGAAGCGGCAGGGAGCAGTGCTCCCCACCACTTCATTAGTCCCCCAGGTCCTCCCCTCACTCTATGGGGGTCAATATGACCCCCATAATAGCATAAGGGAGATTCAAATCTCCCCAATGCCCCTACTCGCTATACCGCGAGTAGGGGCATGTCCACTAAACAGTGAGCAGCCTGTGGCTGCTCACTGTAAAAAAAAAAAAAAAGGGTAATAAGGGGGGGACGGGGGACCTACTGTCCTCCCCCGCCGGCCCCCACCCCTGGACGGCGGGTGGGGGCCATAATAGTAATAAGGGGGGGGGGGACACCTACTGTCCTCCACCCCCGGCCCCCACCCCTGGGCGGCGGGTGGGGGCCATAATAGTAATAAGGGGGGGGGGGAACCTACTGTCCTCCACCCCCCGGCCCCCACCCCTGGGCGGCGGGTGGGGGCCATAATAGTAATAGGGGGGGGGGGCCTACTGTCCTCCCCCCCCCAGGCCCCCACCCCTGGGCGGCGGGTGGGGGCCATAATAGTAGTAGGGGGGGGGACCTACTGTCCTCCCCCGCCGGCCCCCACCCCTGGACGGCGGGTGGGGGCCATAATAGTAATAAGGGGGGGGGACACCTACTGTCCTCCACCCCCCGGCCCCCACCCCTGGGCGGCGGGTGGGGGCCATAATAGTAATAAGGGGGGGGACCTACTGTCCTCCACCCCCGGCCCCCACCCCTGGGCGGCGGGTGGGGGCCATAATAGTAATAGGGGGGGGGGGGACCTACTGTCCTCCCCCCCCCAGGCCCCCACCCCTGGGTGGCGGGTGGGGGCCATAATAGTAGTAGGGGGGGGGGACCTACTGTCCTCCCCCGCCGGCCCCCACCCCTGGACGGCGGGTGGGGGCCATAATAGTAATAAGGGGGGGGGGGACACCTACTGTCCTCCACCCCCCGGCCCCCACCCCTGGGCGGCGGGTGGGGGCCATAATAGTAATGGGGGGGGGGGACCTACTGTCCTCCCCCCCCCGGCCCCCACCCCTGGGCGGCGGGTGGGGGCCATAACAGTAACAAGGGGGGGGGACCTACTGTCCTCCCCCCGGCCCCCACCCCTGGGCGGCGGGTGGGGGCCATAATAGTAATAAGGGGGGGGGGGGATCTACTGTCCTCCCCCCCCCCCCGGCCCCCACCCCTGGGCGGCGGGTGGGGGCCATAACGATAATGGGGGGGGACCTACTGTCCTCCCCCCGCCCCCACCCCTGGGCGGCGGGTGGGGGCACTAAGTAAATTCCCCCCCCCATCAAGGTGACTAGGGGTGCCCAAGCCCCTAGTCACCCACCCCCCACCCAAATAAAAAATGCCCCTACCTACCCCCCTCACCCTAAAAAATAGTGAGGGGGGAATAAAATTGCTAACCTGTAAAGTAAAATTAATTACTGTAAAGTAAAAATTAATTAAACTTACCATTCGACGTCTTCTTTTTTTTAAAATCTTCATTTTTCAGCCCCAAAAAAGGCCAAATAAAAAACCATCATAGCCGTCGAACTAAAAATAAAATAAAAAACCCGAGCGCAAAAAAAAACCCCGACGAAAAAGAAAAAACCCGAGCGCACAAAAAAAATAATCCATCTTCACCCATGGAGGGCTCCGCGCAGACTGAGCTCCGCAGGGCGGGGCAAGGCTTATAAAGCCTTGCCCCGCCCTGCAATTAGCCTAAGAACACTCTGATTGGTGGGTTTAAGCCAATCAGAGTGCTCTTTGTCATTTTACAAGCGTGGGAAAGTTCTTTGGAATTTTCCCACGCTTGTAAAATGACACAGAGCACTGTGATTGGATGGCTTGAAATCCATCCAATCACAGTGCTCTGTGTCATTTTACAAGCGTGGGAAAATTCTTTGGAACTTTCCCACGCTTGTAAAATGACACAGAGCACTGTGATTGGATGGATTTCAAGCCATCCAATCACAGTGCTCTGTGTCATTTTACAAGCGTGGGAAAGTTCCAAAGAATTTTCCCACGCTTGTAAAATGACACAGAGCACTGTGATTGGATGGATTTCAAGCCATCCAATCACAGTGCTCTGTGTCATTTTACAAGCGTGGGAAAATTCCAAAGAACTTTCCCACGCTTGTAAAATGACACAGAGCACTGTGATTGGATGGATTTCAAGCCATCCAATCACAGTGCTCTGTGTCATTTTACAAGCGTGGGAAAGTTCCAAAGAATTTTCCCACGCTTGTAAAATGACACAGAGCACTGTGATTGGATGGATTTCAAGCCATCCAATCACAGTGCTCTGTGTCATTTTACAAGCGTGGGAAAATTCCAAAGAACTTTCCCACGCTTGTAAAATGACAAAGAGCACTCTGATTGGCTTAAACCCACCAATCAGAGTGTTCTTAGGCTAATTGCAGGGCAGGGCAAGGCTTTATAAGCCTTGCCCCGCCCTGCGGAGCTCAGTCTGCGCGGAGCCCTCCATGGGTGAAGATGGATTATTTTTTTGTGCGCTCGGGTTTTTTCTTTTTCGTCGGGTTTTTTTTTTGGCGCTCGGGTTTTTTATTTTATTTTTAGTTCGACGGCTATGATGGTTTTTTATTTGGCCTTTTTTGGGGCTGAAAAATGAAGATTTAGAAAAAAGAAGACGTCGAATGGTAAGTTTAATTTTACTTTACAGGTTAGCAATTTTATTCCCCCCTCACTATTTTTTAGGGTGAGGGGGGTAGGTAGGGGCATTTTTTATTTGGGTGGGGGGTGGGTGACTAGGGGCTTGGGCACCCCTAGTCACCTTGATGGGGGGGGGGGATTTACTTAGTGCCCCCACCCGCCGCCCAGGGGTGGGGGCCGGGGGGGGGGCAGTAGGCCCCCCCCCCTTATTACTATGATGGCCCCCACCCGCCGCCCAGGGGTGGGGGCCGGGGGTGGGAGGACAGTAGGTCCCCCCCCTATTACTATTATGGCCCCCACCCGCCGGCCATGGGTGGGGGCGGGGGGGGAGGACAGTAGGTCCCCCCCCCTACTACTATTATGGCCCCCACCCGCCGCCCAGGGGTGGGGGCCTGGGGGGGGAGGACAGTAGGTCCCCCCCCTATTACTATTATGGCCCCCACCCGCCGGCCAGGGGTGGGGGCCGGGGGGGAGGACAGTAGGTCCCCCCCCCCCTACTACTATTATGGCCCCCACCCGCCGCCCAGGGGTGGGGGCCGGGGGGGAGGACAGTAGGTCCCCCCCCCCTTTATTAACATTATGGCCCCCACCCGCCGCCCAGGGGTGGGGGCCGGGGGGGGGGGGACAATAGGTCTCCCTCCTTTATTTTACTTAACGGCCCCCACCCGTCATTTAGGGGTGGGGGGGCAATATTTTTTTTTTTTTTCTACAGTGAGCAGCCACAGGCTGCTCACTGCTTACTAGACATGCCCCTACTCGCGGTATAGCGAGTAGGGGCATATTATTTACTAATACTAAGTAATCTTTACTTAGTATTAGTACATTTGGCTTCAAGACCAATTCAGGTCTTTCAGCCTTTTAGTAGAAAGCTCGCTGATACCATGGGAATTAGGGAGTTATCTACTAAGCGGCTGCAAGATGCAGCCACAGCAATGAATAGGATCGGAGTTTCATTCATTTGAATGAAATTCCGATCCGAACAAAGTACCGAATTGCATCCTAACACCAATGGAGAAACTGTTCTCATTCTGTTAGGATGCAATTCGGCAGTTTTGCCGGCGTTCTGTCTAAGTGACAGGACTTTCGGCAATACTGACAGGAAGCATTGTGGGAACTGGGAGGAAAGCTAGGGATCATGGGAAAATTGCTCTGACCAGCGGAAATGAAGCACACTTTGCTCCTCCGCTGGTCAGAGCTGGTCAAGCGGAGGAATCCTCCATAAGACAGAGTCCCTACTTTGTCTTATGATTTTAAAGAAAACTAAAGAAGAATGGAAGAAATGAATAACAGATCCCGAGAGAGGGGGAGAAGAGGAAGAGATTGAGGAAAGGTAAGTTCGGCATGACAGTGCCGCTTTAACCTATTGTTAAAACAGATATGAGTGGTGGCACTGGGCAAATAGGCACAGTATCCAATGTGAACCTCACACAGAAGCTGGCAGGCAGACACCTGCAATTACATTACACAGGAAAAAAAAAAGCAGCCTGATGTTATAGCCCTAAAAAGGGCTTTTTGGGGTGCTGTCCTTACAGCAGAGATCAGATGAGTCCTTCAGGATTGTAGTGGACACTGAATACCCTAGCCTAGCTATCAATTTCCCTATCTAATCAGCAGCAGCTAAACTTTCCCTCCTCTCACTAAGCATGCATCTTCCGAATGAATCGAAAATGGATGCTGGGAGGGAGGTTGGAGGGTGTGGAAGGGAGGGAGTGCTGCTGATTGGCTGGAATGTGTCTGCTGACCGAGAGGCACAGGGTCAAAGTTTGCCCAATGATGACGAATAGGGGGCGGATCGAACTGCGCATGTGTCCGCCCGCCGTGGCGAACGCGAACACGCTAATTTCGCCGGGAACTGTTCGCCGGCGGACAGTTCGGTACATCACTAGTTACTGACAGAGAAGAAGGGAAAGCTTTCAGATCATGATTTAGTCCGGACAGCTGAGGCTTGGTACCGGGTGGCAAAGGCTATTCAGCAAGAGGGATGGATTGAGGAAGAGGTAGATCATAAAGGTGTAAAACTGTTTGTGTACTACAAAAATTTTGTTCCAGGGAAACTCTCCCAGCCAGCGCTTAGTTGTGGCGCACACGAGGTGACCCCGAGTGAAAAGCAACTGACCATAGCTCCGCTCCTAGTCCCCTCTCTGCCACTGCCCCCGTTTACCCAGTCCTGAATGCTGATGGATCCATATTTTCCCCACCATCAGTCCCACAACTCCCATCATCCTCATCCAACCCGTCACCCCGTCCATCTCCCTCCAGCCCCTTCCACCCCTCCAACATGACGTCCCTCCGCCCGTCCCCACCTACACGCCCCCGTGCCCGCCCATTCTCCACTTTTTCTCCCACTGCCCCATCCCCTCTGCCTGTCCCTCCTCCTTTCGCCTCCCCTATTTCCCCTGCCCCACCTTCTCCTCCTCCTACCCCTCCAGCCCTACCCACTCCACCCTCTTCCCCACCTACTCCACCCGACTCTCATCCCTCCTCTTCCACATCCTCATGCCCATACCCTCTGTATCCTTCCGCCCTTCCTAGTCCCTACTCGTCACCTCCGCCCTACGCCTACTCCACCCAACTGTCCTGGCCCCTCTCATATCCCTATCCGTCACTTCCGCCCTACACACCCACTTCCCCTGTGCCTCCCGTAGTCACGCAGTCAGCCCCTCTTACTCCTGTCCTTGTCATGCCCACATCCAACATGGCCGCCACTTCCTCACTGAACCCAAACGTCACTTCCTTCCATGCCTCCAATATGGCGTCCCCCAGTAACACAGCACCTCTTATGCCAGTCCTTCCGAATGATGTACTTCCATCAACTCTTAGTGCACCGGCAGCCCCAGCCGGAGGAGTGCCACTTCTGCCCCCAGCCTTGACACCCCAAGTAGTGCGTCCCCCGGGCATCCGGGTGACACAAGCAGATGAATCTAGCTCGGCCGACTCGTTTGGCTCTGGCCACTCGTTTAGCACTCATGGCTACCAGGTGCCACCGGACGCCAGGGAATCTTCACCCCAATCATCCCGGCGCTCTTGATAGAGTGTATAATTGCTAAAGAGGTCTTGAGATGCTAACCTTGAAACGACTAAGGTACCAACTACTCATTATGGATAACTGCCAAGCCCCCCTCCCATCGAGTAAGCTGTAAGCTCCCTCGTGCCCAGCAAGATGGCGCTGAAACCTGGAGGAGACCGTCATGACGTCAGTTATGACAAAAGACGTAACACCCAACAGGGAGGGCATTTGACTAACCACTTTACACCTTTAGCCAATTGACAATGTTTTCTTGCTCATATCTTGATTTTTATAATGATGTAATTCTGCCTTTAAAAGGGCTTGCAAGACCGCTTTTTAACAGAAGCCAATAAATTTCCTGAAGTTCTTTCATCTAATCTGAACCCTGTGTCAGTGTGAATTTACTTCTGCGTATACGCAATTTAAACATCTCTAATTTGGACAGGAACAGATAGTCATTCAAACTTCTTTGTTTGCTTAAAAGATTCCCATATCATTGTAATATTCAGAAAAAAATTATTAAAAAATTAAATACTAAAATATTAAATCATTTGAATAGCCTCTCCATAAATATTAAATTGAGGCCTGTTTACTTAATGGAACTGTACTCTAGTCTTACTGTATGAGGTTGATGAATGGGAATGGACAAACTTGACCGGTCTAGAACCTACTGTGGAGGAACAGCCGATACATCACCGGTAACGTGCCCGTCCAGGAGATGTCAAACAATCTTACTCCTGATTTCCCTTGTTACTCCACTGCCTATTCTCCCTATTACAGTTCCCACTTCTTTCCTTTGTGTTTCTCTTATTTTCTTCATTTACATCAATTTACTCGACCAGACGTTTCTTGCCCCCTTTAGTGTCTCCATTACATCAGCTCCTCTTAATCCTTCCATTTCATAACAGCTTTTTTTTATTAGCTCCCTCTTTCTAGGTAAGCTTACTCCATCCTCATTGTATTTTAGCTTCCCTTCTCTCTGTCTCCACTTCCTCTATTTATTCCATATTAGATCTCTCTATAAGCCTCCCTTAAAGTAATTTACCAGTTCAAACAAAATACAACAAAGAATATGTGGTTGAGTTATGAAACCTACCCACAGACGATACTGCAACTACAAGTAAAATGTCTTAAATGTCAGGTGAAATAATCCTATCCAAGGCCTTGATAGGACTAATTCTGGTGCTGAGCTACCCCACATATGTAGAAAGTAACACAAAACAAAATGCACTCCGCACTCAGAAGTAAACCCTTATGATCCACAGAAATAATGAAAAAGTGCACATGATTACCATATGCTGTTTGCATTACTCAATATTCCTGCTCTCATATTCAGCTTTTGGAGTGCTGCCATGACTATTTTCAGCCATACATTGCGGCAATTTTTATATAAATAAATGTGCACTTTCTCATTGTTTCTGTGGATTTTTCTGTGGATTATAAAGGTTTACTCCTGAGTGCGGACTGCATTTTGTTTTTTGTTACAATTTACCCGTTCATACCATTTCTATTTCAGTCTATTCCATCCATATGGGAATTTCACGTCAGTAATCTTTTCCCCATCCTCTATATAAATCTTATTTATTTCCCACATTTTTCTCCTACTACAGCAGTCTCATTCCCCCACTCATATTCGTCCTCTTTCTCTTTACTATCTTATCTATCAGTTCCTCTGCCGTATCTCCTTCATATAGAGTTCCATCATCCTATTATTTTACCTTCTACCCCATCAATACTGGACCCATTTATGGTTTCCACGTTCATTTCCCAATAAGCTTCAAGGTTGAGATGTTACCTTGTAATTACACAAATTAGAGTTAGCCTAATTTATCTGCTAATGCCAGTTCCTTTATCAGAGAGTTATTTCAAACACGATGGCAATTCCAGTGATTTGAAGTGGTCATGGTGCCTGGACTCAGTATGTGCAGTGTGTCGCTATCAATCGATCCACATACCGAGTTTCACCCCATTGCTGTTGGAGGTGTAACTCCACCTCCCACAGCATTACTGGGGTATCAATAAGAGTTCCAGGCTGGCTAATGGCATGCACACTTAGTAGCATTAATTGGATGTACACAAATGGGCTAGACAAGCTTGCAAATCAAAGAATGCAATCTATTTACACCTAAACAATAATTACACTGTTTCATGGTAAACGTATCATAGACCACAAAGTTTAAAAGGACACTATAGTCACGTGAACAACTTTAGCTTAATGAAGCAGTTTTGGTGTATAGAACATGCCCCTGCAGCCTCACTGCTCAATCCTCTGCCATTTAGGAGTTAAATCCCTTTGTTTATGAACCCTAGTCACACCTCCCTGCATGTGACTTGCACAGCCTTCCATAAACACTTCCTGTAAAGAGAGCCCTATTTAGGCTTTCTTTATTGCAAGTTCTGTTTAATTAAGATTTTCTTATCCCCTGCTGTGTGAATAGCTTGCTAGACCCTGCAAGAGCCTCCTGTATGTGATTAAAGTTTAATTTAGAGATTGAGATACAATTATTTAAGGTAAATTACATCTGCTTCAAAGTGAAACCAGTTTTTTTTTCATGCAGGCTCTGTCAATCATAGCCAGGGGAGGTGTGGCTAGGGCTGCATAAACAGAAACAAAGGGATTTAACTCCTAAACGACAGTGAATTGAGCAGTGAAATTGCAGGGGAATGATCTATACACTAAAACTGCTTTATTTAGCTAAAATAATTTAGGTGACTATAGTGTTCCTTTAATACCAACAGTCTAATATCAAAAGGAAATAAAACAATAGAGGGGTGTTGTTCTATATATGCTTCTTTACGCCTTTTTATGATAATACTGATGATAATGTAATTACTAATGACATAAATATTGTTCCATAAAGTAATAGTTATAGAAAATTCATTGTGTTTGCTAAAGATCAGTTTACGAATTTTATCTATTCATAAATTTCACAAAAAAAGATACTGAAATGTAGTTAGTGAATTATTCATATTCCCTGGTCTACCTTAGTATCAAGAAGAAAAGAAAACTCACTCGATTGATTTTGTTCTACATTTGGAACCTCTTCACAGTGAATGGATTCTTTTGCAATTTAAATGATGCTGGACACCCTGGGAAACAGATGGGCAGGATAGAGCTCACTGTGTTCGGTTAAAGAAATACTCCAGGCACCAACATACAGTGTATACATTTTAAAGATTTTTATCTAAATAATTAGAAATATTTTTAATACAAACTTTGTTAAAAAAAAAAAAAATTGTGAACACATAAATGAAAAAATGCATGCTTTGCCTTGTTCTTAATCTTACCCATGTCTCTTGTGTCCCAGTTTCCCCTATGCTAAAGTACTTCAATCCTGCTCTGTTGATCTGAATATAAATATTAAAAATGAAAGTAGTTATTTATTTAAACAATACAAACAGAATGAAGCAGAGAAAACTCTGTATGTCTGTATGAGTGGTAAAGTGAATAATCTCTGGCCGGATTTCTTAACTCTAGCAGTGAGTACCCAGGTGGCCAGAGTTTGATGCAAATTAGTTTAGGCAAATCCAATAGAAAGAAACATATTTGTATTGGAGATTACATGTGGGAAAGACATAGAAACATTCAGGGTAAATCGTTGTGTATTGCTTGTGCTACCTGTGTAGTGTTCACTGTGAGTATTGGCAGGGGGGGGGGGGGAATGTTTGCAAGCTTGAGGATTTTGGGATGCAGAGCACCTACAGAACCCACTAATAATCACCCCTGGAGATGCAATAGCCATAACTTTGATGACCAGGCTAAGCTTCTGGTATAAATGAAATGAAACACCAAGTATGGGTATGAAAAGGCCACAGAAAATGTATTTTAAATTCATTGTCCTGCAAAACCTGTAACTGAAATAGGTGCGTTAACATGGATAATCATCCAAAACATATTAAACCTCAAACACCTGATTTAACCAAAACCAATACCATGTCAAGGTATGAAGATGCCCCTCCTAAAACCAATTTGGGGAGTGCATACCCAGATGCCTGCCCCTTACCTGAGGTTCCCTGTTCCACACCTAACCATGAACCTCCCACCAAATATTGCCACCAATGATAAACCAGAATTTCGTATAAATTGATCCCTATAGAGCAGGGGATCCCAACCCGTGGTCCGTGTACCCCAAGGGGTACAATCCAGTGCCCCTGGGTGTACGCAAAAAGAAATCGGCAATGGCGGTGGTGCTGGCCGCCACACAGGTTGGGAACTGCAAAGGTACAGGTCCATCGGGTGGCCCATGCACTCAGGTGGACATGTGCCACAAGGGGTCCGGTCGTGCATTGTGGCGTTTTAATAGTGCCCCTTCTAACCTGTCTGGAGAGCTGGGAGGAAGTGAGTGATGTGGTAACTTCCTCCCAGCTCAAAGAGAACCTGCCGCATTGGGGCCGCGAGCATCCAACGGGAGGGGGAGGAGCCGCAAGAGGGAGGGGGAGGAACAGCATGAACCCTCACACCCATCAGCCCCAGCCATGGAAGCTATACTCTAGCACCTACAAGGTAAGAAACTGGAGAGTGGCTAGATAGGCTGCTTAATGACGTCATAGTCCGACCCCGGTCTCACTAAGCAGTGCACGGGGGAGCTCCCTCACCGCAGGCAACAATATGCGCATCTACGACCACTAGGCAAGCCGCCCTCCTCCACGATCCCCCAGCATGCCGCCCACTGGACCCCAGGTGCTAAATCAAGAAATAATGTGTGAATGTATGTCTGTCAGTGTGAGTGTATGTCTATCAGTGTCATAGTGTGAGTGTGTGGGTCTGTCATGTATTTCGAGCACTAGCAGAAGGATCCGCTTTGCTATTATGTGCAGCACTGTGGCGGATGAGCCCTGAAGCAAGCTGTGAGTTTCTGCTTGGCAATTTTGTGTTTTGATTTTTTTTTTAAGTGGATAATACTGGCAGGGCTTTTTGTGAAGGAATGGTGACTTGGGTTTTTTTGTGAAGAAGTGGGGGTTCATGGTTTTTTTTTTGAAGAAGGGGAGATGCATGTTTTTTTGTGTGAAGAAGTGGGGTTTCATGTGTTTTTTGTACAGAAGGGGGGGTGCATGGAATTTTTTATGAAGAAGTTGGGTGCATGGGTTTTTTTGTGAAGAAAGGGGGGTGCGTCGAGTTTTTTGTGACAAGGTTGGGTGCATGGGTTTTTTTGTTAAGGGGAGGTGCATGTTTTTTTGTGAAGAAGTGGGGGCTCATTGTTTTTTATAAGAAGGGGAGGTGCATGTTTTTTTGTGAAGAAGTGGGGGTTCATTGTTTTTTTTTTTGAAGAATGGGAGGTGCATGTTTTTTTGGGAAGAAGGAGGGGTGCATGGAGTTTGTATCTGTGTATCTGCATGTGTTTTATTGTTTGTATCTGTGTGGCTGTTTATTGCACGTGTGGCAGTGTTTGTATTTGTATGTGTGTCAGGATATGTATCAGTGTGTCTGAGCAGCTGTGTGTGTGGCAGTGTTTAAATCTGTATCTGCAATGACGCTGGATGTCCTCACATTTTGCATTAGGACGCCAATCGTCTTCTAAAACCCCATAGGGGAAGGTCTAATTTGTGTGGCACTCGCCGCTCAAGTCCATTACATGCCTCCCATTGGCTAATGTCGGCAGACGAGCAGCACGGCCCAGTAAGACCCAGATAGGGCCGTGAGGGGGCAGAGAGGGGGGTGTAGAGGGACCCTTTAGTGTTAGGAATACATCTTTTTATTCCGAACACTAACGATTTATTTTAATATCAATATTTTTTGCTGCTGTTATTATTTCAATATAAATTAATTTAGCAAATCACAGCATTTGTGTCATATTATTATGTGTGTGTGAAAAGAAGAAAATGTCCCTTAAATAAATATGTATCATGTCAGAAAAAGGAAAACATCTTCAGGATATCGGAGGAGGGATAATCCTTATGTGACAGAGCTACCAGCTCATTAGTGGCCATCACACCTCTCTCTGCATTCACAGAAACATTTGCCAGTCACCTTTTTTACATCATCAAGATTCGGCCTGTTATAGAATATAATAAGGAGTTTGACAAGTCTGTTTCCCAAGATATTCAGGTAATATTAGACTTTTCCCTTTGGTAACAATTAACCTCTCTCCATGTAAAAGGTTACGGTTCCTCCTCTTTAATTAGTGACTCCTAGAAAAGATGCTTAGTAGAGGGGAATTACCGGTAGCTTTAAAATATCCAAATTCTATAAACTTTCTTAATGATGTGTAAGCATCAGACAAGCTAATTGGTACCTTACGAAATAATTGAAAAGAGTGTGGAAGCGAAGAATGTTACAGAACAGCAAGTCTAATTTAAGGAATATTTCACCACTCTTTACTGGCAAGAGGCAGTGACCCCATTTTTAATGATTGTGTAGAGTGTGCATTATATAATAAAATAAAAATGATACCTTTGACATTTTGGATTTTGTTCTGGATTTACAACATATGCGGTAAGTTCAGAACAGGAAACAGCTTGACCAATCATTATTCCCCAATTATTTTCAATGTAGCTGAACTTATTAAAACTCCATCTACAATCTGTAATCCATGGCATCATAGTCAAAGCCTGACAAACTCCAATTGATAGTGATGGTACTTGTTCCAGATGCCGTTCCAGGTTTCATATTTAGGGACTCTATGAACACAATAGCCACAGTAACTCATTGTAGCACTTTTGCCAAAACATTGGGGGTTGTATTTTATCTTTGTCTGTTCACCTCCTGGTCTGGTGGTTCTCTCGTCTCTTGTATGTATAATCCCATCACTTCTGAAATATTTCAATAATTATGTGAATAATGACCGTGTGAATAGTTAATGGCTTGAAGGGATATCTTTGTAATGTGGTTGCAATGAGTATTACTGTATTTTTTCATTTCATTGAGATGGTCCGAGTGGAGTGCCACTGTCTTCTTATACCTGAAACTGAGCACATTGCTGGTTTGAAGGAACTGCCTTGTTTTCATTACAGAATTATCGGAACACTCCATGTCTAAATCTAAATAAAATTGTTATGGTTCCACCGGGCCCCCTTACTACACAGGTTAAACCATTTTTGAACAGTTTAACCTTCACCGCGGATCTCAACTCCCCCCAGGTGGCACCTGGCTTCTGAAATTTCAGTTTCAGGGAGTGCAGCGTGCCACTAGGCAGGGGCACCTCTGATTGGCTGAGAGTGGTCAGCCAATCAGCGACTCTCCATTCATAAAACTGGCTTGCAAAGCAACATCACTCCAAGCTTCCTGAAAATTTGAATTTCACCTGAGGGGGGTTGAGATCGGCACTGGGAGCTCACTTATGGGTTAAATCTTGATGTTAGAGTGCGGCTGGGTGATGACCACAGCCAGAGAGGTGGAACAGAAGCACAGAGACGAGTGCACCATGGATGAAAGGTACGTTTAAATAAAATGTAACACTTGCGATGGGGGCGATCACCTACATAAGTAAGGAACACTATAGTATTTGGATTACATGTTTGCATTCCTAATGGTACAGATTGTCTGTTTTTTTTGTATTTGAAATAATCGAAAGAGATGGACGGGGAGATTGGAAGAGGCATGAAAATGGGCATGACATGAAGGCACAGGCTGGAGGAAGCCTGAAAGTTGACTGGGATGGAAGGGGCAAGGACATGACAAGGGGGGGCATGGCTGCTTTGGGAGCATAAAGACATAAATATGGCTAGGAAGGGACATGGCTGCTTTTCAGAGCATGAAGACAGAAACATGGTTAGGATGGGACATAGCTAGGGAGGGACATGGCTAGGCTGGGGCATTGCTAGGGAGGGAGGAGGCTAGGGAGGGACATGGCTAGGGTGGGACATGGCTAGGGAGGAACATGGTTAGGGTGGGACATGGCTAGGGTGGGACATTTGCTAGGCTAGGGATGGACATGACTAGGGTGGGACATGTCTAGGGAGGGAAAAGGCTAGAGAGGGACATGGCTATGGTGGGACATGGCTATGGAGGGAGAAGGCTATGGAGGGACATGGCTATGGTGGGACATGGCTATGGAGGGACATGGCTAGGGAGGGACATGGCTAGGGAGGGACATGGCTAGGGTGGAAAATGGCTAGGGAGGGAGAAGGCTAGGGAGGGACATGGCTAGGGTGGAAAATGGCTAGGGAGGGACATGGCTTGGAAGAGATATGGCTGCTTTTTAGAGCATAAAGACAGAAACATGGTTAGGGAGGGACATGGCTGCCCGTGGGGGAAAGGACAGGATGGGACATGGCTACTTAGAGGACAATAAAGACCAATACATGACTGGGAATGGATATGGGGAGGATAAGAGTGATAAAGGAGGGGCTTTAAAATTCATATGTAGCCGGAGAGAACTTCAGGAATAGGGAGTGGGGGACACACAAAGAACAAACGAAAGGACAGAAACGCAGTGGCACTAACCATGGACAATATATCATGCTAAATACAGGCCTGAGGTCACAACCACACACAGATTATATATGAAAAGGTAATGCTCTCATATTATTGTGAAACTCATCGTGTCTCATCCACCTTAAAAGTAGATTTTATTTTAGACATTGTGACTAACTGTGTGTGTTTATTAATTAGATATAGTCAGGCTTCCATATGAGATTTGTCTAGGACCCACCAAGTCCTAAAGTAGTCCTGGGGTTGAATGAATAACCTGTAGGTAAAAAGTATTAAATCCATACTATAATTAATGTTTTTGTCACTATAATTAATGTTTTTGTCAAAATAATTTCAGTGGGTCTGATCACCTAACTAATCACTGTTTGTGGCAAGATACCTAACGGTATGTATCCACCAACCTCAAACCCACATAGATTGTAAACTTATTTGAGCATTCTTTACTTACTTTAGCTATTGGCAATTTCAGATTGCTTGAATCAAGTCTTATATCTACAATATAATTATTTTTCAAATGCATGTACAATATATAGAAAGCATTATAGGCAATACCGTTGAAGACAAAATGTTTTATTGTTTTTAATGTCAGTGTTACCTTTCAGAGTGTCGTGACTCGTGAGTTCAACGTTTTATTTAATTTTGCTTTTGGCAAATCTTTATTTTTGGAATAAAATCTTTCTTGAATTATATTAAATCCTAACAAAAAATAAAACCATTGCCATCTGCCAGTGATTCCGAATGAAGAAAACAGAAAGAAAACCTTAAAGGCAACACATTATATTGTTTCAAATGCATTGTTAATGGAATCATTACACTCTAAAGCATAGTATTTTTTTAATTTTATTTATTTATTTTAGCTGGTTTTTTTATATATCATTGACAGGATTTATGAGCTCATTCGTCAGGACATGAGAGAGAGAAAAAAAGCACTTTGAGATGATGTGCATCACAGATCTTCAGATTAGAAGGGAAAAAGACTTGGGGCATATTATACAATTAATAAAGGAGGTATATTTGTGGCTTCGATATTGATGTTTCACTCCATATAACCGCTGGCTAGAATCAATCCAACTGGATGACTTTAAATACTTGTAGTGGAAATTAAAGACAATGGAACATTCTAAATGTAACAGTTGATTTACGGAATATCTCTGTTCCTATCCCATAAAACGACACTGCTCATTCTGCAGGCAGTAAAACTGCATGATACCGGGTTTATTTATGGCCAATTTTTCATTTTTGTTAATAGGAGGTCGGGCAATTTTCGTAAATGTTGACCTTGTCACTGATCTATTTCAACTTTTAAAGAAATAGCAAAGTTCTTGCAGAGCTACAAAAAGTGACAGAATTTATTACAAGTTTCACACCATATAACTTTTGTCCTTCAAAAATATATTGTACAGAATAGAAAGTGATATAAAGTGCCGCTTCTCCAAATCGAAAAGAGAGAATTTCTCTTCAAGCTTCAAATTGGCAGGATGGAGAAAAAGGTGGTGATGAGAAAATAGAGTAAAATAAATATGCCAATCAGATTGGGGTGATTGAGGGAATATTGTGGGGTTTATTGCCATTTAAAATTTGTTCGCTGCGTTTGGGGTTTAGTGCATAACTTTTAACCCCTTAAGGACCAAACTTCTGGAATAAAAGGGAATCATGACGTGTTACACATGTCATGTGTCCTTCATGGGTTAAAGGATAGACCATATTAGAAGGACTCCAAGTGTCACAATCAATACAGCCTGTTATAGTGGTTATGATGTAAGGAGTACATCATTGGTTTGTCCTCTAAGCTTGGTCCGCACC
The DNA here is from genome assembly GCF_036172605.1 of Pelobates fuscus. Lineage (NCBI taxonomy): Eukaryota > Metazoa > Chordata > Amphibia > Anura > Pelobatidae > Pelobates > Pelobates fuscus. Next base: position 431,611,209 of record NC_086318.1, read on the forward strand.
GGGTTCCAAAGCTTCTAACTGCACTGCTGACATGCTTCTGACTTCTGCAGAGCCAGTTGCCAATCCTTGGCTGAGAGCATCAGCTATACACTCTCTGACAATGAATGGCGCACTGTCATGGGCGTCCGCAGGAATTTTTCCAGGGGGGGGGCATAATTGTAATGACATCCATGCTTGGTCCCTTTTTGACAGTGTCATGAAGGGGAGGAGCATAGTCATTATCCCATAAAGCCAGGGTGAATAGCATTTTCACAACTATGGTGTCAGGAATACATGTTTGTATTTCTGACACTATTGTGTTCCTTTAAGCAAATTAAAGAAACATTCTGGTCACCATAACAACTTCATCTAAATGAAAATGCTATGATGCCAGGAAGTCCCTGCTCTCAAATGGTTTAACCCCAAAGGCTTCCTCCAGCTCCAGATTTCCAGGTTGCTCAGTGGTATTCGGCTTCTGAAACAGAGTGTCAGGAAGTGCAGATTGAGGTCAGGCATGGGTGCTACAGATTGGCTAGAGTGGTCAGTTGATGCTCTAAGCCACTCGCTAGTTCCTGGTTCATAAAAATGTTTTACTTTTTTATGAATGGGGAGCTACTGATTGGCTTAGAGTGCCAGCTGACCGCTCTAGCCAATCAGCGACACCCCTCCCCAGCGGCCCTCTGTGCTTCCTGACACTCAGTAAATAAAAGTGAACACATTAACACTGATATTTTTTTACCTGGGGAGATGAGAAGGTCCAAAGTTTCCCTGCCAGGCCCAGGTACCAAAGCCTTATGATGTGGTGTCCAGAATAAAGTGGAGGGTTCACTTCACTTGTCCTTCCTGCTCCAATCTCCTTTTCTTCTCCTTCATTTGACAAATTCTTCTTTTTCTTCTGACACTGTCTTCTCTTCTCCTTGGCTCCTTCACCTTTCTGCTACTTTCTGCTTATTGTGCTCCCCCATTCTGCTCCTGTCTCTCTCTGATCTTTCTGCTCCTTGCAGACCCTTTCTGCTCCTTCTCCTACTTTACCTTTGTGCTCCTTGCTGTCCCTTTCTGCTCCTTGCTACCCTTTTCTGCTCCTTCTCCTACTTTACCTTTGTGCTCCTTCTGATTCTTTCTGCTCCTTTACTTTTGTGCTCCTTCTGTCCCTGTCTGCTCTTTGCAGACCCTTCCTTTTTCTTGCAGACCCTTACTACTCCTTGCTGCCCCTTGCAGACCCTCCCTTCTCCTTGCAGACCCTTCCTGCTCATTTCTGTTCTTTCGCCTACTTCACCTTTATGCTTCTTCTGTCCCTTCCTGCTCATTGCTGCTATTTTCAGTTCCTTGCTGACCCTTCCTGCTCATTGTTGACCCTTCCTTCTCCTTGCAGACCCTTCCTTCTCCTTGCTGCCCCTTCCTGCTCATTTATGTTCCTTTGTGCTCCTTCTCCTGCTTTACCTGTTGTGGTCCTTGCTGTCCCTTCCAGAACCTTGCTGCCCCTTTCTCCTCATTTCTATTCCTTCTCCTTTCTGCTCCTTCTCTTACTTTACCTCCCCCATGCCTCACTTCGATGATCTGTAGGCTATCTCTGCCCCCCCCCATGCCTCACTTCACTGATCTGTAGGCTATCTCTGCCCCCGCAATATGCCTCACTTCACTGATCTCTAGGCTATCGCTGCCCCCCCCCCATATGCCTCACTTCACTGATCGCTAGGCTATCTCTGCCCCCCCCCGTATGCCTCACTTCACTGATCTCTAGGCTATCTCTGCCCCCCCCCCGTATGCCTCACTTCACTGATCTCTAGGCTATCTCTGCCCCCCCCCCCATATGCCTCACTTCACTGATCTCTAGGCTATCTCTGCCCCCCCCCATATGCCTCACTTCACTGATCTCTAGGCTATCTCTGCCCCCCCCCCATATGCCTCACTTCACTGATCTCTAGGCTATCTCTGCCCCCCCCCCATATGCCTCACTTCACTGATCTCTAGGCTATCTCTGCCCCCCCCATATGCCTCACTTCACTGATCTCTAGGCTATCTCTGCCCCCCCCCCATATGCCTCACTTCACTGATCTCTAGGCTATCTCTGCCCCCCCCCATATGCCTCACTTCACTGATCTCTAGGCTATCTCTGCTCCCCCCCCATATGCCTCACTTCACTGATCTCTAGGCTATCTCTGCCCCCCCCCCATATGCCTCACTTCACTGATCTCTAGGCTATCTCTGCCCCCCCCCATATGCCTCACTTCACTGATCTCTAGGCTATCTCTGCCCCCCCCCCTATATGCCTCACTTCACTGATCTCTAGGCTATCTCTGCCCCCCCCCCCCATATGCCTCACTTCACTGATCTCTAGGCTATCTCTGCCCCCCCCCCCATATGCCTCACTTCACTGATCTGTAGGCTATCTCTGCCCCCCCCCCCCCCCATATGCCTCACTTCACTGATCTCTAGGCTATCTCTGCCCCCCCCCCCCCCATATGCCTCACTTCACTGATCTCTAGGCTATCTCTGCCCCCCCCCCATATGCCTCACTTCACTGATCTCTAGGCTATCTCTGCCCCCCCCCCCCGCCTCACTTCACTGATCTCTAGGCTATCTCTGCCCCCCCCCCCCTGTGGACGCCCATGCGCACTGTGCATGAATATTTGCACAGAATTAACATTAGCCAGCCTGTTACTCTTCTTCAGGGCTGGCTGATGACGTCACCATGACATTGCCGAAGGTGGAGTTACATGATGGGCAGCAAAGGGGGTTAAACTCTGCATGTGCAGATTTACAAAGCTAAACACTGCACATACAGTTTCCAGGTACCATAAACACTTCAAAACACTGACTTGGTTATGGAGCATGGAGTAACCGTTTACAAACCCAAGCATAGACGTGATTAGGTGATCATGCAAAAGAATCTAGTTGTGTATATTTTTGTCTACCATAATTTGCATGCAAATATGAACATATTTATTTTTGCATATGCAACATGTTAATTCATAACTCAGTAATGACTTTATATCTATGTACATCATTTGTATTATGCTGAAATAATGAGACCAATTCTCAGAAAGATAAAATAGATTTAAAAAATAAATAAATAAACATTTGGAAAGTTTGTTGATTTGTACATGATTATACAGTATGGACTATTTCTCACCTTTCAATACCCTTCCCTTCCCCCCTGCTTCCCACCCCCCAAACAATAAATATACAGCATTGTTACATATTCTGTTACATTGTCGTTAGACAAATACGTTATCAGTAGTCATTCTGTTTGGTTCATGCCGGGACAATACAAATATATAAAGCAACAAAATGGTCGCACTCTGAGCTGTTGACTTCTTGCTTTGACCATTGGCAAGATTCTGCCAGTATTATTATTATTTTTTCATTATTATTATTAATATTTGTAACGGACCGTTTCAGCAGAAAAGGGTAAAAATCCGTTCAGGCGATAATCCCCTTTTCACAAAAAGGCACAGCTACTGTAAAAGCACCAAAACTCACGAATTTGGATATAGGCGAATGCATCAAACTCCTGAACTGTATACCAGGGAATAAGATAGCACTCCAAACTGGAACCTCACGAATAGCTGCTAGCAGACGAACAGGAAAAGCATACATCAGCTTACACTCCTAGCAATCAATCTCCAGCAGCATACAGTGAATCCCCCCAAGAACGAGACAAGGCTCCGTGTTGAGGGTCAAGCAGTGGTCTGTTTATTCAGGGCTACCTGCCCCTGTATTTATGCAGGTCTCCCACCTGGTGGACACTCCCCTAGGGGACTAGATGGAAGACTGAAACAGTAGACAGACATGTATCACTTTCGGACACACAGCCACAATACTTTCCCACAATGCATCCTGGTTTCCTCCTCTCTGTCCTGGAGATAATTAATTAAGTAATTCAATTATCTCCTAGGACAAAGGCCAGACTCCATTATGCACATGGTGACACAGAAACAGACTATCACTTTAAAATACATACAGACATATTTTATACACAAAACACAGACATGTTACATATCCCCAGATAGCTCAGGTCTGGGTGCACATTATTAGGTGAATGGCACCCAGACCACCCGAATACAGTTTAAGTGCCATGGAGCTAAAGTCTTTAATTATACGAACAGGCTCCATGGCATTGCTATCTGGGTTAAAGCATTCACATAAAACAAACTACCTAATTTCCCTGCATTCACCAAATCCATACGAATTAGAACCAGGGGCTGGAGGTTCAGCGGTGCCTGCACGTAAAAGTGTCCGATTTTGGTGCATGAAAGCCGGGCAGAAAAGCGCTGGCTGCCCGGGGAGCTCCAGAACACCGCCACCTAGCGGCCGCTAAGTGTAACAGCGGCCTCCCAGTTAACAAGCAATTAAGCTGCGGTTAACCGCAGCTTCAGGGAGGTAAATTGGCAGCACACTCCAGCTTCTGGGTGGCCAATTAACAACGCCGGCCGGCTTCCCACGGCTCTGGGGAGGTTGGTGAACGGCTGTTTGTTCGGTATATGAAATCTACCGAACTGCTGTGCAGAAAGGGAGAAATAAATCCTTCTGCACAGTAAAATTAACCCTTTAGCTGCCGGTCCATAATCCAAAGGCAGCAGGCGGGCAACCAATCTCCTCCAATACAATGTGGCGAGATTGGTTTCGTCACAATATTATTATTAATGACTGTTTCTGCTAGTGACATATAATGGATGGATAGCATGTTCTGGATTTTGTAGAAGTGTTTTGGCAGATATCAACCCCTGGAAGTCCCAGTTAGTTTAATGTAAGATTATTATCTAACACAAGAGTGACAATAAAAACTGCTAGCTGTATGATGACCACACTATTGTTTAAGGGGAAGGTGTGGTTATAGTTGCACCACACTAGAGCTACAGTAAATAGGGCATGCTATTCTCTATATACAGGGTCTTCAAACCCTTCCAGTGGCTGTAGATCTGACCAAAGCCAGAACAAGGGGTTCTCACCGGTGCAGCAAAATTAAAGTCCTGTTTTTAGGAAAATGCTCAGCTGAGGGACAGGATCTGTGTTACTGTTGAGTTTTACATCCGTTTAGAGGCCAATAAGGTTATTCACTAAAGTGAGAATTGTCACAAAGTCAAAGTTAATGTCAAATTTAAGGCCTAATTGGCCAAACTGAAAGAAAACATCTTCAAATTGGTAATGCTTTCAGTTCTGCTAATTTGGCCTTAAATTTGAAATTCACTTTTCCTGAATAACTTTGTAAGAATCATTAACTGGAATTCCTATAATTTACCTGGGTGCGTATGGGCAACTAACCTTATCACATTATCCAAAATAAATAAATTAATAAATAAGGCTTTGTCAAACACCAGTATTTCATATAAGCTAAATCATCGCCGGATTTACATACCAACTTACTGAATTCTCAAATCAAGAGAACATGCAGTAAAGCACATTGAAAACTGCTGATTCTGTTATATGAGTATCTTAAAGGGAATCTACAGTCCTGAATATAACAATATTTTTTTTTCTGTTTCCTTCTATTGTTGTGACCTTTTGGTTTGGTGGGGGTGTTGATGGTCCTTTAAAGATGAACTCTCATGTCCAAGGGAGCAAAACCAACGGTTAAATAAACGTTGCCTTTTCGTTGTGATAACATTTTATTTGTTCTTTATACATTTTATTTTCATTTACATAGTTTTACCAGACAGAGCCAGACAAAGTATACAAATTAGTTAACTTGTACAATAATGTCTGCATCCTGAGAAAGGCTGAAACGTTGCACATTCAGTTTTCAATAAATCTGCCATTTTGAAGAAACTTTGAGTGCCTGGACAGACTTTCTACTAATATCATGACTGGGTAAAGTCAAAACAGTATCAAAGTGCAGAGGAGGTAAGAAGTTTTACTTTAATCCCCCTTTAAATGGTGAACTGACAATTCTCTGGCAGAGAAAATTCAACCTAAATGGGTCCTCAGAGTTTAATCACTGGAACCTCCAATAAGTGCAACAGAGCCATCACAGAGTCACAGTGTCGCATCGGACTTCTTTCAGTATTTACTGCAGAAAGCTGTGATTGGCTTTATCCCCCAGGATCACAGATGATTGACTTTATCCCCCAGGATCCTCCATGGACCGCAATGCTGTACACTCGCGCATGTGCAGTGAAGTCAGCTCCTGGCACTAAAGCTGCAGTAGCTGAAAAGGTCTCTTCGGGAGAAGATGGTGGCACCCACGAGGGACCGGTTCAAGTAAGTAGAACTCACCTTTGCCTACCCTCTCAGCAACCGGATGTACAGCAGTCATGTCACCATGGGGTCTTTGCAAATTCTGCCAAGTCCCCAGATGGTCACAGTGCCACTTTAAGTTGATTTATGTCTTCTTTAAGCAGAGCTTATTGTATGTGACATTTAAGAATAGATGCATAACTCATCATGGTATTCTCCTGATAAATGACATCTGTTTAATTACTTTGTCTGTCTTATGAAAAAATTCTCCCTGGATGGAAGTCACTTCTGCCTCGTTTCCACTGAGCGGTACGGTTCGGTTCGGTATGGTACTCTATTTTGAGTGTTTCCATTATGAAATTGGCCCATACAACCGAACCAAACCGCACCATTCCTGGTCCCCCTTCAGATGTAGGACAATGGGAAATGGTATGGTTAGGGCGGAGCTACTGGCATCACACTATACAATCCATTGATTGGCGGTCAGGAAAACGTCAATGCTCACGACAGATGACATGCTAGGCATTTAGTCTCAACCCTGCATGCCTCCTGGCGGTCCAACTTGCAGTGGAAATGCTCACCTGAATAGGCTGGGCCATTCTAACCCTTCCGAACTGCACCGACCCGACCCGTACCGCTCAGTGGAAACGAGGCATAAGAAATAGTTAAAATGGCACCGGTGGCACCCAGGTTTGGTGGGGTATTGCATTTTCTAAGCAAAAGTTCAACCTAGATTTCCTTTTTGGGATTTTATTACATGCTATAATTTACACCAAGTTTTACACTGACTTAATACAATCATTATGTAAGCCTCTTTCTCAGTTTTACCTTTGAAGAGCGTTTTCTCAATGGCAGAATAATTTTAGAAAACATATTTTACATTTCTGTTTTTGCCCTCCCACTTGCTCCGCCGAAAAAATATGTCAGTACTCACAAAGACATAAATGTCATAATGAAATACTAAATGTCATATTAAAGAGGCACACAATAAAGAAACAGATAAGAGAATATGGGCATCACTGTGGAATATGAGCAATTTATAAAATGCAACCATTGAACTGTCATAGTCAGTCTGCATCCCAAGCAGAGATTCCCCTGCTGATAAAACCATCAGACACTCTGCTTATTTTGCATTGCACAATGGAAACCACGGCACAAACCCCTTACAGTGCTCTTCAAACAGAGAAACACACAGAGACTCTGCAAAGCTCTGAATGCCTCATTACACTTCATATCCAAGCTTTAACCCGGTCTGTGAAACAGAGGATTCAAAGACATTGGTTTCCACGGAAGTAGAATCTCTTACATGATTGCATGTGTCGTTGATGACCACGGGGTCATTTTTTGTAAGTTGAGAAAGCAAATTATTATTTGTTTGATTTTTTTTTTTTTTTTTAGCTTTTTAGCACATCCATCTTGAAGCAGTTGGGGGGGGGGGGGGATGCAGTGCTAGGCTCTGCCCCATCATGTTCAGGGCCGGATTAACATAGGGGCTGATGGAGCTGCAGCTCCAGGCCCAGGCCCATGGAATAGGCCCATTTAAAAAAAAAAACACACTACTCTTAGGTTTACCACCTGACTGTTTTTTTACTGGCACAGCCGGTATTTGAGGCTGCCTGTCCGTGCTGGTATTGCAGTAATACCAGCAATACAAATACAGGTAATTTTCTCAGAATAAATGGAGATTACTCTGCAATACCAGCACCGGCCAGTAGGGGTCACTGTGTGTGGAGGGAGGCAGGGATAGGAAGTTACAGCATATCCCTGCCTCTCTCTATTACTCACTGATCCGTGGTCCAGACAGTAGCTCTACAGCTCAGGTAAGTGAGGAATGGGGGGAAAGGCAGCAGGGACATATGGGGACACTGAGACACTAGGGGACACTGAGACACTAGGGGACACATGGGGACACTGAGACACTAGGGGACATATGGGGACACTGAGACACTAGGGAACACAGACACTAGGGGACACATGGGGACACAGACACTAGGGAACACTGAGATACTAGGACACAGACACTGGGAGACCTGGGAACACTGAGGCACTTGGGGACACTGGAAAACATGGAGACACTGAGACCCTAGGGGACACTGAGACACTAGGGGACACTGAGACACTAGGGCACATGGGGACACAGACACTGGGAGACCTGGGGACACTGAGACACTTGAGGACACTGGAAAACATGGGGATGCTGAGACACATGGGGATGCTGTGAGACATAGTGACATTGGGAGACATTGGGACATGGAGACACTATGTTCCCATGTCCCCCAGCCAGTGTCCCTATTGTTTCAGTGTCCCCAAGTCTCCAAGTGTCTGTGTTCCATGTCTCTCAGTGTGCCTAGTGTCCCTATATGTCCCAGTGTCCCCATGTCTCTATGTCCCCATGTCTCCCCAAGTGTCTGTCTCCCAGCCAGTGTCCCCATGTCTCCCAGTGTCTGTGTTCCTAGTGTCTCAGTGTGCCTGGTGTCCCCATGTCTCCCAGTGTGCCTATATGTCCCAGTGTCCCCATGTCTATGTCCATAACTTTCCCCATGTCTCCCAGTGTCCCCTAGTCTCCCAGTGTCTGTGTTCCCATGTCTTAGTGTCCCCAAATGTTTCAGTGTCCCCATGTCTCCCAGTGTCCCCAGTATCCTAGTGACATGGGGACACACTGAGACATTGGGACACTGGGTGAAATGGGGACACAGACACTGGGAGACTAGGGGACTGGGCAACATGGGGACACTGACACTGTGATACATAGAGACACTGAGACACTGGGTGACTTGCGAGACTGAGACACTGGGAGACAGGGAGACACTGTGAGCAATCCATATATACAACAGAATCAAACTGTGAGTAGTTTGTTGGTGATTTTACTGGATTTTCTCTGATGTCACTCCTTGTGATTTACATCATGTGATGTCACGCATAACTAATTAATTATACAAATGATTAAGGCTGGTATTTTTTTCCAAGAAAGGTGGCAACCTTAACTACTCTTCACATACTCTTGCTTAAAGGAGCACTATAGGGTCAGGAACACAATCATGTATTTCTGACCCTATTATGTTAAAACCACCACCCTGGCCCCTTCTTGCCTCCCTAAATATAGTAAAATATTACTTGTATTCAAGTCTGCAGCTGCTGGCTCAGAAGTGGTGGTCTGAGCAAATTACAATACTTCCCCATAGGATTGGCTGAGACTGTCAACTAGGCAAATCAGGGGCAAAGCCAGCACAAGTCCAACATAGCCCTGGCCAATCAGCATCTCCTCATAAAGATAAATTGAATCAATGCATCTCTATGAGGAAAGTTCAGTGTCTGCATGCAGAGGGTGGAGACACTGAATGGTAGTGCTGCACACTAGGCAGTACTGCCCCAGGAAGCACCTCTAGCAGCCATCTAAGGAGCGGCCAGTGGAGTTATTTTCTCTGAAAAGACAGTGTTTACTGCAAAAATCCTGAATGGAATGATTCTACTTACCCGAACAAATACAATAAGCTGTAGTTGTTCTGGTGACTATAGTGTCCCTTTAAGTTTGGAAGCTTAAGAGGGATGTATGGGAACAAAACTTGTGTGGACTGGCTGACATTAAAATTAGTTAATGCAGACACTGTGGCATGTCCCCTTTCTTCTACACTCACTACATACACCTTCTCTCTGTCTCAGACTATATACCAGGAACTTCTGCCTGCTAGTAAGAAGGTAAGGAGACAAGTGGACCAGCGAGTGCTAGGGGACAGTCCTTAGAAAGCATGGAGTGAGCGCATCATTAGACACATTTATGTCAAGCTCAAGGTGCTGCCTGCATAGTATGCCCTTAGTTGAATTCATGCCAGACTGACCTTCCAATTCTTTGGACAAATATGCCCCCTTTTTGGGAATATTCACCACATTTGGCAGGTCTTGTCACGTGATTCGCGCCAGTGGAACACCCTTTTACCCCGCCCATTGACTTCCTGCTTCACTGGACACTGCTGTTAGGGGTTAGGGATTTACTTGAAAGATGAAAGCATAAATTAGAGAGAAATTAGCATAGAGTATGTGTTTGTTTCCCTCCAGCACCATCTCCATCAGATACATGACGCTTGGGAGGTATGACTGTTTTAGTGTTTTTAGTTGATAAGATTACGTAATTAGGCCCATCATAATTGTCAGCACCAGGCCCACTGTGCTCTTAATCCGGCCCTGATCATGTTAGTTCCTACCCCTCTTGTTAAGCGCTAGGTGGCAGGGCTGGAAGGAAAAAGTTACAAGCTGATAAGCTGTTTGAGGGCAACTTGCCGCCCGGTGATGATCACGAGAGTGCAGAGCCTATCAAGAAACACAGGACGAAATGTGAAGGTAGGGTCCTAGCACTGCACGCTCCACCCATGCACCTCTATCTACAGAGCGCCTCTATCTACAGAGCGCCTGGGCACTGTGCACCCACCCAGGATCGGCTCTGAGCATGGGAGGTGTGTACATATATAATAACTGTTTCCAGACCTTCGGAAATTCAAAATATCATCTACAGATTGATGAATAAAGTCAGTAAAACAAAGCTTACTGTAAGTGTCAGCTAGTGATTAAAAGTGTTGTACTCCCAAGCTGTCAGCCTTGACTCTCCAGCTTAGCTAGACTACGATTTCCTATGATTCATTTTGCAGTACAAGTCTGGCCCTCAGAGGGTTAATCAATTACTCTGACCATAGTTAGTACTTGTATGTACGTAGTGGGCATTGGATAGCATTCCCTTCATCCCCCATAAAACCATAACTTACCCCTTCAAATAACGACAGACAACTTCTTGGAGAAAACAGGCCACAGCATTTATTAACACAACCAACACAAAAACAATTAATACAATACTGTATAACTCCTTTTAACATATAACGAAATAATAATTATCATAAATTAACAAACAATTTGCATATAGTCATACAGTAACCAAAGAAACCGTCCTTGCCAATCTAACTTCCCCAAGGCTCTCACCTCCCCCCCTCGGCATAATAAAAACATCTTCCTTTTCAGGGCTCCCCACCCACTCGGTGGGGCCGAACCATAATGCTCCCGACTTACAACCCAGTGGGGACACGTCCAACCTGGTACCTCCTCCAGGTTCACCATAAGAGACAGGGGGAGGATGAGACCCGGCCATTATCCCCCTTTTTCATCTAATCTACCAAACCATCCCTTATTTGGCAAGGACACACCCCCGCCACAACCCCACTGTTTTAAGCCTAAAATCAGCGGGGGGCCCCAAACAAACCAACCATGGCCTGTTCCACCGTCTCTCGAATGGCCAGATTAAAACGGTTGAGCCCGACCCCAGACAAATGAACCCCATCCGGCCGCAACCAATCTGCCGCCTCCTTCTCAAAACCTGATGAAATGGGCATCCCCCAAAACCCCTATAACGAACCGTGAACCCTTCGCGGCAGCACTCCAACGCACTCCAGATGTATGCTTGCCGCCAATAGTTCCTCGTCGAGTGCTCAATCATCCGCCCCGAGAAGGAAAAAACAATCAACGGAGCAAAACAGCGTCCCGCACACCGGAACAAATCTCCTAGAGTCCCACCTTCCTATCCTCCGCACATCGCCGATTCAGCATACCCAGCCGAGAGGCCTCAGTCGCAGTGCCAATGCGGAAAGAATGACCGCCAAACAAATTGAAATGGGAGAGGAAGTTCCCCTCCTCGTATACCACGATTGGGCAAGCCAGGTACGGCCGTACTGCGGACTCCCTGAGCGCCCAGACCAGACAGGCGTCCAATCCTGGGACCGCTGCCAGCGGGACCCACCTGCCCTTGCAAAGGATGTCGGTCTTGTATGGACGAGTCTTGAAGGACACCAGGTCCTGACCATCCCGGACATCCGCAAACAGAATCCTCCCCTACCTGCTGACCAGTTCGGACCCACCAATACCCCAATCCTCATGGCCCTAAAGAAATGAAGAAACGACGAGGCATACCTCTGGGAGCACCTGGCACAATTGTGCCCATAGGGCCCCCAAAACCGGCCTCTTTGGATCCACAAAAACCGACCCCTGCACGGGCCCTACACCGCATGCCATATCAGAAACTTAACCAGAAAACTAAACTGGACATGCGCAAGGACACCCCGGAGGACGACATATCCGCCGAAACCTAAACGCTCCAGCAGTCACAACAAACAGGCGAACCCGCAAATACACCCACCTCTGACTCCCGCACCTGCCATTTCACCCATACCCTGGAGTACTTTGGCCCAAGAGGAACCGGACCTACATGACACATGAAGACACGGGCACCGGAGCACCAGACGCTGGAGCAGGGGAAGTGCCAAAAGAGAAAAGGGGGGGGGGGGCCCGAGAGCTGGCTAATCACCTGGACAACCCCGAGGTTGGCACAGTGAATAACGACCCGACGGTCCTGTAGCTCCCGACCCCACAAATCCAATGCCACCACAATGGAAAAGCTCCAGGAAGGCAAGAATTCCTGGTCAAGTCGGAGGTGGACCACGCCTCCAACCATGTCAGCACACCAGCGCGATCCCAGAATCGCCCCAACCAGACAGAGCCAGGCCAGAATCGCCCCGACCAGACAGAGCATCCAGTCAGCCGCGCCCGTTTAGAGGGGCAAGTCCGAACTGGACACCTCCGGCGCCTGCCAAGGTGACCTTCCAATTTACTCGGTCAGGAAGAAAACCCAGACCTCCAGAGCCGGATAAAATAATAAAATACTGCGGTCCCGGTATTAGCGGCCACCAGGCGCCTGTGGGACAATTGCCCCATGGGCCTGCTCTGGCAGCGGAAGATAACCTCCCTAACAGGGACTGCACAGCTTGCACAGCTGCATCCTCCCCAGATCCCTGGCCATCGCCACACCCTCTCAACCTCAACCCGCGGCAGCCAGCACTCCATGGCCACAGAGTCAATTTCGATACCCAAGGAGCTAAGGCACGTCACTGGGCCCCACTGTCTTATCGTGCTCCAAGAGGACCCCAAAGCTCCACCGAGTCGAGCAAGAGTCAACAAGTCAGCGAAGGCCCACACACAAAAGTCATCAAGGTAACACAGCAACAAGCCAATCCTTGCCTCCTGCCGCACCACCCACTCCAGGAAAGCGCCGACGCACTCATCGTAAAAGCAGGTAACGAACAACCCATCGAGAAGCACGTATCCACATAATACCGACCACAAACCCACCACCCAGGAGTTGATGACAATTCATATGAACTGGCAACAAGCGAAACGTGGCTCCAACGTCGGCCTTGGTTAGCAAAGCCCCAGGGCCCACTGCCCCGACCATGCGTACCGCAGCATCGAAGGATGCCTAGGACGCCCAACATCTTTCACCAATACCCCTTGAGGGCAGGGCAAACGATGAACAGATGAAAATCCCCTGCCTCCCACTTGGGCACCAGGCCCAAGGGGGACCTGCAACTTGGGGAGCGACAGGGCCTCAACTGACCCCGCGAACCACCCCAAAGCTACCTCCCGCAGGAGCTTATCCAGCACCATCTGCGGGAAGTCGAGCACAGACTTAGAAACATAACATAGAATGTGACGGCAGATAAGGTCCATTCGGCACATCCAGTCAGTCCAATTTCCTAACCACTGACATTAGTCCCTGGCCTTATCTTATAGGTAGGACAGCCTTACGCATATCCCACACCCACTTAGACTCCTCTACTACTTCAGCAAGAAGGCTAGTCCACGCATCCACTACCCTTCCGTTAACGTAATACATCTGGGTATGATTGTGAAACCATCGCCCCTCTAATTTAAGACTATGTAATCTTATTGCGGAAGTTTTACTTCTTTTAAACATAGTCTCCTCCCTACTGTATTGATTCCCCTTAAGTATTTAAACTGTCTATCATATCCCCGTCTCGACTTTCACCAATCTATACATACGAAGATCTTTTAACCTTTCCTTTAAGGTCCACACCGCCCCGAAGCCGGGCGCTCCAAGAAAGGGATCCCCAAGCCTCGGGTGACCCCCTCCAGCAGGAGCCCCATGGCCTGCCAATTCCAGTAGCGGTTGAGCCATGGGCACATCGACCCTTACGAGCACTGGCGTCGCTGCCCTGCGCCCCCATGTCCCCTTTTTCCCCGTACTCATCCCTCTTGAAACAGCAGGAGGCAGAGTGAGCCCCCACCACGATGGGAGCATTTGAGCTTAAAACAGCATGACCCACCCCACTTACATCGGCTGACGTTCAACTCCCTGCAACAACCTGGCCGTTGCTGCAAGGCCGCTGGGGCGGAGCCGCCCCCCAGGAAAGGAGGACAAACCCCCTTTATGCGCCGCCGGGCGGCTTACGATGGAGAGCCAGGGGCCTAAGTCCATCTGATCCCATGCTACAGAGGGCAAAACCGCAAGGCGCTGAAGAAATGTTTTTCATAGCGCCACCAACCCAGGCCACCATAAGTATGACATGCAGCCCAAGTGGTGTCCTGGTAACACAACAGCGCCACGCCGCGCAGCCCGCTCCCCAACCACTCTCTCCAAAATAGTGAACCCCAAACCCAATTCCCAATGTATTAAAAATTTCCCATAACGGAACTATAGATCATTGCCGCCCGAGTCCTACCCCCCCTAGTGCCCCAAGGGAAGAGCATCCCCCCCCCCAAGGGCCAAAGGGGAATACCTTGCGCGAGTGCGCAGGGGAGAGGTGGCGCAGCCCCCAATGAGGAAGAGGCCCAACTCCCCTCCAATTGCCACGCTGAGGAACAAGCGCACTGCCCCCCACCCACCGGTGGACGCACCGTCGCACCAGTAGAGTACTACACTGAGCACGGCTGACCGCTACTCTTTGATTTATTTATTTATTTATTTTTTTTTTTTGTTTAGGTTTTAGAAAATTAGTATTTTTTTATTTATCTATTTTTTTTTTTTAATAAACCCAACATGAACCAGCATAGCGCAGGCGCCCCAGCCAGCGCAGGAAAACAATACTTACCTGACGGCACCCCAGGAACCGCTGGCGGCACCATAGAAGAGACAGCAGCATGAAAAAAGGAGTCCATCAACTACAGCGCAGTTCCCATGGCAACTGGAGCTTCAGACGCCACCTGCTGGACGGATCCGGCAACTGCACCCAAAGCCTGAAGCAGCAGTGGAGAGATGAAGAGCCAACGCTCCAGGACAGGAGGCTGCCGAGACAGGTAAGGAGAGGGGGGTGGGGGGGAAGGAGAGAGGGGTGGGGGGCAAAGAAGGACAGCAAGGAGGAGGGGGGACACAACAATGAAAAAAGGGGGGACACAGTAATAAGGGGGGGGGCAGCAATAAAGGGGGGGACACAGCAATAAAGGGGGGGACACAGCAATAAAGGGGGGGGGACAGCAATAAAGGGGGGGCACAGCAATAAAGGGGGGGCACAGCAATAATAGAGGAGAGGGAGGGGGAGGGAGCAAGTATAGCCCCTATACTCCAGGACCCCTGCCCACCCGGCGGCAGTGGCCGAGAGCCACCCCGCGTGCCCCACAGGGGGCCCACTTACCACTGCCGGCCGAGAGGGGAGGACCCTGTTGATTGCCGAGCTTCCGCCCCCCCATTACCTCCGGGGGGGCGAGGTCCACTTCAGATGCCGCCGCCCGGACAGCAGGGGCGGCGGAAGGACCGGGCGCGGAGCAGGCCGCGCGCCACGTGGTCCAGGCGCGCAGCCCAGTTGAAGACTTGGGCTGCAGATCCTGCCCAAGGAGGAGAGTTGGGGCACACAGAGCCCATGGAGGGGGCCACTGGGAGGGAGCCCAGGGTGGGAGCCACAGGCAGGGAGCCACTGGGAGGGAGACACAGGGAGGGGTGTCCAGGGAGGGAGACACAGGGAGGGAGTCCAGGGAGGGAGCCACAGGGAGGGAGCCACAGGGAGGGAGCTACAGGGAGGGAGACACAGGGAGGGAGCCACAGGGAGGGAGACACAGGGAGGGAGACACAGGCAGGGTGCCCATGGGGAGCCAGACCGCTGGGGAGGGGAACCTCACCGCCAGGCTGCTGGGGAAGGAGGAGGCCACCGTCTGCAGCAGCACCAGTACCAGCCCTGAGGGCAGACAGGATGGCTGTAACAACCAGGATCCAGCATCCAGGGCCCCAGGCAGAAAATCCAGCAGGCCCAGCAACAGGAGGAGGCAGGAAACTTGTTGCTGGCCCGGCTCCTAAGTGCCACTGAGGTCAGTCTAATCTGTCACCACCCACTTCCTCACATCTCACACACATGTAGCATATAGCCAATCATGCTTTATCCATCCCACACTCATACATGTGCCCCTGTCCGCTAAGCTGCACACTCTCCCTGGGGCCTATTTCATTGGGAGCAGCATTGTAACCAGTCATGAGCTCCATTCAGTCTCTGCCTCTTCCTCCCTGTTGCTGCTCTTTCAGTGAAATCCTTCCATTACTGTCACCTCCATCTCTCCAGACAGGGTACTCCATGCTTTAATACTGCAATAACTAAAAGGAGCAGACAGATAACTTTTCCACTGTGGTGGAATCTCGGTAAAAATAAATTTAGTAGGCCGAGATTACCACGTGGCATGTGTACGTGCATATGCTGACGTATCGATCAGTTAGTTGCACGTGGCAAGATACGATCAGTAGTGTACGGAGCATGTGCAAGAATACAGGATGTAGTATTCCCCTCCTCCATTGTGCTGGACAGGCCATGCGGTCAAGCAGGAAGTTAATTCTTATTTGTATTGATTGGTCAAGAGAATGTGCGGGTGGAGCTTAATATGGGAGGAGTTATGTGCCTATATAAGGAGCCTGCACTATTGTCCAGGGCTCAGAACTTGTTGTATTTTGGTGACATTAGTCCCTCTGAGTCCCGATCGGTGAACCGAATAAAGAATCTCTTCCTTCCTGAAGAAACCTGTGTCCATCTCTCTGTGCTTGGCTTCCGTCAGTTTCTCCGGTATCATTTGGTGCATTGGCCGGGAAGCTCATCGTTCAACGGTAGCTGAGAGGCAGAGGCGTGAGACGGTCTATCTTTGCCCACGTTCTCTACGGCTGCACCCCTGAACTTCTGCGTGGACCTCCCTTCGTCTCGGCGCCACTGGTCTGTTGTCCAGGAGATCATCGGCCTCTACGTAAGAAGTGCTGGGGTGTCCCCGTCGATGAGTGTGAACTCAGGTTCAGGAACGAGGAGGTAAGACGACTGCTGTTTTAGACGGCGGACCCACTAGGGGTATACCTGTGACAGACCCATCCCGCTGGACTAAACCTATTGGGTTCGTCTGATTTGCCCAGTACTTATGGTCCCTGAGAGATCCTGCGGAGAGTTGTGACTTTGCACAACTAACAGTTCGAATACAGCCAAAACCAACGAAGCGCTAAAGCTATCAAAGCCTCGTGGTGGCCGACATCGGACAAAGGGCCACGTGGCGGCGGCCATTTTACCTTCGAATCCACCGACCCGTACTATCGACGATACTTCGACAGTACAACGTGGTCGAAGTACCGATCCACTTCGAACAGGACGTAGACATTTTTAGGCCAACAAGTGACCGACCGTATAGCCCGAATCCAGGGAACTCTTTTGGGCACGAAACGATAGCTGCGGTCGGTCATAAACGGACATTCGAGTAACTTTGGATTCACTGGAGGGATTGGTGTGATTTTTGAGACTGTTTATGATTTAAGTATGCTGAATCTGAATATGGGCCTTTTATGTGAATATGATGGACGGATTTGGAGTTATGAAAGTTGTATAAAAATATATTCTAAACTGCCTGTATAATAAGATTATGTGTCACACCAAGGGGAGGGAATGTGTGGGATGTACCATCGATGCCAGTGGTTGTTTTATGCCTCCCCTTGGGTGTGGCCTGTGTGTGTGAAATGCAAATAAAAGGCAGGCTGGCTGTTCCAGTCCTCAGTTCATGTTTTACCCTCATAATGGAGCTTGGTCTCGTTATTGGGGGAACCGGGAATACAAGTGACTAACGACTGTGTCTGGAGCTCGGAAGGTGGTACCGTAACAACTGGTGGCAAGCGACGGGATGATCTTCAACGCCCAAAGAAACCGCTACGACCAAGAATAAAATGGAACTACAATACCAAAACCTGAGAAGAGCTACCTTAAAAGACTTATTGGAACAAAGGGGCGGACAGGCCAGTAACCTCAAGAAGAGGGACATTATTGCTTTATTGCTGGAAATGGATGGAGTACCAGCGGCAGAGGGAACCAATGGACCCAGCCCAGACGACAGAACCCCCGAGGAGGCAAGGTTTGACCGGGCGGTAAAAATTCGGCTGGCCCATTATGGCCCCAACCCCTCCGCGGAGATCGTCACCCAGGTTCAAGCCGCTGTGGAGGCCAGCCTGCTACGCCAAAACGGTACTGCAGCGGCCCCAGTCACAGCAAACCCGGGGGACAAACAGAAAGTGCCGTTTGCGGCCTTCAAAGCCTTCAGTGAGACCGAAGGAGAGATTGACGGGTACCTTGCGGATTTTGAGCGGCAATGTGCTCTGCACAAGGTACCCCCGGCAGACTGGGTTGCTATACTGTCCGGCAAGTTATCCGGCCGGGCCAACGACGCTTTTCGGGCTATTCCGGATGAGGAGATCGGGGATTATGTTACCGTCCGGGAAGCTTTACTTGCCCGGTATGCCGTTACACCCGAGGCATACCGGAGGAGGTTCCGGGACACTGCAAAAACAACTGGGGACTCATACGTGGAATGGGCCTGCAAGGTACATCGCACAGCCGCCCACTGGATGGCAGGGTGCCAGGCGGTGTCGGGGGAAGAGGTACTGCAGATGTTTTTATTGGAACATTGTTTCGACAAATTGCCGACAGGGGTCAGAGAGTGGGTACGAGACCGTAAGCCTTCCACTCTACACGAGGCGGCTCGCTTGGCCGACGAGTACACTGACGCTCGCAGACTGGACAATTCCATCACCAAGGCCACAGCCAGAGCGGAATACCAACCAGCCGCTGCCACGTATCAGCCTCCCATAAACAGACCATCCGCACCCCCTCCGGCTGCCCAGTACCAACGTCCACCCCGGTTTAACGCCCGAGAGTACTCTGAACCCCTTCGGTGCTTCCTGTGCAATCAGCTAGGGCACAGGCGACAGGAGTGCCCGATGAACCGTGCCAACAGGAACCAGTCCTGGAGGAAACCCACGGGGGCCCCTTCCCCAGCACCTCTTCCAGCCGTCCACTGTGTAGAGGAAGAGGAATGCTGGGGCATATTACATGAGGCGGACCCTGTTCAGGCTGCCCACCAGGACAATCGACAACACCACAGACAGAGTGTAAAGGTCAACGGAAAGGAAGCCAGTGGGCTACGAGACACTGGTGCAACCCTGACTTTGCTCCAAAAGCACCTAGTGTCCGAAGCGCAACATACCGGGGATACCGTGGCAGTACGAGTAGCCGGGGGTGCAGTATTTCGTCTACCCGTGGCCCGGGTACATTTGGATTGGGGAGTGGGCGCTAGACACGTGAATGTGGGGGTCATTAAGGATTTACCCGCTGATGTTCTTCTTGGCAACGACTTGGCCCCCCTGGTTTCGGCCTTTGCTCCCATGGGCCCCGCTGCAGTGGACGCTGTTACGACCCGTGCCCAGACCCGTGCCACTGAGGCCGGCCCACCTGCTGTTGAGACCCAGGTAAGACTCTCTACCCCGACTTGTACCTTAGACCAGGCCCCGTTCGGCTGGGATACCCCAGAGATGTACGGGAAAGAAACTAGGGAGGACCCGACGTTAGCCAAGTACAGAGCCAGGGCCGACGCTGGGGAAGAAGGAGTAGGTGGGGAACACTACGAGTGGGTGGGGGATAGGCTGTACAGGATCCCGAAACCTTCCCCGAAACCGCATGCCCCTTCGCAGAAGCGACAACTAGTAGTACCTGCAAAGTATCGGCAGGAGATTCTGCGGATTGGGCATGACGTGCCCTTAGCAGGTCATCTAGGTTCCCACCGCACAGCTCATAGAATCACCCAAAACTTTTTCTGGCCCAATTTTAACCGAGATGTGCGGATGTATTGTAGCACGTGCAACACTTGTCAACGGGTAGGTAAGCGGGGAGATCATCCAAAAGCTAGGCTACAACCGATGCCTATCATTGGAGAGCCTTTTTCCCGCATAGCCGTTGACATTGTGGGTCCACTGGCCAGGGCTAGTCCATCCGGTAAGAAATATATTCTTACTGTGGTAGACTACGCCACCCGTTACCCAGAGGCAGTAGCGCTGTCCAATATAGAGGCAGAGACGGTTGCTGATGCCCTGGTTAAAGTCTTTACTAGGGTCGGGTTCCCGCAGGAGATCCTCTCGGATCAGGGAACCCAATTTACCGCTGTGCTCACCCAGCAGCTGTGGAAGGTGTGCGGCATCAACCCGCTACTTAGTTCACCCTATCACCCACAGACTAACGGTCTCTGCGAGCGATTTAATGGTACCCTCAAACAGATGCTGAGGACCTTTACTGACACTTGCAGAGACTGGGAGCGATTCCTGCCTCATCTGCTATTTGCATACAGAGAGGTGCCCCAGGAATCAACTGGGTTCTCCCCCTTTGAGTTACTCTATGGGAGAAGGGTTCGTGGACCCCTAGATCTCATTAGAGGACACTGGGAGGGGGAGACAGAGCAAGAAGGGACCCCCATAGTACCGTATGTGCTGGAACTCCGGGACCGTATGGAGAAACTATCCCTGATGGTAAGGGAAAATCTCCGGGCGGCCCAGGGGAAACAGAAACGATGGTACGATCGGGGTGCTCGACAGCGGGTCTTCCAGGTTGGGCAGAAGGTCCTAGTGCTCAAACCTGTGAAGGCAAACAAGATGCAAGCATCTTGGCAGGGCCCGTACAAGGTGTTAGCTCAGGTATGCGATACTACCTATCTCATAGCCAGCTGTTCGGATGAAAGGGTACAACGATCCTTTCATGTGAACATGCTCAAGGAGTATCAGGAACGACCCGAAGATGTTGCAGCAGTTTGTGCCCCAGCTACCGACGACACCGAGAACTTACCTTTACCGGACCTGTTAGAAAGGGATCCCCAGACCGACCTTACTAGCCTCGTACAGTTAGGTGACCGACTAAGCCCGGCCGAGAAAACCCAGGCAAGACAGCTTCTGTGGGAGAAGCAGGCGACATTCTCCCAAGAACCAGGGTACACCCCACTAGCTATACACAAGGTCGAGACACCCGGACAGAACCCCCTACGACAACCTCCATACCGCATCCCGGAAGCAGTCCGAGAAGGAATGCGGAAGGAGATACAGGAGATGACCCGGCTGGGGGTTATTGAGCACTCCGATAGTCCGTGGGCGTCGCCCGTAGTCCTAGTACCCAAGAAAGATGGGACCACCCGGTTCTGTGTGGATTACAGGCGGCTCAACGAGCGGACTACCACGGACGCCTACCCGATGCCCCGGATAGACGAGTTATTAGACCGCATTGCCAGGGGGCGCTACCTGACCACCATTGACCTATGTAAAGGGTACTGGCAGATCCCCCTGGCCGAGGATGCTATCCCCAAGTCGGCCTTCGTCACCCCGTTTGGCCTATACCAGTTTAGGGTTATGCCATTCGGGATGAAGAACGCTCCGGCTACCTTCCAGCGTATGGTGGATAGGCTCCTAGATGGCTTCCAGGGATTTGCATGTGCATACCTGGACGACATCGCGGTTTACAGTGAGTCTTGGGAAGACCACCTAGTACACGTAGGGGTAGTGCTGGACAAGATTCGGGCCGCCGGCCTGACTCTGAAACCAGATAAGTGCCATTTCGGCCTGGCAGAAGTGCAGTACTTGGGTCACCGTGTGGGTTGTGGGAGCCAGAGACCCGAACCGGCCAAGGTGGAAGCAGTAGCTAACTGGCCCACACCTATCACCAAGACCCAAGTACTTGCCTTCCTAGGGACAGCGGGTTACTATCGACGTTTTGTCCCCGACTACAGTACGATTGCCAAGCCCCTAACTGATTTGACTAAAAAGAATTTACCTAGACAGGTCCTGTGGTCTCCAGCTTGTGAAGCCGCGTTTCAAGCCCTGAAGCAGGCTCTTGTGAATGCCCCTGTCCTGGCTGCCCCAGTCCCTAACAAACGTTTTCTTGTCCACACAGACGCTTCCATGTATGGACTGGGGGCTGTGCTGAGCCAGGTCGGGGAGGATGGCGGAGAACACCCTGTCGCATATCTCAGCAGAAAGTTACTACCTCGAGAAGTGAGTTATGCGGCAGTAGAGAAAGAGTGTTTAGCCCTGGTCTGGGCACTGAAGAAACTGAGCCCCTACCTATACGGACAAGAATTTTCCCTCGTAACAGACCACAACCCCCTCGTCTGGCTTAACCGGGTCTCTGGGGACAATGGCAGACTGCTGAGGTGGAGTTTGGCCTTGCAGCCTTATAATTTCACTATCAGCTACCGACCCGGTAAGCAGAATGGGAATGCGGATGGGTTATCCCGGCAAATAGACGTCCCTATTCTCTCTAAGTCCGGTCATCCCCAAGTTGACCCGCCACAGGGTCAAGCCGGGTCTGCCGGAGTGTTCCACAAGGAGGGAGCCATGTGACAGACCCATCCCGCTGGACTAAACCTATTGGGTTCGTCTGATTTGCCCAGTACTTATGGTCCCTGAGAGATCCTGCGGAGAGTTGTGACTTTGCACAACTAACAGTTCGAATACAGCCAAAACCAACGAAGCGCTAAAGCTATCAAAGCCTCGTGGTGGCCGACATCGGACAAAGGGCCACGTGGCGGCGGCCATTTTACCTTCGAATCCACCGACCCGTACTATCGACGATACTTCGACAGTACAACGTGGTCGAAGTACCGATCCACTTCGAACAGGACGTAGACATTTTTAGGCCAACAAGTGACCGACCGTATAGCCCGAATCCAGGGAACTCTTTTGGGCACGAAACGATAGCTGCGGTCGGTCATAAACGGACATTCGAGTAACTTTGGATTCACTGGAGGGATTGGTGTGATTTTTGAGACTGTTTATGATTTAAGTATGCTGAATCTGAATATGGGCCTTTTATGTGAATATGATGGACGGATTTGGAGTTATGAAAGTTGTATAAAAATATATTCTAAACTGCCTGTATAATAAGATTATGTGTCACACCAAGGGGAGGGAATGTGTGGGATGTACCATCGATGCCAGTGGTTGTTTTATGCCTCCCCTTGGGTGTGGCCTGTGTGTGTGAAATGCAAATAAAAGGCAGGCTGGCTGTTCCAGTCCTCAGTTCATGTTTTACCCTCATAATGGAGCTTGGTCTCGTTATTGGGGGAACCGGGAATACAAGTGACTAACGACTGTGTCTGGAGCTCGGAAGGTGGTACCGTAACAATACCGATTGTGCGGTAGGCCCATAAGGGGTTTAAATCTGTGTATGGAATCTGCCCCCTCTGTCGGAGGGAAGGAGCGAAGGCGCACCGCTCAATCGAACGCTCTTTAGTAAGACCGTTTGATTTGGTTTGGAGTCAGGCGGGGTTCTGGTGTAAATAGCCCTAGCCGGACACCGGTGTCTTGTCTAGACTAGCGTTCTAGGGTGTACAATTCGTTCGCTAGGTCGGAGGGACCGGGAGACTAAGCAGACTCTGATGTACATTATCGTTTGCTAGATCTCAACCTATCTTGGCTAAGTGGGAAGGCGTGTAAATTTGGAACCCACTAGACTATTGATAGAGTAGAAAGACTAAAAGGGTTCTGTTGTAAATTCCGCCCTCTAGTTCGCTATATGTGGTGCTTGGGCAGTGTGGCTAACCAAAACGGATGTAGATAGTTTTAGGTAGTCCATCAAGGTACTGGCCAATAGTTTAGTTGGGATTGTATATGTGTTAAAGATTGTTAGTAAAGTGTATATCTTGTTAGATAGCGCGAGCTCAGCCGTCTAGCGAGAGTGTTAATAGTGTGTTGCTGTATCATAGTGCACGGTACCATAACCCTGTATATTTACTGACACTGTATATAAGTACTAATCATTGTCGTCTATTGCATGTTTAACACCATAACCACTAATAATTGTATTGTGACCTTAAATTGTGCTTTGACCTAGGCTAACCGTACTGTAACCGCTATTTGTAAAAGACGATGTTACTGGGGTGTGTTATAGACGGGTAATTCATATATAGAGAATTATAGCGTGGGTGACTGTATAGTTTCGCCAAAGGGCATAATATTGATTATTTAGTGACTGGTGTAACAGCTGTGTGTGTACGGGAATTCCCTGAGTGTTTATTGTGTTATTGTGTACGTTTCACTTGGTAACCGTACCACGAGGTGCTGTTGCCGGAAGAAACGGGTGTGACTGTTGAATAGAACGTGTGCATAGTATTCGTTGTCAACGACGCTCCATTGATAAGTATGGGCGCGTCGGAGTCGACGATTTTGGATCCCTTAGGTTGTATGGTAAAGAATTTTAAAAAGGGATTTACAACATGTGATTTTGGGGTTAAAATGTCCCCTGTACGTTTGGTCACTTTGTGCACTAGGGAGTGGCCTACTTTGGTTGCGGCATGGCCGCCACGTGGCAGTTTGGATCCAACTCTGGTACAGCGTGTACACGTGGCTGTATCAGGTAGGCCTGAACTTTACGGACAGTTTCCATATATTGATTGTTGGAGACAGGCCGTAAACGACTCGCCAAGATGGATTCGGATATGCCACGAGGAGCAATGTCGCCTCATGGTGGCCAGGACTTGTTTGTCCACTAGGACAATGGTTAGGCCCATTTTGGACACGCCCCCTGAGTCCGAGATCCCTTTGCCGCCCCCTTACTTCCCTTTAGAAGGAAGTGATACGAGTACAGGAAGTTCTACACCCCTTCCCCCATTGCCCCCATCCACTTCCGCTTCCTCCTCCAGTGCAGAATCCACCCCCCGTCGTACTAAACCTTCCCTTCCGGAACCAACCCCTGTTAGATCCGAATATCCTGATTTGGCGCCACTTCAAACTTCCGGTCAAGCTTCTTCTAGCTCGGCTCGGAATATTCTATTCACCGACCTTCCCCAAAATCAAGCTTCCACATCCTCATGCCTTACCACCCCCCGACCGGAACCTCTAACCGACGCCCCTCCACGTAGCCCTATACTAACCCGACAACTGACCGGTATCCAACGACCCAAACATTACCAGATGCCTCTTCGTCTGAATCCTGGGTCAGCATATCTCGATGCCGCAGGTCAAATGGTATATGCTGACCCAGTCTTCGTATATGTCCCGTTCACGACTACCGATCCCTTGAATTGGAAGACCCACAATTACTCGTACACTGAGAAACCACAAGCTATGACCGATCTGTTCACCTCGATAGTTCAGACACATAATCCGACATGGGCTGATTGCCAGCAGTTATTAATGACATTGTTCAATAATGAGGAAAGGACTAGGATTAACCAAGCGGCCATTAAAGCGCTAGAGGATGAAGCCCGTGCTTTAAATCAAGCCAATCCAGCAGCATGGGCCGCAACACATTATCCTAACACTGATCCCGACTGGAATGTTAATGGCGCAGATATGGTTCAACTAAAAGCCTATAGAGACGCTATAATTGCTGGCATGAAAGCCGGAGGGAAGAAAGCCATTAATATGTCGAAGACAGTTGAGGTGATTCAGAAAAGTGATGAAGCGCCCAGTGTCTTTTATGACCGATTATTGGAGGCATACCGCTTGTATACCCCCTTTAATCCGGAAGACGCTGATAATTCCCGAATGGTGAACTCCGCCTTTGTCAGCCAAGCTTACGGAGATATTAAGCGCAAGCTACAAAAGTTAGAAGGGTTTGCAGGTATGTCTATCACCCAACTAATGGAGGTAGCGAATAAGGTGTACATGAATAGGGAGTCAGAAAGTAAGAAAGAGGAAGAGCGCAAGATGCGTAAAAAGGCTGATATGCTAGCGGTAGCGATCGCAGGCGTAGATAGACGGGGCCCAGATAGAGGCGATAGTAGGTGGAATAGGGAGCCCTTGAGTAGGAATCAGTGCGCGTATTGCTGAGAAGAAGGGCATTGGAGAAGCGAGTGTCCGCAAAGAGAGCAGTACTAGAGAGACCCACCCAGGGCAGGTTATGGAAACTTTAGAGGTAGAGCGAGAGGTAGAGGAGGCCCCGGAGGGAGCAATGGTAATAGAGGAAGTAATGGGAACAGAGGAAGTGTAAGAGAAGACAGGTACTATCCAGCAGCGCAAAGGTCCCGCGATAGAGAAGGTAGGGACTTTGTAGGATTGGCTGACACGGTCATGAAGGACTATTGATACCGACCGGGCTCCATCCCCCTTGGTCGAGCGGAGCCTATGGTCGATGTATCAATAGGGGGAAAAAGGAGTGCGTTCATGATCGACACTGGTGCTGAACATTCGGTGGTGACTAACCTAGTTGCTCCTCCATCTGGAAGAACTATTACTGTAGTAGGAGCAACTGGAAGAAGTGCTGCAAAACCGGTTCTTAAAAGTCGACTCTGTACATTGGGAGGCCACGTAGTAAAACATCAATTCCTTTACATGCCTGAATGTCCAGTCCAATTGCTGGGACGTGATATGCTATCCAAATTACAAGCGCAGATTACGTTCCTACCAAATGGAACAACATCCTTAAAGTTTAATGGACCTTCAGGTATTATGACATTATCTGTACCAAAGGAAGAAGAGTGGCGACTTTATACAGCGTTGACTAGCCAAAACCCTAGGAGTGATGAATCCTTATTCAACATACCAGGAGTTTGGGCAGAGAACAACCCACCAGGACTGGCCCGCAATATTCCACCTATTAAAATTGAACTAAAACTTGGGGTTTATCCAGTGAGCCTACGGCAATATCACATCCCGCAGAAGGCTAAGAAGAACATTCAATCTTATCTGGATAAGTTCATACGGTATGGTATCCTAAAATTCTGTACTTCCCCCTTGAACACCCCATTGCTGCCTGTTCAAAAGCCCGGTACAGATGAGTATCGACCTGTGCAGGACTTGAGAGCAGTCAATGATGCGGTTGTTAGTATACATCCAGTTGTGCCCAATCCGTATAACCTGCTTGCTTTAATTCCGGGCGGGGCTACTTATTTTACAGTCTTAGACCTCAAAGATGCCTTCTTTTGCCTCCGAATTGCCGCAGAAAGCCAATGTAGCTTCGCTTTCCAATGGGAAAACGCTGTGACGGGCTCAAAACGCCAAATGACCTGGACAAGACTGCCCCAAGGGTTTAAAAATTCACCTACCCTATTTGGTTCAGCTCTAAGTCAAGATCTACTGGATTTCGAGTCCATCCCAGGAGAGTGTGTATTGTTACAATATGTAGATGACTTGTTGATAGCAGCAGTTACAAAGGAAATATGTCAGCAAGCAACGCACGATCTACTACACATTCTCTGGAAGGCAGGATACAAGGTGTCTAGAAAGAAGGCTCAGTTGTGTTTGCCAACTGTCAAATATCTGGGATTCCATATCTCTGAAGGTCAAAGAATTATGGGGCCAGAGAGAAAAGAAGCTGTGTGCCAAATACCGATACCCAAGAATAGAAGACAAGTGCGAGAATTCTTGGGGGCAGCAGGCTTCTGTAGGATATGGATTCCCAGCTACGCGATACTGGCAAAACCTCTGTATGCAGCTATCAAAGGTACAGAGCACGACCCCTTCTTATGGACTCAAGAACAGCAAACGGCATTTGAAGATGTGAAGAAGGCTTTGATGAGTGCCCCAGCATTAGGTCTACCTGATCACACACGACCATTCTACCTGTATGTACATGAGCAAAGAAGAATGGCTGTGGGAGTATTGACACAGTACTTGGGATCATGGCAAAGACCTGTTGCCTACATGTCTAAGCAACTGGATGCAGTGGCCAGCGGACTTCCACCTTGTCTAAGAGCCGTAGCTGCAGCCGCCCTGCTAGTAGCTGAAGCCGATAAACTCACTCTGGGTCAAGAACTTTATGTACGAGTCCCACATGCAGTACAGACGTTGTTGGATTACAAAGGAAATCATTGGTTTAGTAACAGCCGTATGACCAAGTATCAAGCAATGTTGTGTGAAAACCCAAGAGTGCATTTAGAGACTGTAAATACCTTAAATCCAGCTACCCTTTTGCCACAACCTACTGAAAGTCAACATGATTGTTTGGAAGTGATGGATGAAGTATTTTCAAGTAGACCAGATCTTCGTGATTTTCCCATCCAGAACCCCGATGTTCAATATTACACCGACGGCAGTAGTTATGTGAAAGAAGGGATCCGCTATGCAGGATATGCAGTAACAACGATAGATAAGGTGATAGAAGCTCGGCCACTGGCAAAAGGAACATCAGCACAAAAGGCAGAATTGATAGCAATGACACGAGCGTTACAATTGGCTGAAGGTTTAAGAGTGAACATCTACACGGACTCCAAGTATGCGTTTTTAACCACTCATGCCCACGGAGCTTTGTATAAAGAAAGAGGACTATTGAATTCAGAAGGCAAAGAAATCAAGTACGCAGCTGAAATCCTACAACTATTGGAAGCAAGGAATGGGGTGAAGAGTCAGCGCTACGTAGCCACAGAGAAATATAGTTAGAACGGCTGCACACCTTAAAAGGGGAGTTCCCCTAATCCCCTTATATAAGTAACATAAAACACGAAAACAGAAATGAAAAGGGTGCGCCTAACTTACATAAAAATAATATAATGCATAAATAAAATAATAATAAAATAATAGTCCAAAGTCCTACAATAAGTCCGAAGTGGTAAGTTCCACAAAGTATGGAGGATGCTTGAGGATGATGTCAGTCTTTACGCCTATGCACTTGTAGTTCGGTGATGATATGTGAAGATAAAAGCAGGAAAACAAAAATCCCAATGGTACAGTATGTCAGCAAGGTGAAAGGGGATAAAATAGTGATAATGAAAATTACTCACAATTTTCAGAGCTAAAATCCAGCTCTGATATTATATGTGTGAAGTGGAATGATCCCCACTCAAGGATATATAGGGTGACGCTGGTCAGCAAGTAGTGCAGGTGAAAAGTCCAGCGATGATCCGGCTCGGCCGATAATAAGAGAAAATAAAATATAGTGCTCTCTGTATGGCAGATAAAAATGCTAGAAGAAAATAGAAATATACTCACAGTATATAGAGCAGGCTGAACTGCTCGGTGTAAGCGTATGGGTGGTATAATCCCCACCTATGGATTCTTTGCGCTATTGCGTGGGTTATAAATTATAAGTAAGGTCAGGTTAAAAAAGGTAAAAAAAAAAAGATTTAGATTTAGAAATTTTTATTAAAGATGATGCAATTAACACCAAAACTTTTTTTTAAGAAATAGACAGAAGGAAAGAAAATGGGAAAAAGGAGAACCGCCCACTAAAGATGGGTGGAGTCCATTCCCACTTCTAACTACTCCCTTAGGTAGAGGGTCACATAAGTATGGTAATAAACCTTTATTTATAGTAATTGGTAAGCAAGTTTACCTGACAAAAATAAATATTAAATTTTAATAGTAGATGTACCCTAGCAAAAGTGTTAAAGTGATTGGTAAACAAATTCACCCGAAAAAAATTAAAAAATAATAAATAATATTGAACACACCCTAACAAAAGTGTTTAAAGTGAAAGATGCAAAACCACCTATTAAAAACCTGGAAATGTTCCCATATAGGTACCCATATATGTTATAGGGAGCAGGGATGGATAGGAGTACAGAGACCTAAAAAAGGATCAAAATGACCAGCATCCACCTCCCCTAAATAGGGTAAAGCTAATAGTCAGATCAGATTCTAGCAAGACAGAGCAGTAAAGATAATAGAGAGTGGATATTTGCTGCAAAAGCGACGGTAAAGGTATATGGAGCTGGTAATTAACGTGGTTACTTAGCATAAATGTACAGAGAAGTATAGGCAAAGCTTTCTCACGGTCTGTTCAGCTGTTAATTTAAATCGGATCTGTTCAACTATTCCTCCGTGTAATAGGTGACACCATGGGGGAGTGAACAGTCCTACCAGCATAGACTTAGTGAAAAATACCTCTGTATAAGTGTCCTTAACCAAGTATCCAGCTCACATCCAAAACAGCTGCTGCTTCAAGGCAGCCTATTTCTATCCCTCAAAACTTAAGTAGTGGGACTAGCAGCTAGCGGCAGATAGAGAGTAGCAGAGAGGTAAGTGCAGTTGTTACTAGTATGGACGTATAGGAGGATTCAGATCCCAGCGGATACAAAGTAACATGCCTATAAACACGCCCTGAACTAACTGACTACCTTGTAGCAAACTCAACTGCTGCTTCGAGGCAGCCTAATGGTATCCCTCAAAATTACATGCTAGAACCGGCATAGACATAGTGGGAGCCCAGGTAAGTATAAACTTTAGAGTAAATGCATCGGCAAAGAGCAAGCCCGCAAGCTCGACGAGCGTTTCGGCGTTACTGGACGCCTTTCTCAAGAGCTACTCAGTGTGAGTTCCCGGACCTGTTTAAAAGGGGGTCTAGCCACTCCTCCCCTTGATAATCATCCAATCCGTACTTACTCGAGGTTAAGTGGATTTCACCACCCACTCCCTCTCCAGGCCAATCCTAGAGGGGCCGGTGGGCGTGTTGGGAAAAAGGGGATCACTGCTAAACTGGTGCAGGGCCCTTTTGTCCCTAAAGGGGAGCGAGTACCGGTGGCTTATACTGTGAAAACACAGAGTGGTGCACAGTATCCATAATACGTACATCTTATATATGACTCAGTATATAGGTACAGAATAAATCAGGATCTACTGAGATCATTGAGACAGAAATACAAAGTCTGTCTGTTCATCGTCAGGCGGGGGTGTGATCGCTCCACTATAGGGGGCTGAGTATCTCTCCGGCAGTATGGCCTGGATACAAAGCATCTCCCAGTACAGCGGACCTCTTCATTATGTGTCGAGGTAGTCATCCCCGCTGTAACGACAGTAGTCTAGGTTATAGTGGTGTAGGTGCTGAACCAGTGCACATGGGTCCCCAATGGGGCACCTCGTTCTAGAAGTGTACCTTATTGAGTCAATTAGACATAGGGTAGTCACCTGTTGACAAGTAGCAACATGATGATCTTGTAAAAAATGTTGGTATTCGGAGGTTAGTATTACCGTGAGCTGTGTACATATATCGGTCACTATTAATCCACACACTGTATATTGGTTGCCAGTAGATTAACATTTAGAAAATACATAATATCAAGAAAAAAAGAAAAAAGGAAAATATACTATAAGCACATCAGTTTTGACTGGTGCCTTATGTATCAAATAAATGGAGAGAAGGAAAATCCCTCATTTAGACCTTTAGGGTTTAGAGTATTCAGTTTATAGATCCACCTACACTCTTTTTGACGTAGGATCTTGTCGTAGTCACCTCGTCTCTGTTCACGTTTTACGAGTTCAAGGCCACAGAATCGTATGTCTTTAGAGGACCCATCGTGACATTCCTTGAGATGTCTAGAGATTGGGGTATCTAGACGTTTTTTTGGGGACCTGACGTGTTCCTTAATGCGTTCTTTAAAAGCCCGGAATGTTTTACCCACATACATCATCTTGCAACTACAAGTGAGCAGATATACTACCCCCATTGAGTTGCAATTGAAAAAATGGGAAATTTGGAAGGTTTGTTTGCCTTCACTGTCACTTACGCTTTTGGAGTCTCTGAGGATAAATCTGCAGGCCACACATCTGCCACAGGCATATGAGCCTGTTGGGATCTTGCGTCCCAGCCATGTGGGATTTGTGTTTTGTCTAATCGAAAAATGGCTGGGGACAAGAATATCTCTGAGGTTCTTACCTCTCCGGGCTGTTATGGAGGCTTGAGGGCTCAATACATCCTTAAGATGGATGTCTTTAAGGAGAATGGGCCAAAACTTCTGGATGGAATGTTTGACCTCGTTCCAGCCAGTGTCGAAAGTCCCTATCATCCTGATTATTTTCTTAGTAGTGTTGTCAGTACAGGGTGATTCTGTCAATAGGTCCTCCCTGTCAGTTAACAGTGCCCTTTTATAGGCCCTCTTGAGGCACCTGTTGGGGTACCCCTTCTCCTTGAACTGTTGTCTCAGAGCTTTGGCTTTCAATTGGAAGTCCGATGTATCTGTACAATTGCGCCGCAGCCTGAGATATTGTCCTGTGGGGATACCCTGCTTTAAGGGGCTAGAATGGAAACTGTCCCATTTCAATAGGGAGTTGGATGCAGATGGTTTCTTAAATAGGGTGGTTTTTAAGGAGCCGTCATTACAGACCGAAATAGTTAGGTCCAGGAAATTTAAGGTTGAGCCCCCAAATTCTGCAGTAAATCTAAGGTTATCTTCGTTGATGTTTAGGAGGGACACGAAATTGTCGAATTCCTCACAGGTGCCCTGCCACACTATAATGACATCGTCAATATACCTGTGCCAAGAAATAATCTTGGGTATAAAGGGAGAGAGACTGTCAGATGTCCTCATCTGTTCTTCCCACCAGCCCAGGTGGAGGTTGGCATACGATGGAGCACAAGGTTTTTAATAGGTGGTTTTGCATCTTTCACTTTAAACACTTTTGTTAGGGTGTGTTCAATATTATTTATTATTTTTTAATTTTTTTCGGGTGAATTTGTTTACCAATCACTTTAACACTTTTGCTAGGGTACATCTACTATTAAAATTTAATATTTATTTTTGTCAGGTAAACTTGCTTACCAATTACTATAAATAAAGGTTTATTACCATACTTATGTGACCCTCTACCTAAGGGAGTAGTTAGAAGTGGGAATGGACTCCACCCATCTTTAGTGGGCGGTTCTCCTTTTTCCCATTTTCTTTCCTTCTGTCTATTTTGTCTACCCGGGGTCAAGCCCCTACTACTCCCTGTAACCTCGCTGAGATCTAGATGTGACTCACCTTACATCCTAAGTCTCTTCTTTTTCTTTTGTTATAAACTTTAAGGTTTTAGGTTTAATACTTTTTTATTAGGATAACTTCCTTTTTTTTTTTAAATTACAATACAATGACATAAAAAAAAATCATTCATAAATATACATATATCACTACATACATATACATACGCCTACGTATATTAATGATACGATGTAGGTAGATCACTGTTGAGTGACCTACCCAGATGGTATCATCACATATCCTAACAAACATTTAACAATACTTGGATAGAGCAGGGAATAATAAGTATGGGTCAATCAACTAAGGTGAACTTTTATGTTAGTTACCATGTTATTAGAATCATAAATCTATTATCTATCGTTGTTAAAGTATCCGGCATTTTTTTTTTTTTTTTCCCTTTTAAGCCAGACTACTAAATGAAACTTTGTATAAGTACATTGCTTTATAAGTACATTGTTTTTTCACAGCTGATATCAGTATAGTTAGTATTAAACAATATTTAAATAGAAAGAGAGAGAGGGTCAAATCAACTAAAACAATCTGTAATTTTTAGTATCAAATTATCTAGATGATGGATATACTTTCTGTTGTTGTTAGAGTATGCAACTCCTCTTTCCATTTCTAGTTGGTGCAATAATTGTACTATAAACTGTCTGCTATCAGGTATGTGGGTTTGTTTCCAAGTTCTTGCAATTAATATCTTTGTTGCAATAAAAGAGTGAATAATTAATATTAACTGAACTCTTGGGAGTCTATCACATTTGAGGTGTAATAAGCCTACTTGTGGGCATTTTTTGACTTTGATATTAAAAAACTCAAAAAAACTGTATGTTTGATCCCAAAGGTTAGAAATTAATGGGCAGCTCCACCATATGTGTAGCATATCACCTTCATGCTTGTGGCATCTCCAACATAGAGAAGAATTAGATATAGATATTTTAGCTAATCTTGTTGGTACTAAATACCACCTATGATAGACTTTAAAAAAAGTTTCTATTAGGTTTAGACAATGTATGTGTTTTCTCAATATTTTCATAGGAGTGCACCAATCGTAGTCAGTCAATACTATATTGAGATCTTTCTCCCACTGTTTTTTAGCAGTAGGAAGAATATCTGAATAAGTTTGTCTGATCAGATCTATAGCCATGGAACAAATCGATTTTGTTGTTTGTTTCTCAAAAATCTTATATACCAAATTATTTAAGACACTATCTCTTCTTAATAGAGATTCATTTATAAATCCTCTAACTCTTAGGTAAGTAAAAATCTCTGTATCAGAAAGATTTAGGATGGATTTAAGATCCTTAAACGGCAATAAGCTTCTATTTTGGAGAAGGTCTCTGACACATATCTCCCGTTCTCCTCTCCAATTGGAGAGACTTATGTCAGGGATAATCCTTTCGATGACCCTTGTATTTACTCCCTCGATTATCTTTGTGGATATCTTGAGTAATTTTTTTACTTCGCTGCCATTCTCCGATCAAGTTAGAAACGACCATAGAATTGGTCTGCATTAAATGTATATTATAATTAGTTTTATCATCCCAAATCATAAGTGATAGATCTTTCTCTTTTATCCTTGTTGATTCTATCTGATACCAGGGTTGTCTCCTTGAGTCAGGGCAGTAGAACTTATGTATATGTGAAATTATGTTAGCGCTGTATATATCTTTAATTAGTGGGAGGGCCATTCCTCCTTGATTATTTTTTTTTGTTAAAACTTGCGATTTTATTCTTGGTGATTTTCCTTTCCAAATAAAATTAGAAAAAGAATGTTGGAGCATATCCAACCATGGTTTTGGAACTTTCAATGGAATCATATTAAACAAATAGGTCCATTTGGGGATAACATAAGCTTTTATTGTGTTGACTCTTCCCCACCATGAAATTTCCAGAGGACGCCATTCCCTTAAAATCTTGTTGGTGTTTTTAAGTAGTTTTAAAAAATTACATTCTAGTATATTCTGAGGATTCGCCGTTACCATAATTCCCAAATATTGGACCTCTTTTTTTGTCCAGTGAAAATTATATTTTTCCTGGAGATATGCTAAAGTACAAAAGTCTATATTAATTGTTAAAGCTATTGTTTTATGGAGATTTATCTTATAATTAGATACATCCTCGTAGTTCTTAATCTCTTTCATTAAATTACCAAGAGATATCTTCGGATCTGTTATTGAAATTAATACATCATCTGCGTATAGGCATATCTTTGCTTCTACTTCTTCAATTATCACACCTCTTATTCCCTTATTTTCTCTGATAGCTGTAGCTAACGGTTCAATTGAGAGAACGTATAACAGGGGAGACAATGGGCACCCCTGTCTCGTTCCATTGTTTATATCAAACCATTCAGAGCATATATCATATCCTATTATTCTCGCAGATGGACCTTTGTATAGAGCCTTAATCGCACGTGCAATCCAGCCCTCAAAACCGAATGCACTTAGAACTCCGTTCATATATCCCCATCCGACCCTGTCGAAAGCCTTCTCTGCATCGATCGACAGGGTCAGAAGGGGCGTCTCCGTCAAGTGAGCGTATTCAAACAAGTCGATGATTCTCCGAGAATTATCGCTCGCATGGCGACCTCTGACAAACCCTATTTGATCTATATGTATCAAATCGGGGAGTATTGAATTGATTCTATTAGCCAGTATGGCAGCATATAATTTGATATCTATATTTATTAGAGAGATAGGCCTATAGTTTGTTATTTCTGTTGGTGATTTATTTGGCTTCAAAATAGGTTTTATGTTGGCTCTCAATAGTTCTTGAGTTATTTTACCAGATGAGGCAGCCTCATTAAACATTGCCGTCATATTAGGACTTATAGTTTTTTAAAATAATTTGAAGAATAAATTTGAAAATCCATCCGGACCCGGAGCTTTTGATAATTGTAGATTATTTATAGCTTCTTCTACTTCCATCTGAGATATTTTTTGATTTAATTTTTCTTTTTGGGCTAATGTAATTTTTGGAATTTTTATTTTATTTAAATATTTTTCTATTGCTTGTTCTGTAGGTGTATATTGAAGATTGTATAATTTTTCATAATATTTCCTAAATGAGTCGCCTATATCTTCCGGAGACAGCAGAACTTTTCCGCCATCAACAATTTTATAAATCTTATTGTCCATTTTGTTTTTCTTAAGACGGTCTGTCAGTAATTTATCTATTTTATTACTTCGATAATAAAATTTAATTTTAAGTCTTTTCAAATTGAATTCTATTCTTTCAAGAATCTTTTGATTTATCATATTTTTATATTTTTTTATCTGAGTTATTATATCTTGAGAAAATGTTTTATTATTTTGAGCTTGTAATTTGTATAATTGTAGATAAAGTTCAGATATTGGGGCCCCTCTGTGTTTTTTTTCATAGCTCGCAAGCTTTATAAAATAACCTCTGGTGACTGCTTTATATGTACACCATACATTTTGATTAGATGTTGTTTCAGGAGGATTTTCCTTGAAAAACATTTCAGAAAGATTTTTTATATGTTCTATATTTTGTTTTTTTACTAATAGAGAATCGTTAAGTTTCCATGGTGAAAATTCTTTTTTCCCATTTTCTTTGATTTCTACTATAAGGAGATCGTGATCTGACTATGTATTAATTTCAATTTTGATATTTTTTATTCTTTTTAAAAGATCCAGGTCTCCCCAGCACATATCTATCCTTGCTGAGGTTTTATGGGCCGTAGAAGTATGGGTGTAATTACGCTCACTGGGATGGAATATTCTCCATAAATCAAAGATATCATTTTTTTTTGCTAATTTACTTAGGGAGGCTGCTTGGTTTACCAGGTTTCCGTCTATGTGTTGACCAGGTTTTATTTGTTTATCTAATTTAGGGTCGGCCACACCGTTGAAATCGCCCGCTATCAGGAGTATTCCTTTGCGGATTGTTTCTACTCTTCTCATTATTTTCAATAGATGTTTAACTGGGGCTTTATTTGGTAGGTATATGTTAAGTAAGGTATATTGAATCTCATTAATCTTTCCTATCCAAATAATTGATCTCCCTTCGATATCAGTTTCAGAATAGTCGCATGAATAATTAATCGAATTAGAAAACAATATTGCAACCCCCTTTTTTTTTTTAAATTGATCTGAAGCTTCAGCAATAATATTAAACTTTTTATAGTTCCAGTAATGATTATCTTTTTTTTTCCAGTGTGTTTCTTGGATAAAGGAGATTTGGGCTTTTTCTTTTAATAAAGTATTATATAGATAAGCTCTTTTATTTGGGGAGTTGAGTCCCTGCACATTAATTGATATTAATTTTAACATCTTTAGTAGTTGGTTTCCATAACGATCACCTTTAGTTTAGCGATTCCCATTAACCATTCCCTTTTCAACCAAGTATATATACAACAACATTTAAAAACAAACAACAAATCATTCAAGATGCTAAAAAGCATCCAAGCTGTATAGGTGCTGGCAATTTTGCAGCACCTCCGTATTGGAATACAACTAGATTCCAACATCAAAGTATCATATAGATACCCACAGGGAGGGGGCCTTTGTTGGAGACAAGAGGGGATAGTATATCACAAAAAAGAAAAATTGACAGATAATTAAATTGTTCCCTGGTGTTACCACCTTGCCTTTTCTCTACTTCAAAACAATTGCGATTTTAGACTTATAGTGCGTACTTCCTGTGCTATATTACTTTAGCGTAACCTCATTTCTAATACTATATTTCTTTAACTTACAGTGTATGGTTTGTCTTGTTATATCACCTTAGGTTAGAGTGCGTGATTTCGTATGTTATGTTTCATTAGCTTACTATACATATTTTCCAGTGTTTTATAGCGTTAATTTACAGTGCCTAATTTCTAATAATATATTGCCATAATTAACATTTGTGATCTCTTACATTAATTCATTAACCTTAATTAACAGTGTTTAATTTATCGTGATATGTTGCTTTAAATTCCATTGTATAGATAACCATACTACTTTCCCTTACTTAAAAGTGCATAATTTCTCGTGATATTTTGCGCTAGCTTACATTACTTAATTAACAGTGCATATTTTTCTTGTGTTATATTATATTGAATCAAATCTTATACTATAATAGTCCGTTATGGTATATATTTTCTATTTGAAATTCTACCAAAATATTTTCAAACAAATTGTAATTCGAGTGTTTAGTGTTTGGTGGGAAATTGCGGTAAGTCTAATCTTCTAGTCCTGTAAATAGCCTGTGATATATGGATACTTTAGGTAGTTTTCAGCTTCTTATTTTCCATTTTTCTCTGTCTTCCTTTAGTCTTCTTTTTTTTTTTTTTTCCTCTTTTCTTCCTTTCTTTAATATCCTTCCAGGACTATGATGTTAATGTGCTATTAATATGATTTAGCGTTTGATACTCATGATGGAGTAGTAGGCAGTTTATAGTGAATGCCTGATGTTTTGATTTTCCAGTCCTTTTTTTTTTTTTTTTTTTTTTTCCCTCTTGCTGTTTTCTTTTTTCTTTTTTCCATCCTTCCTCTCTCTCTTTTCTCTCACATCCTCTTTCCTTCCTTTTCTTTATCTTCTTCGTTTCTTTTTTCCCTTCTTCCTATCATTCCAATCTTTCGTTTTTAGTTTTCTATTAGTTGTAACAGCCACTCATTGGCTTTCTCATATGTTGTAAATGAGAACCATTCATTATGGTGATATATTTGGAGAAAAGAAGGATGTCGCCACCTAAACCTCAGGTTGTGTTTTGTTAACGTTTGAAATATTGGTGAGAATTTTCGTCTTCTGTTGATCTATTATTTTTTAAGGCCGACAAAATTTGGTTTCTAGTATCATATGAATGAAACGCCACTATTACATCTCTTGGAAAGTCGTTTTTGATATTTGTAGGTTTAAAAATTCTGTGGCATCGATCCATTATTAATTCATGGGGGTCTGTTGATATCTTGAGAGAAATGAACAATTCTTTTAGGAAGTCCTTTAATTTTTCATTTGTTATACTTTCTGGAATATTTCTAAATTTTAGATTTGTTCTTCGAGTCCGGTCTTCCAAGTCTGCCAATTTGACTTCCAGTTGTTCCAATTTGCGCTCCATTTCTTTCTGAGAATCTTTAAAGGATTGGATCTGAAATTCTGTATTATCCTGTTTTTCTTCTATTGTTTGTATTCTAGTTAATACTTTAGAGATATCATTTTTAAGGTCGATAGAATTATCCTGGATCTCTTTTTTTATCTCTTTTGAGGTGTTATCCAACAGTGATTTTATGATTTCTATAGAGATAATCGGTGGTTCTATAGCTGGCAGGATCATCTCATTGAAGGAATCTGGAGAAGGTTCTTCGTTGGTATCTTGAATTTTTTGAGGAGAAAAAAATGTGGAAAGTCTCTTTTCTTGTTTTAAAGATTTCTTTTCAGTTTTTGATGAAACTTTAGGTTCCTGCGATCGTTTAGAAGCCATTTTAAGAGGAGACAAAGGTGGGTATAGCTTTAAATTCAGACTTAATATCCGAGGTTTTTTTTTGTTTTTTTTTTGGAATAGAGTTTACCGTTCTGGACTCGTCTTTGTATAGAATTCTCCTTTATTTTCTTTATTTTTCTTTATTTTCTTGCTTTTATATTGTTTCTCCGATTATTTTTAACAATTTTTAACAATTTTTAACAATTTAGGCGATATGTCCATTAACTGTTTTCTCGTCTTGCTCTCTTGCTCTCTTTTTTTTATCAAAACAGTTGTTTTAAAGCTATCGAAATTATATGGGAAGAAGCCCTTTGTTTAAGTATTGGGGTATGTTGGGGTGTGGGGTATGGGGTATATATGGAGTATATATATTTCAATTAATTTCCCCCCCCTGTTCTTACCCCTTTGCGTTATCTTTTTCCCGTTTTTCCCGTTTTTCCCTTTCCGTCCTCTTTCTCCTCTCCCTTTTTCTCTCTTTTCCCCTCTTTCTTTCTTTGCCCTCCTTTCCGGGAAAGTATATGTTATATATATTTTTTTTTTTCCAAAGAAATACCTCTATGAGATGCACTTGCCCTTTTAGTTTCGCCTTCTCCTTCGATGCCTTCCTTCATATGACCTCGGAACAATAAACGGCGCTGAGCCGAATCAGTACAGGTACGCTGGCAGCTTCATCCCTCGATCCGCATAACGGCGGCAAACGGAAATCCCCTTCGTGTAGGGCAGCCTTCCTCAACTCAGTCCCCGACAGGCAAGACAAAGTAGAAGGTAGGAGGTAGGTAGTGGTTGTTTAGCAATTATTTAAGCCGACCTTCCACTGGGGATTAAGCGGTTTAAGCAGTATGCTCGGCATGTACCGTAGTATCGTAGTATCGTGCTTGGCGTGGTTTCATGAGGCTACTACCATGCATCAATCGTCTCCAACGGCTCCCTCCCCCTTTCGGTCCGTACACCTTCCGGTCTACGTCATCACGTCCCCTAAGCAAACATCAACTTTAAGGTTTTAATACCTAGGTTACGTGTCACTTTAAACACTATGGCTGGTTTTTTATCTAACAAACAGGATTTCAATACATGGTGCAA
The DNA here is from genome assembly GCF_036172605.1 of Pelobates fuscus. Taxonomy (NCBI): domain Eukaryota; kingdom Metazoa; phylum Chordata; class Amphibia; order Anura; family Pelobatidae; genus Pelobates; species Pelobates fuscus. Next base: position 431,651,623 of record NC_086318.1, read on the forward strand.
AGACGCCGAAAATGTATTCTCCAATGACAATCTTGAAAACAACTATGCTTCTCCTGACATTAATCAGTCCTTTAATACAGTAACAAAAACTTACAAACAACAAATTAGGACATGTTGGGAAATATCCTCTTTAGAAAAGTGCCCCATTGGGGACCCATGTGCACTGGTTCAGCACCTACACCACTATAACCTAGACTACTGTCGTTACAGCGGGGATGACTACCTCGACACATAATGAAGAGGTCCGCTGTACTGGGAGATGCTTTGTATCCAGGCCATACTGCCGGAGAGATACTCAGCCCCCTATAGTGGAGCGATCACATCCCCGCCTGACGATGAACAGACAGACTTTGTATTTCTGTCTCAATGATCTCAGTAGATCCTGATTTATTCTGTACCTATATACTGAGTCATATATAAGATGTACGTATTATGGATACTGTGCACCACTCTGTGTTTTCACAGTATAAGCCACCGGTACTCGCTCCCCTTTAGGGACAAAAGGGCCCTGCACCAGTTTAGCAGTGATCCCCTTTTTCCCAACACGCCCACCGGCCCCTCTAGGATTGGCCTGGAGAGGGAGTGGGTGGTGAAATCCACTTAACCTCGAGTAAGTACGGATTGGATGATTATCAAGGGGAGGAGTGGCTAGACCCCCTTTTAAACAGGTCCGGGAACTCACACTGAGTAGCTCTTGAGAAAGGCGTCCAGTAACGCCGAAACGCGCGTCGAGCTTGCGGGCTTGCTCTTTGCCGATGCATTTACTCTGAAGTTTATACTTACCTGGGCTCCCACTATGTCTATGCCGGTTCTAGCGTGTAATTTTGAGGGATACCATTAGGCTGCCTCGAAGCAGCAGTTGAGTTTGCTACAAGGTAGTCAGTTAGTTCAGGGCGTGTTTATAGGCATGTTACTTTGTATCCGCTGGGATACTTTGTATCCGCTGGGATCTGAATCCTCCTATACGTCCATACTAGTAACAACTGCACTTACCTCTCTGCTACTCTCTATCTGCCGCTAGCCGCTGGTCCCACTACTTAAGTTTTGAGGGATAGAAATAGGCTGCCTTGAAGCAGCAGCTGTTTTGGATGTGAGCTGGATACTTGGTTAAGGACACTTATACAGAGGTATTTTTCACTAGGTCTATGCTGGTAGGACTGTTCACTCCCCCATGGTGTCACCTATTACACGGAGGAATAGTTGAACAGATCCGATTTAAATTAACAGCTGAACAGACCGTGAGAAAGCTTTGCCTATACTTCTCCGTACATTTATGCTAAGCAACCACGTTAATTACTAGCTCCATATACCTTTACCGCCGCTTTTGCAGCAAATATCCACTCTCTATTATCTTTACTGCTCTGTCTTGCTAGAATCTGATCTGACTATTAGCTTTACCCTATTTAGGGGAGGTGGATGCTGGTCATTTTGATCCTTTTTTTAGGTCTCTGTACTCCTATCCATCCCTGCTCCCTATAACATATATGGGTACCTATATGGGAACATTTCCAGGTTTTTAATAGGTGGTTTTGCATCTTTCACTTTAAACACTTTTGTTAGGGTGTGTTCAATATTATTTATTATTTTTTAATTTTTTTCGGGTGAATTTGTTTACCAATCACTTTAACACTTTTGCTAGGGTACATCTACTATTAAAATTTAATATTTATTTTTGTCAGGTAAACTTGCTTACCAATTACTATAAATAAAGGTTTATTACCATACTTATGTGACCCTCTACCTAAGGGAGTAGTTAGAAGTGGGAATGGACTCCACCCATCTTTAGTGGGCGGTTCTCCTTTTTCCCATTTTCTTTCCTTCTGTCTATTTTGTCTACCCGGGGTCAAGCCCCTACTACTCCCTGTAACCTCGCTGAGATCTAGATGTGACTCACCTTACATCCTAAGTCTCTTCTTTTTCTTTTGTTATAAACTTAAAGTTTTAATACCTAGGTTACGTGTCACTTTAAACACTATGGCTGGTTTTTTATCTAATAAACAGGAATTCAATACATGGTGCAAAGACGCCGAAAATGTATTCTCCAATGACAATCTTGAAAACAACTATGCTTCTCCTGACATTAATCAGTCCTTTAATACAGTAACAAAAACTTACAAACAACAAATTAGGACATGTTGGGAAATATCCTCTTTAGAAAACTATATCAAGAAAGATATGATCCCGAGGGGTCTCAGAGTAAGGAACACTCCCACAGCTTACACAGATAACTCTGACTTCATGAAAGAGTGGGAACTCTCAGCTGGAACTTGTTCGAGAAGGTTTATGGAAATTATATGTACGTTCGAGAAAGCTAAACTAGACAACACCAACGTAAAACTTGGAGAGGAAATAGAAAAACTTAACCAGTTTAAAGGTGAACCCAACTTCCCACCCCTTGAAAGTAAACTTAAGCTAAACTTGGAAAGGTATCAGGAGTCAATTAAATTTAGGAAGCATCAGAAATTTCTCAGAGATTCTAGGGATTATCAAACTGGTAATATTTACAAAAAACGTCTAGATACCCCAATCTCTAGACATCTCAAGGAATGTCACGATGGGTCCTCTAAAGACATACGATTCTGTGGCCTTGAACTCGTAAAACGTGAACAGAGACGAGGTGACTACGACAAGATCCTACGTCAAAAAGAGTGTAGGTGGATCTATAAACTGAATACTCTAAACCCTAAAGGTCTAAATGAGGGATTTTCCTTCTCTCCATTTATTTGATACATAAGGCACCAGTCAAAACTGATGTGCTTATAGTATATTTTCCTTTTTTCTTTTTTTCTTGATATTATGTATTTTCTAAATGTTAATCTACTGGCAACCAATATACAGTGTGTGGATTAATAGTGACCGATATATGTACACAGCTCACGGTAATACTAACCTCCGAATACCAACATTTTTTACAAGATCATCATGTTGCTACTTGTCAACAGGTGACTACCCTATGTCTAATTGACTCAATAAGGTACACTTCTAGAACAAGGTGCCCCATTGGGGACCCATGTGCACTGGTTCAGCACCTACACCACTATAACCTAGACTACTGTCGTTACAGCGGGGATGACTACCTCGACACATAATGAAGAGGTCCGCTGTACTGGGAGATGCTTTGTATCCAGGCCATACTGCCGGAGAGATACTCAGCCCCCTATAGTGGAGCGATCACACCCCCGCCTGACGATGAACAGACAGACTTTGTATTTCTGTCTCAATGATCTCAGTAGATCCTGATTTATTCTGTACCTATATACTGAGTCATATATAAGATGTACGTATTATGGATACTGTGCACCACTCTGTGTTTTCACAGTATAAGCCACCGGTACTCGCTCCCCTTTAGGGACAAAAGGGCCCTGCACCAGTTTAGCAGTGATCCCCTTTTTCCCAACACGCCCACCGGCCCCTCTAGGATTGGCCTGGAGAGGGAGTGGGTGGTGAAATCCACTTAACCTCGAGTAAGTACGGATTGGATGATTATCAAGGGGAGGAGTGGCTAGACCCCCTTTTAAACAGGTCCGGGAACTCACACTGAGTAGCTCTTGAGAAAGGCGTCCAGTAACGCCGAAACGCGCGTCGAGCTTGCGGGCTTGCTCTTTGCCGATGCATTTACTCTGAAGTTTATACTTACCTGGGCTCCCACTATGTCTATGCCGGTTCTAGCATGTAATTTTGAGGGATACCATTAGGCTTCCTCGAAGCAGCAGTTGAGTTTGCTACAAGGTAGTCAGTTAGTTCAGGGCGTGTTTATAGGCATGTTACTTTGTATCCGCTGGGATCTGAATCCTCCTATACGTCCATACTAGTAACAACTGCACTTACCTCTCTGCTACTCTCTATCTGCCGCTAGCCGCTGGTCCCACTACTTAAGTTTTGAGGGATAGAAATAGGCTGCCTTGAAGCAGCAGCTGTTTTGGATGTGAGCTGGATACTTGGTTAAGGACACTTATACAGAGGTATTTTTCACTAAGTCTATGCTGGTAGGACTGTTCACTCCCCCATGGTGTCACCTATTACACGGAGGAATAGTTGAACAGATCCGATATAAATTAACAGCTGAACAGACCGTGAGAAAGCTTTGCCTATACTTCTCTGTACATTTATGCTAAGTAACCACGTTAATTACCAGCTCCATATACCTTTACCGCCGCTTTTGCAGCAAATATCCACTCTCTATTATCTTTACTGCTCTGTCTTGCTAGAATCTGATCTGACTATTAGCTTTACCCTATTTAGGGGAGGTGGATGCTGGTCATTTTGATCCTTTTTTTAGGTCTCTGTACTCCTATCCATCCCTGCTCCCTATAACATATATGGGTACCTATATGGGAACATTTCCAGGTTTTAATAGGTGGTTTTGCATCTTTCACTTTAAACACTTTTGTTAGGGTGTGTTCAATATTATTTATTATTTTTTAATTTTTTTCGGGTGAATTTGTTTACCAATCACTTTAACACTTTTGCTAGGGTACATCTACTATTAAAATTTAATATTTATTTTTGTCAGGTAAACTTGCTTACCAATTACTATAAATAAAGGTTTATTACCATACTTATGTGACCCTCTACCTAAGGGAGTAGTTAGAAGTGGGAATGGACTCCACCCATCTTTAGTGGGCGGTTCTCCTTTTTCCCATTTTCTTTCCTTCTGTCTATTTTGTCTACCCGGGGTCAAGCCCCTACTACTCCCTGTAACCTCGCTGAGATCTAGATGTGACTCACCTTACATCCTAAGTCTCTTCTTTTTCTTTTGTTATAAACTTAAAGTTTTAATACCTAGGTTACGTGTCACTTTAAACACTATGGCTGTTTTTTTATCTAATAAACAGGATTTCAATACATGGTGCAAAGACGCCGAAAATGTATTCTCCAATGACAATCTTGAAAACAACTATGCTTCTCCTGACATTAATCAGTCCTTTAATACAGTAACAAAAACTTACAAACAACAAATTAGGACATGTTGGGAAATATCCTCTTTAGAAAACTATATCAAGAAAGATATGATCCCGAGGGGTCTCAGAGTAAGGAACACTCCCACAGCTTACACAGATAACTCTGACTTCATGAAAGAGTGGGAACTCTCAGCTGGAACTTGTTCGAGAAGGTTTATGGAAATTATATGTACGTTCGAGAAAGCTAAACTAGACAACACCAACGTAAAACTTGGAGAGGAAATAGAAAAACTTAACCAGTTTAAAGGTGAACCCAACCTCCCACCCCTTGAAAGTAAACTTAAGCTAAACTTGGAAAGGTATCAGGAGTCAATTAAATTTAGGAAGCATCAGAAATTTCTCAGAGATTCTAGGGATTATCAAACTGGTAATATTTACAATTTCCCTACCCGCCGCTTGAGACGGAACTCTGAAAATTACTTAACTTCCGATTATGACTCTTCTGACCCTGATTCCAACAATACACCGTCAAACTCACAACCCCCGACTCAAACCCCCTCTAACACTGCTAACCCCCGTAGTATTCTAAAAAACAAAGGGGTGGATTTTTTAGAAATAAGCCAACAGGAAGAATTTCCCAATTATCAAACACGGTTTCAAGCCAGAAACAGGGACAGAGGGAGAGACAGAGAGGGGAGGAGAGGGGGAAGAAGAAGACGGTATTAAAACCTGACCTTGTACCTAAAACTACCTATACTCCAAAATTGCAAGTAATCAATTTATCATCGTGCCAACTAGATAAATTTCAGCTCAATATTTTGGAAAAAGGCCTTTCATTTGTCCCTACTCCAGCTTTTGATAGATTCATATGGATCAAAGACCTACATCTATTCGTACGGAAGCTGGCACTTCATAAATTTCATGAATTGAACAAAGAAAAGAAAGCTAAATCTTTAGGTCTCTCTAGCAGGGACATTGAATGTCTAAACACTCTAGTCTCCCTCCTTGACGAGAATGATACACAACCATCATTTAAACACACTGAATTAAAACCTAAAAGTCACTTTACTCCCAACTTTTCATCTTTCAGAAATATTGATTTATTCCTTGAGGCTGTCAAGAGCGAGATTGAGGGTATACAATATAATAACCTCCACTCCTTCCCTCATGACAACCTGTCCAAAAAGGAACAGACTGCCCTTAAATCACTTAAAGACAACAACGATGTGATCATTAAACAGGCAGACAAGGGGGGCAATGTTGTAGTCATGGACACATCTAACTATGAGAAAATGGTGAAGAAGGTTCTGAACAATGAAGATACCTACACTATTATCCCTTCTGACCCTACTAATACTTTTCTCCAGAGTTACAAAGCAATTTTGGATGATGGCCGCAGTGGAGGGTTGCTATCGGATGGGGAATACCACTTTATCCTCAACCGTCAACCAAGGATAGCAACCTTCTACTGCCTGCCGAAAATCCACAAATGTTTGGAGGATCCACCAGGCCGCCCAATAGTTTCTGGGATTAACAATCTCACCCAGAACGGCAGCCTTTATATTGATCAGATCCTTAGACCTTTTGTCGAACGTTTACCCTCATACATCAGGGATACAAAACAGGCTTTATCTTTACTTCTTAACCAAAAGATAGAACCAACTGCAAACCTGTGTAGCCTTGATGTTGAGGCACTTTATTCCTCCATCCCTCACCAAAGGGGGATCCAACATGTCAAACATTTTTTAGACAGAATAGGCCCTGAATATCAAGCACACACTACCTTTACCCTAAAACTTCTTAACTTCATTCTGTCCCACAATTACTTCTTGTTCCACAATAAGTACAACCACCAGGTGAGAGGTACGGCGATGGGCACAGCTTGTGCTCCATCGTATGCCAACCTCCACCTGGGCTGGTGGGAAGAACAGATGAGGACATCTGACAGTCTCTCTCCCTTTATACCCAAGATTATTTCTTGGCACAGGTATATTGACGATGTCATTATAGTGTGGCAGGGCACCTGTGAGGAATTCGACAATTTCGTGTCCCTCCTAAACATCAACGAAGATAACCTTAGATTTACTGCAGAATTTGGGGGCTCAACCTTAAATTTCCTGGACCTAACTATTTCGGTCTGTAATGACGGCTCCTTAAAAACCACCCTATTTAAGAAACCATCTGCATCCAACTCCCTATTGAAATGGGACAGTTTCCATTCTAGCCCCTTAAAGCAGGGTATCCCCACAGGACAATATCTCAGGCTGCGGCGCAATTGTACAGATACATCGGACTTCCAATTGAAAGCCAAAGCTCTGAGACAACAGTTCAAGGAGAAGGGGTACCCCAACAGGTGCCTCAAGAGGGCCTATAAAAGGGCACTGTTAACTGACAGGGAGGACCTATTGACAGAATCACCCTGTACTGACAACACTACTAAGAAAATAATCAGGATGATAGGGACTTTCGACACTGGCTGGAACGAGGTCAAACATTCCATCCAGAAGTTTTGGCCCATTCTCCTTAAAGACATCCATCTTAAGGATGTATTGAGCCCTCAAGCCTCCATAACAGCCCGGAGAGGTAAGAACCTCAGAGATATTCTTGTCCCCAGCCATTTTTCGATTAGACAAAACACAAATCCCACATGGCTGGGACGCAAGATCCCAACAGGCTCATATGCCTGTGGCAGATGTGTGGCCTGCAGATTTATCCTCAGAGACTCCAAAAGCGTAAGTGACAGTGAAGGCAAACAAACCTTCCAAATTTCCCATTTTTTCAATTGCAACTCAATGGGGGTAGTATATCTGCTCACTTGTAGTTGCAAGATGATGTATGTGGGTAAAACATTCCGGGCTTTTAAAGAACGCATTAAGGAACACGTCAGGTCCCCAAAAAAACGTCTAGATACCCCAATCTCTAGACATCTCAAGGAATGTCACGATGGGTCCTCTAAAGACATACGATTCTGTGGCCTTGAACTCGTAAAACGTGAACAGAGACGAGGTGACTACGACAAGATCCTACGTCAAAAAGAGTGTAGGTGGATCTATAAACTGAATACTCTAAACCCTAAAGGTCTAAATGAGGGATTTTCCTTCTCTCCATTTATTTGATACATAAGGCACCAGTCAAAACTGATGTGCTTATAGTATATTTTCCTTTTTTCTTTTTTTCTTGATATTATGTATTTTCTAAATGTTAATCTACTGGCAACCAATATACAGTGTGTGGATTAATAGTGACCGATATATGTACACAGCTCACGGTAATACTAACCTCCGAATACCAACATTTTTTACAAGATCATCATGTTGCTACTTGTCAACAGGTGACTACCCTATGTCTAATTGACTCAATAAGGTACACTTCTAGAACAAGGTGCCCCATTGGGGACCCATGTGCACTGGTTCAGCACCTACACCACTATAACCTAGACTACTGTCGTTACAGGTCCGGGAACTCACACTGAGTAGCTCTTGAGAAAGGCGTCCAGTAACGCCGAAACGCGCGTCGAGCTTGCGGGCTTGCTCTTTGCCGATGCATTTACTCTGAAGTTTATACTTACCTGGGCTCCCACTATGTCTATGCCGGTTCTAGCATGTAATTTTGAGGGATACCATTAGGCTTCCTCGAAGCAGCAGTTGAGTTTGCTACAAGGTAGTCAGTTAGTTCAGGGCGTGTTTATAGGCATGTTACTTTGTATCCGCTGGGATCTGAATCCTCCTATACGTCCATACTAGTAACAACTGCACTTACCTCTCTGCTACTCTCTATCTGCCGCTAGCCGCTGGTCCCACTACTTAAGTTTTGAGGGATAGAAATAGGCTGCCTTGAAGCAGCAGCTGTTTTGGATGTGAGCTGGATACTTGGTTAAGGACACTTATACAGAGGTATTTTTCACTAAGTCTATGCTGGTAGGACTGTTCACTCCCCCATGGTGTCACCTATTACACGGAGGAATAGTTGAACAGATCCGATTTAAATTAACAGCTGAACAGACCGTGAGAAAGCTTTGCCTATACTTCTCTGTACATTTATGCTAAGCAACCACGTTAATTACCAGCTCCATATACCTTTACCGCCGCTTTTGCAGCAAATATCCACTCTCTATTATCTTTACTGCTCTGTCTTGCTAGAATCTGATCTGACTATTAGCTTTACCCTATTTAGGGGAGGTGGATGCTGGTCATTTTGATCCTTTTTTTAGGTCTCTGTACTCCTATCCATCCCTGCTCCCTATAACATATATGGGTACCTATATGGGAACATTTCCAGGTTTTTAATAGGTGGTTTTGCATCTTTCACTTTAAACACTTTTGTTAGGGTGTGTTCAATATTATTTATTATTTTTTAATTTTTTTCGGGTGAATTTGTTTACCAATCACTTTAACACTTTTGCTAGGGTACATCTACTATTAAAATTTAATATTTATTTTTGTCAGGTAAACTTGCTTACCAATTACTATAAATAAAGGTTTATTACCATACTTATGTGACCCTCTACCTAAGGGAGTAGTTAGAAGTGGGAATGGACTCCACCCATCTTTAGTGGGTGGTTCTCCTTTTTCCCATTTTCTTTCCTTCTGTCTATTTTGTCTACCCGGGGTCAAGCCCCTACTACTCCCTGTAACCTCGCTGAGATCTAGATGTGACTCACCTTACATCCTAAGTCTCTTCTTTTTCTTTTTTTAAGAAAGTATGCACTAATAATGTTATTGATGTTACTAGCTGCCATCATAAACCCTGGCTCCAAGGCATACCAAAAAGCCAGTTCCTCCGTCTTCGGAGGAACTGCTCCCTTACCCAAGACTTTGAAGCCCAATCTCAGACGCTGTTAGACAAATTTTCTGAGAAAAATTACCCCAAACAAAATTTAGACCTTACTCTAAAGAATATTAAAGATAAAAACAGATCAGAACTTCTTGAATACAAAAATAAAAAAGACACTAAAGATGCACCATCTTTGCCAATTATTTTCGACTTCAATAACAAAAGCAATGTTATGAAGAAGATTATTAAGAAACATTGGCATATATTAAAACAGGATGAAACTCTAGCTGGCGTTATCCCAGATAATCCACGTCATATTCAGAGGGGCACCCAGCTTTAAGTCCATCCTCACAACTAACTATACCAAACAAAAATACGATAAACCCCCTCCTAACCTTCTTACTTTTTTACCTAAACCTAGTGTTTTTTTTAAATGCAACAAGTGCATAGTATGTAAACGCACCAGTGACATTATTAAGTCTAAAACTACTTATTTTAAATCATCAATTACACAAAAAAACTATCAGATAAAACACTTTATTCACTGCAATACAAAAAACGTCATTTATCTATTAGAATGCCCATGTGGCTTACAATATGTAGGTATGACCACTAGAGATCTAAAAACAAGACTGGCCGAACATTGTCGCAACATTGCAAAAGGCTATGATAACCATTCGGTATCTAAGCACTTTCTGAAACACGATAAAAATCCAAAACTTTTAAAATGCATTGGTATAGATATATGTAATGTCCCATGGAGAGGAGGTGACATCAAAAAGATTCTGGGAAAAAAAGAAATGGAGTGGGTCTATAACCTAAAAACCCTTACTCCAAAAGGTCTCAATATAGACTTTGACCTTTTTAACTTTTTATAAAAATAAAAAATGCCCCTCTAATCCTTTATGATATTAATGATGGTAGCAATAAATTTTTTATTACACAGTAACAATAACTTTTTTATTACACAGCAACAATAACTTTTCTACTACTTTCTGCTCCTCATTCCAATCATTGTTTATCTACACAAATATTACTTATATGAGTATGTACTAACTACATTTCATATATATTTTTATTAATTTTATTATCTTTATTATGTTTTTATAAACATTACGTGCAACACAAGTAATACAGTTTATCTTTTAAAATGTGGATGTGGAGTCCAATATGTGGGTAGAACCACCAGACCTGTTAAAATAAGATTTTTAGAACACAGGAATAATATCAGAAAGAAAATTACCACCCATTCAGTTCCTTTGCATTGTAACAGGTGCCCTAGTTTTAGTTTCCACAATTTTAACTGTACTCCGATCGAAAAAGTCACTTTAGACCAAAGAGGTGGTGATTTATTACTCAAATTGAGGCAAAGAGAGGGGTTTTGGATCCATACCCTCAATACTATGCAACCTGAGGGTATGAACATCGATTTTGATATAGTATGTTTTTTATGACTTGTATGATATTTTTCTGTGACATGAAGGTAGTTTTACTATGACGAGATTATATATCCTTTGTTTTTACGTTTCCTTTTTATATTATATACAGCATCTTTTATTCAATTTTATGTTCTGTATGGATAATATGTCCCGATGATATTAACTCTTGTTTTATCCCATTTTTTCTTAATGAATTGTGCTATCCATTTCCTCCGCGAGGTCACTCCCACCCGAGCACTGGAACGCATTTGCGTTCCAGCAGAGTGTGAGGAGAGGAGTTTCTCGCGAGAGGCTGGTTCTGAGCAGCCTATTGGCCATACAGATGCACTTTTGATAGGCGGCCGGGGGACACGTGACTGCCTCTGATTGGCTGACGGAAAAGACTTGTTTCTCGGCGGGACATTTAAAAGAGCGGAAGATCATGGAGTGTACTTCACCAGCCGGATGCCCCTGACGAAGTCTAAGGACGAAACGCGTAGGGCGGCAGGAATACTTTACATTACGGACTTTTATTTTGTATTTTAAAGTTTTATTTTGTTCGTGCTTCTTCCATCTGGGTTCCTGTATTTCCACCTTGGGATCCATCGAGAAGTTGGCAACGATATTTGATGGGCTTTTAACTTTCTGGCATTTTGTAAGTGCATACAATAAAGTGTTTCCTCTATCCTTAAAGTGGTACACTATGTTCTTTTATTTTTCCCTTTAAGTGAATCCTTGGGAAAAAGAGAATTCTATTGATCCTCCTGTCTACGCTCAATGAGATTATACTGGGAGATTTGTTATTATACATTTGTGTTTCTTCTGAAGATGTTGAGGAATCTTCATACTCCCTTATAATATTTGGGTAATTTCTTTTATTGTATACATACCCACTTGTGTTTATCCACTGGTTCATTGTGTATAAGGTGTATACTTTTTTTGCTTACAAGAACAGGTAACCATATTTCCCAGACCCTAATTTGGCATTCGCAATACGAGTGTAAAGGAGATGTATCAAGATGTAGATACTTAAATATAGAATATAGTGTGTGCCATTTAGGAGTAGGAGAACCTAAGTGCTTCAGTCCAGAGTATCAACCCCGTACAATTTGGTTGACTCTCAGGAATGGAGATCCTCAGGGGACCCTAATTAACAAAACGGTATTAGAATCCGTATATTCTTCAGGTGTTCTGCTATTTGATGCGTGTAAAGCGATATCAAGTGGTAGAAAGCCGTGGAATGTATGTGGGGATCTTAGATGGGAGAGAACGTATGGGTCTAACGATAAATATATTTGTCCCAGTAGTAAAAATAAGTATGTGAGTCCTAGATGCCCAAATAGAGATTATAACTTTTGTCCATATTGGTCTTGTGTGGGGTGGGCAACTTGGGGACAGACAGCAGACAAGGACATGATTGTGACTAAGTTGCCTACCAATCCATATTGTAAGTCTATGGAATGCAATCCAGTCCATATACTTATAAATAACCCCGACAAGTTCTTAGATAAATATGGTAATTTATTTGGGTTTCAAATATATGGGTCGGGTTTAGACCCTGGGACAGTATTGTTTATAGGGATAGAGACTGATACGGTAACCTCCCAGACTCATCAGGTATACCATTCCTTCTATGAAGAAATGAGTATAGATAATAAGATCCCCCATAATGCTAAAAACCTGTTCATTGATTTAGCTGAAAGTATTGCCGGTAGTCTTAATGTTACCAACTGCTATGTGTGTGGAGGTACTAACATGGGAGACCAATGGCCTTGGGAAGCAAAGGAGGTAATGTCCGGTTCTGAGGCAGTTGACCAATTAATATCTTCACAAGCCGATTATCATATGAGTGTTAGAGGTAAATCTGAGTGGAGATTAAAGACCTCCATCATAGGTTATGTTTGCATAGCGAGGAAAGGAATGATGTATAATACTTCTGTAGGAGAATTAACTTGTCTAGGGCAAAAAGCTTATGATGATGATACAAAGAATACAACTTGGTGATCGGCTTCAAATGTCTCAGAACCATCTAACCCAATTTAAAGGATGTGTGGTTTGATCTATCCATCACATCTAATTGGAGAGCCCCAGCAAATTTGTACTGGATCTGTGGTAAGAAAGCCTATTCGGAGTTGCCACAGGACTGGGAAGGGGCATGTGTGTTGGGTATGCTCAAACCATCCTTCTTCTTGTTACCTATCGAAACAGGTGAGACTTTAGGTGTTAAAGTCTATGATGTGAATCATAGGAAGAAAAGGGGACCCATAGAGATAGGCGCCTGGGAAGATGATGAATGGCCTCCCCAGCGTATTATAGATTACTATGGGCCAGCCACGTGGGCAGAGGATGGTACCTTTGGTTATAGAACCCCAATTTATATGCTCAACCGTATTATAAGATTACAGGCAGTGGTTGAGATTATTACTAATGAGACCTCACAAGCGCTCAATCTTCTAGCGAAGCATAATACCAGGATGAGGACAGCAGTATACCAAAATAGATTAGCCTTGGATTACCTATTGGCAGTAGAGGGAGGTGTATGTGGGAAGTTTAACCTGAGCAATTGCTGTCTTCAAATAGATGACGAAGGGCAAGCAATAGCTGAGCTTGCTAGCCATATGGTTAAACTAGCGCATGTGCCTACTCAGGTATGGAAAGGGTACAATCCAAGTAGTTGGTTTGGTAGCTGGTATGAGCAGTTTGGAGGGCTTAAGGCATTGGTAGGTGGAGTCCTACTGATTGTAATGTTGTGTCTACTCCTGCCATGTCTTATACCCTTAGTAGTTAGGTCTGTGCAAAGCCTGATAGAAAATATAGCAGAGAGGAAGGCTGCTGCACAGATAATGGCAATTTATAAATATAAGGCTCTAGATCAGGGAGAACCAATGCAGGAAGATGAGTGTTGAAGATTCACATCATAGATAAGTCTGGTCTGGTTCATGGTAACTTGCGGTGTATGCAAACCAAGGTTAAGTGATGCCTCAAGTAATTGTGAAATATCAAGAGGCATCAAAGGGGGGAATGTGGTGGAATCTCGGTAAAAATAAATTTAGTAGGCCGAGATTACCATGTGGCATGTGTACGTGCATATGCTGACGTATCGATCAGTTAGTTGCACGTGGCAAGATACGATCAGTAGTGTACGGAGCATGTGCAAGAATACAGGATGTAGTATTCCCCTCCTCCATTGTGCTGGACAGGCCATGCGGTCAAGCAGGAAGTTAATTCTTATTTGTATTGATTGGTCAAGAGAATGTGCAGGTGGAGCTTAATATGGGAGGAGTTATGTGCCTATATAAGGAGCCTGCACTATTGTCCGGGGCTCAGAACTTGTTGTATTTTGGTGACATTAGTCCCTCTGAGTCCCGATCGGTGAACCGAATAAAGAATCTCTTCCTTCCTGAAGAAACCTGTGTCCATCTCTCTGTGCTTGGCTTCCGTCAGTTCGGTATCACCACCTGCTAGATCTGGCAGCAAAGGCTCTGGGTGACTCATCTCACGTGTTCAAACAAGCTAGCAGTACCTCGTGGAAAGGCGATCAAAGTTTCCAAGTCTCAAATTTACACCCCTTGGCAAGCGGAGCGAGGTACGCTATAAAAATATATATATATATATATATATATATGTTTTAGGCATTAAGTGTGTGTTCATGCCGTTAACTTTAAGGATATGTTCAGTAGTGGGATTCTAAAAACCCCTGTAACCAGTTCCAACTGTTCATATGTTTCCAACTTCACAGGATCGGCCCAAGACATTGTGCTGCCTGGGACCAAGTCTCCCCCCCTCCCAAGTCATGCGCGCGCACGCATGCACATCGACACAGTCACTCATATATGCCCGGGTTGGCAAAAACACATGGGAGGCAGGGTAATTCTATATAAACTTGATATGTCATGCCAATGAACAGGGCCGGACTGGGGATACAAAGCAGCCCTGGAAAAAAAAAATCTATGCCAGCCCCATAAGTCATTGCGCCATATATTGTCTTATGTAATATGTAAGGCTATGTCTTGCCACCCCAGATGATTGAGTAATATATATATTGCTTTTTCTAATATAAAATATTGGTCCTTTCAGAGTAAAACATTTAATTATACAGTAAGCATACTCACATGCAGACACAGACAATCTCACTGGCACACACAAGCTCATTGATACACAGCCTCATAGACAAACAATTTCACTAATATACATAAGCTCATTGACATAAAAACACAAGCTCACTCACTAGCGGGCACACACACGCATGCAAGCAAGCTCACTCACTAGCAGGCGCACACACACACACAGCTTAATGTAGTGGTTCTGGTGTCTATAGCCTGTCCCTGCAGGCTTTTGGATGTAAACACTGACTTTTCAGAGAAAAAGCAGTGTTTACATTGCTTCCTAGTGACACCTCTAGTGACAGACACTCAGACGGTCACTAGAGGCGCTTCCTGTGTCAGTGCGGATTGGCTGAGATCATCAAGCTTGATGATTTCAGTCATAGAGGCAGAGACCAGCACGATGTTGGGAAAAAAAAAGTGAGTAAAACACTATTTTTAAAAACACACACAGACACCACGACTGATACACACACACACACACACCATGACAGACATACACACACCATGACAGACACACCATGACACAGACCATGACACAGACAGACACACACCATGACAGACACACACACACACCATGACACAGAAAGACACACACACACACCATGACAGACAGACACACACAGAATGACACAGACACACACAGAGACAGCATGACAGAAAGACACACACAGCATGACACAGACACACACAGCATGACACAGACACACACACACACACACACACACACACACAGCATGACACAGACAGACAGACACACACACAGCATGACACAGACAGACACACACACACACAGCATGACACAGACAGACACACACACACTCCCACTGACATACATACTTGTTGCTACCTGTGTGGGTGGGCAGACTGATAGGTGTGCTGGCGGCCGCAGGGAGAACTTGAATGGCGGCCGCAGGGGAAGCTCTTCTGGCGGCCGCTAGGGGAGCAGGCTGTTCTGTCTCTGCTCCCCCGCCCTCGCGCGCAGCTTAATGAGACCGGGGCCGGAATATGACGTCATATTGCGGCCTCGGTCTCTTTCTAGCGCGCGGGGGAACTTTAATCACATACAGGGTCTAGCAAGCTGTTAACATAGCAGGGGATAAGGAAATCTTAATTAAACAGAACTTGCAATAAAGAAAGCCTTAATAGGGCTCTCTTTACAGGAAGTGTTTATGGAAGGCTGTGCAAGTCACATGCAGGGAGGTGTGACTAGGGTTCATAAACAAAGGGATTTAACTCCTAAATGGCAGAGGATTGAGCAGTGAGGCTGCAGGGGCATGTTCTATACACCACAACTGCTTCATTAAGCTAAAGTTGTTCAGGTGACTATAGTGTCCCCTTTAATATTTCTATATGAAGCTCTTGTAAAAATTCACGAGGCACATTATTGCACAAACGGTGGACACTAAACAGGGGACGTAATGACTACCTGCAGCCGGAGCCACACAGCCATTAAGACAGGCGGCCACAAAACAGATCAGTTGTATTTGTCATTGGTGTTCCAATTAGGGATAGATAAGGAAGTCCGGATATGTGTTAAACGCCCCCTCTGTTTCCTTTTGTTACATTACAACTTGACTCCAGTTCCAGGATAGAATGCACCGTTTTAACAAAGCATTTAAAGATCTATTTCCATAATTCACAAAGTGTATGAGATTACTGAGAGCTACAAACATTCTCCTTGAACATTGTCTCTCCCCGCCCTGCCCTCATCAGTCACATTACTGGGAGTATTATTACTGTGGAGCTCTGTTACACACTCAGTCACATTACTGGGAGTATTATTGCTGTGGAGCTCTGTTATACAGTCAGACACATTACTGGAAGTATTATTGCTGTGGAGCTCTGTTATACACTCAGACACATTACTGTGAGTATTATTGCTGTGGGGCTCTGTTATACACTCAGACACATTACTGGGAGTATTATTACTGTGGAGCTCTGTTATACACTCAGACACATTACTGGGAGTATTATTGCTGTGGAGCTCTGTTATACACTCAGACACATTACTGGGAGTATTATTGCTGTGGAGCTCTGTTATACACTCAGACACATTACTGGGAGTATTATTGCTGTGGAGCTCTGTTATACACTCACATTACTGGAAGTATTATTGCTGTGGAGCTCTGTTATACAATTAGACACATTACTGGGAGTATTATTACTGTGGAGCTCTGTTATACACTCACACGTTACTGGGAGTATTATTGCTGTGGAGCTCTGTTATACACTCAGACACATTACTGGGAGTATTATTGCTGTGGGGCTCTGTTATACACTCAGACACATTACTGGGAGTATTATTGCTGTGGGGCTCTGTTATACACTCAGACACATTACTGGGAGTATTATTGCTGTGGGGCTCTGTTATACACTCAGACACATTACTGGGAGTATTATTGCTGTGGGGCTCTGTTATACACTCAGACACATTACTGGGAGTATTATTGCTGTGGAGCTCTGTTATACACTCAGACACATTACTGGGAGTATTATTACTGTGGAGCTCTGTTATACAGTCAGACACATTACTGGAAGTATTATTGCTGTGGAGCTCTGTTATACACTCAGACACATTACTGGGAGTATTATTGCTGTGGAGCTCTGTTATACACTCAGACACATTACTGGGAGTATTATTACTGTGGGGCTCTGTTATACACTCAGACACATTACTGGGAGTATTATTGCTGTGGAGCTCAGTTATACACTCAGACACATTACTGGGAGTATTATTGCTGTGGAGCTCTGTTATGCACTCAGACACACTCAGACATATTCTTCTTCTTTTTTAGTAGGTTTTATACTTTTTTATAACAGTTTTTTATTTTTGCTATTTATTTTATTTTATACATTTTTTGATCCAGAATCCTTCTCTTTGTTCACCCTCTTATTTCTAGTACATCTCTCTCTCCCCCCCCCCCCCTTTTTTTTTTTTTTTTTTTTTTTTTTTTTGTCACATTTTTTGTCACTTTTTTTGTCATTTTTTTGTCACTTTTTTTGTCACTTTTTTTTTTTTGCCACTCTTCATCATCCAATGGGTTTATGATGGTACTCCTTTTGTTAGCCTTTTACCCACATATCCACCCTGTAATACATATGAGGGATGTGTTTATACATTGGGGACTGTATGTGGACGCAACATATAGGCTCCCATCCTGTATCTTGCGTTCCACTCCGATCCTGATGTATATTGCCATTCATCATATAACATTGTCTAAGGAATGTATAGAGAGATAGTTTTTTATATACCCTGATTCTGTATTATTTTATTTTTATTTCATGTGCTCATGTATGCTCTCCACTCCGGGGACTTTGTGGTTCCTGCGGGATCTGCGATGAACGAGGTGGAACGCATTTGCGTTCCAGCGATATGTATGGGACTTCCGCATGACCGACAAGAAGGACACTTCCGGGTTGGTGGAACGCATATGCGTTCCACTGACGTTTTCCGGAACTCCATATATGGACAATGAAAACGGACCTTTGAAAACACAGCTGATCGGAATCAGCTGAGAGAGGAAATTGATCCGAAAAACCGGCGGGAAGCCCCATAAAAAGAAGATGGAGTCCACAGAACAGTTGAAGCATCTCATCACTCCTGAGGAAGTCTGGAGGACAGACGAAACGCGTAGAGTGAGCTGTTTATTTGTCACTGTATTTTATTTATTTATTTTACTTTATTGTGTACCTGTTTTTTCCTGCTGGATATTTACTTGAGGGTTACTATACTCTACAGCGATGGAACAAACAGATTTGTACTGATGGGCCTTTTTATACCTTTTACATTGTAAGTGCAAACATTAAAAGCATAATTTTTTACTTTAAGACAGTGCTATACTATGCCATCTTTTATCTTTTTCATGATATACTCATCATTCTTACTGTGAGGAAGACGTGAAGATCCACACATTTGATGTGCCTGAAAACCACTTCAATTTTGTGAGTGAGACCTATTATTAAGGGGCAATTTATGTTTTGACGTTAATCCCCTATGAGCGTATTTTCTTTTGTTTTATAGGTTTAGGTATTTCTTATATTTTCTAAAGTTGTTTTGAGGATTGAGAGGAATCCTTTTGCTATACCTACACCTAACGAAAGGGAAGTAATTACTACATTTATTTTGTATACTGCACCTGGGTGGTCTAAAACCTATATCTCTACATTACTGGGAGTATTATAGCTGTGGAGCTCTGTTATACACTCAGCCACATTACTGGGAGTATTATTGCTGTGGAGCTCTGTTATACACTCAGACACATTACTAGGAGTATTATTACTGTGGGGCTCTGTTATACACTCAGACACATTACTGGGAGTATTATTACTGTGGGGCTCTGTTATACACTCAGACACATTACTGGGAGTATTATTACTGTGGGGCTCTGTTATACACTCAGACACATTACTGGGAGTATTATTGCTGTGGAGCTCTGTTATACACTCAGACACATTACTGGGAGTATTATTACTGTGGAGCTCTGTTATACACTCAGACACATTACTGGGAGTATTATTACTGTGGGGCTCTGTTATACACTCAGACACATTACTGGGAGTATTATTGCTGTGGAGCTCTGTTATACACTCAGACACATTACTGGGAGTATTATTACTGTGGAGCTCTGTTATACACTCAGACACATAACTGGGAGTATTATTGCTGTGGAGCTCTGTTATACACTCAGACACATTACTGGGAGTATTATTGCTGTGGAGCTCTGTTATACACCCAGACACATTACTGGGAGTATTATTGCTGTGGGGCTCTGTTATACACTCAGACACATTACTGGGAGTATTATTGCTGTGGAGCTCTGTTATACGCTCAGTCACATTACTGGGAGTATTATTACTGTGGGGCTCTGTTATACACTCAGTCACATTACTGGGAGTATTATTGCTGTGGAGCTCTGTTATACACCCAGACACATTACTGGGAGTATTATTGCTGTGGAGCTCTGTTATACACTCAGACACATTACTGGGAGTATTATTACTGTGGAGCTCTGTTATACACTCAGACACATTACTGGGAGTATTATTACTGTGGAGCTCTGTTATACACTCAGACACATTACTGGGAGTATTATTGCTGTGGAGCTCTGTTATATGCTCAGACACATTACTGGGAGTATTATTGCTGTGGAGCTCTGTTATACACTCAGACACATTACTGGGAGTATTATTACTGTGGAGCTCTGTTATACACTCAGACACATTACTGGGAGTATTATTACTGTGGGGCTCTGTTATACACTCAGACACATTACTGGGAGTATTATTGCTGTGGAGCTCTGTTATACACCCAGACACATTACTGGGAGTATTATTGCTGTGGGGCTCTGTTATACACTCAGACACATTACTGGGAGTATTATTGCTGTGGAGCTCTGTTATACACTCAGACACATTACTGGGAGTATTATTGCTGTGGAGCTCTGTTATACACTCAGACACATTACTGGGAGTATTATTACTGTGGGGCTCTGTTATACACTCAGTCACATTACTGGGAGTATTATTGCTGTGGAGCTCTGTTATACACTCAGACACATTACTGGGAGTATTATTACTGTGGAGCTCTGTTATACACTCAGTCACATTACTGGGAGTATTATTACTGTGGGGCTCTGTTATACACTCAGTCACATTACTGGGAGTATGATTACTGTGGGGCTCTGTTATACACTCAGACACATTACTGGGAGTATTATTACTGTGGAGCTCTGTTATACACTCAGACACATTACTGGGAGTATTATTACTGTGGGGCTCTGTTATACACTCAGACACATTACTGGGAGTATTATTGCTGTGGAGCTCTGTTATACACCCAGACACATTACTAGGAGTATTATAGCTGTGGGGCTCTGTTATACACTCAGACACATTACTGGGAGTATTATTGCTGTGGGGCTCTGTTATACACTCAGACACATTACTGGGAGTATTATTGCTGTGGGGCTCTGTTATACACTCAGACACATTACTGGGAGTATTATTGCTGTGGAGCTCTGTTATACACTCAGACACATTACTGGGAGTATTATTGCTGTGGGGCTCTGTTATACACTCAGACACATTACTGGGAGTATTATTGCTGTGGAGCTCAGTTATACACTCAGACACATTACTGGGAGTATTATTACTGTGGAGCTCTGTTATACACTCAGACACATTACTGGGAGTATTATAGCTGTGGGGCTCTGTTATACACTCAGACACATTACTGGGAGTATTATTGCTGTGGGGCTCTGTTATACACTCAGACACATTACTGGGAGTATTATTGCTGTGGAGCTCTGTTATACACTCAGACACATTACTGGGAGTATTATTGCTGTGGGGCTCTGTTATACACTCAGACACATTACTGGGAGTATTATTGCTGTGGGGCTCTGTTATACACTCAGACACATTACTGGGAGTATTATTGCTGTGGGGCTCTGTTATACACTCAGACACATTACTGGGAGTATTATTGCTGTGGGGCTCTGTTATACACTCAGACACATTACTGGGAGTATTATTGCTGTGGGGCTCTGTTATACACTCAGACACATTACTGGGAGTATTATTGCTGTGGAGCTCTGTTATACACTCAGACACATTACTGGGAGTATTATTGCTGTGGAGCTCTGTTATACACTCAGACACAATACTGGGAGTATTATTGCTGTGGAGCTCTGTTATACACTCAGACACGTTACTGGGAGTATTATTGCTGTGGAGCTCTGTTATACACTCAGACACATTACTGGGAGTATTATTGCTGTGGAGCTCTGTTATACACTCAGACACATTACTGGGAGTATTATTGCTGTGGAGCTCTGTTATACACTCAGACACATTACTGGGAGTATTATTGCTGTGGAGCTCTGTTATACACTCAGACACATTACTGGGAGTGTTATTGCTGTGGAGCTCTGTTATACACTCAGACACATTACTGGGAGTATTATTGCTGTGGAGTTCTGTTATACACTCAGACACATTACTGGGAGTATTATTGCTGTGGAGCTCTGTTATACACTCAGACACATTACTGGGAGTATTATTGCTGTGGAGCTCTGTTATACACTCAGACACATTACTGGGAGTATTATTGCTGTGGAGCTCTGTTATACACTCAGACACAATACTGGGAGTATTATTGCTGTGGAGCTCTGTTATACACTCAGACACATTACTGGGAGTATTATTGCTGTGGAGCTCTGTTATACACTCAGACACATTACTGGGAGTATTATTGCTGTGGAGCTCTGTTATACACTCAGACACATTACTGGGAGTATTATTGCTGTGGAGCTCTGTTATACACTCAGACACATTACTGGGAGTATTATTGCTGTGGAGCTCTGTTATACACACCAACAATATGGAGCTCCTAGAAAAGCATCTTGCTACAATTTCTCTGTAATAAGCTTTGAATGTTCACATGAAACAGGCACCAGCTATCCTGTGAGGCAACGCTCGTCATGTAACACTGTAACAGCTAACCTTATTTGTTGGAGCATAAATCCCATGATGCTCAGCTACCCTGCTGTCCAAAGCTGATTAGTTCATTCTTAGTTTAGTTCTGTTATAAGGAAATATATTTAAAAAAAAATAAATAAAAAAAATACTATTATTTATGTTAGTATAGCACAGGTCCTTTTTTCAAACATCCCAACACTTTACATGGACCAAGAGGGGCACATTTTTTAAGGGTGGCCAGGGGCGGGCTGTTCTAAGAGATTTTAGATGATTTTCCAATGCCAAATTATAAAACTAAAATGTAATTTAGAACAAGAACAATGTATCTTATTTACACAGAGCGATTTCTAAACACATTGTTTGTAGTTTAAAGACACATTACTGGGAGAATTATTGCTGTGGAGCTCAGTTATACACTCAGACACATTACTGGGAGTATTATTACTGTGGAGCTGTGTTATACACTCAGACACATTACTGGGAGTATTATTGCTGTGGAGCTCAGTTATACACTCAGACACATTACTGGGAGTATTATTGCTGTGGAGCTCAGTTATACACTCAGACACATTACTGGGAGTATTATTGCTGTGGGGCTCAGTTATACACTCAGACACATTACTGGGAGTATTATTGCTGTGGAGCTCTGTTATACACTCAGACACATTACTGGGAGTATTATTGCTGTGGAGCTCTGTTATACACTCAGACACATTACTGGGAGTATTATTGCTGTGGAGCTCTGTTATACACTCAGACACATTACTGGGAGTATTATGGCTGCGGAGCTCTGTGATACACTCAGACACATTACTGGGAGTATTATTGCTGTGGGGCTCTGTTATACACTCAGACACATTACTGGGAGTATTATTGCTGTGGAGCTCTGTTATACACTCAGACACATTACTGGGAGTATTATTGCTGTGGAGCTCTGTTATACACTCAGACACATTACTGGGAGTATTATGGCTGCGGAGCTCTGTGATGCACTCAGACACATTACTGGGAGTATTATTGCTGTGGAGCTCTGTTATACACTCAGACACATTACTGGGAGTATTATTGCTGTGGAGCTCTGTTATACACTCAGACACATTACTGGGAGTATTATTGCTGTGGAGCTCTGTTATACACTCAGACACATTACTGGGAGTATTATTGCTGTGGAGCTCTGTTATACACTCAGACACATTACTGGGAGTATTATTGCTGTGGAGCTCTGTTATACACTCAGACACATTACTGGGAGTGTTATTGCTGTGGAGCTCTGTTATACACTCAGACACATTACTGGGAGTATTATTGCTGTGGAGCTCTGTTATACACTCAGACACATTACTGGGAGTATTATTGCTGTGGAGCGCTGTTATACACTCAGACACATTACTGGGAGTATTATTGCTGTGGAGCTCTGTTATACACTCAGACACATTACTGGGAGTATTATTGCTGTGGAGCTCTGTTATACACTCAGACACATTACTGGGAGTATTATTGCTGTGGAGCTCTGTTATACACTCAGACACATTACTGGGAGTATTATTGCTGTGGAGCTCTGTTATACACTCAGACACATTACTGGGAGTGTTATTGCTGTGGAGCTCTGTTATACACTCAGACACATTACTGGGAGTATTATTGCTGTGGAGCTCTGTTATACACCCAGACACATTACTGGGAGTATTATTGCTGTGGAGCTCTGTTATACACTCAGACACATTACTGGGAGTATTATTGCTGTGGAGCTCTGTTATACACTCAGACACATTACTGGGAGTGTTATTGCTGTGGAGCTCTGTTATACACTCAGACACATTACTGGGAGTATTATTGCTGTGGAGCTCTGTGATACACTCAGACACATTACTGGGAGTATTATTGCTGTGGAGCTCTGTTATACACTCAGACACATTACTGGGAGTATTATTGCTGTGGAGCTCTGTTATACACTCAGACACATTACTGGGAGTGTTATTGCTGTGGAGCTCTGTTATACACTCAGACACATTACTGGGAGTATTATTGCTGTGGAGCTCTGTGATACACTCAGACACATTACTGGGAGTATTATTGCTGTGGAGCTCTGTTATACACTCAGACACATTACTGGGAGTATTATTGCTGTGGAGCTCTGTTATACACTCAGACACATTACTGGGAGTATTATTGCTGTGGGGCTCTGTTATACACTCAGACACATTACTGGGAGTATTATTGCTGTGGAGCTCTGTTATACACTCAGACACATTACTGGGAGTATTATTGCTGTGGGGCTCTGTTATACACTCAGACACATTACTGGGAGTATTATTGCTGTGGAGCTCTGTTATACACTCAGACACATTACTGGGAGTATTATTGCTGTGGAGCTCTGTTATACACTCAGACACATTACTGGGAGTATTATTGCTGTGGAGCTCTGTTATACACTCAGACACAATACTGGGAGTATTATTGCTGTGGAGCTCTGTTATACACTCAGACACATTACTGGGAGTATTATTGCTGTGGAGCTCTGTTATACACTCAGACACATTACTGGGAGTATTATTGCTGTGGAGCTCTGTTATACACTCAGACACATTACTGGGAGTATTATTGCTGTGGAGCTCTGTTATACACTCAGACACATTACTGGGAGTATTATTGCTGTGGGGCTCTGTTATACACTCAGACACATTACTGGGAGTATTATTGCTGTGGAGCTCTGTTATACACTCAGACACATTACTGGGAGTATTATTGCTGTGGGGCTCTGTTATACACTCAGACACATTACTGGGAGTATTATTGCTGTGGAGCTCTGTTATACACTCAGACACATTACTGGGAGTATTATTGCTGTGGAGCTCTGTTATACACTCAGACACATTACTGGGAGTATTATTGCTGTGGAGCTCTGTTATACACTCAGACACAATACTGGGAGTATTATTGCTGTGGAGCTCTGTTATACACTCAGACACATTACTGGGAGTATTATTGCTGTGGAGCTCAGTTATACACTCAGACACATTACTGGGAGTATTATTGCTGTGGAGCTCAGTTATACACTCAGACACATTACTGGGAGTATTATTGCTGTGGGGCTCAGTTATACACTCAGACACATTACTGGGAGTATTATTGCTGTGGGGCTCTGTTATACACTCAGACACATTACTGGGAGTATTATTGCTGTGGAGCTCAGTTATACACTCAGACACATTACTGGGAGTATTATTGCTGTGGGGCTCAGTTATACACTCAGACACATTACTGGGAGTATTATTGCTGTGGAGCTCAGTTATACACTCAGACACATTACTGGGAGTATTATTGCTGTGGGGCTCAGTTATACACTCAGACACATTACTGGGAGTATTATTGCTGTGGAGCTCAGTTATACACTCAGACACATTACTGGGAGTATTATTGCTGTGGGGCTCAGTTATACACTCAGACACATTACTGGGAGTATTATTGCTGTGGGGCTCTGTTATACACTCAGACACATTACTGGGAGTATTATTGCTGTGGAGCTCTGTTATACACTCAGACACATTACTGGGAGTATTATTGCTGTGGAGCTCTGTTATACACTCAGACACATTACTGGGAGTATTATTGCTGTGGAGCTCTGTTATACACTCAGACACATTACTGGGAGTATTATGGCTGCGGAGCTCTGTGATACACTCAGACACATTACTGGGAGTATTATTGCTGTGGGGCTCTGTTATACACTCAGACACATTACTGGGAGTATTATTGCTGTGGAGCTCTGTTATACACTCAGACACATTACTGGGAGTATTATTGCTGTGGAGCTCTGTTATACACTCAGACACATTACTGGGAGTATTATGGCTGCGGAGCTCTGTGATGCACTCAGACACATTACTGGGAGTATTATTGCTGTGGAGCTCTGTTATACACTCAGACACATTACTGGGAGTATTATTGCTGTGGAGCTCTGTTATACACTCAGACACATTACTGGGAGTATTATTGCTGTGGAGCTCTGTTATACACTCAGACACATTACTGGGAGTATTATTGCTGTGGAGCTCTGTTATACACTCAGACACATTACTGGGAGTATTATTGCTGTGGAGCTCTGTTATACACTCAGACACATTACTGGGAGTGTTATTGCTGTGGAGCTCTGTTATACACTCAGACACATTACTGGGAGTATTATTGCTGTGGAGCTCTGTTATACACTCAGACACATTACTGGGAGTATTATTGCTGTGGAGCGCTGTTATACACTCAGACACATTACTGGGAGTATTATTGCTGTGGAGCTCTGTTATACACTCAGACACATTACTGGGAGTATTATTGCTGTGGAGCTCTGTTATACACTCAGACACATTACTGGGAGTATTATTGCTGTGGAGCTCTGTTATACACTCAGACACATTACTGGGAGTATTATTGCTGTGGAGCTCTGTTATACACTCAGACACATTACTGGGAGTGTTATTGCTGTGGAGCTCTGTTATACACTCAGACACATTACTGGGAGTATTATTGCTGTGGAGCTCTGTTATACACCCAGACACATTACTGGGAGTATTATTGCTGTGGAGCTCTGTTATACACTCAGACACATTACTGGGAGTATTATTGCTGTGGAGCTCTGTTATACACTCAGACACATTACTGGGAGTGTTATTGCTGTGGAGCTCTGTTATACACTCAGACACATTACTGGGAGTATTATTGCTGTGGAGCTCTGTGATACACTCAGACACATTACTGGGAGTATTATTGCTGTGGAGCTCTGTTATACACTCAGACACATTACTGGGAGTATTATTGCTGTGGAGCTCTGTTATACACTCAGACACATTACTGGGAGTGTTATTGCTGTGGAGCTCTGTTATACACTCAGACACATTACTGGGAGTATTATTGCTGTGGAGCTCTGTGATACACTCAGACACATTACTGGGAGTATTATTGCTGTGGAGCTCTGTTATACACTCAGACACATTACTGGGAGTATTATTGCTGTGGAGCTCTGTTATACACTCAGACACATTACTGGGAGTATTATTGCTGTGGGGCTCTGTTATACACTCAGACACATTACTGGGAGTATTATTGCTGTGGAGCTCTGTTATACACTCAGACACATTACTGGGAGTATTATTGCTGTGGGGCTCTGTTATACACTCAGACACATTACTGGGAGTATTATTGCTGTGGAGCTCTGTTATACACTCAGACACATTACTGGGAGTATTATTGCTGTGGAGCTCTGTTATACACTCAGACACATTACTGGGAGTATTATTGCTGTGGAGCTCTGTTATACACTCAGACACAATACTGGGAGTATTATTGCTGTGGAGCTCTGTTATACACTCAGACACATTACTGGGAGTATTATTGCTGTGGAGCTCTGTTATACACTCAGACACATTACTGGGAGTATTATTGCTGTGGAGCTCTGTTATACACTCAGACACATTACTGGGAGTATTATTGCTGTGGAGCTCTGTTATACACTCAGACACATTACTGGGAGTATTATTGCTGTGGGGCTCTGTTATACACTCAGACACATTACTGGGAGTATTATTGCTGTGGAGCTCTGTTATACACTCAGACACATTACTGGGAGTATTATTGCTGTGGGGCTCTGTTATACACTCAGACACATTACTGGGAGTATTATTGCTGTGGAGCTCTGTTATACACTCAGACACATTACTGGGAGTATTATTGCTGTGGAGCTCTGTTATACACTCAGACACATTACTGGGAGTATTATTGCTGTGGAGCTCTGTTATACACTCAGACACAATACTGGGAGTATTATTGCTGTGGAGCTCTGTTATACACTCAGACACATTACTGGGAGTATTATTGCTGTGGAGCTCTGTTATACACTCAGACACATTACTGGGAGTATTATTGCCGTGGAGCTCTGTTATACACTTAGACACATTACTGGGAGTATTATTGCTGTGGAGCTCTGTTATACACTCAGACACAATACCGGGAGTATTATTGCTGTGGAGCTCTGTTATACACTCAGACACATTACTGGGAGTATTATTGCTGTGGAGCCCTGTTAAACACTCAGACACATTACTGGGAGTATTATTGTTGTGGGGCTCTGTTATACACTCAGACACATTACTGGGAGTATTATTGCTGTGGAGCTCTGTTATACACTCAGACACATTACTGGGAGTATTATTGCTGTGGAGCTCTGTTATACACTCAGACACAATACTGGGAGTATTATTGCTGTGGAGCTCTGTTATACACTCAGACACATTACTGGGAGTATTATTGCTGTGGAGCTCTGTTATACACTCAGACACATTACTGGGAGTATTATTGCTGTGGAGTTCTGTTATACACTCAGACACATTACTGGGAGTATTATTGCTGTGGAGCTCTGTTATACACTCAGACACATTACTGGGAGTATTATTGCTGTGGGGCTCTGTTATACACTCAGACACATTACTGGGAGTATTATTGCTGTGGAGCTCTGTTATACACTCAGACACATTACTGGGAGTATTATTGCTGTGGGGCTCTGTTATACACTCAGACACATTACTGGGAGTATTATTGCTGTGGAGCTCTGTTATACACTCAGACACATTACTGGGAGTATTATTGCTGTGGAGCCCTGTTAAACACTCAGACACATTACTGGGAGTATTATTACTGTGGAGCTCTGTTATACACTCAGACACATTACTGGGAGTATTATTACTGTGGAGCTCTGTTATACACTCAGACACATTACTGGGAGTATTATTGCTGTGGCGCTCTGTTATACACTTAGACACATTACTGGGAGTATTATTGCTGTGGAGCTCTGTTATACACTCAGACACATTACTGGGAGTATTATTGCTGTGGAGCTCTGTTATACAGTCCGACACATTACTAGGAGTATTATTGCTGTGGAGCTCTGTTATACACTCAGACACATTACTGGGAGTATTATTGCTGTGGAGCTCTGTTATACACTCAGACACATTACTGGGAGTATTATTGCTGTGGAGCTCTGTTATACACTCAGACACATTACTGGGAGTGTTATTGCTGTGGAGCTCTGTTATACACTCAGACACATTACTGGGAGTATTATTGCTGTGGAGCTCTGTTATACACTCAGACACATTACTGGGGGTATTATTACTGTGGAGCTCTGTTATACACTCAGACACATTACTGGGAGTGTTATTGCTATAGAGCTCGGTTATACATTCAGACACATTACTGGGAGTATTATTGCTGTGGAGCTCTGTTATACACTCAGACACATTACTGGGAGTATTATTGCTGTGGAGCTCTGTTATACACTCAGACACATTACTGGGAGTATTATTGCTGTGGAGCTCTGTTATACACTCAGACACATTACTGGGAGTATTATTGCTGTGGAGCTCTGTTATACACTCAGACACATTACTGGGAGTATTATTGCTGTGGAGCTCTGTTATACACTCAGACACATTACTGGGAGTATTATTGCTGTGGAGCTCTGTTATACACTCAGACACATTACTGGGAGTGTTATTGCTGTGGAGCTCTGTTATACTGTCAGACACATTACTGGGAGTATTATTGCTGTGGAGCTCTGTTATGCACTCAGACACATTACTGGGAGTATTATTGCTGTGGAGCTCTGTTATACACTCAGACACATTACTGGGAGTATTATTGATGTGGAGCTCTGTTATACACTCAGACACATTACTGGGAGTGTTATTGCTATAGAGCTCGGTTATACATTCAGACACATTACTGGGAGTATTATTGCTGTGGAGCTCTGTTATACACTCAGACACATTACTGGGAGTATTATTGCTGTGGAGCTCTGTTATACACTCAGACACATTACTGGGAGTATTATTGCTGTGGAGCTCTGTTATACACTCAGACACATTACTGGGAGTATTATTGCTGTGGAGCTCTGTTATACACTCAGACACATTACTGGGAGTATTATTGCTGTGGAGCTCTGTTATACACTCAGACACATTACTGGGAGTATTATTGCTGTGGAGCTCTGTTATACACTCAGACACATTACTGGGAGTGTTATTGCTGTGGAGCTCTGTTATACTGTCAGACACATTACTGGGAGTATTATTGCTGTGGAGCTCTGTTATGCACTCAGACACATTACTGGGAGTATTATTGCTGTGGAGCTCTGTTATACACTCAGACACATTACTGGGAGTATTATTGATGTGGAGCTCTGTTATACACTCAGACACATTACTGGGAGTATTATTGCTGTGGAGCTCTGTTATACACTCATACACATTACTGGGAGTATTATTGCTGTGGAGCTCTGTTATACACTCATACACATTACTGGGAGTATTATTGCTGTGGAGCTCTGTTATACACTCAGACACATTACTGGGAGTATTATTGCTGTGGAGCTCTGTTATACACTCAGACACATTACTGGGAGTATTATTGCTGTGGAGCTCTGTTATACACTCAGACACATTACTGGGAGTGTTATTGCTGTGGAGCTCTGTTATACTGTCAGACACATTACTGGGAGTATTATTGCTGTGGAGCTCTGTTATGCACTCAGACACATTACTGGGAGTATTATTGCTGTGGAGCTCTGTTATACACTCAGACACATTACTGGGAGTATTATTGCTGTGGAGCTCTGTTATACACTCAGACACATTACTGGGAGTATTATTGCTGTGGAGCTCTGTTATACACTCAGACACATTACTGGGAGTATTATTGCTGTGGAGCTCTGTTATACACTCAGACACATTACTGGGAGTATTATTGCTGTGGAGCTCTTTTATACACTCAGACACATTACTGGGAGTGTTATTGCTGTGGAGCTCTGTTATACTGTCAGACACATTACTGGGAGTATTATTGCTGTGGAGCTCTGTTATGCACTCAGACACATTACTGGGAGTATTATTGCTGGGGAGATCTGTTATACTGTCAGACACATTACTGGGAGTGTTATTGCTGTGGAGCTCTGTTATACACTCAGACACATTACTGGGAGTATTATTGCTGTGGAGCTCTGTTATACACTCAGACACACCAACAATACAGAGCTCTTAGCAAAGAGGAACATTAGTATAAAAAAGAGGGATAGAGGGATTTGGGTCCAAAATATGGACTGTCCAACTAAATAGGGACACTTGGAAGGCATGTTTTATAAATGGTATCATCTCCTTAAATAAAATATAAAAATATCATTATCTAGATTTTTACCAGATTTCAACACATCAGTACATTTGTACATATTGTTATATCATATAAATGTTCTCCCTCCCCTCTCCCACATGCAGAGAGAAATAATAGTACCTAATACATCAATTGTTTATAAATGATATACATTGGGAACGCTTTGAAGAGCAATGGAACAAAACACTTTTCAAGTTTAGCAACTAGAGAGAAAGGCAGAATCCAGGTGTATCTCCCCATATAGTCATTGTTTGCTTTTAACTCCAATATTCACATTTCTTTTATTTTAGGTTCTTTTGTGTTTATACATCTGAAACAAAAAGTTTCAAAGTGGCTCTAGCACTTTTTGTGGATTGTTCTTATTTCTTTCCACTGTGTGCTGGTCCACTTGTTGAATGACTTCCCGGAATGTGCGTGTTTGTTAAACATTTATCAAGATGATAATGCAGTCCTGATAAGTTCACCAATAAAGATTAGCAGGACTAAGACACACACTTGGGTTAGTTTGGGAAGTACAAATGGCTGTGTCAAACAAAGCGCTGATAAGTTGTCGCCATATTAATCCCGCCATATTGAATTCTGCTAACGGTCACTTTTTACATATAGTAATAAAATCTTATCTCTCAGTTATAGTCGATGCTCAAATATTCCAATGTCAATATATACATATCGCGAGAAACAACGTGTGCCTGACCACACTAGATGTAGGAATTAAAGGAACACTGTGGGAACCATAACAACTTCATTAAAATGCATATAAATCATAAATAATTTGTTGGCACAACCGCTGAGAAGATGCCCAAAGTCCACTAAAACAATGCTAATGGAGTTCCAATAAGAATAGTCCGGCAACAATTGTCCAGCACTCCCCTAAAAAGAGAGGGGAGTATGTCAGTCCAAACAGGAAGGTATGGGGTCATCGCAATCTGCACTACTTACCTCTTGAGTGTTTGATTTGTAAGTAGAGTTGTTTTTTCCTTGTGAGTGTACATGTTTCAAGCTAAATAAGGGCTGTCGATACTGTCTGTAGAGTTATATTACTATATAACAGATGCAACTGAGCATTATGCTATTCACAGCTCTTAATTAAACACAGTCAAAGAAAAAGATGTTGCTTTTTTGTGTTGTGAATGAAGCATAATTTCATTTTAATGTATTTCCTAAATATCCATTGCAGTATAATAGAATGCTATAAAAACCCCATATAGTGTTTTGCCCCATCCTTTTGCTGATGTTAATGTTGTACATTCTGACAGAGGCCTGTACTGTAGACATAGATATTGTCTCCTTAAGATATAAGATTATACAAAGATATAGACGGCATCTATGCTAAAAAAAAAACAATATCAAATCATTCTAGGTTTAGATACCTCAAACACCAAAACAAACTTTAGCTTAATGAAACAGTAATGGTGTATAGATAATGTCTCTTCAGTCTCACTGCTCAATTCCTTGCCATTTTACTGTTAAATCACTTTTTCTTTTTGTTTGTGCACACCTAGCTACACCTACTTTTAAATCAGATGTGACAGAACAGTGTGTTAACTTCAGAAGTTTTTGTCTCCTGCTATGTTTATTGATCTTTAATCACGCACAGGAGACTCTTGCAATAAAACATTAGACTCTGTTTCAGTAAGTGTGTAAAGAGGCCGTGTGAGTCTCATAGGTTCTATGTTTCTTTGTTAAAGATGGACCTGTTTTTAAATAAATGGATAACATAATAATTCTCAGGTTACAGAGTCATTACAAGCAAGTGGATCCCATTTGTAGGTTATCTCTAGCAACCACTGTAATATGTTAGTGTTCCAGGCCAGGGATTGGATCTGCAGTTGCTCATGGTCCAAAACTCCCATGATCCTTTAGAAGACTTCAGGCCAGACAAACTATATATTATATATACAGAACAGTACTATAGCTAGTGTTACCACCTTGAGGAGAACACAAGCAATTTCAAACAAGGTTGAAGCAAGGTTTCATTATGCATATTCATTACACGTTCTCAGTGCCCATCTAGGACATTTATGTCAGCATTGTCACTAGAGCCATACCAAGGTCAATGCAAAATGAATCAACTATGCCTAACAAAAAAACAATCCGATATCTTCATTAAGCAACGAATGTGCCAAATCGCTAGGTTGAGTCTTGATACTTGTAGAGGAGCTTTTGTGTTTTGGCCATAAATTAAAAAGTTCCTAGGTGTTGCAGTTTGGTAGGAGCAGTAGGTAAATGCACAATCAAAACAAAAATAACGGCACAATATTACGGGATGTTTCGGGCGCAGAATGATGGTGTGCTGCGCCGCACCAGATATGACGTAATGTTGTAAGGCTCTGCTACGCTGGATCAATGCTTAATGTAAGCAGTATTTATTCGGACTGAGTCAAAGTATGTTTCGGCAATGAAGAAGACTCTAAGAGTTCAAACGTGGGACTGTTTTTATTGTTATTTTGTTTGTGTACTTTTAGGCCTTGTGCCTTTATTTCTATTTTGATCACTGCTAGTTTGATAACTGTCCCTGTTATTTGTATTAATTTAATACAGTTTGTTATTCCTTTATATTGGGAGCTTCCATTGCCAGTCCTTTGGGATTTCTACTTTTGCATTGATCAACATTTAGCCTATTTATCCACCGTGGAGTCTTTCACGTAGAGATGAAATGGCTCTACATCTTATTCTTTTGGTCCATCCTGATCTTCATTTTAGGTATTATTTGTGTGTATCCACTTAAGGGTGTCATATTTATTTTATTTTTTGTTGTTTGGATTGAGCATTTAAGGTGGTAGGGAATACACCTATCATTACATCTGTGTGCTTCGTTTTATTGTTTGAAGCGCCTACACACTGTTCTTTCTGTAGCAGTGATGACAATGTAGCTTGGTTGATTCATCTAAGTGTTGCTTCTAAGTGTGTGGTTGGAGATATTCTGGAGAGTTTTACAGAAGCTTCAACTGTCTAAGATTTGTGCCAAGAGTTTTTTTTTTTTTTACTGTTACAGGTAAGATTCATCTGTAGGAAAAGGTTACTGATTGCACAAGTTTTGATTTCCTGTTGGTAATTATAAGGCATTTGATTTGATTAGTTAGCTACTTGCTATTGATTGCTGTTTAAATTAGCTATTGTTTGCAAATAAGCAGAGGCCTACCCAGGTGTTAAACATTCCTAGTGGGTGGTGATTTTAGGAGTATATAAGGGTTGTTGTCATTAGATTGGCTAATATAGCTTGGTTGCTTCATCTAAGTGTTGCTTCTAAGTGTGTGTGGTTGGAGATATTCTGGAGAGTGTTGCTACTAAGTGTGTGTGGTTGGAGATATTCTGGAGAGTGTTGCTTCTAAGTGTGTGGGGTTGGAGATATTCTGGAGAGTGTTGCTTCTAAATGTGTGGTTGGAGATATTCTGGAGAGTGTTGCTTCTAAGTGTGTGTGGTTGGAGATATTCTGGAGATAAACTGGAGGTAATCTGAGGTATTCAGGAGGATAAATAAAAAGTTAAGATTTGTTTGATTTAAATTATTCACCTCATTGGAATGGCAGACTTAGTTCAGTGTAATAGTTGCTATGCATTTGTTTCCACTTTTTGGAGGTTTGGTTGTTGTCTAATCTGTAGACAGTTCTCTATCTTGCGGCAGGAGATGGTATTTTTGAAGTCTGAGATTTGTAAATTTTCTGGTAAACAAACTCAGGCTGGAACTGCTGCAAAGCCACTGCCGCAGAGACATACTAGGAATGGCAGATGGATCACTGTAGGATCTGGTAGACTTAGAGTTGTGGATAAAAGGCATATTGCACAGTCTGTTGCTCTACATAATTCATTTTCTGCACTTTCAGAGTGTTATGGTGTTATGGAGTCAGGCACTGAGGCTAGTGGTGTTGTGGAGAGAGGAACTGAGGCTAGTGGTGTTGCGGAGAGAGGAACTGAGGCTAGTGGTGTTGTGGAGAGAGGCACTGAGGCTAGTGGTAGTGTGGAGAGAGGCACTGAGGCTAGTGGTGTTGTGGAGAGAGGCACTGAGGCTAGTGATGTTGTGGAGAGAGGCACTGAGGCTAGTGATGTTGTGGAGAGAGGCTCGTAGACTATGGTGAGGCCTAATAGAAAGCAGTTGTTGTTGGGGGATTCCATCATAAGAGGTGTGGAGATGGACAATGGTGGTCTTGTGAGGTGTCTTCCCGGAGCTACTGCTCACAGAGACAGGAGACGTATCTGTAATATTGTTAAGCGAATAAAGCAGGAAGGGGAATTGGATGTACTTGCCCATCTAGGGACAAATGACTTGACTTGCAATGAGGTTTCAGAGGTTAAGGAAGTTTTTAGTGTTTTTGACAATGATATACGGCAGGTTGCTTCCACACTGTCATTCTCTGAAGTTCTGCCTGTGCATAACACTCAGAACGACAGGCGGATGCATATTAGGGACTTTAACTTGTGGCTTGGTGAATGGTGTCGGTAGCAAGGATTTGGCTTTATTTCTCATGGTAGCTCTGTTTCGAATGGAAATAAACTGTACAAAAAAGATGGTTTGCATCTTTCTCAAAAGGGAACAAATGTTCTCAGTGAGCAGTTCAGAGGTTTTGCTAGGATGTATTTAAACTAGGAGGGGGGGGGCAAAAGGGTGATAAAACATCAATCCAATTGTCCCCCAAAACGAGGACAGAAGGTGCCTGTAGCAAGTGGGTTAAAAAATGATAAGCTTAGAGTCATGTCTACAAATGCTCGCAGTTTAGGGAATAAGATCCATGAACTTGTGGCAATAATGGCAACTGATAGTATAGATTTAGTCGCTGTTACTGAGACATGGTATAATGAGAAAAATGACTGGGACATAGCAATACCAGGGTACTCTTTAGATAGAAAAGACAGGGAAGGCAGAAAAGGGGGAAGGGTTGCCCTGTATGTGAAGGATAGCATAAAATCTAGCCTAATAAAAGTTAGTGAGGTGAACATAGAGTCCGTTTGGGTTACGTTAGAATTTGGTAATCACACAGTAATTCGTGTAGGTGTGTTTTATAGGCCCTCAGGACAAATTGAAGAGTTAGATAATCTACTAGTTGAGGAAATAGCTAAAATGACAATGAAGGGGGAAGTTATCATCATGGGTGACTTTAATCTTCCTGATGTGAATTGGAAAACAAAAATAGCTGCTTGTGCCAGGAGCACATATATTCTAAACTCCCTACTGGGATTGTCTCTAAAAAAAAGTCGTTGAGGAGCCAACTCGTAAAGAGGCCATACTAGATTTAGTGTTAACAAATGGAGATTTTGTATCCGATATTACTGTAGGTGAAAGTTTAGGATCCAGTGATCATCAGTCAGTGTGGTTTAATATAAGAACAGTGACTGAGTCACACCACACAAAAACAAAAGTTTTAGACTTTAGAAAAACAGACTTTTCTAAAATTAGAATATGTGTAAAGGAGTCATTATCAGACTGGAGAAATTTAAATGGTGTCTAAGAGAAATGGGATTATTTAAAATTTGCACTACTGAAGGCAACAGAAAATTGCATTAGGCTTGTCAGTGATGAGACTGGTGAGACCTCACTTGGAGTATTGTACGCAGTACTGGAGACCGTATCTTCAGAAGGATATTGATACCTTAGAGAGAGTTCTGAGAATGGCTACTAAACTGGTTCATTGATTGCAGGATAAAACTTACCGGGAAAGGTTAAAGGATCTTAACATGTATAGCTTGGAGGAAAGACGAAACAGGGGGGATATGATAGAAACATTTAAATACATAAAGGGAATCAACACAGTAAAGGAGGAGACTATATTTAAAAGAAGAAAAACTACCACAACAAGAGGACATAATCTTAAATTAGAGGGACAAATGTTTAAAAATAATACCAGGAAGTATTACTTTACTGAGAGGGTAGTGGATACATGGAATAGCCTTCCAGCTGAAGTTGTAGAGGTTAACACAGTAAAGGAGTTTAAGCATGCATGGGATTGGCATAAGGATATCCTAACTTTAAGATAAGGCCAGAGACTAATGAAGTATTTAGAAAATTGGGCAGACTAGATGGGTCGAATGGTTCTTATCTGCCGTCACATTCTATGTTTCTATGTAACATGGGGGATGACACAGTAAAGACTGAGCAGGTGGTTTGGTACCCATGGGAATCAAAAAAAAAAACGGCACAAATTTGAAGTAATCAATTAATATGATGGCTTCCGCATGCCAAATTTATCTAAATAAAAAACGTATTCATAGATAAAAGCTGATGAAACTGATGACGATATTGGACAGAGTGAAATATTAAAGAATGCAATTTGTACTGTAATAAGCCAAAGGGACATTTTAGTCACCAAAACAACTTTAGCTTAATGTAGTTGTTATGGTGTATAGATTGCGCCCCTGCAGT
Organism: Pelobates fuscus; assembly: GCF_036172605.1. Taxonomy (NCBI): domain Eukaryota; kingdom Metazoa; phylum Chordata; class Amphibia; order Anura; family Pelobatidae; genus Pelobates; species Pelobates fuscus. The sequence goes on from NC_086318.1 coordinate 431,689,867, forward strand.
CTCACTGCTCAATTCTCTGCCATTTAGGAGTTAAATCACTTTGTTTATGCAGCCCTGTTCACATATCACTGCATGTGACTTGCACAACCTTCCTAAACACTTCCTGAAATCTAACCTAGATATTCTAGGTTCCTTATTTGCACAGTCTGTTTAATCTAGAATGTCTTACTTTCTGCTCTGTCAATAGCCTTCTAGACCCTGCACAAGCCTCCTGTGTGTGATTAAAGTTCAGTTTACAGAGCAGGAGATAAATACTTGCAAAGTAAGATATATATAATTAAAAATGTAATAATTCCTTTCATGCAGGCTGTGTCAGTCACAGCCAGGGTAGGTGTGGCTAGAGCTTCATAAACAGAAACAAAAGTAATGTAACTCTTAAATGGCAGAGATTTGAGCATTGAGACTGCAACACCATGATCTATACACAAAAGCTGCTTCACTAAGCTAGAGTTGTTTTGATGCCTATAGTATCACTTAACGTGTGTCATCCCCCCTGCACACATTGCTGCTTTAAATAATGCAGGGGATGTTCCTTACTTCCGTTCCCAGTTCTTGTAATCATACATTGGAATTTCTAACATTTTTGTAAAACCTTCATTCCATTGCTGGGTGAAAGGCTAAGCTTTTCTGAGCTTTGGATAGAGTTACTAGCTGCTCTGACTGTATGCCTTTATGTCACAACTGGTACAAGCACCAACTAGAAAGGATGCTATTCTGGATCTCGTTATAACAAACAATGTTAATCTTTTAACCAACATTGGGAAAAAGTGATCACAATATGGTAACTTTTAAAATAAACTCAAAAAAGCAAAAGCACTTGGGGTATACTAAAACATATAATTAAAAAAAAAGTAATTTCAATAAGATTAGGGCAGCTCTACAACATATCGACTGGCATAAACTCCTTAGTGAAAAAAACACAGTGGATAAATGGAAACTATTCAAACAAATATTAGAAAGGTACATTTCCCAATATGTACCATAAAAGAAACAAATTGAAACCAATGTGGCTTAGTAGAGAAGTAAAACAAGATTAAAAATAAGAAAAGGGCATTTAAAGCATATAAGATATAAGGAAGCCAATAATGCTTGCAAATAGGCAATTAAAGTGGCTAAACTAGAAAAGGAGAAATTGATAGCCAAAGAATGCAAAACCAACCCCAACAAGTTTTTCAAGTACATCAATTCTAAAAAAACAGAAAACGAAAGTGTAGGTACACTGGGAACAGAGATGGGTCTGTTAGTTAATGAAGACCAGGAAAAGGCAGACATTTTAAATAACTATTTTTCTTCAGTATATATTAATGAGGATCCTATGGCAAGATATATGCAAATGATTGCTGCAAAAAAGTTGCAGATAACTTGTGATTGGATAACTCGAGACAAGGTGCTACAGCTGTTAGAGAAAATGAATGTAAATAAAGTTCCAGGGCCAGACGGTATTCACCCACGAGTACTTAAGGAGCTAAGTAGGGAAATAATTGAACCTCTGTATTTAATTTTTCAAGATCCTTTTGTTTCAGGTATTGTACTGGCGAATTGGAGGAAGGCAGATGTCGTTCCTATATGTAGAAAGGGTTCAAAATCCTTGCCTGGAAATTATAGACCTGTGAGCTTAACTTCTGTGACTAGGAAAATATTTGAAGGGCTTTTTTTGGATAATATTCAGGAATTCATTGGGAAGAACTTTGTTATTAGCAATAATCAGCATGGTTTTATGAAACATAGGTCATGTCAAACTAACCTAATTGCACTCTATGAAGAAGTAAATCGAATTATATATCAGTGTGTTGCAGTGGATGTGATCTACTTGGATTTTGCCAAGGCATTTGATATGGTTCCTCACAATAGGTTAGTCTTCAAACTAAAAGAAATTGGTCTAGATGATTATTCTTGTTCTTGGGTAGAACATTGGCTTAAGGATAGAGTACAATGAGTTGTCATTAAAGGTAAATGTTCAGGCTGGACAAAAGTGGTAAGTGGTGTCCCTCAGGTTTCTGTTTTGGGACCGCTTCTGTTTAACATATTTATAAATGATCTTGAAATGGGCATTGAAAGCCATGTTTCGGTGTTTGCAGATGACACAAAACTTTGTAAAGTAATAAAATGTGAGCAGGATATTGCTTTGCTACAGAGGAATTTGGATAGATTGGGGGATTGGGCAATAAAATGGCAGATTAAATTTAATGTAGAGAAATGCAAAGTTATGCACTTCGGGGTCAAGAATGCACAAGCAACTTACACCCTAAATGGTAGTGAATTAGGGATAACATAGTTACATAGCTGAAAAGAGACTTGCATCCATCAAGTTCAGCCCTCCTCACATTTGTTTTTTTGCTGTTGATCCAAAAGAAGGCAAAAAAAAAAACAGTTTGAAGCACAATTTTGCAACAAGCTAGGAAAAAAAATCCTTCTTGACCCCAGAATGGCAGTCAGATTTATCCTTGGATCAAGCAGGTTTTTACCCTGCATTGAAAGATTATATCCTTGAATATTCTGTTTTTTGCAAGTATGCATCTAGTAGCTGTTTGAACATCTGTATGGACTCTGATAGAACCACTTCTTCAGGCAGAGAATTCCACATCCTGATTGTTCTTACAGTAGAAAAAACCTTTCCTTTGCCTTAGACGAAATCTTCTTTCTTCCAGTCTAAACGCATGGCCTCGTGTTCTATGTAAAGTCCGGTTTGTGAATAGATTTCCACACAATGGTTTGTATTGGCCCCGAATATATTTGTATAATGTTATCATATCCCCTCTCAGGCGACGTTTTTCTAAACTAAATACGTTTACATTTGTTAACCTGTCTTCATAGCTGATATGTTCCATTCCTTTTATTAATTTTGTAGCCCGCTTCTGCACTTTTTCTAGTGCCATAATATCCTTCTTTAGAACAGGTGCCCAAAATTGCACAGCATATTCAATATGTGGTCTTACCAGTGATTTATAAAGAGGCAAAATGAAATTCTCGTCCCGAGAATTAATGCCCTTTTTCATGCACGACAATACCTTACTGGCCTTGGCCACTGCTGATTGACATTGCACATTGTTGCATAGTTTGTTGTCTATAACAATTCCCAAGTCCTTTTCGTGTGTTGTTATTCCTAATTCGCTTCCATTAAGGGTATACGTTGCTTGTGTATTCTTTACGCCGAAGTGGATAACTTTGCGTTTTTCAACATTAAATTTCATCTGCCATTTGAGTACCCAGTCCTCCTGTCTTTCTAAATCCCTCTGCAGCAAAGTAATATCTTGCTCACATTGTATTATTTTACAAAGTTTTGTGTCATCTGCAAACACTGAAACATGACTTTCAATGCTGTCTTCAAGATCATTTATAAACATGTTAAATAGAAGGGGTCCCAAAACAGAACCCTGAGGGACACCACTTGCCACCTCTGTCCAGCTTGAAAATTTACCATTAACGACAACTCTTTGTACTCTGTTTTTAAGCCAATGTTCTACCCAAGAACAAGCATTTTCGTCTAGACCGATTTCCTTGAGTTTGAACACAAATCTATTGTGTGGAACTGTATCAAATGCCTTGGCAAAATACAAATAGATCACATCCACTGCAACACCCTGATCTATACTTACATAGTTACATAGTTAGATAGCTGAAAAGAGACTTGCGTCCATCAAGTTCAGCCTTCCTCACACCTGTTTTTTGCTGTTGATCCAAAAGGAAAAAAAAAACAAAAAACAAAAAAAAAAAAAAAACCCCAGTTTGAAGCACAATTTTGCAACAAGCTAGGACAAAAAATTCCTTCTTGACCCCAGAATGGCAGTCAGATTTATCCTTGAATCAAGCAGTTATTACCCTACATTGAAAGATTATATCCTTGAATATTCTGTCTTTGCAAGTATGCATCTAGTAGCTGTTTGAACATCTGTATGGACTCTGATAAAACCACTTCTTCAGGCAGAGAATTCCACATCCTGATTGTTCTTACAGTAAAAAAAACCTTTCCTTTGCCTTAGACGAAATCTTCTTTCTTCCAGTCTAAACGCATGGCCTCGTGTCCTATGTAAAGTCCGGTTTGTGAATAGATTTCCACACAATGGTTTGTATTGGCCCCGAATATATTTGTATAATGTTATCATATCCCCTCTCAGGCGACGTTTTTCTAAACTAAATAGGTTTAAATTTGTTAACCTTTCTTCATAGCTGATATGTTCCATTCCTTTTATTAATTTTGTAGCCCGCCTCTGCACTTTTTCTAGTGCCATGATATCCTTCTTTAGAACAGGTGCCCAAAATTGCACAGCATATTCAATATGTGGTCTTACCAGTGATTTATAGAGAGGCAAAATGATATTCTCGTCCCGAGAATGAATGCCCTTTTTCATGCATGACAATACCTTACTGGCCTTGGCCACTGCTGATTGACATTGCACATTGTTGCATAGTTTGTTGTCTATAACAATTCCCAAGTCCTTTTCGTGTGTTGTTATCCCTAATTCGCTTCCATTAAGGGTATACATTGCTTGTGTATTCTTTACGCCGAAGTGCATAACTTTGCATTTTTCAACATTAAATTTCATCTGCCATTTGAGTGCCCAGTCCTCCAGTCTATCTAAATCCTTCTGCAGCAAAGTAATATCTTGCTCACATTGTATTATTTTACAAAGTTTTGTGTCATCTGCAAACACTGAAACATGACTTTCAATGCTGTCTTCAAGATCATTTATAAAAATGTTAAATAGAAGGGGTCCCAGAACAGACCCCTGAGGGACACCACTTGCCACCTCTGTCCAGCTTGAAAATTTACCATTAACGACAACTCTTTGTATTCTGTTTTTAAGCCAATGTTCTACCCAAGAACAAGCATTTTCATCGAGACCGATTTCCTTGAGTTTGAACACTAATCTTTTGTGTGGAACTGTATCAAATGCCTTGGCAAAATCCAAATAGATCACATCCACTGCAACACCCTGATCTATACTTCTACTTACTTCTTCGTAGAACGCAATCAAGTTAGTTTGACATGACCTGTGCTTCATAAAACCGTGCTGATTTTTGCTGATAACCATATTCTTCTCAAGGAATTCTTGAATATTATCCCTTAATAACCTTTCAAATATTTTACCAGCCACAGAAGTTAAGCTCACGGGTCTATAATTTCCAGGCAAGGATTTTGAACCCTTTTTGAATATAGGAACCACATCTGCCTTCCTCCAATCCTCCGGAACACTTCCTGAAAGAAAAGAATCTTGAAAGATTAAAAACAGAGGTTCACTTATTTCTACACTTAGTTCCTTAAGTACACGTGGATGGATACCGTCAGGCCCTGGAGCTTTGTTTATATTAACTTTCTTTAGTTGCTGCAGCACATTGTCTTGAGTTAACCAATTACAATTATTCTGCAAGTTTTTAGTAGCAATCATTTGCACATCTATTGCCATGGGTTCTTCTTTAATATATACGGAGGAGAAATAGTTATTTAGAATTCCTGCCTTTTCTTGGTCTTCATTAACTAACACCCCCGTTTCAGTTTTAAGTGTACCTATACTTTCATTTTTGGGTTTTTTGGAATTTATGTACTTAAACTGTTATAGACCTGTTATAGACAAAAAAAAATAGGCAGCAATATGCAAAAAATGTTTTTTAGTACTGGTACTCTTATTCGTATTTAGATCTATTTATTTTTTTTAGATATTTTTATGACACTTTTTGCCTCTTATAATATATTTAGTGTTTATCTAATTATGTATCTAATTATCTATTTTACTCTCCCTTTCTCCCCCCTTGTTATGGTATGGAGTTTTTCATTTACTATATACCCCTTTTTTATAATGTATAACCATAAGATATGGTGTATTAGTATTTGTTACTTTTTAATGATATAACATATAGTCCGATATCTGATCGGACTTTTCTAGCGCACATGCGCACTTTGAACTGCTTTATGCTAATGAAAAGTTCTTCGTAACACCGGAAGTTCGTCATCAAGAGATAGAAAAAATGACCGCTGACCCGGAAGTATCCAGAGAGGAAATTACGTAACCGGAAACCGGAAGTAATACAACAGAGACGAAAAACGCGCCTTTTTCTGATATTTAAACTTGACAAGTAGTCACAAGATTTAGCACTTTGAAAAAGACCATCGGTCGAAACGCGTTGTGCACTTTACTTATTGTAGATCCATTTTATGCTGTTTTGTACAAATAAAGATTTTGTTCCTGCATCTATACCTTCGTTTGGCATTTGTAAAACCATCCAGGAGGAAAACAGAGGATTAGCAGTGAACTCTCTACACTACATCCAGCATCCTGGTCTCCTACTTTATCCATAAGGCGCTTATAGTCTGAGCCACTTCTAAAGGCTCAGCAATATGTGAGTGAGATAATTTCTTCTCCACTTTGTTCTATTTATATATACAGGCTATACTATGTCTTGTGTTTTTATACTTTTAGGATACACAGATACATGTTAATATTGCATGTTTTATACATTATCCTCATTTGGTTTATTTACCACATATTTTGCTCTCACCATATTATATATGATATATTGTTGATTTTATTTGTGTTATTTGGAGTGATACGCACTTGGTGATTTCGAGCATCTTTCTTCAGTTTTCGTTTTCGTTGTCTTTTATTCACAGCAATATGCAATGTCAATCTGCAGTTGCTAAGGCCAGTAAGGTTTTGTCATGTATAAAGAGGGGCATAAATTCTCGGGATGAAAATATAATTTTGCCTATTTATAAATCACTGGTAAGACCACACCTTGAATATGCTGTGCAGGGCCGGCCTTAGGCATTTGGGCGCCCTGTGCGAAAAATCTTCACAGCTCCCCCCCTTCCCGTCCCCCCTCCCCCACTTCTTCCCCCTTCCCACACACCCTGTCACACACACACACAGGCAGACAGCCATACACACACACACACACACACACACACAAACACACTCAGGCAGTCATACACAGACAGCCACACACAAACACACACACACAGACATAGAATGTGACGGCAGATAAGAACCATTCGGCCCATCTAGTCTGCCCAGACAGTCACACACACACACACACACACACACACAGGCAGACAGCCACACACACACACACACACACAGGCAGACAGCCACACCCACAGGCTGGCAGTCACACACAGACAGCCACACACACACACACACACAGACAGTCACACACACACACAGACAAACAGTCAAACACACACTGGCAGACAGCCACACACACACAGGCAGACAGCCACACACAGACAGTCACACACACACACACACACACAGACATACACACACACACACACACTGGCAGACAGTCACACACACACACAAGCAGACAGTCACACACACACACACACATAGGCAAACAGTCACACACACACAGGCAGACAGCCACACACACACAGTCAGACACACACACACTCACTAACAGACACACAAACTAACAGACACAGACACACACTAACAGACACACACTAACAGACACACACACATTCACCCACATTAACAGACACACACACTAACAGACACACACACACTCACCCACATTAACACATTTTTTAAAATTTATTTAAACAAAATCCCCCCCCCCCCAGCCTCCTTACCTTTGGGAATGCTGGAGGGGGGAGGGGGAGTGTCTCTTCCTCCCTGGTGGTCCAGTGGCTGCTGGGTGAGCGGCACTGGCTGGCGAGGGAGCACTTCCTCTGAGCTGTCTGCTCAGCTCCCTCGCGCGCCTCAGAGTGCGAGGGAGGGAGCAGACAGCTCAGAGGAAGTGCTCCCTCACCAGCCGCCCGCCAGCGCTGCCCGACCGCCTAGCAGCCCGCCGGCATGTCTGTTAGCCGCAAGGCTAACAAGACATTTGCCTTGGGAATTTGGGGGCGGCTTTTTTTGCCTCCCCCTGGAAAATGCCGCCCAAGGCAAATGTCTTGTTTGCCTCGCGGCTAATACTCCCCTGCCGTGTGAGCTATGCGGCCGCAGGGCGCCCCCTGCTCCATGGCGCCCTGTGCGGCCGCACAGCTCGCACACCCCTAAGGCCGGCCCTGATGCTGTGCAATTTTGGGCACCTGTTCTAAAGAAAGATATCATGGCACTAGAAAAAGTGCAGAGACGAGCTACAAAATTTATAAAAGGAATGGAGCATTTTAGTTACGAAGAAAGGTTAAACAATTTAAATCTCCTTAGTTTGGAAAAACGGCACCTCAGAGAAGATATGATAACATTATACAAATATATTCGGGGCCAATACCATTATCTGGAAATCTATTCATAAACAGGGCTATACATAGGACACGAGGGCGCACATTTAGGCTGGAAGAAAGGAGATTTAATCTAAGGCAAAGAAAAGGTTTTTTTTTACAGTAAGAGCAATAAGGATATGGAATTATCTGCCTGAAGAGATGGTTTTATCAGAGTCCATACAGATGTTTATACTGAAATTGGATAACTACTTGTAAAAACATAACACACAGGGATATAATTTCTAGTGGGTTAATAGCTGCTTGATCCAAGGAGACATTTGACTACTATTTTGGGGTCAAGTAGGAATTTTTCCTAGTTTGTTGCAAAATTGGAAGCGCTGCAAACTAGGTTTTTTGCCTTCTTTTGGATCAACTGTAAAAACATATGTGAGGAAGGCTGAACTTGATGGACGCAAGTCTCTTTTCAGCTATGTAACTATGTAACTATGTTAACGTATTTGCCTAATTCTCATTCACACCCCAACATGGCCGTTCCAAACTGTGTTTGTAGGACGTGTGTGGCAGGTCACATGGTAGTCATGTACAGATTCAGCTCACGGGGCGCGGGGCCGGGCCGCCGAGCTGAGCGGCAGCCATCCGAGCTAGCTCCGGCAATGAGCAGCATAAATATAAAGAAATAATGCTTTAAAAGCCCACCTGGACCCGAGACAAATATGGGCATCGAGTGTGAGGTGGAACGGGAACACATCAGCTGGATCATGATCAAAATATCCGCCCGACTTGCAGGTTGAGCCCACGGGGCCTACGCACATGTGGCGACGAGAGATAGCACGGCAGAGGGAGAGAGGGGGACCCGGCCCCGCTCCCCCCCCCTCAGGCCGGCGGGGGTGATTCCGGCCCTCAAGTCACATCTCCGGAGCCTGGAGGCGAAGGGCCCACATAATGGGGAATCCTCCCCCATGAAGAGCCAAGATGGCCGCAGAATATGCTAGCTGCAGGAAGGTACGCGGGGTCGCCTAGGCCTCCGGGGTGGCGGATCTCACAGATAGACCCCTCCAGGCGGCAGAATGGATGGCGCGGAGCCGGCCCCTACCCCAGGATTTGGTGGTGGTCCAGGGAAGGATGCCCCCAACTTTGCGAGCCCTGTGTCGTTGGGGCGAGCTGGACACTTGTAGTTACGCGTCACCAGCTATTTATATTTTAAAAGCCCCCTAGGGCCCCCGCTTGAGGCTGATTATTATTATTTTTGTTGACTAGATAGCCAGGTGGAAGTACAACATGATGTGGGTAAAAATGCTAAATATCCCAATAGCCGTCCTGCCATTCTATAGTCCGCATTTCTTTATTTTTCTTTACTTTATTGTTTCCACGCATGCATTTAATCTTTACACAGAAACATTGGAACACAGCACCAGAACACTGCAAACACAGGTTTGTTCCAAGCCAAGACATATCAACTCTCGCAAAGTTTATGTATGTTTAATGATAAATCTAACTATGCAAAGCCTACGTATACTCAAACCTGGTCATCGCATGATAACTATGACGTACACGCCTCTGCGCAGGCAAACGTATGCTACTTTGCTCAATTCGCAATATGCAAGCTCTCATGTAATTTGCAATTCTGATAAGCGTGCCTCTGCGTAGGCAACTGTTTGCTTTACCAGTAATATGTTTGACAACCGCATATATACTAAGACGACAATAAAAATATTTAAAACAGATTCAGCTCACAATGCCGTGATAGAAAATAGCATTTAAGAAATGCAGCCCTGTGACCTCATTAACCTCATTTCAAACTCATTTGTCTTCTCTGTCAGAGATAGCTTATAAAAAAAAAAAGAATATAAAATAAATCCCTAAAAAACAGTGTTACTCTGGGTTTATGTGTTAAATCCTCCTAATAAAATGTGTAGATCTTATTCTATTCTGAGACACTGTATAGCTTCACGGAACACAGACTTGTTTTCCTAATGTTTCTATAGATTGTTCAGCTAAATCAGTACATTCTCATTTCTCTAGAGCCAGTTCCAGGGGACAATTTGCACCTTAGAGCAAGACAATGTCTGTTAAAAAGATACTAACTGCCATCCGACGCCTGCCTCTCATTAACATGCAAAGCTCTGATTTACCGTCATTGATCTCTCCGTCCTCAACATGAAGCAGACAAAATTTTCAAAATTGATTTTCAAGGATGAGTTGCCATATCCTAGCGCCATTAGGTTGCAGAATTGATGACTTAATGTTATTCCTTGGGGCGAGGGGAAAAAAAATAAAAAATGTGGTCAATAGCACAAGGATTTAGACGATATCTCAATTTGCTGCAGAAACTCATATCTTCCAACATAGATCTTATCTCTACAAGGCCCAGAGCTGATTGATTGTGTGCAGGTTCTGCAGTTAGAGAATCAATAGTTCAATAGATACAGTGTGTGTTCCTGAGTCAGATAAAGTATGTAGCTCTTACGCATTGACCAGACCTCCAATAAAGTAGTGTGTGTGTTTGTGTGTGTGTGTGTGTAAATATACATATACATTTATTTATGTTGCTGATAATATAGAACACAATGGAAGCTAGCTGTTCTATACAATTGTATCGCTTGTTTGGAATTTTATTTAGTTGAGGGTTAAATATAATGTTTATGACTTATTACTATTATTACGGATGTTATTAGCAATATAATGTTTTTACCTTTGGAGACGTACCTTTGTCTCTCTTAGGGAATCAATCAGATTATAAACCTGAATATATTTTTTCGTAAAGGATAGCGTTCTTTTAGCTCCCACACATATTGAATCCTGGAAATTTATCTTTGAGACACAGCAAATAGTTTGTCATGAACACATTTGAGAATAGAAGAAATATTTCTTACGATTCGCTGTTGTAGTAACGTAAATGTGTTGCTTTTAAATGTGTTGGTTTTATAAATATAAAATATCACAGCATATATATAAAACTTGGAATGCATAGCTAGAACAAAAATGGGGAACAAAATTGCAATTTTGTGTAAAGATTGCTGCTTAGGGACACCTAAACAAATTCATAAATGTTAAACAAATGTGATTTATTCACTGATCCTTTGCAGAAAGAGTGGGGTATAAACAGTTTTAGAAGTAACACTGCAGTATTAATCTAAGAAATAACACAGTACTATATAACTTGCAATCTTTTAGTCAGGGTCTAAAATATTATCGAAGCAGAAACACGATTTTTGTCACATACAATAGGTATGTTAATACAAGAATAAGCCATTGAGAAGATATTGTATTAAATCTATAATATGTGGATTAATATGACTGTGTTATTATGTAGTTAATAACGGACATGCTGATAAAACAGCAACATTTAAAGGGGACTCCAGTTACCATAACTTTAGTGCTTGGAAGTGGTCTTGGTGCCTGGATTCTGTACATGCAGCGTTTCGCTGTGAAATATTGCACATACCTCTGTATCCCCTTTACAACATGATTACGTATAAACACACCTAATTCCAAAGCAGCATTTTCCCCAAAACTCAAATTATTATTATTTTTATTTTTTTTTTAACAAAAACTAGGGGCTGGGGGGAATGCCCCACCTGCCACTATGGACCAGCCTGCACTGGTTAGAAAAACACATTTTTTAACCCATGTGAATAAACCTGTTAATACAATATTAATTTGTTTTTCACAATTCAGACTTCCCTTTTTTTGCCGTGCCGTGTCCAGTCAAATGCTTCTCACAGTGATGCATTATGGATTCAGGAAGCATAATATAACATATTATGAACACGTACTCAGATAGCAATTTAGTGAATATGCCCCAAACACACAAATCTTTTTAAAAATTTCTGAAAAAAATAAAATGCTTACAAATAATGTTGTGCTATAAGGAGTTCCAAGGATGCAGGCTTTTCATCTGTCTTCATGTGAGATCACTGTGTTACAATTACATATGTAGCAGTGCTATACAATAGGTAAAAAAACAAGACAAACGTTTAATTCTAACAAAGAAGGTTTGACATACGGGAACAGTCAATGAAGAGGGCTCTGCCCAAATAAGCTTGCAATCTACAGCTTATGTTATCCAATACAGGAGGCTTCAGGAACCCTCAACCCCACAAGGCTTGACCACTCTACTGACATGAATGGGATGAGCTGCATCCCAGCTCTGAGAAAGTCCACAAGTTATTATTTGTATTAGTAGTATGATCATCATTTATAGAGCGCCAATATATTCCGCAGTGCTTTATAATATTATAAATGGGGAAATCTAACGGTAGATGAGACACATGTTACAAAATGTAACAATAGATAGATGAGGACCCTGCTCAAAAGAGCTTACAATATAGAGGAGGTGGGGTATAAAAACACAATAGGAAGGGCAGGATAGCAACCAAGCAACAAGGTGGAAAAGTAGCAGAATCGAAAGGTGAGAGTGGAGTGTGGCCCTTTCAGAGAGCCAATGATAGGTTTGTGAAATATAGGTTACTACGGGAGGCCACAGGCTAATCTGAAAAGGTGGGATTTGAGGGACTTGGTACATGACTGAAGAGTCTTATGGGGGTAGGCGGATGTTTCAGAGGAGAGAAGCAGATCGCAAGACGTCTTGCAAGCGCGATTTAGCAGTAAGGGTAATAGCCGCGGACAGGAGAAGGTCACTGGAAGAGCAGAGAGACAGAGAAGGGGCATAACTATGAAATAGTAAAGAAATGTAACAGGAGGTCGAGTTTAGAGATTTATAGGTAAGGGTTAGTATTTTGAATAAAATCCTATAGGGTAAAGGAAGCCAAAGAAGGGATTGACAGAGGGGCGAGGGGTGAGAGTAGTAGCAGGATAGAAAGATCAGCCTGGCGGCAGCATTTATTACAAGTTGTAGTGACTCAGTACGGCTCCTGGGGAGACCAATTAGGAGATAATTACTGTAGTCAATATGAGAAATTACAAGGGAATGAACAAGCTTTTAGGTAGAATCCTGCATATGAAACGGGCAAACGTGGGCAATGTTTTTTAGGTGGGATCAGCCGGATTTAGCAAAGACTGGCTGTGAGGGGAAAAGGTGAGGCCAGAGTAAAAAATAAAACCAAGACAATGAACTTGCAAGGACGGGCTGATGCAGGTACCATCAACTTGCAACTTGCAGGGAGAGCGAAAGAGGAGGATTAGTATTATGAAGAGGAAACATAAGAAGCTCAACTTTAGAAAGCAAGAAGACATCCACTCAGAGAGGCAACTGGTGATGCATTCTAGAAAAGCAGGGGATAATTTAGGGGAGGAGAGGTATATCTTGGTGCCATTGGAATACATGTGGTAGTGGAATCTAAAGGAATGAATAAGTTTGCCAAGAGAGGCAATATAAAGAGAAAACAAAAGGGGACCAATAACAGAGCCTTGAGGGACTACAACAATGACAAGATGAGGGGAGAAGGTGTCATTAGAAAAGGAGACACTGGATGAACGTTAGGAGAGATAGGAAAAGAACCCCATGGTGCAAGACGTCCTCCAGCAGCATTCAACTGAACAAGAGCATCTCTCTAGGTAGCGGGTTGGCTTATTGTGCCACAGTTGAAGGCACGTCCTCCTTGAGATGTGTGTTTGGAGTTGGACTGCAGCACCCAGGGCAGAGGTGACGGTAGTGTTGAAGAAGGATATAGCCAGAGAGGGACAGGATAAGGTAGGAATCGATGAGAGTTGGGAATGGAAATCAACTGACTGTTGCTGGAGGTCAAGAGAACTCTCCTGAGATTTCTCCTGAGTTGAGGAAGATTAGGTTGAGGGTGTTGGATGAGTGTGGCATTCAAGAACAAAATATAAGAGGTGGTGATCTGAGAGAGGAAATGTAATGTTACAGAGATTAGAGATGGTATATGCATCTTAAAATATAAGATTGAGGATGTTTCCTGTTGCATGCATGGGAGAATTAGCCCACTGGGACAGTCCGAGGAAGGAATTCATTGAAAGTAGTTTTGAGGCTACTTTGGTAAAGGATGAGTTATTAGGAAGGTTGAAGTCAAATAAACACTCTGATAAAACTGAGCAGAATGTAAGATAGGTTGTAAATAGATCATTCTATTTAAACATATTGTGGCTCTTTGGATTATGTGTATAGATTTAGGTTTGACTATATAGGTATGAGGCGATGGGTGGTCTTCTACACTTAATATCTCCCCACTCTGACTAAAGTATTTCTGGCATAGGGACATATTTATTTAGGCAGCTCCAATCATCTTACTGTGAAACTGTTGTCGTGAACCATTGCTTGTCTCTTTCAAACACCAGATGTGTTAATATATTGAATAAAATTTATATTTGGTGAAACTGTCTCTCTTCTGAAAATGAATTATTGCACACAAGAGGGCTGTGAAAATAAAAGCAACTCTGATGCTTTAAAATAATTTGAGAGGGGGGGCGGGGCCTGACCGCCATGCCGAGAGGTCGCACACAAAGCGAGCTCCTGCAGAAAAACCTCCATACAGCCCGAAAAAAGCAAAAATCACTCATCTGCAGTCTGGTGGAAGCGGTCCTGCGGGCGAGGAGATGCTGTTACTGAGGCCCATTGACCACAAGCGATCGAACTTCGGAAGGGGCACATCGGCACGGCCATTGAGGCCTACCCAGGCGGTGAGTGAGGTGGACGGCCGCTGCCTCGCTATCCTGCCCAGCGGTACTCCCTTGAAACTCTGAAGCCACGCGGTAGGGGCCCCGTTCCCCCCCCCCTTTGGACCGGCGGGGGTCATCCCGGTCCACACTGCGGAGGATCTGAGATGTGTGGTGGATGGGTGGCGGGGTGCCCCAGGGGCCTACCACCTAAGATGGCGGCGGCGCTGAGCCCGGCTACAACAGCTCCTGCACTAAGAGGCTCCAGGGTAGAAAAGTCAGGACACTCACCGAAACGTGCACCCCAAACCAAGTCCAGCTGTGAGTTGACCACCTACCCCTGCAGGGAAAAATTTTGGCACGACGAGAGCCACCTACCTACTCAGACACCAAGCCAGCCAAACAGCGCAACACCTTACATTATGAAAGGGAAAGCTCGGCAGCCATTCAGAGGAACCCCTGGATTAGCGGCAGAGACCAGTGGGCACACACCACACCAACACCTCATTACCTGCTGTGTCACCTCATCATGGACTTTAAGTCTCCAGGGCACCCCTTCAGACACACTATGTCTCCACTGGGAAACCAGCGGCAAGCAGCCGGCGAGATTCTAACGGCCCCCACAACCATTCTGTCACAGGCTGTGAAGCAGGCAAACGGCGACCACTGCGGGGGCACCGGAGGAACATATGAGGATATACTTGGAGGGGCTAGCCTGGTTTCCCGCAGCCCAAGAGCGCCTACGGGACTATCGTGCTAATGCACCACTGCAGTCAGGATGAACTGGACGACATGCCACATACCCTGCCTACTGACTTTGCAAGATATATATAATGCCTGTTTTGTCAATACAATAGGCTGGTCGCCCTGTACCCTCTTACTCTGCAATTTATGCCCTCTTACTCTGCACATAATGCCCTCTTACAGGCTCCACCGTCCAGAGACCTCCCACTGTTATTCACATAGAATAATCTTGCTTACTGTAGGCTTGTCTTAGTTATCACTCTTTACCTAACATGTGATTACATAGCCTACACACCCACTAGTCATTTTCAGCGTTGAGGCACAATCCTTATATTTGACACTGCGTTTTTGTCATAAGCCTCTGTACCTATCAAGCACCAAAAGCTCAGTTACTCTAACGTACATCATCCACAAGTAACCCATATATATTGCTGTAAGCTTCTGCATATCCAACTAAGCTATTCAAATGTCTAACCAAGCATGTTCACTCTGACTTCACAAGTTTGTCTTTTCATGTCTTCTTAAAAAAAAAAAAAATGTGCCGTTTAAACCGCCACATACTTGTAACACTATGAAAATGCCTGCAGTTGCTATCGTGGCTCTGCATGATTATTGTTATTTGACGCACAAATAAAATAAAGAATTAAAAAAAAAAATAAAAAAAAATTTGAGAGGAAGCAAGGCACATCCTGAGAGCATCACAAATCATCGTCTATTTCGTGAACAGAACGAATACATCAAGCTGAGCCGCGGCTTCGCAGGGGTCAAAACTGAATGTTACTGGGGCTTCTTTCCCTGCTAGAAGAAGATAAAATTAAATTAAAAATAATATGAAAATTCGGATGCCTTGCCTTGTCATTTCTGGTGATAATTATACAGCTGGAAGATAAACAATTACTCAAAATAATCCGACATCAGCTAGTCCCCAGCAGCAAAACTTGACTAGTCACCAGCACCTGCTTCTATTAAGAGAATACTAGTGTTTAAAGGACTATTTTTATTCTTTTATATTAAAATTCTACTTTTCTTACCTCCCGGGATAGCAGTGTGCAGCAGACACATGGCTATCATCTATCCAGTAGTTGGCTAAGTGTGGAGTATTTGATTATGTGTGAGTCATTGAGGGTTGAAAGGGGGGGTCCACCACAAACAATAAGAAACTAAGCCCAGTGGGGTTGGAGAAGAGAGCCCCGTATATCATTAATGTTAAGGTATTTGTAACTGACAAAGAATAATAATCAGTAAATTCTTATTTTTAGAACATTATTTAATTACCTAAAGCTTAGGAATTATCTAATACAGGTGGATCACAAATTCAGTGCCATCAGGTGAAAGTATTTATGGCCAGAGTCAGATTTATGTCTCAAGTAAGTGGTAAGTGGAGCCTTCTTAGACGCCCCTCACTACCCAAAACATTAAATTCTCTGTTACTTGCTCCTTAAAATATGCACACAAGAGAGGTAGGACCTGCACCTCTCACTTCTTCTCTCTATAAATAAAATATACATTTACCATGTACCATAGCAAAATGAAAACATGAAAACATTTATGAAAATATGAGAAAAATATGAAAAACATGTATATTTGTTAGGGATGTGCATGGGGAAAAGTTTGGGTTCGGTTCGGCATTCCGAAATTCGGGACTTCGGCAATTCTGAACTTCGGGACTTCAGCACTTCGGTTCGGAACTTCGGCAACATGGAACTTCGGCACTTCGGAATTTTAGAACTTCGGAATTTCTGGACTTTGGCCCTTTGGGACTTCTCTTGCAGCCGCGTAGTAGATAACTCCCTAATTCCCACGGTATTAGGGAGTTATCTACCAAAATGCTGAAAGACCTAAATTGGTCTTTCAGCCAAATTTACTTATACTCGCTATATACGCGCTATACCGTGAGTAGGGGCATGTCTATTAAACAGTGAGCAGCCTGTGGCGTGTAGGGGCATAATTTACTGATACTAAGTAATTTTTACTTAGTATTAGTAAATTTGTCTGAAAGACCAATTTAGATCTTTCAGCCTTTTAGTAGATAGCTCCCTAATACCGTGGGAATTAGGGAGTTATCTACTTATTCATTCCTGTCATTCCATTGACTGGCTAAGTAACTTACATTTTATATGAATGTGTGTTACTTAATTTTTGTAAGTGTTGCAAATGCTTACAGCTGAATCATGGCTATGTTTGTTTACTTTTTATTTAAACTTGTATACAGTGTAACATTCTTCATTCTTCCACTGGGTAGGTATATTAGTACTTCGGCAATACTGTGCTTCGGAACTTCGACACTTCGAAACATCGGTAACTTCGGAACTTCGGAACTCTGACACTTCGGGAATTCGGCAATTTCTGAACTTCGGCAATTCGGGACTTCGGCACTTCAGGAAATGCAGCTATTTGGACATTCGGAAGTATCCGAATGTTCGAATTTCCCGAAATTCATCCGAATTAACATTCGGAACGAAACGAATTGCACGTCTTATATTTGTAGTTGCTGTAGATGTCCCTTGTAGACAGGTGTGTGCAGGTAGCTGCCTACTCTGCTGATTGGCATTTTAATAAATGTTATCAACAAAAATATTTTTTTATCAAATGCAATAAATGGTTAAATAATTAGTTCACTTATCAGTAATACCATTTCACTTGATTTGGTGGCGTTTGCTTCAATTTCTCACTTTGCAATATAGAGCACGGACACATCCTGTTGCCAATGTAGTTAATCAACTAGCGACAAGGTGTGAGGTCACATCTTAATTATAAAAATAGCTCTAGCAGCTAAGCTTCCATAATTCACTTTACATGATTGACAAAATAACGTGACCTGCGAGTTACGCTAACTTTATATATAAGCATTGCTAACGCTTGTTAATACTGCATCCTGCAAGTGCAACTGTTTTAAAATACTGCAGAGACCAGCGAGTCTCCTTGAGTCTCATTGGATTACTCTCCTTCTCTTTGTCTTCCAAAAAATTAAATTAAAAAGAAAATCTGATTTACAAAAATAAATAATGGGAAGTTGTCCTTTATGCTTTACATGGTAATATACAGTAGTAATTTGATTGACAGAAACTTACTGGGAATAAGCAAAATATTAACTACACTAATGTCACTCGAAAAGACTGTTCCCACACAAAATTGATACTTACTTTTTGAGGTGCTAAAATGTTCCAGTTGTTTTTTTTTTTTTGTTAAATACTCTTTGTCTAGTAGCATGAGGGTGCTCTGTGTGTACCACTTGGGTTATTGTATTGACATCCTAATTGTGTTTCTGTATGTTTACATTTTCTAGCCCTGTGTATACATGAGCTAGATGCACAATGATTACTGTCTAGTAGCAAATGAAGAGGATGCCTCGGCACACTACAGGATATTTCTACAGGATTCAATAGCAGTCTGTAGTGCTCTATTTGACAGTCAACTGTAGTTGTAATGATAGCTACAAACAGACATTATATCATTATTCCAATGGCATTTTAGCAATATATATATAGTTTATCACCAGATCTATATATACTATATATATTTTGTTTCATACGTCTGTATATTTATATCTTCATATACTTTTCATTCTTTTCAGAACATGGTCTATATTCTAGGTGATAAGGAGTAGTATATATATATATATATATATATATATATATATATATCTGTATATATATATATATATATAGATATATCTATATAGATATATCTATCTATCTATCTATATATATATACATATATAACTTCCCTTATCAAGTGCCATCTTAACAGAATTATAGGCCCACGGGCAAAGCAGTGCACTGGGGCTCTGCCTACACAACCGCTCACAGAAATAAAAATGTAGTTATCGATAAAACTAAGCTTATATTTATTAGTACCTACAACACATGCAATACAGTACATCTGATGTAGAATTATTAAAAAATCTTTATTGAACTTGTATTGAATTATTGCACTAACTCCATTTTAACCTGATACTGTGACAAATCCTCCATTTTGTCCTCATAACCTGACTTCTCCATATGAAAACTACATTACATGACAGAATTTCTCAGCACATCTAACACAATAGACAAAGACTGTATTCTCCATAAGGATATGACTAACCCAGGAACTGTTGAATTTCCCCTAACTCGCAACATAGTATAATTTAGAGGCCATGAGAACACAGTAGTAATGAAATGTTCTATTCATAAGAGACCTTGCATCTAACCACGAGACCTGACATCACCCACCGTGTAAAATGACGCTCAAGACCCCCTTGTCCCCTCCCGTGTCCAAAACAATACCACCTCTTGGTGGGTGGACACGAAGCTAACCACTTAGTTTTTGAGCCAATTAATTATATTGATAGGTGGATACTAATCCAGACACTTAACAATTAATCCAATTAATGATGTTTATTCACTGATATCTTGATAATCAATGATGACGAAAATGCCTCTTAAAAGGGCCTGCGCGCCCGCTTTTCTTCACTTGCCAATAAATTTCCTCAAAGTTATTTTAACCTGAACTCCGTGTGTCAGACTGAATTACTTCAGCGTATATACGCAATTCAATTCTCTTTAATTTGGACAGGAACAGATAGACATTTAAACATTTTGGTTTACTGAAAAAGTACCATAACAACTTTGGCGCCCGAACAGGGACCCCGGGCTATGTCTGGCCGGTGAGCCGTCCTAAGGAAGACGCAGTTGGACGGAGGAAACCGGGGGGAAGGAAAGGAGATTGATCACCTCCAGGTACACGGTAGAGACTTCTGCAGAGCCACCGGTATGTTCCGGCCCCTTTGATTGACCCGTCCACGTGTCTGTGACTGCTTCCCGGGAGGACATCAAAGACAGGTAATATCTTGCCCGGGGTCTCATTACCCATTTGTTACCTGCATTTAGTCTATCTGTTGCCTGGGTGTGTCTGTATTGGCATGGTCTAGTTTGGTTGCCCGGGCTGAATGTTTATTTGTTTCCCCTTTTTGGGATAAAAGGGGGGTGGACCCGTGGTAGTTTGCCTGGGGGTCCTGTGTTTGTCTGTTTCCCCTTTTGGGATAAAGGGGGGTGGACCCGGGGGATTTGCCTGGAGTCCTGTTGCCTGTTTTACTCCTTTTAGGAGCCACGTGGCTGTGGCTGTAGGGAAAAAGGGGGGTTGACCTGTGGAAGTTTTCCTGGGGGTCTTCTTTGCCTGTTTACCTCTTTTAGGAGCCTCGTGGCTGTGGCTGTAAGGAAAAAGAGGAGTGTTGGAACTGTGGAATTTGTGTAGACTCATAATTTCCTGTGATCCTTCTTGTGTCACTTTGATAGCCTAGCTAGCCTCATTGTGCACGTAACTCTGCTTGCAGAGAGGTGGTAACCCACAGCTTCGAGCGCTGAGGCTGGTGGAATTCCAATTTTTTTTTTATTTGTGGTAGGGGACTCAGTCTTGTGGCAGGGGACTCAGTTTCCTGGGGGGATTCAAGTAGGCATTGCTTGTTTTCCGCATCACGTGGTAGTGAGACTTATAAAGTGGGTTTTATAGGGGCACTACGGGAGTGAGGATTGCGCGGCCACTATTAGTGGACTGCTGTAACGAGGGAGGCTAGACAGGATTCGGGTCGGAGATGATTGCTGTTTCCTGTGGCCGCTGGTAGTGAGACTTATGAAAGTCGTTCTCCGAGCGGGGACACTACGAGATTGAGGGAGGTGACTTTGGAGTAAGCACATGAGTAAAAGAAAGGGATTACTGTTGATTTCATTTGAATTGTGATGCATGCACTGTATTTCAACTGTATTGTTGTTTTGTTTGTCTAATAGGAGTCATTCAAACTCCTGTGTCTGTCTCTAAGGATTTTTCCTTACCTTTTACCTTTTCTACACTTCCTGTACTATTATACTATCCACTCCCATTCCTCTTGATAGAGAAGTGATTGGTCACACACTTCTCAACTCGCTCCAATCCGTGTCTACCACCCCGGGTAGGCGGATTCAGTGACTAGTCTACGTTTTGGGAAGACGCACTTGAGTAGGACCCACCTTCCTCAAAGTGGCAGTCGAGCATTGTAGACGTTCCTGTTCAATTTTCCTTATCTTTCCCTATATCTAGGACGCTGGTGTAGGGGAAAGGGGAATATGGGGCAGGAGTTGGTTAAGCCCAGTAAGGGCTGGCTAGCATGTGATTTAGTTGAAGACAGAGAGGGTGAGGAGATGGTTAAAGGTGTTGCAAAGATTGCAAAAGTATGTAAAATTGCTGTGCCTACATGTGGTAGATTGCAACCAGAAAGTTGGCGTAGATTATTGATGGAGAAGAAAGGCAAGCTTGCAAATAATGATTTGTTAAAGACAGCTGAAGCATGGTACAGAGTAGCGAAGGCTATTCAGCAAGAAGGTTGGGTTGAGGAAGAAATAATTCACAAGGGTGTGAAATTGTTTGTGTATCATAATAACTGTGTTGCTGGGGCTTTTCCTCAGCCAGCGCCCCAAAATGGCGCCCAGGGGATGTCTATCCCCAAGGTTCAGTCAGCAATGGGTGATTGCCAGCTGACTAAGTATCCCGCTCCCAATCCTCCCAGCACCCATCCCGTCACCTCCCCCGTTTGCCCGGTCCTGAATTCTGATGGATCTTTCTTTTCCCCTTCTCCTTCCCTAACACTCCCATCATCCTCATCCATTCCTAAGCCACCTTCTGTGTCTAATGCTAACATCTCATCTGCCATTCCTTCTCCACACTTTCTCTCCGTTGATAATCCTACCCTCCCATCTGCATCTGCCCAGTTAGCTAACCCCTCCTCCCCTGCCACTGTCAATCTTGCTGATCCCACTCCGGCCCCTCCTTCTTCACCCGCCTCTACTGATTCTTCTCCATCCTCTCCCTTGCCCGTCCCTACCACGGCCCAGGTTCCCACCCCCTTTGCTAATCCCTACCCAGCTCTCCTGCCCACTCCAGGTTCCGCCCCAGCCCCCGCCCAGATGGCTTGGCCATACCCCTTCCCATACCCCATGTCCATGCCCTATCCAAATTGGCCATACCCCTTTCCCCAAGCCACTCCCCAGGTTCCGGTCATGCCCAGTCCGGTACAGTCTGCCCCGGATGTGCCCACATCCAATATGGCCGTCACTTCTTCCCTTAACCCCAATGCAACTTCCTTCCCCGCCTCCAATATGGCGGCCCCCAGTCATTCAGCACCCCTGATGCCGGTGCTTCCCGGTGATTACCGATCCCAAGATTATGACCCAATGGCAACTCCCGCCTCCGGGACTCCCTCTCATCCCCCGGCTCTGTCACCTCAGGTAATCCCCTCACGCAGGAGGGCCCAGATCATAGAGTTAGATGAGGACGAGGATGACAGGGATGACAGGCTGTCTCAGGATTCATTGGAGGCTGCAAGAGTCTCGGCCCACCGCTCTATTGAAGATCCCTTTGGCCATAAGGGTCGGGGAGAACGGGCCCCTCCTAAATATGTTGCCTTTAACCCCACACAAGCTAGTGCTTTAATGAAATCTCTCCCCGACCCAGAAAAGCAGCCTATGCCTTTTTACCGAGGGATAGTTCAGATTCAAAAGACTTATTCCGCCGCCTGGCGTGACCTACTGAGTATTTGTGCTATTAAAGCAGGGGATGCATATTGGCCTAGCATGGCCCGCCACCTCAGTACAGATCTGCTTACAAGTGATGTTGATTACCCCTCCGGAGTAACTTTTTGCAATCAATTGAAAGATTGGGCTAAGGACAAACTTGCAGATCAGGCTGCTGGTCTTACTGATGTTGTGCAAGACAAAGGAGAATCGGTGGAAAGGTTTCATGCAAGACTGTATCAGATGTTTACAGATTTGGGATTTGATCTTACTGACAAAATTCATTCACAAATGCTGTCAGGTGCGTTTGTCCAAGGTGTTAAAGACTCCATACGCAAGGGAATCATTGCTGCACGCCCTGAATATAAGGTTGTTCCTCTGGATACTTTACACCTAGTTGCTAGAGGTCTGGAATCTGCTCAGACCCCCAGGAGACCCCCCGCCTCAGCTCCCC
Organism: Pelobates fuscus; assembly: GCF_036172605.1. NCBI lineage: Eukaryota > Metazoa > Chordata > Amphibia > Anura > Pelobatidae > Pelobates > Pelobates fuscus. Next base: position 431,713,328 of record NC_086318.1, read on the forward strand.
TCATGGTGTCCCGCTCTGCTCCTGTCCCAAAAGGCACCAAACCTGAGGATGGACATTGCTTTAATTGCGGGGCTAAGGGACACTTCAGAAGTGACTGCCCAGAACCTAAAAGGGAACCAGGGGAGCCCAGAAAGTTTTCCAAGCCTGCCCCGGCCCGAGAAAACGGTTCCAATTGTTGAGGAACCAGATGATTAGGAAATTGGCAAACCTGTGTCATTAACCCCTGTCATGGCAGTGTCTACAGGGGATAAAGGAGGGGGGCCACTTGCCACAGTGACTTTACCCATTGAAGGCCAACCTACCACATTTCTTGTTGACACAGGTGCAGCCCGAAGTGTTCTAAGAGAACAAGACCTGCCAGATCCATCCTTCTTGTCAAGTATTGATGTCTCCTGTGTTGGAGTGGATGGCCAACCAAGACACAGTCCTCTAACAACCCCTCTGCGAGTTGGCACAAGCCTACTTGCTCGTTTTGTAGTATCCTCCACATGCCCAATTAACCTGTTAGGCGCTGATGTCCTCTCACGCCTGCAGGCATCTATAACCTTCACTCCAGATGGACAGGTAGAAATGTCTACACCTCTATCTGTTCCAGACACCTCAGCCTTGTGCTCCCTACCCCTGATGTTGCAGTTAGAGGATTCCCGTAGGGAAGCAGCAGAACCAAGGTCCAATTTCCCAGATATGTTGAAAACAGAGGTGCCTGCTAAGTTATGGTCCTCAGGTCCAGAGGACATAGGTCACCTAAATGTTCCACCTGTGGTGGTAAAGCTGATCCCAGGAGCTAAATTACCAAGAAAACCACAATATCCTCTCAAACCAGCACAGGCTGCAGCCATTTCTATCCAAATCAAAGCACTCTTGGAGAAGGGTGCTCTAGTGAAATGTAAATCAGAATGTAATACTCCATTGTTCCCTGTGAAGAAGAAAACTCCAAAAGGTGAGCCACAGAAGTACAGGATGGTTCAGGATCTCCGTGCTGTCAATGAAGCAACTGTTCTGGACACCCCTCTTGTGCCAAACCCTCACACTCTGCTCTCAGGAGTCCCTCCATCTGCAAAGTACTTCACAGTCATTGACCTGGCTAATGCCTTTTTCAGTGTTCCACTGGATCCATCCTGTCAATACTTGTTTGCTTTCACCCATGAAATGCAACAGTATACATGGACTGTCATGCCCCAGGGAGCACAAAATTCTCCAAGTCAATTTGCAAAGGCCATGTGTACCATCCTTGACCCATGGCAAGCTGAACACCCAGAAGTTGTTTTACTCCAGTATGTGGATGATTTACTGCTCTGTGGAGATGATATACCCACTACTGAAAAGTGTTCAATTAGTCTACTTTGTTATTTGGCAGAACAAGGATGCAAGGCTTCACTTCTCAAGCTGCAATTCTGCCAACCTTCAGTAATTTTCCTTGGACATTGCCTATCTCAAGGTACCAGACATCTCACTCGGGACCGAGTCAGAGCAGTTCTAGACATTCCTCCCCCAAGGACTTCAAAATCTCTTCATGCCTTCTTAGGCCTCATTTCCTATTGCAGAGCATGGATCCCAGAAGCCTCTCTGCTTATGCAACCTCTCTATGATACACTCAAGTCAGACCCATTCGGCCTGACCAATGAAGCTCTGGACAATTTCAAATCTCTTAAACGTGCCATTGCTTCTGCTCCTGCCTTGGGCCTACCAGACTATACCAAACCTTTCAAATTATTTGTCTCTGAAAGACAAGGCCATGCTACAGGAGTTCTTACCCAAACTAATGACTTAAGAGGCCGCCAGAGGCCTATTGGATACTTCTCGTGCCAGCTGGACCATGTGGCCAGAGGAGCCCCTTCCTGCCTTAGGGCTGTTTTTGCTGCAAGAGAACTCATTGAAAGAACTTCTGATATGGTCCTTGGCCACCCTCTGGTTGTTTTGGCCCCTCATGACATCTCTGCCATTATCAACCAAGTACAGCTCAAGCACGTGTCTCCTGCTAGACACTTGCGTCTACAATGTCATCTTCTTCTGCCTGACAACATTTCTATACAAAGATGTCAAGTTCTTAACCCATCCACTCTTCTTCCACTCCCTGAGGGGGGTATCTACTATGGGTTTGTCACGGATGAAACCTACATATACCTTCTCTGTGGATGTATCAAGAAAATAATGCATCCACATTTAACATTTTACGAAGGCAAAACACCTCTCTGTGAAGGCCCGGATTATGCCTTCTGTACCATGTGGTACAAGCCAAACATTACCCCTGAACCTTGCTATGAAGATGAGCTTTACCACTGGATTGAAGTGAAGCTCACTGCTCAGGATTTCTATTGTGACTCTGAAGGCAATAGCATGGTCCTGATCCAACTGCCCTCAGAACTTAATTACCTGTACCGCCATTGGGATACTGCTATTCCACATATCCCTGTCACCAAGTTGAAAACAAGATCATGGAATGATCTTGGGCCTATGGCAAAATTATGGGCCACCATGGATGAATCACAGCTACAGGAAAATGGCATTGCCAAATACACAACAACTGATCTTCTTGAAGCATGGCCACGCCATTTCCTGGAAAAAGAATTTGAAGACCTGGTCATAGTGAATGACTATGACCCAGAAACTCCTCATGACTGTTTTGAACAGATGAAAATGGAAACAGTGCACTTACCAACTGTGCATGAGAATCCATTACCAAATCCGGATTTCACCCTGTTTGTGGACGGCTCAAGGTATGCTGATGAAGAAGGAAAATACCACACAGGATATGCCGTAACCACAACAGAGGAAGTTCTCAAGTCATCATCTTTACCGCCAGCAATGTCTGCGCAAGAAGCTGAATTAAAAGCCCTGACTTCAGCATGCAAAATTGCAGAAGGAAAGCGTGCCAACATCTATACAGATTCGAGATATGCTCTGGGTGTGGCACATGACTTCGGCTTCATTTGGAAGACAAGGGGATTTCTTACCACTGCCGGTACACCAGTCAAACACAGCTCTGCAATCAAGGAACTAATGGATGCCCTCCTACTCCCTGAAGAAGTGGCCGTTTTGAAAGTTAAGGCACATGGGAAGTTGGATACAGATGAAGCAAAGGGCAACCATTTGGCTGATCAGGCTGCTAAGCAAGCAGCCAGAGATTTGCAGGAAGTGGATGAAGAAGTGTCCGGACAAGAAGAAGAAGTTCCTATCTTTACCTTGCAAACTCTTCCTACTGATCTGAGAATTTTGCGAGAACAGCAAGCTGCAATTACCCCTGAAGAAATCCAGAAATGGAAGAAGAAAGGAGCTGTCCTAAAGGACGGAATTTACTACAACAATTCTAAATTTTGCCTTCCAAGAAATTTATATCCAGCAGTTGTCCAATGGGCACACGGACCTGCACATCTGTCAAAAGACCTAATGGCCACCCTCATTCAAAAGTATTATGAAGCACCTGGAATCACAACCCTGATCAACAGCTTCTGCAAGGCCTGTGTCATTTGTGCAAAATGCAATCCAGGAAGACCAATCAGGGTGCCTGCAAAGCACCTAGCAAAACCCATGTACCCATTCCAGAGAATTCAAATTGATCACATCCAAATGCCCAAGAGTGGGCCTCATGAATATGCACTAGTAATAGTGGACATGTTCTCAGGCTGGCCAGAAGCCTACCCTGTGACCAATATCACTGCAAAAACAACCGCAAAACGCCTACTTACAGACATTGTATGTAGATTTGGACTTCCAGAAGTCATTGAAAGTGATCAGGGCCCAGCCTTTACAGCAACAGTCAGAGTAGTGGGGTAATGAAAGTGGAAAAGGTCACGACAAACAAGACCCAGTGGAGCGCTAATATAATGTATAAACTCACCCTTTAAAAAAGGGATATAAAATTCAAGGGAATCTGGAGAGAAAATATAATAGAGACAATAGTGTAGTATGTATGAACTTAAAATACATAAAGAGAGAAATCTATATGCAGCACACTCACATGGTACAGAGCCTGAAAACGATAGGCTCAAATCACAAGCGCAGGGGTGCTTTAAAGCAAACACCAAGCCTCTTCAATGGTTTGATGGCAATCCTCAAAGAAAGGGAGAGATAAGGGGACATGGACCACAGTCCTAGTGTGTTATCCTCAACCCAAAGTGGTATCAAAACAAGTTAAATGCTTGCTCACCTTTTTGAGAGCCAATACAAACTGGGCTCTCAGTATGATAGGTAGTGTGCCTTTAAGAGGGCACTGCTCTTCTTTGTAGCAGGAAAGTAGATGCAGGTCGTGGGCTCAAGTATATATAAAAAAACTTTTTATTTTAAACACTTACATAAAATATAAATAAAAAGGTTCCCATAAAATTATGGTATAAAAATGAGTCCTCTTCCGAGACGCGTTTCGCCTTATGCAAAGGCTTTTTCAATCGGTGTCCTGCTAGTGTCTTCCTGCTGTTTAAATATCCAGAGAGTCCTTCTCATTGGTTCTTACCGCCTTCCGGATGACCAAATATGGTAAGGGGTGTTCCAATCAGCTGTTCGTGAGTTCTCGTAATTCCGGAAGTGACGTATCGCCCTTGCCGCGACGTCACTTCCGTTTCAGCCGTAGCCGCCATTTTGGTTAGTGGCAAGCTTCGGGCTCATTCACATAGCGTTAATGTTGTGAAATACATCGTAAAAGGAAAGGGAAAAAAAAGGAGAAGGGGGGGATCGGTTTAACATGTTGATTACATAGGTATATTGGTAAGACAATAAGCCCAATAAGAGTATATTTAAAAGGAGATAAACTCCACATTCAACAGCTGCCTGTGTTCGGCTATGTAAATAAGTAGACATTTTACTCTTATATCGATGTCCTTAGATATATAAGAGAATCTACAATATTACTAATTTAAAGAAATACAGCAATCTCTGTTTAGGCTGTGTAAATAGATTGTTTTTTTAAATCTTTAGACTGTTGGTTATATAGATGAATTTTCGATAGCAATGCTCTCTTAAAGGGACATATACCCAATTGATGTTTAGTAGAATAGAAGCGTCAATTACAGACGTGTGTCATCCCTATGGAGTATCCTATTCTGATAGATATACATACTTTACTCAAATGTATATATAAATCTTAAGTGGTGTTATTGTCTTAAAGAGATACAATGTCAATACAATTATTTTAAAGGGGAAAAAAAAAAAAAAAAAAAGGGAGAAGAATAATGTTCATAAATAAAATTACCACTTTTATATTTCATCTTAGTGAGGACCATATGGAGACTGAGATGAAGAGGAAAAAAAAAGGGAAACAAATTTCTTATAAAAAATGACAAAGTTCAAAATCAAGATTGAGGCCTCTAGGATGTAGAGTGTCCAATTCGAATATCCACTTCATCTCAGCCTTCCCCATTTTCCTCACCAAGTCGTCACCTCTCCAATCTGTGACTACCTTTTGGATACCTTTAAATTGTATCCCTTTTGGGTCGCTGTTATGCATATTTTTAAAGTGAAGTGATACGCTGTGTTTCATAAATCCATTTTTCACATTTCTGACGTGTTCCTGTATTCTCACCTGCAGAGGGCGTATTGTCCGCCCAATGTATAGGAGGCCACATGGGCACGTCAGCATGTAAATTACCCTTTTGGTGTGGCAGGTGATAATGTCCTTTATTTTATAGTTCTTATTGGGATGATTCGGATTCGCAAATTCCTTAATTGTTCTTTTAGGGTTATTGGTGTGCCTACAGGCCCCACAGACACCACAACCATAGAACCCTTTAGATTCATTGAATGGATTTAACACTTCTTTAACTCTAGTCGAGTTTTTATTGGAAAGACTATTTCTTAAATTAGATACTCCCCTATAGATGATTTTGGGTTTCTCTGGTAGGAGAATGTTTAGTAGCTCATCATTTTTAAGGATAGGCCAATGTCTATGGATTACTTTTTTAACTTGTTTGCTCTGTGTATTGAAATCGCAAATGAAGGCCAGTTCACTGTCTGCAGAGGTGGTAGGTTTCACTTTATATTTCAAGAGGGGTTCCCTTTCTCTAAGGCTAATCTCTTCATAAGCACTGTCAAGTAACTGTCTATCGTATCCCTTATCTATAAAGTCCGTCATGATCTTTTGTGCTTGTTTATGAAATGTAGAAATATCCGTGCAGTTACGTCTTACTCTGAGAAGTTGTGCCTTAGGCGCATTAAGGAGCCAGGGTGAATAATGGCAACTCTTGCCCTCGATGTAACTATTTACATCAACCTTCTTAAAGAAGGTACTGGTCTTAATGATGTTACTTTCGATAAAAATGTTGAGGTCAAGGAATTCAACAGAGTTCTTACTGCTATTTCTAGTAAGCTTAATACCCCAATCATTGTTCTCAACACTTGAAAAAAAGAGATCGAGGGACTCACTACTACCCTTCCAGACAAAAAAAATATCGTCTATATAACGATGATAGGACACCAGGTTTGCATCCCACCTACGGTCGCCAAAAACAAAATGATGTTCCCAGTATGACATAAACAAATTAGCGTAGCTGGGTGCAAACCTGGTGCCCATCGCCGTTCCACAAATCTGCAAATAAAATGCCTCACTGAACCAAAAATAGTTATTGTGGAGTATCCAATTAATTCCCTCCAAAATGAAATCAATCTGAGATTGTGGGAAAAGTTCAGATCTTTCGAGGAAAAACTTTGTCGCTTCACAGCCTCTATTATGTTGTATGATGGTATACAAGGAGTGAACGTCGGCTGTAACTAGCCAGCACTCATCATCCCATATAACATCCTTAAGGACTTGCAGGACATTAATGGTGTCTTTTAAATGGCCTTTACAGTTCTTCACTATAGGCTGTAGGCATTGATCGATGTATTGAGAAAGCCTACTCGATATAGATCCTATTCCTGAGATGATGGGGCGCCCAGGGGGTTTGGTGGTATGTTTATGGATCTTTGGCAAGTAATAGAAAACAGGGATCCTGGGATGATGGATGTTTAGAAATTCTGATTCTTTTTTATTCAGGATGCCTTCTAACTTGCCTTTGTCAAGCAATTTAGTATAGCTGACTTTAATTTCACTGGTGGGGTCCCTATTTAAAACGATATATGTTGCAGTGTCACCAAGTAACCTATGTGACTCTGCTACATAGTCATCCTTCTCGATAAGGACAATCCCCCCCCCCTTATCGGCCGGTTTAATGACCAATGTGTTGTCATTTTTGAACTTCTTTAGACTATCTCTTTCTTGGAAGGTAAGATTATATTCATTCTTCCCGATGGGTTTTATACGTTTGATATCTCTCATAACCATTTTTTCAAATGTTGACATCTCATCAGAGATGCAAAACTTGGGAAAAAAACTAGATTTCTCTTTAAGTTCCGTATGCACAAATTCATCATTTGTTTCACTTGGCATAGGTCTTATTAATGGTTTCTTATGGAAGAATTTTTTCAAACACATTTTTCTTTTAAACCTATTAAGGTCCAAATAGGTGCCAAATTTGTCTAGTGTTCTAGTCGGGGCAAATTTAAGGCCCTTTTCAAGTAATGATTGTTGGGATTTAGAGAGCACTCTATTTGTGAGGTTAAAGATACCATTCTTGATTATTTTTTGTCTTTTTTTCCTCTTTTGTAGAGATACTCCTCCTCTAATTCCCCTTCCTCTACACCAAAAGGGTAATTTACATGCTGACGTGCCCATGTGGCCTCCTATACATTGGGCGGACAATACGCCCTCTGCAGGTGAGAATACAGGAACACGTCAGAAATGTGAAAAATGGATTTATGAAACACAGCGTATCACTTCACTTTAAAAATATGCATAACAGCGACCCAAAAGGGATACAATTTAAAGGTATCCAAAAGGTAGTCACAGATTGGAGAGGTGACGACTTGGTGAGGAAAATGGGGAAGGCTGAGATGAAGTGGATATTCGAATTGGACACTCTACATCCTAGAGGCCTCAATCTTGATTTTGAACTTTGTCATTTTTTATAAGAAATTTGTTTCCCTTTTTTTTTCCTCTTCATCTCAGTCTCCATATGGTCCTCACTAAGATGAAATATAAAAGTGGTAATTTTATTTATGAACATTATTCTTCTCCCTTTTTTTTTTTTTTTTTTTCCCCTTTAAAATAATTGTATTGACATTGTATCTCTTTAAGACAATAACACCACTTAAGATTTATATATACATTTGAGTAAAGTATGTATATCTATCAGAATAGGATACTCCATAGGGATGACACACGTCTGTAATTGACGCTTCTATTCTACTAAACATCAATTGGGTATATGTCCCTTTAAGAGAGCATTGCTATCGAAAATTCATCTATATAACCAACAGTCTAAAGATTTAAAAAAACAATCTATTTACACAGCCTAAACAGAGATTGCTGTATTTCTTTAAATTAGTAATATTGTAGATTCTCTTATATATCTAAGGACATCGATATAAGAGTAAAATGTCTACTTATTTACATAGCCGAACACAGGCAGCTGTTGAATGTGGAGTTTATCTCCTTTTAAATATACTCTTATTGGGCTTATTGTCTTACCAATATACCTATGTAATCAACATGTTAAACCGATCCCCCCCTTCTCCTTTTTTTTCCCTTTCCTTTTACGATGTATTTCACAACATTAACGCTATGTGAATGAGCCCGAAGCTTGCCACTAACCAAAATGGCGGCTACGGCTGAAACGGAAGTGACGTCGCGGCAAGGGCGATACGTCACTTCCGGAATTACGAGAACTCACGAACAGCTGATTGGAACACCCCTTACCATATTTGGTCATCCGGAAGGCGGTAAGAACCAATGAGAAGGACTCTCTGGATATTTAAACAGCAGGAAGACACTAGCAGGACACCGATTGAAAAAGCCTTTGCATAAGGCGAAACGCGTCTCGGAAGAGGACTCATTTTTATACCATAATTTTATGGGAACCTTTTTATTTATATTTTATGTAAGTGTTTAAAATAAAAAGTTTTTTTATATATACTTGAGCCCACGACCTGCATCTACTTTCCTGCTACAAAGAAGAGCAGTGCCCTCTTAAAGGCACACTACCTATCATACTGAGAGCCCAGTTTGTATTGGCTCTCAAAAAGGTGAGCAAGCATTTAACTTGTTTTGATACCACTTTGGGTTGAGGATAACACACTAGGACTGTGGTCCATGTCCCCTTATCTCTCCCTTTCTTTGAGGATTGCCATCAAACCATTGAAGAGGCTTGGTGTTTGCTTTAAAGCACCCCTGCGCTTGTGATTTGAGCCTATCGTTTTCAGGCTCTGTACCATGTGAGTGTGCTGCATATAGATTTCTCTCTTTATGTATTTTAAGTTCATACATACTACACTATTGTCTCTATTATATTTTCTCTCCAGATTCCCTTGAATTTTATATCCCTTTTTTAAAGGGTGAGTTTATACATTATATTAGCGCTCCACTGGGTCTTGTTTGTCGTGACCTTTTCCACTTTCATTACCCCACTACTCTGCATGTTATTGTGTTAAGGTTGGAGGTACCTTCACGTGTGTCGAGCTGCTTAGTGGAACCAGGTTCTTCACCAAATTACAAATTTGAGCGCCTAGGAAAGCACGGTTTATTTTGTTATCCCTTTTTTACAGCAACAGTGACTAAAGAAATCTGGACTGCCCTGGGGGTGACTCTAGCCTTTCACACCCCTTACCACCCACAAAGTAGTGGTAAAGTAGAGCGCATGAATGGCACTCTAAAAGCCAGAATGTTAAAAATGTCACAAGAAACAAAGATGCCCTGGCCAGAAAGCCTGCCAATAGCTTTATTCAGCGTTAGGCACACACCTAGAGGGAAGCATTCGTTATCCCCATATGAAATTCTATTTGGGACAGCACCCAGACTAGGTTGTTATTATCCGCAGCAGTTACAGCTTCAATCAGATGTTTTAGTAGACTATGTAACTGAACTTGCAAGTGCCTTGAACAAAATACATGCCCAAGTTTTCTCTTCAATTCCAGATCCTGATTTGGACACAGGTACCCACAACCTGCTTCCCGGAGATTGGGTTATGGTCAAGAAGTTTGTGCGGAAAAGTACCCTGGAACCAAGATTTGACGGGCCATTCCAAGTTCTCCTGATCACCGCAACCTCCGTCAAAGTGGCCGGCAGGCCACATTGGATCCACGCCTCCCACTGCAAGAAGTCTCCTGCCCCAGAGGAAGCAGATACCGCACAACCATGTACCTCTGGTACATTGTCCCCTTAATTAGTTTAATTAAGGCTCAGCAGGTAGCCATCACTAAAGATGCTAGTGGGTACACCTTCTGGTATAATTCATCATGTACCCGTGTGGCTACCTATACCTTCGATTATTGTGACATCGTAGAATGCCCATTCTCTACAACACAAATCCAGAATATCTATAGAGATATCCCTCATGCAAAAGACCCATATGTTTGTGTAGTTGACAAACAATGGGGGCACAATTGTGGCCATTGGGGGGCGGCGGGATGGAATGCCGGGCCTTCCTGGGGTTACAAGCCAAAAAGTGCCTTATCTAAAGTAGATGATCATGGTAGGTCCCTCCTTCAAAGAATGACTCTGAGAAAGCCTGGAGGAGGCACACCAATGAAATTAATTCTTAATATTGAGCATCCAAGCCCAACAGATGCAGACCGATATGTATTGGGAATGTATTGGAAAAAGGGTTCCTATACTAAATTAGGGCATTTCTACCTTAGAGATATGTGTAATTCCCCTGAGTGGCGAGGAGCTACTCACATGGTCACAAACCCATTAAAACCACACATCCAGTCCTTTAAGGACATGATGGCCATTGCTAACCCCACCTGCGAAGATACCATGGCCGCTGAAACAGGTTTTAATGATGTTAACCTATGGTTAGAATGGATGAAATACAATGCCAACAAACATAACAGAACCGCATGCTATGTGTGTGGTGGTGCCCGGCCCCATCTGGGTACTGTACCTTTGACCCTGCCAGTAGATGTAGAAAATTGTGTTTTAAGTCTTTTTGCCTACCAATACAATGTTAACAGGTCCATATGTCAAGGATGGACAGCAGAGTATCCTCTTCTAGCCAAAGGTGTCAGACCCCCTAATGGTATTACCGTATATAAAGGTAATTATACTTGCTATGCCATGCATGATGGGATTGGTAAATTTGTGGGTAACTTTCCCAAAGGTTATTGTGCTACATACAGAACTGTTCCTGTACGTTTACTGCAGCATCACACTAGGTCACTGGGAGACATTTACTGGTTGTGTGGGGATTTACAGCTAAGATCCAGAATGGACACGGAGTGGTGGGGGGAGTGTACTTTGGCCAAGGCCATTATGCCTATACACATTATCTCTGACACACACCTCAACACCCATGAGTCCAGCCACACTAAGGTTAAGCGTGAAGCCCCAGTAAAAGGAAGTTTTGACCCTCACATTTACATTGATGCCATTGGGGTGCCTAGGGGGGTACCCAATGAGTTTAAAGCAAGAGATGAAGTTGCTGCAGGGTTTGAATCAATTTTTACCATAGTTACCGCAAACAAGAACTTAAACTGGATAAATTACATTTATTACAACCAACAGCGTTTTGTTAATTACACCAGAGATGCCCTCCAGGGATTAGCCGAACAGTTGCAGGCCACATCCCAAATGGCCTTCCAGAATAGAATGGCCCTAGATATGATCCTAGCCGAAAAAGGAGGGGTATGTAAAATTTTGCCCGACACCATGACATGTTGTACTTACATCCCAGAAAACACAGGCCCTAATGGTAAAGTTACATTAGCCATAGCAAAATTAAATGACCTCTCAGAAGAGTTGAAAAGGAATTCTGGGATAAAAGATCCCTGGGACAGATGGTTTGGTTGGATGACGGGTTGGCAAAAGGCTTTAATGCATATTGGTATGGCAATACTAATTTTTCTTTTTATCTTTGCTCTTCTCTTTTGTTGTGTCTTCCCTTGTCTGAGAAAATCCCTCACGAAGACTGTTGACCAAGCGGCACCTACTTTCACACATCTTGAAGTTGATGACCAAGATTTCCAGGATCTCAACTCACCCTGTTTGCCGCTGCAATCTATCCCTTTTGATGATAAAGTGCGAGAGTTCTAGGAAGGGACCATCTTAGGGACAGCATCTGTCAGTGAATGGTAAAGGCCCCGTGTGGAGAAGTGGTGGGCAGGCCATCATGGGCCACCCATGGGTGTGAAGTGTTCGAGAGCCATACTGACGGATGAGTTAGCCTATTAGGGTCAGAATTAGGGACAGACTTGCACTTTGCATTAACACCTAGCTAGCGGCCACGGGGTTTCTGTGCCTTTGGGCTAACACGTCTTCTGGTATTAACAAATAAAGTTTTATCTCTTAGAATCTAACATTTCATAGGGGGGACTGATGTAGAATTATTAAAAAATCTTTATTGAACTTGTATTGAATTATTGCACTAACTCCATTTTAACCTGATACTGTGACAAATCCTCCATTTTGTCCTCATAACCTGACTTCTCCATATGAAAACTACATTACATGACAGAATTTCTCAGCACATCTAACACAATAGACAAAGACTGTATTCTCCATAAGGATATGACTAACCCAGGAACTGTTGAATTTCCCCTAACTCGCAACATAGTATAATTTAAAGGCCATGAGAACACAGTAGTAATGAAATGTTCTATTCATAAGAGACCTTGCACCTAACCACGAGACCTGACATCACCCACCGTGTAAAATGACGCTCAAGACCCCCTTGTCCCCTCCCGTGTCCAAAACAATACCACCTCTTGGTGGGTGGACACGAAGCTAACCACTTAGTTTTTGAGCCAATTAATTATATTGATAGGTGGATACTAATCCAGACACTTAACAATTAATCCAATTAATGATGTTTATTCACTGATATCTTGATAATCAATGATGACGAAAATGCCTCTTAAAAGGGCCTGCGCGCCCACTTTTCTTGACTTGCCAATAAATTTCCTCAAAGTTATTTTAACCTGAACTCCGTGTGTCAGACTGAATTACTTCAGCGTATATACGCAATTCAATTCTCTTTAATTTGGACAGGAACAGATAGACATTTAAACATTTTGGTTTACTGAAAAAGTACCATAACACATACATACATGCAATTTATACACACAGACTGCTGAACACATTTACACACAGACTGTTAAATACACACACAGACTGCTGAATACACACACACACAGATACTGCTGAATACACACACTGCTAAATACATAGACTGCTGAATACACACGCTACTGAATACACACACACACACACACAGACTGCTGAATGCACACAGAGGCTGCTGAATACATACAGAGACTTCTGAATACACACAGAGACTGCTGAATGCACAAACATACTGTTGAATTCACAAATACAAATGGCTGAATACACACACATATACTGCTGAATACAGACACTGCTGAATACATACAGATGGCTGAATACATACTGACTGCTGAATACACACACGCAGACTGCTGAATAAACAGACTGCTGAATGCACACAGACAGACTGCTGAATACATACACTCACTGGTGAATAGATACACACACTGCTGAATACACACACACACACATACCGTGTGTGTGTGTGGGTGGGGGGGTGCATTGTGTGTGTGTTTGGGGGCAGTGTATGAGGGGTGCAGTGTGTGTTTGAGGGGTGCAGTGTATGAGGGGTGCAATGTGTGTGTGAGGGGTACAGTGTGTGACAGGTCCAGTGTATAAGGGATGCAGTCTGTGTGAGAGGGGTCCGTTGTATGACAGGTGCAATGTGTGTGAGGGGTGCAGTGTGTGTGAGAGGTGCAGTGTATGAGGTATACAGTGTGTGTGCGTGAGGGATGCAATATCTGTGTGAAGAGTGTGTGTGTGGTGAGTGCATTATATGAGAGGTGCAGCATGTAAGATGTGCAGTGTGTGTGTGTGAGGGTGCGGTGTATGAAGTATGCAGTGTGTGTGAGGGATGTAGTGTCTGTGTGAGGGGTGCGGTGTCTGTGTGAGGGGTTCATGTGTGTGTGAATGGTGCATTGTATGATAGGCGCAGTGTTTGTGAGAGGTGCAGTGTATGAGGGATACAGTGTGTGTGTGTGAGGGATGCAGTGTCTGTGTGAGGGGTGTGTGTGTGTGTGGTGAGTGCTATGTATGAGAGGTGCAGTGTGTAAGAAGTGCAGTGTGTGTGTGTGAGGGTGCTGTGTATGAAGTATGCAGCGTGTGTGAGGGATGTAGTGTCTGTGTTAGGGGTTCATGTGTGTGTGAATGGTGCATTGTATGATAGGTGCAGTGTTTGTGAGAGGTGCAGTGTATGAGGGATACAGTGTGTGTGTGAGAGGGGTGCAGTGTATGTGTGGGGTGTGTGTGTGTGTGTGTGGTAAGTGTATTATATGAGAGGTGCAGTGTGTAAGAAGTGCAGTGTGTGTGTGTGTGTGTGTGTGTGAGGGTGCAGTGTATGAAGTATGCAGTGTGTGTGAGGGATGTAGTGTCTGTGTGAGGGGTGCGGTGTCTGTGTGAGGGGTTCATGTGTGTGTGAATGGTGCATTGTATGATAGGTGCAGTGTTTGTAAAGGGGTGCAGTGCATAGGTTCTATATTGTGTGTGTATGGAGGGGGATGATCAAGAAGAACATTTATATTTTTATTATCTAAAAATAAGAAAATGTTATGTCCTCCCTCTCCTCCCTACCTTCTTACCTTCTGCCAGGGAGGGGGCGGTACATTTAAACCCATGGTGGTCCAGTGTGGAATTCAGAGCCTTAGCTCCTTTGGCTGCAGGCTGTCTTTTCTCTTCTCCTCCTGGGAGGAATACACAGATTCACAGTTCCTCCCTCCCCCCTCTCCTGCAGTTTCCCGGGTCCTAACTCCCTCCCTCTCATGCAGGGAAGTGCCTTTATGCCGTGTTGGCTATCTATGATATCCTCCCGGCCTGAGAAAACAGTGAGGTTAAGCTCCCCTGTTGGCCTCTGATCATGATCATGGGCGAGCTTGTGGGGCCCCCGGGCAACTGCCCAGCGTGCCCATGCAGAAAGACGGCCCTGCCCTTATCTTGCAATATTTCAGTCAAGGAGCAAGATTCCATTAGATCAGATAAATATCACTTCCGATGTTTCTGTGAAGGATGAACGAATATATACAAAAATGAGAATTTTATATATTTACATAATGATTATTTCACATGTTAATTAAAAGGTATTTGATATTTCTGCTTACTGATTGATGCATTATCAATTATTAAGTAATGAATGATTAATGACCGGCCATAGTTTGTCTAGCGAGAGGAATTTGTAGATTGAATATTGAACCGATTCTTGCGGTTACAACATGCTGCTTCCAACTCACCCATCAACTGTCCCTGTCATGAGCTATAGGCAAACTTTTTCCCTTAGGAGAACTGACTAAAAGAGAAGATTTTTTGAAAACTTTAATTTCCTTATTGATATACCTGCGCTCAGAGACTTACATTCATAAACTCTGATCTGTCACAGAATCACACGGGTCAGCGTAGGCTGTACAGTATCTGGATTACTCTGGTGGAACAGTGACAATGAATGATAGCTCCCAGGAGGTTGAGTGATTGATTGATACACTTATCTCATATTTAAAGGGCACATTACACTTTACAATATAATAAAATTGTTATAATACGCCGTAATCAGACTCCGGAATACCGTTTAATGCTAATAAATAAAGATAATAGAATATCATGTTGGCTGTTTAATTTGTAAAAAAAACAAAAACCAATAGAATATGTTTTCTAAAATGTATTTATATATATATATATATATATTACTAATTAATGGACCACTAATGTCACAAAGACCACGTCAGCACAATGAAGTGGTCTAGATTCAGTGATCCTGTAGTTTAAAACATTTCAGTTTTGTAGAAACCACAATGTTTTCATTACAGAATTAATACTCCTCTAGTGACAATTATACCTCCTGACAGCCACTAGAGGTGATTCCTGAGCAACTACTGAGTGGAACTCTGTCATGTGACGTCATGTGACGTCATGTGACGTCATGTTACGTCATGTGAAATTTACAACAGAAATAATTGAAAATTAAAAATACTGACTGATAAAGGGTTACTCCCAGCATCATGACCTCTACAGCCCACTGTAATGGTGATGCTAGGAGTACTCTGGTGCTGTTTCCCGTTAAGGGACAAACCGTACGTGAGTTCCTAGTGGTCTCCAAAGCCTCCTGTGAGCTGGGTGAGGCACATCCGGCTTCTGTAGAGCTGAAGCCAAATGCTGATCCCAATGGTCATTCATTAGTGACAACTAATTGCTCTCAGTCAATTAATGCAACTTTGTGCATAGAAATATTCAGAATTCCTCAACATACCTCTGTCAGCAAAGGGGGTAAACTCAGTATTTGTATTATTTAATAGTAAACCTTGGCACCATCACTTCAGAACCCTGAAATGGTCTATGTGCTTGAAGTAATCGTTTATGGTTCCTAAAATTCTGGACCTCTTCCATACCAGATTTTGGTACCATGAGGGTCATCCCATTATGGCCTGTCCAGCAAGGAATAAGTATATACACATAGTATAGACCCCAGCCTCAATTATGTTCATCACAGGGATAACTGATCAATCTGCACATTTTTGACGTGTTCATTCAACATTCTACGTTGGACATAGGTTGGACAGCAAAACAGAAAGATAAATTCTATCTATAAAATCACTGATTCAAGGAGCATCCGTATAAGCCACTCTCAGAAGAGAGACAGAGACAAAGGACTTTCTCCACCAAAACCTTTCCAAAGTTGTTATGGTGATTTAGCCAACCCTTAACAGACATCTGAGGCAAGATGTAGATAGATGTGGCGGACCACTTGTTAAAGGACCCAAGTGTCACCACCAAGGCTCTCCTTTCCCCTTCAAAGTATCCCATTCAACACCATAGGCAGTAGTGCATAGCAGTGTTATGGCTTTTCCCCCCATACATTAGTCGAGACTTAATGATGGGGGGAGATCTGATTTTATTGTCACCAACACAGTCATTTATACAAGGACCTCCAGCATGGGGTCTCTATTCAACAGTATAGTGATCCCGCCCTGGTGCCTTTGTGTCTGGGAGATAATTGTGTGAACTCTCCCTATACTAATTATCTGCCGGACAGAGAGGTTACAAAACAAAATATTCCCAGAAACCCCACATTTATTCATCCCCGGATAGTTCTCATCCGAGCGACAAGTTGGCAGAAATAGCACTCGGACCCATGCAGAATTGTGGAATCGCCAGTGAGGCAAAGATTTGGCTGGCCATGAGCATTGTCTCTGCCCGAAAGAGTTCCAGGATAAATGGGACTTTGGCAGGTCAACTATCGGGAGCTCCTGTGGACTGAAAAAGGGGCACATCCCTTTGTTCTCCAGGAGCGATTGTTCATGAGAGTACATAGTCTTTTCCCTAAAATAGCAATCTTCTGGCTGATCGAGAAGTGGGGGAAAAAAGAGGTAGAAGTTGGCCGGGAAAGGTATTTAGCCACAGCCGTGTTGGAGTTCCAGAGAAGTTGTAGGTAACTCTAGTTACTTTCCTCTCTGGATTTCATGTACTGCCAAGGAAAGGGGTGTTCTTGGTAAATGAATTTAGAGGGAATGGTGAGGAGTGGCAGTGGTTTGGAACAAAGTCTGTGGAAGGGGACTTGGGGTATATGTGTCACAGTGATTATGCCCCTTTTTGGAGTGAGGTGTGGGGTTGTTCCTTGTATGGGCATAAGTGTCTGGGAGTTCTGTCACATTAGAATAATCTAAATTGTTGTAGGATTATAGTGTGTGGGCCACTGTTGTGTTTGGACTTAACTGGACAAAATATAGATGAAACCTGAATGATTTATTTCTAATATTGTGTTTCTTATTAGAACCGTAAAGTGGTAACCCTAACTTTAATTTCATTTTATCCAAAACTCACTGGAGCCATGTAAAAAGAGTTTTTAAAGATAAATTAATACATTCACGAAAAATGCTGTTTATGTTGCTATGTTGGCACATTGCAGGTCTAAAGCTCTATTAACTGGGATGCGAAAGGCATCCTTCGCTCAGCTGATTTTATAAAGAATAATGTGCTTATTATTTGAGTTTGGCTCTAACTTTTCAAAGTACTTAGTGAAGACATTTTTCCAGATCTTGTCATCCTGCTTATCAGCAATTTTCTGTTTTTATGAAAAACTCAACAAAACTGCCAGATAAATGCTAACTGTGTACGATACAAAGAGGAATAGGAAGTATTTGTGGAACAGTAAGAACGTGTTTAAATGTTGCCAACTATCCTTTCAGATTAATTTTCAAAATTTTTTTAATTTACTTATTTATTATTTTTTTTTTTAGATGTGCCTGTCGGACTGGTTTATTTAGAGACAACAATACTTGTCAAAGCTGTCTGAAGAATTTCTTCTTGTCTAAGCGTAATGGAAGACGACCTCGATGAACTTAGTCTTAACCCTTCATTGTCGCTTAATATAACGTTTGTTTTTTTGTCTACAGATCAGTTTTTATTTTGTGTGTATTGTAAATCAGAGGCAAATGAACTCTCGCTACAAATTAATTTCAACCAGGAAATAAGTAATTTGCTTTTTATAAGAGCTGTCATTAGTGGCTCTGTATGGCTCCATTACAATGTTAACTACTGAGCTTTATGGAAAGTTATGGCCCTATAACATTCCTAGAATATCCTATTCCAGCAGGTAAATGTAATGCTGTTATGTGCTGATAAGGCACCAGTTATGTCTGCATTATAATCACAATGAGTCATATGTACTAAAAGAAAAACAAAACTCGGTCCAGTTGAATTACATTTTGCAGACTTGTGCAATGGGTTTCAAATAAATTGCAATTCATTCGAATTTTAGATATTCAGCAATTTGTCCAAAATCCCGAGCTCCGAAATGCTATAAGTATGAATCCAAAAGCAAACAAAATGGACTTTGGAGGAACTGTTTCAATAGTTTTTTATTTTCTGAGTACTGAAAAAAAGATTACTGATGGTCAGGGCCGGACTGTGAAATAAATTCGGCCCACTGAGAAGGGGTGGAGCCAGAGGGGGTGTGTTTTTTTCTCATCACCAATGGCAAGCACGCCCCCTCTGAAAGTGAGCATGTTGGTTCAAAGCTCTTGCAGGGCAGACCATGCGCAGAGCTCTACTGAAGAGCTTTAGCATGAGAAAAAAGCCCTTTATTTGTTCTGCGCAGCGCAAACATTTTTATTAACATGCTTGCACTGTGTTTGCTTGTAACTTGTCTCTGGTGTCTCCATAAGTGGCATGCGAGGAGACAAAAGAGCCAGGAAAGAGTATTGTGCATGTGTTTGGAGCCTGCTTGTGAAATTGTGTGTATGTGTGTGTGTGTGTGTAGAGTGAGCTGATTGTAGTGTCATATTGTGTAAATAGGTCGGTTTCAGTTGTGTTGTGTTTGTGGGGTAATGTGTGGCTAGGGGCTGTAAAGAGTGAGAGAGTGTGTATAGTGAGTATAGTGCGTATAGAGACTGTAGAGTGTGTTTGTTTAGGGAATGTAGTATGTGTTTGCTTACATGGAATCTAATGTGTGCATAGAGGATCCAGAGTTTGTATGTCAGGGATGTAGTGTGTGTGTGTGAAGGGGATCTATTGTGTGTTTGAAGGACCCAGAGCGTGAATAGGAGATCTAGTGTGTGTTTGTGTGCATAGAGAATTCAGAATGTATATAGGGATTTAGTGTGTGTAGATGATCCAGAGTTGTGTAAGGGATCTAGTATGTGTCTGGAAAGTAGTGCGTGTATGAAGGGTGCTGTGTGTGTGTGTGTGAGGGTGCTGTGTGTGTGTGTGTGTGTGCGTTTTGTGTGTGTGACGGGGTGCTGTGTGTGAGGTTTCAATATGTGTGTGTGAGGGGTTCTGCGTGTGAGGGATGCTGTGTTTGAGTGGTGCTGCATGTGAGTGTGCTATGTGTGTGAGGGATACTGTGTGTGAGGGTGCTGTGTGTGTGAGGAGTGCTGTGTGTAAGGGGTGCTGAGTGTGTGTGTGAGGAGTGCAGTGTGTGCAAGGGGTGCTGTAAGTGCCGTGTGTGTAAGAATGCTGTGTGTGTAAGTGAGGGGTGCTATGTGTGTGTGTGTGAGGGGTGCTGTGTGTGAGGGTGCTGTGGGGGTAATGCTGTGTGTGTGTAAGAGAGGGAGTGTGTGTGAGGGGTGCTGTGTGTGAGGGGTGCTGTGTGTGAGGTTGCTGTGTGTGGGGGGTGCTCTGTGTGTGAGAGTGAGGTGTGTGTGGGGGGGTTCTGTGTTAGGGTGCTGTGTGAGTGTGTGTGTGTGGGGTGCTGTGTGTGGGGGTGCACTGTATCCCCCCTTCCTTCCTTCCTTTAGCCTGAGAGGGGGAGACAGAGCTCACCGGGTACTGCTCTCCTTTCCTCCCTCCCAAGCCGGCAACCGCATGTCAGTGCCTGTGGGCCGGTGAGGGAGATCTTTGATCTCCCCATCGGCCAATGAAGGCACACAGCAGGACCGTCGCTCGGATAGTGCGTGCTCTGCATGGGCCGACAGGGGAGATCTTCTGACTCGCCCAGTATGCCCGATGGTCAGTCCGGGCCTGCTGATGGTTAGGGGACAGTCAATAAATGTTAAGTTTATTCACATATTAAGTGAGAGGTGAGTAATAGAGAGAACGAAGGGGGGAGAGTAAAAAAAGATATATCTTTTTTTACATATTATTTAATAAATATATCATATGTATAAAAAAATAACTGCTGAACCGTTATTCCCTTAATTAGTTCATTCTGCTCACTTGACGTATGAACCAATTGATGGGTAAATGTGTTTATCGATGTACTACAAAATATGGCATTGACAAAATTTCTTCTCAACCGAAATGCCACATGGACGAAACCGAAATTGGCCCAAAAATATTTTTGGGGGGAACAAATTGATTTGTATGAACTATATTTTTGCCATGCATGACTCTAACATTTTGTAGGATCTTTGTCAGCACTTCACAACACATTATTTGGTTATTTCACCTGTGGCCCTTGATGGGTTAAGATGCCAGTGTGTATCCATGAGAAATAGGAAAGCAATGTAATTAATCGCCTGAGTTCTATGACGTGGCGTTAGCACAACGATGAATGACAGGCTTTCTATTAAAGAGGTTTTGCATCAGGTGGTTTTCCAGAAGAACGAACCTATGGATTTTTCTTCCCCGTTGTTATATTTAATGGAAATTCTGAGTGATGCCCCTGTGTGTAAAGCTGGTTTTCCATAAAGCAACTGAAACAAAGTCTCTTCTTATCCACCTCTCCCGGCAACTTTAAGGTATCCTCTTCCTGCAACTCTAAGGTATCCTATCCCGGCAACTTTAAGGTATCCTATCCCGGCAACTTTAAGGTATCCTCTACCTGCAACTTTAAGGTATCCTCTACCTGCAACTTTAAGGTATCCTCTCCCAGCAACTTTAAGGTATCCTCTACCTGCAACTTTAAGGTATCCTCTCCCAGCAACTTTAAGGTATCCTCTACCTGCAACTTTAAGGTATCCTCTCCCAGCAACTTTAAGGTATCCTCTTCCTGCAACTCTAAGGTATCCTCTACCTGCAACTTTAAGGTATCCTCTCCCAGCAACTATAAGGTATCCTCTACCTGCAACTTTAAGGTATCCTCTACCTGCAACTTTAAGGTATCCTATCCCAGCAACTTTAAGGTATCCTATCCCGGCAACTTTAAGGTATCCTCTACCTGCAACTTTAAGGTATCCTCTACCTGCAACTTTAAGGTATCCTCTACCTGCAACTTTAAGGTATCCTCTCCCAGCAACTTTAAGGTATCCTCTACCTGCAACTTTAAGGTATCCTCTCCCAGCAACTTTAAGGTATCCTCTACCTGCAACTTTAAGGTATCCTCTCCCAGCAACTTTAAGGTATCCTCTACCTGCAACTTTAAGGTATCCTCTCCCAGCAACTTTAAGGTATCCTCTACCTGCAACTTTAAGGTATCCTCTCCCAGCAACTTTAAGGTATCCTCTACCTGCAACTTTAAGGTATCCTCTTCCTGCAACTTTAAGGTATCCTCTCCCAGCAACTTTAAGGTATCCTCTCCCAGCAACTTTAAGGTATCCTCTCCCAGCAACTTTAAGGTATCCTCTCCCAGCAACTTTAAGGTATCCTCTCCCAGCAACTTTAAGGTATCCTATCCCAGCAACTTTAAGGTATCCTATCCCAGCAACTTTAAGGTATCCTCTACCTGCAACTTTAAGGTATCCTATCCCAGCAACTTTAAGGTATCCTCTACCTGCAACTTTAATGTACAGACTGAAATTTAGAAGTTATTCCAGCGGATTTATTTTACCATTCTTACCACATTATTTATTTATTATAACAATGCTCCATTTTACCTATAGTTTACTACTGCAATAATTTGTACTTGCAGCTACATGTAGTTATTATTATTTTGGCACTACCCACCCACCTGCCCACGCTGGTTCCATCTTCATAGCATGTTCTTCCAGCTGTTTGACATCACAGTCAATCACCTCCTCATTCCCTTCACATGTTACCAGTTACAGCAATGATACTATTAATTCTCTCTGCCATCACCTCCAAATTCCCCCGATACCACTTGTCTCATCTTCCAATTTTAAAGGGACACTATAGTCACCTGAACAACTTAGCTTAACCCCTTAAGGACACATGACATGTGTGACATGTCATGATTCCCTTTTATTCCAGAAGTTTGGTCCTTAAGGGGTTAATGAAGCAGTTTTGGTGTATAGAACATGCCCCTGCAGCCTCGCTACTCAATCCTCTGCCATTTAGGAGTTAAATCCCTTTGTTTATATAGCCCTAGCCACACCTCCCTGCATGTGACTTGCACAGCCTTCCATAACACTTCCTGTAAAGAGAGCCCTATTTAGGCTTTCTTTATTGCAAGTTCTGTTTAATTAAGATTTTCTTATCCCCTGCTATGTTAATAGCTTGCTAGATCCTGCAAGAGCCTCCTGTATGTGATTAAAGTTCAATTTACAGATTGAGATACAATTATTTAAGGTAAATTACATCTGTTTGAAAGTGAAACCAGTTTTTTTTTCATGCAGGCTCTGTCAATCATAGCCAGGGGAGATGTGGCTAGGGCTGCATAAACAAAAACAAAGTGATTTAACTCATAAATGACAGTGAATTGAGCAGTGAAATTGCAGGGGAATGATCTGTACACTAAAACTGCTTTATTTAGCTAAAGTAATTTAGGTGACTATGGTGTTCCTTTAACCTTTAGATTGTAAGCTCATGGGCTATCTAACAAGGTACTCTGTATAATATATCTTCAGGGCCTAGATCTGCACTTACTGGCAGGGCCCTCTTTACCATCTGTATTGATCTGTTTATATTGTGCTGTCTTTTCCCCCGAATGTACAGCGCTGGGGAATATGTTGGAGCTTTATAAAGGCCAGTAATAAATACATAATAAATAATAAAATAATAATAGTTTCCTATTTTTCTAGCAAGCCTTGTGCAATAGTATGAGAATATTGCCATCTACTGAAAATATATAGACATAGCATCATTCTCCTATAATTGCTTCAAACATTTTTAACACATTAAACCAATCATGTCAAACTCAAAGTCTGACACGGGCCACATAAACAAGGTTTAACCCCTTAAGGACCAAACGTCTGGAATAAAAGGGAATCATGACATGTCACACATGTCATGTGTCCTTAAGGGGTTAAGTTTATGTGGGCCGCAAAAAAGGAATACCTTAAATTTTCATAGAAACTTAGGTTTATTTTAAAAGGTAAAAAAACAGCATGCCCCTCTACTAAATCCCAGTCCCCCCCCCCTCTACTAAACCACAGCACCCCCCTCTACCACCCTGTGCCAAATCTGATTCTCCTGCTGACACACACACATACTCACAGACAGACACTGACACACACATACTCACTGACAGACATACACTCTGATAGAGAGACACACACTCACTGACAGACACACACACACTGACACAGACACACACAATCCCTGACAGACACACACACACATTCTTGCACTCACATCATTAAATGTATTGTTCCTTACCTTTGGGAGCTTGTGTGGGGATCTTCTGTCTGGAGATCACCTTCCTGCTCCTCACTGCTCCCGAGCGCAGTTTAGTAATGCCGTCATATTCCGGCGCCCGGCTTCACTTCAGATGGCGTGTGAGCAGTGAGGAGCAGGAACACTGAACTCCCTTGCAGAATAGATGTATTCCTTATTCTTTTTAAAATATTGGACTACCTGTTTTTTTAATTGTAGTTTTAAAAAGTCATAAGGTTTACCTTTATCACAGCTCCAGGGCAGACTCCTCCCTACAACCCCATCATCTTAAGACTGGTTGACATTTGTCTAACCAGATACAGTTAAGGACACACCATGCATGCGCACCTACCTCCTTGATTCACTATTTCAATATCTCCTCAACGAGAAGCACTGAATCCACCGATCCTTCTCACAAAGAAATATTGGGGACACAGCGTCATGCTGACATTAGATGTGTAGTAGATACAATAACTAAATATATTTTAGTCAGAAGCTCCTAGTGGCTACGTCTCCGACAGCCACTAGTGAATGTGGAAATAGCAAAATGTGTATAGTGTAGTTTCCCAGAAATGTCACTGCTTACAACATCAATAATTCAAGGACATTAAGATATATATCGTTTTTCCCCAAAAATAAGACACGGTCTTATATTCATTTTTGCCCTGAGAAATGTACTAGGACTTTATTTCGGAGGATGTCTTAATTGTCAGGGGGAAAAGGTAGCAATCATGTGCAAGAACGAAGGTCTACGTTCGGGGGAATTCCCCAGAATATAAACCTGTTCACTAGCGCATGGAATCCCGGGAATCTATGTTCAGGTAATAGCGAACTATCGACTGGGGCTTATTTTCAGGGTAAGGCTTATGTTACGGGCATCCCCCGAAAATAAGCTAAGGCTTTTTTCGGGGGATGTCTTATTTTTCTGGGAAAATGGTAGTGGTGTTTTCTACTTACACTGTTTCTTTAATGAAGAACCTTAGGGGACCTTGGAAGTGTAAAGAACATATAGAATACATGAATTAGGGCTTTAAATAACTCCTTTTATGGAATTTAATGATTAAAATCAAAAGAGTAGAGATTTCACCGGGGGAAAGGCAGAGGGACGGATCTTATACAAACAGAATTTTATATATTTTATGATCATTTTGTTGAAGAAATCCAAAGCATTTTCTTCGTCATCACTTATTTCAAGAGGAACTAAGAAGACATGTCTGTGCAATTCATCACATTATTTTACAAGATGGCATGGAACTAACACGACATGTATCATTCCTGCAATCTATAACAGGAATATAAAGCTAGTGTCCCCACAGCTGTGCGTTAGCAGCTGGGGTGGACACATTTTGTCCATTGTTGATTTCTAATCCTCCGTTTTCGACTAATACTCCAAACACCATACAAACATAAAAAATAATTTGCACCTTGCCTCTTAGATCTCAGAAAGTAACCCCATAGACATGCCCCCATTCTGTTTGATTTTCTCAATCTTCTCCACACCCTATGGTGTTATTTACCTGCAATAAAAGATTGCAAGAAAAAATGATTTATTTATTTTTGTAGATTTTTTTTTAATAAACACCGCGTAGCACACAATCCTCAAACGTCTAATTTCAAAAAAGCCATAAAAGAACAGTTCAATCTTTTATACGCTTCTTATATAAGACTCTATGTCCCTTGCTTGTAAAATAAATGAATACACGTGTGCTCTTTTTGAAGTCAATATCGAGATTTATGATGCTTCAAACGGCTCTGGTTTTAAAACCTTAACCATTAATCTTCCCGTTCAATAAAACCTGTATTTGACCTCCTAGCTCTCGGCTCGCACTGGCAATCATCAAACCCTGCAACCCTCATCGTTTTCATTTTGGGCGAGTATGCATTGATTGCTAATTATTATTATTAAATTATGACAAAGCTTTAATACATGGAGTCTAGAAAGGACTATGTTATGTTAACACTTCCACCCAGTGCAGACTAATGGTTTGTTTATAGCAGATCCTCACAGGCATGAATTTTTTGGGCATTACAAATTGATTGTTCCATTGATTTTGACATTATTAGCAATGCTCAGCAAACACTGCTATGTTTTATAAGAGCTCCGGCTTGTGATAGAGTAAAGGGCTTAATTTACTATCTTGTTCTCAGTCCTAAAGCGCCAACAAATTCCGTAGCGCTGTACAATAGGTGGACTAACAGACATGTAATTGTAACAAATCGAGCTGGAAGCACAGGAACAGAGGGTATTGGCATTGTATAACTCCAATACCCAAAGCAGCACCTAATACAAAGCTAAACCATTTATGCTAATAAGCTCCACTAATGTCCGCTCTAATTTCTGAATCCAAAATTTAAAAAGGACAATATACGGATGAGAATCCCTTACCTCCTCCTTTGCAGTTGTTTGTCCCCTATATGTTTTGGAGTTTGTTTTTTTTTAAGAGATTTTGGGGAATCCTGGGGAATAAATTTTTCAATATATAGTTTTCCTTTTTCTAACATTTTAGTTGTTTCTGTTCTTATTTATATATACTTATATACACTTTTTGCATTTTGTATACTGTCGGTCTTCTTTATATAATTTATGAATGCTTGTTATAATTGTTATTGTGTCTGTGAAAGAGTTCACAGATAGTCATGCTTTGAAACTCGACCTGCTACTGTTTATTAATTACATGATGTTTATTCAACCTCAAGACAAGATGAGGGCCTTAGGAATTTAAAGGGAGGTTTGTCATTTCACGATTATTTTTCTAAACCAGCTAGCAAACACTCATAAACAAATATACAAACCAAAATAAAGAAAAAAGTTGAAAAGTATGTAATAAATGTTTATAAACTTGGTCAGATTGCATTGTTTGGCACGCCTCTCATCTAGAGGAGTTTCTAGCTCCCCCCTCTCTCTTACCCACCCATCTCATTTTCAGACCAGTCCACTAATGACAGAAACAGTGAGCCATTGTGAAGCTGAAGGAGAGAGATACCCGACACCAGAGCCTTCACTACATGATCACACTGATCAGACTTCCTCTTTTTCTTTTTGCACATTTGGTTTTGCTATGAAGATGTGACACCACAACAACATACACATTTGTGTTATTTTTCATATCACATGATGTCCCCTTAAAATTAAATAGACAAGGTTGGATGAGAGACCTATGCTCGGACATATTACATTGCTGTTCAACTGGGGATAATAAATATGATTATCACCAGGTGACAATAAACTTGCAATATAGGAATTATTTTGGAATATTGGATTAAGATGTTTATTAATTCCCAGAGACACATTCTTCACTCCATCTCTGATTTGATTGTGACATGTAGTATTTGACATTGTGCAATGCTTCTTCATGGATATGTTATCCATATATAATATGTTATAGACAGTGGTTTATTTTATTGTTCTATTACTAATAATAGACCACAAATTATTATTCTGTAGCTCCGCATTGAGCATATTAAAAGGATCAATAAAACAGGTTTGCAAATCTACAAAAAAGTGCGCACATATATCCCTAGACGTAGGGAAACATGACTCTTGTAAACTGCATTACATTTGCATCGCTTTCTCCAGTTCTCTAGTCCAAAGGTGCTAATTTGATGGGTTATTCAGTATGCAATAATCTGAGGCTGCTTCTCTGACAAGGAAACTCTTACTAATAATCACTGTGTACAGCGTGCAGGATCTCTGTCCTTCTGACATAAGGTAACATCGAAATTACAAAGTAATATTTTATTTTTGTCCTTATGATCTTTTTCTTTTTGCATTACATCGTTAAGCCTGAGGGATGCTTGTCGTAACAACACATTTCTTCTAACATTCTCATTTTGGGGAAGAAGTTCCTTTTTGATGAAGGGCCACTTACGTGAAAGATAATTGTCTTTACTGAATACAACATCCAGGTAGGATGAAATGTATAAGGAAGCCGAAGCTGACTTTATGCGAATCCATTGGGGGATATCAATCCAAGATCCGAATGACATACCTGGGTGGAATTTCAGATAAACATGCTGTTAAATAAATTTTAGAAGCCAACCATTACCTATCAATAATGAGATTTACCAATGCCGTTATTGGACAGAGGTAATGATAGCGGTGACTGGCCAAACAGAGTAGGATACTCTGAGCCCATACCTGTCCAATTGTTCCAACAATAAGATTTACCAATGCCGTTATTGGACAGAGGTCATGATAGCGGTGACTGGCCAAACAGAGTAGGATACTCTGAGCCCATACCTGTCCAATTGTTCCAACAATAAGATTTACCAATACCGTTATTGGAGAGAGGTCATGATAGCGGTGACTGGCCAAACAGAGTAGGATACTCTGAGCCCATACCCAGGGCCGGATTAAGAGCACACTGGGCCTGGTGCTGACAATAATGATGGGCCTAATTACGGAATTTTATCAACCAAAAACACTAAATCAGTCATACCTCCCAAGCGTCATGTATCTGATGGAGATGGTGCTGGAGGGAAACTCATAGGATGCAGCTATAAGAAAACACATACTCTATGCTAATCTCTCTCTAATTTATGCTTTCATCTTTCAAGTAAATCCATAACCCCTAACAGCAGTGTCCAGTGAAGCAGGAAGTCAATGGGCGGGGTAAACGGGTGGGCCACTGGTGCGAATCACGTCACCAGACCTGCCAAAAGGGGAGAACATGCACAAAAAGGGGGCATGTCTGTCCAAAGAATTGGAAGGCCAGCCTGGCATGAATGCATATCAGGCTGCCCGCCAATCCTGCAGGCTGTCCAACTAAGGGCATACTTTGCAGGCAGCACCCTGAGCTTGACATAAATGCGTCTAATGATGCGCTCACTCCATGCTTTCTAAGGACTGTCTCCTAGCACTCGCTGGTCCACTTGTCTCCTTTCCTTCTTACTAGCAGGCAGAAGTTCCTGGTATATAGTCTGGGACAGAGAAAATGTGTATGTAGTAAGTGTAAAAGAAAGGGGACATGCCACAGTGTTAGAGAGACCAACGTCTGCATTACCTAAACTAATTTTATTGTCAGCCAGTCCACACAAGTTTTGTTCCCATACATCCCTCTTAAGCTTCCAAACTTAAAAGGACACTATAGTCACCAGAACAACTACAGCTTATTGTATTTGTTCTGGTAAGTAGAATCATTCCATTCAGGCCTTTTGCAATAAACACTGTCTTTTCAGAGAAAATAACTCCACTGGCCACTCCTTAGATGGCTGCTAGAGGTGCTTCCTGTGGCAGTACTGCCTAGTGTGCAGCACTGCCATTCAGTGTCTCCACCCTCTGCATGCAGACACTGAACTTTCCTCATAGAGATGCATTGATTCAATTTATCTTTATGAGGAGATGCTGATTGGCCAGGGCTATGTTGAGCTTGTGCTGGCTCTGCCCCTGATCTGCCTAGTTGACAGTATCAGCCAATCCTATGGGGAAGTATTGTAATTTGCTCAGACCACCACTTCTGATGATGTCAGCAGACAGTCAGTTCAGATGCAGACCCAGAAGCATATTTTACTATACTTAGGGAGCCAAGAAGGGGCCAGGGTGGTGGTTTTAACATAATAGGATCAGAAATACATGATTGTGTTCCTGACCCTATAGTGCTCCTTTAAGCAAGAGTATGTGAAGAGTAGTTAGGGTTGCCACCTTTCTTGAAAAAAAATACCAGCCTTAATCATTTGTATAATCACAAGGAGTGACATAACAGAAAATTCTGTAAAATCACCAACAAACTACTCACAGTTTGATTCTGCTGTATAGATGGATTGCTCCCAGTGTCTCAGTCTCGCAAGTCACCCAGTGTATCAGAGTGTCAGTGTCCCCATGTCACCCAGTCTCCCAGTGTCCCTATGTCTCAGTGTGTCCCCATGTCACTAGGATACTGGGGACACAGTGAGACATGGGGACACAGTGAGACATGGGGACACTGAGAGACATGAGGACATAGAGACCCGGAGACACAGAGACCCGGGGACACAGATACATGGGGACACTGGGAGACCTGGGAGACATGGGAACACTGAGACATTTAGGGAAACTGGGAGAAATGGGGACACTGAGACACTAGGGACACAGACACTGGGAGACATGGGGACACTAAGACACTAGGGACACAGAGACATGGGAACACAGACACTGGGAGACTAGGGGACACTGGCTGGGAGACAGACACTTGGGGATACTGGGAGACATGGGGGCAGTATTAGACATAGACATGGGGACACTGGGACATATATGGACACTGGGAGACATGGGGACACTAGGCACACTGAGACACTAGGAACAGACACTGGGAGACATGGGGAAACTGAAACATTTTGGGACACTAAGACACTAGGGACAGAGACATGGGAACACATACACTGGGAGACTAGGGGACACTGGGAGACTAGGGGACACTGGTTGGGAGACAGACACTTGGGGACACTGGGAGACATGAGGACAGTTGTTGACATAGACATGGGGACATTGGGACATATAGGGACACTGGGACACATGGGGACACTAGGCACACAGACACATGGGGACACCGAGACACTAGCGACACTGGATGGGGGACATGGGGACACTGGGAGAAATGGGGACATAGTGTCTCCCAATGTCCCTATGTCTCACAGCGTCCCCATGTGTCTCAGCATCCCCAGGTGTCCCAGTGTCCCCTAGTGTCTCAGTGCCCCCATGTTTTCCAGTGGCCCCAAGTGTCTCAGTGTTTCCAGGTCTCCCAGTGTCTGTGTCCCCATGTGTCCTAGTGTCTCAGTGTGTCCTAGTGTCTGTGTCCCCATGTGTCCCCTAGTGTCTGTGTCCCCATGTGTCCCTGCTGCCTTTCTCCCCATCCCTCACTTACCTGAGCTGTAGAGCTGCTGTCTGGACTCTGTGCTGTGTTGCTGCTCCCCCACGGATCAGTGAGTAGTAGAGAGAGGCAGGGATATGCTGTAATTTCCTATCCCTGCCTCTCTCCACACACAGTGACCCCTACTGTCCGGTGCTGGTATTGCAAAGTAATCTCCATTTATTTTGAGAAAAATACCTGCATTTGTATTGCCGATATTACTGCAAAACTGGCATGGCCAGGCAGCCTCAAATAGTAAAATACCAGTCAGGTGGAAAACCTAAGAGTAGTGTGTGTAAAAAAAAAAATAAAAAAAAAAAAAATTTAAATGGGCCTATTCCATGGGCCTGGGCCTGGAGCTGCAGCTGCAGCTCCATCAGCCCCTATGTTAATCCGGCCCTGCCCATACCTGTCCAATTGTTCCAACAATGAGATTTACGAATGCCGTTATTGGACAGAGGTCATGATCACGGTGACTGGCCAAACCGAGCAGGATACTGAGCCCATACCTGTCCAATTGTTCCAACAATAAGATTTACCAATGCCGTTATTGGACAGAGGTCATGATAGCGGTGACTGGCCAAACAGAGTAGGATACTCTGAGCCCATACCTGTCCAATTGTTCCAACAATAAGATTTACCAATGCCGTTATTGGACAGAGGTCATGATAGCGGTGACTGGCCAAACAGAGTAGGATACTCTGAGCCCATGGAAAGAAAGAACGTGAGCCCAAGCTGTAGGACAGCTTCAGGAGCACTGGGGAAGGGTGCTGCAGGGACGATTCTGACTGATGTGGCAAACTTAAAAAATCAACTTTATTATGGGCACCATAACCACTGTATGGTCCCAGACAAATATATACATATAGAGAAAGGAAACTTAATATACCACAACCACTATGAACCAAATGGGGAAAGAAACATAGAATAGGCTGTACCTATAGAAAGATATAGAGAGCCTATAAATAGAGCTAGTGGAACCTGTAGGGACCAGCCCTGCTGTATACTGCCTTTCAGTGGAGTCACTCTATATGGAGAAGCTGAAAATGTATACGCTTAGGCTAGGTATCAGGTACTACACAGCGCAGAAATATGCTCTTTGTGGCAACTGCCTATAAGGCAGGGATAAATGAGTGTGTAGGAAAGGAGAAAACAGAAAAATCTTGTTTGCACTCCGGAAATGACAGGAACAACTAGATCCAGACAGACTGGGTAGATGCTATAAAGCTCGGTCTAAGTAGTGGATCGCTGTAAGTCAACAATAGAGTACACTCAACCCTGTCTATAAAGGAACTGGATGTTGCCTTAGAAAGAGTCTAATCTCCGTACTGAAAACACTCAAAAACACTTAAAACAGCTGGCGATAATACAATCTTCCGTATAGGGAGAATGGCTAGCGGTAGCAGACTGTAGGGAGGGAGAGAGATCTATATCTCAGTATATAACAAAGCTACTGACAAGAGCCAATAACTAAGGAGCCCTCTCAGCCTTGCTATCAAGCTTGCAGGTATAACAGCTGGAGGGAAACCACTCTCCTATGTTTGGAGAGGACCTAATGGTAGGTAGGGAGACACAAATGTATCTATACTTGGAACGTGAAAACGCTACAAGTTAGTGCAATAACACTGTCTCCCCAATTGCCCACTTGCTGTCTTCGCTTGTTGTCAACAGCTGGAGAGACCTCTCTCACTTGTGTAGAGAGGAGCTAGAGTATTCAGCCTGTAAGGAGTAAAAAAGATTCTGCACTGTAATGGATAAAGTAGCTATAGAGCTACTGACTAGCTTGAATGGTGCTAAAGATGCTTCCCCTGGTGATCACATCAAACTGTGTAGTTAAAATAAGAAAGTTGGCGACCTAACGCACATTTCGGCGCTGCTAAAGCGCCTTTGTCAAAGGTGAGGCATGTACTGCTGAGCCCATACCTGTCCAATTGTTCCAACAATGAGATTTACGAATGCCGTTATTGGACAGAGGTCATGATCGCGGTGACTGGCCAAACAGAGTAGGATACTCTGAGCCCATACCTGTCCAATTGTTCCAACAATAAGATTTACCAATGCCGTTATTGGACAGAGGTCATGATAGCGGTGACTGGCCAAACAGAGTAGGATACTCTGAGCCCATACTGTGGTGGAATCTCGGTAAAAATAAATTTAGTAGGCCGAGATAACCACGTGGCATGTGTACGTGCATATGCTGACGTATCGATCAGTTGGTTGCACGAGGCAAGATACGATCAGTAGTGTACGGAGCATGTGCAAGAATACAGGATATAGTATTCCCCTCCTCCATTGTGCTGGACAAGCCATGCGGTCAAGCAGGAAGTTAATTCTTATTTGTATTGATTGGTCAAGAGAATGTGCGGGTGGAGCTTAATATGGGAGGAGTTATGTGCCTATATAAGGAGCCTGCACTATTGTCCGGGGCTCAGAACTTGCTGTATTTTGGTGACATTAGTCCCTCTGAGTCCCGATCGGTGATCCAATAAAGAATCTCTTCCTTCCTGAAGAAACCTGTGTCCATCTCTCTGTGCTTGGCTTCCATCAGTTTCTCCGGTATCATTTGGTGCATTGGCCGGGAAGCTCATCGTTCAACGGTAGCTGAGAGGCAGAGGCGTGAGACGGTCTATCTTTGCCCACGTTCTCTACGGCTGCACCCCTGAACTTCTGCGTGGACCTCCCTTCGTCTCGGCGCCACTGGTCTGTTGTCCAGGAGATCATCGGCCTCTACGTAAGAAGTGCTGGGGTGTCCCCGTCGATGAGTGTGAACTCAGGTTCAGGAACGAGGAGGTAAGACAACTGCTGTTTTAGACGGCAGACCCACTAGGGGTATACCGATTGTGCGGTAGGCCCATAAGGGGTTTGAATTGTGTATGGAATCTGCCCCCTCTGTCGGAGGGAGGGAGCGAAGGCGCACCGCTCAATCGAACGCTCTTTAGTAAGACCGTTTGATTTGGTTAGTCAGGCGGGGTTCTGGTGTAAATAGCCCTAGCCGGACACCGGTGTCTTGTCTAGACTAGCGTTCTAGGGTCTATATTTTGTTCGCTAAGTTGGAGGGACCGGGAGACTAAGCGGCGTCTGTGTAAATTCGGTTCGCTAGCTCTCAACCTATCTTGGCTAAGTGGGAAGGCGTGTAAATTTGGAACCCACTAGATTTTTGATAGTAATCGACTAAGAGGCGTTTGTGTAAATTCGGTCCTCTAGCTCGCTATATGTGGTGCTTGGGCAGTGTGGCTAACCAAAACGGATGTAGATAGTTTTAGGTAGTCCATTCAAGGTACTGGCCAATAGTTTAGTTGGGATTGTAAATGTGTTAAAGATTGTTAGTAAAGTGTATATCTTGTTAGATAGTGCGAGCTCAGCCGTCTAGCGAGAGTGTTAATAGTGTGTTGCTGTATCATAGTGCACGGTACCATAACCCTGTATATTTACTGACACTGTATATAAGTACTAATCACTGTCGTCCATTGCATGTTTAACACCATAACCTCTAATAATTGTATTGTGACCTTAAATTGTGCTTTGACCTATGCTAACCGTACTGTAACCGCTATTTGTAAAAGACGATGTTACTGGGGTGTGTTATAGACGGGTAATTCATATATAGAGAATTATAGCGTGGGTGACTGTATAGTTTCGCCAAAGGGCATAATATTGATTATCTAGTGACTGGTGTAACAGCTGTGTGTGTACGGGAGTGTTTATTGTGTTATTGTGTACGTTTCACTTGGTAACCGTACCACGTGGTGCTGTTGCCAGAGGAAACGGGTGTGACTGTTGAATAGCACGCGTGCATAGTATTCGTTGTCAACGACGTTCCATTGATAAGTATGGGCGCGTCGGAGTCAACGATTCCGGATCCCTTAGGTTGTATGGTAAAGAATTTTAAAAAGGGATTCAAAACATGTGATTTTGGGGTTAAAATGTCTCCTGTACGTTTGGTCACTTTGTGCACTAGGGAGTGGCCTACTTTGGTTGCGGCATGGCCGCCACGTGGTAGTTTGGATCCAACCCTGATACAGCGTGTACACGTGGCTGTGTCAGGTAGGCCTGAACTTTACGGACAGTTTCCATATATTGATTGTTGGAGACAGGCCGTAAACGACTCGCCAAAATGGATTCAGATATGCCACGAGGAGCAATGTCGCCTCATGGTGGCCAGGACTTGTTTGTCCACTAGGACTGTGGTTAGGCCCATTTTGGACACGCCCCCTGAGTCCGAGATCCCTTTGCCGCCCCCTTACTTCCCTACAGGAAGAGGTAACGCGAATGCAGGAAGTTCTATACCCCTCCCCTTATTGCCCTCATCCACTTCCGCTTCCTCCTCTAGTACAGAATCCACCCCCCCTCGTATTAAACCTCCCCTTCCGGAACCAGAACCAACCCCCGTTAGATCTAAATATCCTGATTTGGCGCCACTTCAAACTTCCGGTCAAGCTTCTTCTAGCTCGGCTGGGAGTATTCTATTTACTAACTTTTCCCAAAATCAAGCTCCCACATCCTCATGCCCTATTTCCCCCCGACTGGAACCCATAACTGACGCCCCTTCACGTAGCCCTATACTAACCAGACAACTGACCGGTACCCAACAACTTAAGCATTATCAGATGCCTCTTCGTCTGAATCCCGGGTCAGCCTATATCGATGCCGCAGGTCAAATGGCACATGCTGACCCAGTCTTCGTATATGTCCCGTTCACGACTACCGATCTCTTGAATTGGAAGACCCACAATTCCTCGTACACTGAGAAACCACAAGCTATGACCGATCTGTTCACCTCGATAGTTCAGACACATAATCCGACATGGGCTGATTGCCAGCAGTTATTAATGACTTTGTTTAATAATGAGGAAAGGACAAGGATTAATCAAGCGGCCATTAAAGCGCTAGAGGATAGAGCCCGTGCTTTGAATCAAGCCAATCCGGCAGCATGGGCCGCAACACATTATCCTAACACCGATCCCAACTGGAATGTAAATGGTGCAGATATGGTTCAACTCAGAGCCTATAGAGACGCTATAATTGCTGGCATGAAAGCCGGAGGGAAGAAAGCCATTAATATGTCGAAGACAGTTGAGGTGATTCAGAAAAGTGATGAAGCGCCCAGTGTCTTTTATGACCGATTATTGGAGGCATACCGCTTGTATACCCCCTTTAATCCGGAAGACGCAGATAATTCCCGAATGGTGAAC
Organism: Pelobates fuscus; assembly: GCF_036172605.1. Lineage (NCBI taxonomy): Eukaryota > Metazoa > Chordata > Amphibia > Anura > Pelobatidae > Pelobates > Pelobates fuscus. The sequence goes on from NC_086318.1 coordinate 431,749,324, forward strand.
TCCGCCTTTGTCAGCCAAGCTTACGGAGATATTAAGCGCAAGCTACAGAAGTTAGAAGGGTTTGCAGGTATGTCTATTACCCAACTAATGGAGGTAGCGAATAAAGTATATATGAACAGGGAAACAGAGACAAAGAAAGAGGAAGAGCGCAAGATGCGTAAAAAGGCTGATATGCTAGCGGTAGCGATCGCAGGCGTAGATAGACGGGGCCCAGATAGAGGCGATAGTAAGTGGAATGAGGAACCTCTGAGTAGAAATCAGTGCGCATACTGTAGGGAAGAAGGGCATTGGAGAAATGAGTGTCCGCGAAGAGAACAGTATGAGAGAGACAGACCTAGGACAGGTTATGGAAACTTTAGAGGCAGAGCGAGAGGTAGAGGAGGCCCCGGAGGGAGCAATGGTAATAGAGGGAGTAATGGGAACAGAGGAAGTGTAAGGGAAGATAGGTACTATCCAGCAGCGCAAAGGTCCCGCGATAGAGAAGGTAGGGACTTTGTAGGATTGGCTGACACGGTCATGGAGGACTATTGATACCGACCGGGCTCCATCCCCCTTGGTCGAGCGGAGCCTATGGTCGATGTATCAATAGGGGGAAAAAGGAGTGCGTTCATGATCGACACTGATGCTGAACATTCGGTGGTGACTAACCTAGTTGCTCCTCCATCTGGAAGAACTATTACTGAAATAGGAGCAACTGGAAGAAGTGCTGCAAAACCGGTTCTTAAAAGTCGACTCTGTACATTGGGAGGCCACGTAGTAAAACATCAATTCCTTTATATGCCTGAATGTCCAGTCCAATTGCTGGGACGTGATATGCTATCTAAGTTACAAGTGCAGATTACGTTACTACCAAATGGAACAACATCCTTAAAGTTTAATGGACCTTCAGGTATTATGACATTATCCGTACCAAAGGAAGAAGAGTGGCGACTTTATACAGCGTTGACTAGCCAAAACCCTAGGAGTGATGAGTCCTTATTCAACATACCAGGAGTTTGGGCAGAGAACAACCCACCAGGACTGGCCCGCAATATTCCACCTATTAAAATCGAACTAAAACTTGGGGTTTATCCAGTGAGCCTAAGACAATATCACATCCCGCAGAAGGCTAAGAAGAACATCCAATCTTATCTGGATAAGTTCATACGGTATGGTATCCTAAAATTCTGTACTTCCCCCTGGAACACCCCATTGCTGCCTGTTCAAAAGCCCGGTACAGATGAGTATCGACCTGTGCAGGACTTGAGAGCAGTCAATGATGCGGTTGTTAGTATACATCCAGTTGTGCCCAATCCATATAACCTGCTTGCTTTAATTCCGGGCGGGGCTACCTATTTTACAGTCTTAGACCTCAAAGATGCCTTCTTTTGCCTCCGAATTGCCGCAGAAAGTTAATGTATCTTCGCTTTCCAATGGGAAAACGCTGTAACGGGCTCAAAACGCCAAATGACCTGGACAAGACTGCCCCAAGGGTTTAAAAATTCACCTACCCTATTTGGTTCAGCTCTAAGTCAAGATGTATTGGATTTCGAGTCCATCCCAGGAGAGTGTGTATTGTTACAATATGTAGATGACTTGTTGATAGCAGCAGTTACAAAGGAAATATGTCAGCAAGCAACGCACGATCTACTACACATTCTCTGGAAGGCAGGATACAAGGTGTCTAGAAAGAAGGCTCAGTTGTGTTTGCCAACTGTCAAATATCTGGGATTCCATATCTCTGAAGGTCAAAGAATTATGGGGCCAGAGAGAAAAGAAGCTGTGTGCCAAATACCGATACCCAAGAATAGAAGACAAGTGCGAGAATTCTTGGGGGCAGCAGGCTTCTGTAGGATATGGATTCCCAGCTACGCGATACTGGCAAAACCTCTGTATGCAGCTATCAAAGGTACAGAGCACGACCTCTTCTTATGGACTCAAGAACAGCAAACGGCATTTGAAGATGTGAAGAAGGCTTTGATGAGTGCCCCAGCATTAGGTCTACCTGATCACACACGACCATTCTACCTGTATGTACATGAGCAAAGAAGAATGGCTGTGGGAGTATTGACACAGTACTTGGGATCATGGCAAAGACCTGTTGACTACATGTCTAAGCAACTGGATGCAGTGGCCAGCGGACTTCCACCTTGTCTAAGAGCCGTAGCTGCAGCCGCCCTGCTAGTAGCTGAAGCCGATAAACTCACTCTGGGTCAAGAACTTTATGTACGAGTCCCACATGCAGTACAGACGTTGTTGGATTACAAAGGAAATCATTGGTTTAGTAACAGCCGTATGACCAAGTATCAAGCAATGTTGTGTGAAAACCCAAGAGTGCATTTAGAGACTGTAAACACCTTAAATCCAGCTACCCTTTTGCCACAACCTACTGAAAGTCAACTTGATTGTTTGGAAGTAATGGATGAAGTATTTTCAAGTAGACCAGATCTTCGTGATTTTCCCATCCAGAACCCCGATGTTCAATATTACACCGACGGCAGTAGTTATGTGAAAGAAGGGATCCGCTATGCAGGATATGCAGTAACAACGATAGACAAGGTGATAGAAGCTCGGCCACTGGCAAAAGGAACATCAGCACAAAAGGCAGAATTGATAGCACTGACACGAGCGTTACAATTGGCTGAAGGATTAAGAGTGAACATCTACACGGACTCCAAGTATGCGTTTTTAACCACTCATGCCCACGGAGCTTTGTATAAAGAAAGAGGACTATTGAATTCAGAAGGCAAAGAAATCAAGTATGCAGCTGAAATCCTACAACTATTGGAAGCAGTGTGGGAGCCGAGAGAAGTCGGTATTATACATTGCCGAGCGCATCTGAGAGGAGATGGTGATGTAACCAAAGGAAATCGGATGGCAGACAGTACAGCTAAGCATGCGGCTGAATCGGGAAGACAGGAGTATGTGGGGCATATAGCTGCTCTTATACCAACTCCACTGTCTCAATGGACTCCAGTTTATACAGCTCAAGAAGAGGAGTGGTTAAAGACTGAACCTGGAAAGTATTTGGAGAACAAATGGTATCAGTTAGAAGATGGAAGAATAGTCATTCCAGCATCACTAGCGGTAGAAATTGTCCAAAACTATCACAACGGGACACATTCTGGGAGAGACAGCACAGAAGAATCTCTCAGAAAACATTTCTACATACCAAGATTGTCCAACTTGACTCAGGCCATTGTACGAAGATGTGTAACATGTGCTAAAAATAATGCAAGGCAAGGACCAGTAAAGCCACCAGGAGTCCAGTTTATGGGGGGACTCTCCATGTCCGATTTACAAATTGACTATACAGTAATGCCTAAATCTGGTGGACATCGCTACCTGCTGGTGGTTGTGTGTACCTATTCAGGCTGGGTAGAAGCATGTCCTACTCATACAGAGAAAGCAGGAGAAGTTGTGAGATTCCTGCTACGAGAAATAATACCCCGATATGGACTACCCTGCTCTATAGGATCGGACAATGGTCCAGCTTTTGTTCATCAGTGCCTACAACAACTGACTCATATGCTTGGTATAAAGTGGAGGCTTCATACGGCATATAGACCCCAGAGTTCTGGTAAGGTAGAGAGAATGAATAGAACTATTAAGAATCAGTTGGCTAAAATGTGTAAGGAAACCCAACTTAAGTGGAACGTTCTCTTGCCCATAGCTCTATTGCGAATCCGCAGTACACCTACCAGAAGGATGGGCCTCTCTCCTTTTGAAATCATGTATGGGCGACCACCTCCCGTACTTGGTAACTTAAGGGGGGATTTGAGTCAGTTGGGAGAAGGAATTACCCGGCAGCAGGTTGTAGAGTTGGGTAAGACTATGGAGGAGGTACAGAAATGGGTACAAGATAGATTACCTGTGAATATTTATCCCCCAGTTCATAGTTACCACCCAGGAGACCAAGTGTGGATTAAAGAGTGGAATAATGTACCGTTAGGGCCCAAGTGGAGAGGTCCTTATGTTGTTCTTTTGTCTACCCCTACAGCGATAAAAGTAGCCGAAGTGACTCCGTGGATACATCACTCCAGGGTTAAACCAGCAGCAGTCGATTCTTGGCAAGTTACAGCAGATCCAGAGAATCCCTGCAAGATCCGGTTAAAGCGCACGACTCAGTCGGAGTGACGAGGAACCTTGTGGATTACAAATTTTATTGTTTCAGGGATTTGGTAAGTGAGTGAGAAGGCCATAATAAAGCCTGTCCGCTCACCAACGTATAGTATATAAGCCAGGAAAAGTCTCGAAGGGACCCCTGTGAAGACGAGCAGAACTCCATTCCCTGCAGCCCTTACATCCTGGAAGCTGAGGTGCCTTCGCACGGACGAAGACTGAGGATGACGACGAAAGATGTGTTCTTAATAATGTTTTTATATGTGTATTTTTATATTCAGGAAGGTAGAGGTACCGACACTCCTAGCTGTGAGGTATGCATTAAGACTACAAGAACAGGTAACCATATTTCCCAAACCCTAATTTGGCATTCACAATACGAGTGTAAAGGAGATGTATCAAGATGTAGATACCTAAATATAGAATATAGTGTGTGCCATTTAGGAGTAGGAGAACCTAAGTGCTTCAGTCCAGAGTATCAACCTCGTACAATTTGGTTGACTCTCAGGAATGGAGATCCTCAGGGGACCCTAATTAATAAGACGGTATTAGAATCCGTACATTCTTCGGGTGTTCTGCTATTTGATGCGTGTAAGGCGATATCAAGTGGTAGAAAGCCGTGGAATGTATCTGGGGATCTTAGATGGGAGAGGACGTATGGGTCTAACGATAAATATATTTGTCCCAGTAGTAAAAATAAATATGTGAGTCCTAGATGCCCAAATAGAGATTATAACTTTTGCCCATATTGGTCTTGTGTGGGGTGGGCAACTTGGGGACAGACAGTAGACAAGGACATGATTGTGACTAAGTTGCCTACCAGCCCATATTGTAAGTCTATGGAATGCAATCCAGTCCATATACTTATAAATAACCCCGACAAGTTCTTAGATAAATATGGTAATTTATTTGGGTTTCAAATATATGGGACGGGTTTAGACCCTGGGACAGTATTGTTTATAGGGATAGAGACTGATACGGTATCCTCCCAGACTCATCAAGTATACCATTCCTTTTATGAAGAGATGAGCATAGATAATAAGATCCCCCATAATGCTAAAAACCTGTTTATTGATTTAGCCGAGAGTATTGCCGGTAGTCTTAATGTTACCAACTGCTATGTGTGTGGAGGTACTAACATGGGAGACCAATGGCCTTGGGAAGCAAAGGAGGTAATGTCCGGTTCTGAGGCAGTTGACCAATTAATATCTACACAAGCCGATTATCATATGAGTGTTAGAGGTAAATCTGAGTGGAGATTAAAGACCTCCATCATAGGTTATGTTTGCATAGCAAGGAAAGGAATGATGTATAATACTTCTGTAGGAGAATTAACTTGTCTAGGGCAAAAAGCTTATGATGATGATACGAAGAATACAACTTGGTGGTCGGCTTCAAATGTCTCAGAACCATCTAACCCGTTTGCTAGATACGCCAATTTAAAGGATGTGTGGTTTGATCTATCCATCACATCTACCTGGAGAGCCCCAGCAAATTTGTACTGGATCTGTGGTAAGAAAGCCTATTCGGAGTTGCCACAGGACTGGGAAGGGGCATGTGTGTTGGGTATGCTCAAACCATCCTTCTTCTTGTTACCTATTGAAACAGGTGAGACTTTAGGTGTTAAAGTGTATGATGTGAATCATAGGAAGAAAAGGGGACCCATAGAGATAGGCGCCTGGGAAGATAATGAATGGCCTCCCCAGCGTATTATAGATTACTATGGGCCAGCCACGTGGGCAGAGGATGGTACCTTTGGTTATAGAACCCCAATTTATATGCTCAACCGTATTATAAGATTACAGGCGGTGGTTGAGATCATTACTAACGAGACATCACAAGCGCTCAATCTTCTAGCGAAGCATAATACCAGGATGAGGACAGCAGTATACCAAAATAGATTAGCCTTGGATTACCTTTTGGCAGTAGAGGGAGGTGTATGTGGGAAGTTTAACCTGAGCAATTGCTGTCTTCAAATAGATGACGAAGGGTAAGCAATAGCTGAGCTTACTAGCCATATGGTTAAACTAGCGCATGTGCCTACTCAGGTATGGAAAGGGTATAATCCAAGTAGTTGGTTTGGTAGCTGGCATGAGTGGTTTGGAGGGCTTAAGGCAGTGGTAGGTGGAGTCCTACTGATTTTAATGTTGTGTCTACTCCTGCCGTGTCTTATACCCTTAGTAGTTAGGTCTGTGCAAAGCCTGATAGAAAATATAGCAGAGAGGAAGGCTGCTGCACAGATAATGGCAATTTATAAATATAAGGCTCTAGATCAGGGAGAACCAATGCAGGAAGATGAGTGTTGAAGATTCACATCATAAGATAAGTCTGGTCTGGTTCAAGGTAACTTGCGGTGTATGCAAACCAAGGTTAAGTGATGCCTCAAGTAATTGTGAAATATCAAGAGGCATCAAAGGGGGGAATGTGGTGGAATCTCGGTAAAAATAAATTTAGTAGGCCGAGATTGCCACGTGGCATGTGTACGTGCATATGCTGACGTATCGATCAGTTGGTTGCACGAGGCAAGATACGATCAGTAGTGTACGGAGCATGTGCAAGAATACAGGATATAGTATTCCCCTCCTCCATTGTGCTGGACAAGCCATGCGGTCAAGCAGGAAGTTAATTCTTATTTGTATTGATTGGTCAAGAGAATGTGCGGGTGGAGCTTAATATGGGAGGAGTTATGTGCCTATATAAGGAGCCTGCACTATTGTCCGGGGCTCAGAACTTGCTGTATTTTGGTGACATTAGTCCCTCTGAGTCCCGATCGGTGATCCAATAAAGAATCTCTTCCTTCCTGAAGAAACCTGTGTCCATCTCTCTGTGCTTGGCTTCCGTCAGTTTCTCCGGTATCAATACCTGTCCAATTGTTCCAACAATGAGATTTACGAATGCCGTCATTGGACAGAGGTCATGATCGCGGTGACTGGCCAAACCGAGCAGGATACTCTGAGCCCATACCTGTCCAATTGTTCCAACAATAAGATTTACCAATGCCATTATTGGGCAGAGGTCATGATAGCGGTGACTGGCCAAACCGAGCAGGATACTCTGAGCACATACCTGTCCAATTGTTCCAACAATAAGATTTACCAATGCCGTTATTGGACAGAGGTCATGATAGCGGTGACTGGCCAAACAGAGTTGGATACTCTGAGCCCATACCTGTCCAATTGTTCCAACAATAAGATTTACCAATGCCGTTATTGGACAGAGGTCATGATAGCGGTGACTGGCCAAACAGAGTAGGATACTCTGAGCCCATACCTGTCCAATTGTTCCAACAATGAGATTTACGAATGCCGTCATTGGACAGAGGTCATGATCGCGGTGACTGGCCAAACCGAGCAGGATACTCTGAGCCCATACCTGTCCAATTGTTCCAACAATAAGATTTACCAATGCCATTGTTGGGCAGAGGTCATGATAGCAGTGACTGGCCAAACCGAGCAGGATACTCTGAGCTCATACCTGTCCAATTGTTTCAACAATGAGATTTACGAATGCCGTCATTGGACAGAGGTCATGATCGCGGTGACTGGCCAAACCGAGCAGGATACTCTGAGCCCATACCTGTCCAATTGTTCCAACAATAAGATTTACCAATGCCATTATTGGGCAGAGGTCATGATAGCGGTGACTGGCCAAACCGAGCGGGATACTCTGAGCCCATACCTGTCCAATTGTTTCAACAATAAGATTTACGAATGCCGTTATTGGACAGGGGTCATCATAGCGGTGACTGGCTAAACCGAGCAGGTAACTCTGAGTCCATTCCTGTCCAATTGTTCAAACTACTCACCACATTGGTTTATGTCATTGTACAGCCGGTGTCCATGCCTATTTAAACACATTGTATTCTCCTTCTCAGTAACTTGGTATTAGTCATGTCATATTATTGACATATTAATCCATTCCTAGATTCACATAACAGGTCTTACTTTTAAAGAGGCAGATATTACAAATACCAGTAAGTGGCCCATTCCTTCATTCCTCACTGAGTGCACGACTCTCGGACTTGTGTTATGTATAGCTAGATTTTTTAGTAGAAGTCTCTTCTTGAAACTTAGTTTTTCCCATTTTGGAGTTAAGAAAGTAATATACAGATGTAGGAAGAAGAAAGGAGAAAGAGGGTTTCCTCAATAAATGCAATGGAGAGTTCTGGGGCAAAGCTATAAAAGTGGAGCTGCTGCCAAGGAAACTAGTGGAATGTTCGAACTGATTACTTCTAGAATTTCCATAATATCACGTAAAAGTGTTCAAAATAATGGAAATAATTAAATATGGTGCTGGAAACCACTACAACAAACGTTGTACTATGTCCCAAGTATGCATTAATGCAATGAAATCATTTAATTAATCATGTAATATTTTGATGTGAAAATGATTCACGTAATATTTTCCTTTGGAAAATCCAGACATATTTTAGAACCTGTTTTTCTCAATGAACTGTTATTTTTAAGGCCTTGATTTAATAAGCTTTCCAAATTATTTATCTTCAGAAGTCACTGTTAAAGTCTATGAGAATAATTGTAGATACATTTATTTGGAAACATTTTCTAACAGTTTTGAATCATTCGGAAAGCTTATTAAATCAAGGTCTATAGTGGTGGGAGCAACATATTGAATCCCCAATGACAGGAGTAACGGCTAAACTAAACATCAGAAAGATCAGCTTGCAACATCACTTTCTGCCACAAAGTGGCAGCAACATACCACATATACATAAGTGTTGGTTACTGTGTGATGCTTCGTTATTTTACTTGCCATTCGAGTTTCTGCTAAAGTAAAATTTTTCATAAGTTCTTCTAAATTTTCTGATCCTAATAGTGAGGTGATTTTTTTTTTACTAACTTAACTGATAGAATTAGCATAAAACGTCTACAATGGCTAAGCATCAACGGAATTCTAGTTCGCATACAGTGAATCAGCTAAGCTAAGATTCTCTGTCACTGTGCTATATAAGAGAACTTTCACGGCAGGTTATGGTTTTAAGGGGAGCGCTGACAACGTGTTGTTTGCAATATTTATTTTCAAATGTTTTTTATTTTTAAAAAAAAAATTGTTCAATAACAATAATGACAATAACATCGCATAAATTACAAATTAACTTAACAAAAATTTAAATTAAAATTAAAAAAATATAACTGGGGAATACAATGAATATATCTTTCCAGTATTAATTACATTTATATATGAAATTATTGTTTGGAATATTTCCATGTTTCTGTTGTAGCACTGTAGTTTGTCGCTATATAAAATTATCTAATTTTTGGGATAAATCTTACTTGCCTCAGGGATATTCAGAATAATCTGCTTTCTCTTCACAGTTTATACGGGATGTTTTACTTTTATTTCTAACATTTGGTGAAGTATATAGAGGACCATATCGTTTGAGCGGCAGCATATGCATATCATACCACTACTTAGTTCTGGCGAGTCATTTCAGAATGAAAATAAAAAGAACAAGAAAGCTGAAAATGTTTGGTTTTTAATTTTGTGTTTATTCATTTATTGTATTTATTTCTTATCTCCATAAAACAGGAATTCTCATTAAAGATAACTCTCACTAACTCGTGTTAAAAATGAAAATACCACTACTATTTACTCCCCTTTCTCCCTCCAATGTATTTGCAGTTCATCACTCTAATGTTACAGCATAACTAATATTAAAAAATAAGTAATATACAAAGTAGATGTGATAGGTTGTAGCATATGTTATTCTACTTTGCAAAGTTATAATGTTCATAGCTTTTAAATTTAGAATCTATTATCTCCTGCACTGTTAATAGCTTGCTAGACCTTACAGAAGCAACCTCCTGTGTGGTTCAATTTACAGAGGAGGAGATAAAAAAACCTCTAAAGCAAGTTAAAATCTGCTTGAAAATAAAAACAAGATACAACCTTTTTTTTTTTCATGCCTTGCTGGCTGTGTGAGTCACAGCCAGGGGAGATGTGGCTAGGGCTGCATAAACAGAAAACATAATTTAACTCCTAAATGGTGAAGATGGATATCTTTTTTTCCCTGCACATTTTTTTTCCTTTTTTTTAAATCGGGTCCATTTTTTTTATTTAAAAGTTCGATATGACCTTATGAGTTTTATTTGGGCTTTTTTAGTACTGAAAAAAGAAGATGGAACAAAAAGGATGTCTAATGGTAAGTCTTATTTTTTTTTTATTTTACAGCTATTAGTTTATTGCCCCCACACCTCAAATATTATTAGGGTATTAGGTAGGTATTCTTTTATTGGGGAAGGGTGTGGCAAGGGGCTTGGGGACCCCTAGTTGGAGGGGGGATCATTTTTATTATTAGCCCCTACTTGCCGCCAGTGGAAGGGACTGGAGGGGGACAACAGGTGAGACAATAAGTCAGGGGACAATAAGTCAGCCCCAATTATTGTTAAGGGCCCTCACCAGTTACCAATGTGTGGGGGTTGTGGGGGTACTATAGGTCTCCCTATTATTATTGAGGGCCCCCTGTTCCATTTATTTAACAGACCTCTCCCAATGGCTGGAGGGGGGCCACTCGGTCAACTGTTTAGTTTAATAGCCCCCATTTGCAGAAAGTTCCCCCCAGTTGATTATTTAAATAGGTGCCCAACCATGAGGGCATGGGGGACCTTTGCCTGATCCCCCTTTATTGGATTAGCGACTGGGCAGCAATACCCGTCTAGTTACTAGGCTGTTTTTATAACAGTAAGTAGCCACTTTAGTAGACATGCCCCTACTCAAACACAGCAGGTACGGACAGGAGGGAGGGTTTTACAAATACTAAGTATTATATTACACAGCATTAGTATAGTTGTCTGAAAAAAAACTAAATTTCAAAACGCCCTTTCTTTTCAAAATGTTGGTCTTTAACCCCTTAGTGACCAGGCCATTTTTCAATTGTATTACCGTTAAGGACCAGGGCTCTTTTTACATTTCTGCAGTGGTTGTGTTTAGATGCAATTTGCCTCTTACACATTTACTGTACCCATACATATTATATACCATTTTTCTCGCTATTAAATGTTCATTCTAAAGATACCATCATTTTCATCATATCATATAATTTACTAGAATAAAAAAAGTAAAATATGATAAAAAAACAAACAAAAAAAAACACAGCTGGCCATCATGCACCCATGTCCCAGTTGGAACATGTCTGAAGCCGACCAATGTAATTCACCTCCGTCAAACTGTATGTTTTTGAAAAGTACACACCTTAGGGCATTTCACATGGTGGCATTTGAACACTTTACATGCACTAATTCTACCACCAGTCTCTGTCAAACGTTTTTGTGGTGTTATTTTTCACTCACACATTCTACTTTGTGCATAGATTCTAAGCTCCTGTTAGGTGTTACTGCCAAAGGACACCCAAATATGTACTTGGCATCATCTCCCGAGTACAGCGATAACACTCATGCATACGTTTGTCGGGTTCACTGGGGGGGTGCAAAGCGAAATGTCTGATATGCGTTTTTCAAATTTTATATATCTTGTTTGCCTATCTTGCTTTTGAGGGCCTTATCAGATATCCCAATGTATTTTCTTGCAATGAGCGTGCATATATTTGAAAAGTTTACACCCCACAGTAGTTGAAGAACGTGTGTGGAGGTAACTGTTCAATCCTCAATTTTACACACGCACACCGCTTTTTGACTGTGATTTAGGAGAGCCCGCTGTTGGTTTTTGCAAGAACACACCCCGGGTTGTTTTCTGCGAGGCCTCCTAAGGACACCCATGCCCCCCCATGCATAGGTCTGCCAGGATTTGGGGAAGGTACGGTAACAATTGAATGACTTGCCATTTGAGTTGAAATTGAGAGTATGTCTTCTGATAGGCCTATCTTTAGCTTGGGGCTTATCACATACCCCAGTTTTATATATCGCCACAAAAGGGTACATACTTGAAACGTAGACACCCCGAGGTATTGCATGTATGTGGAGTGCTTTGATGCAACTTTTTTTTAGCCAGACAAAAGATAAAACAAGTTGAAGAACGTGTGTGGAGGTAACTGTTCAATCCTCAATTTTACACACGCACACCGCTATTTGACTGTGATTTAGGAGAGCCCGCTGTTGGTTATTGCAAGAACACACCCCGGGTTGTTTTCTGCGAGGCCTCCTAAGGACACCCATGCCCCCCCCATGCATAGGTCTGCCAGGATTTGGGGAAGGTACGGTAACAATTGAATGACTTGCCATTTGAGTTGAAATTGAGAGTATGTCTTCTGATAGGCCTATCTTTAGCTTGGGGCTTATCACATACCCCAGTTTTATATATCGCCACAAAAGGGTACATACTTGAAACGTAGACACCCCGAGGTATTGCATGTATGTGGAGTGCTTTGATGCAACTTTTTTTTAGCCAGAAAAAAGATAAAACAAGTTGAAGAACGTGTGTGGAGGTAACTGTTCAATCCTCAATTTTACACACGCACACCGCTATTTGACTGTGATTTAGGAGAGCCCGCTGTTGGTTATTGCAAGAACACACCCCGGGTTGTTTTCTGCAAGGCCTCCTAAGGACACCCATGCCCCCCCATGCATAGGTCTGCCAGGATTTGGGGAAGGTACGGTTACAATTGAATGACTTGCCATTTGAGTTGAAATTGAGAATGTCTTCTGATAGGCCTATCTTTAGCTTGGGGCTTATCACATACCCCAGTTTTATATATAGCCACAAAAGGGTACATACTTGAAACGTAGACACGCACACCGCTTTTTGACTGTGGAACACACCCCGGGTTTATCACGCTAACAGACACACACACACACAGAAAAGGTGCCATACCGGACCTTAGAGTGGCCGGGCTAAGCACACACAGAATAGTCAGGAGACAAGCCGAGTCAGGGGAACCAGAAAACAGAATAACGAGAAACAAGCCGAGGTCAAAGGGTAGGAGAAAGTCACAAAGTCAGTTTAACAAGCCAGAGAGTACGTAACCACAAATCACAAGTTCAGAATCAATACTATACAGCAAAGACCACAACAGGGCAGGGAGGAACAGGAAAGGTGAGTATAAATACCCTAGGTTAAATTCTGATTGGATAACTTCCAATCAGAATTAACAATCACATGTGGGAGATATCTAAGCCTCCCACTGTGATTGTGGTACTGTTGCTTTAACGCCGGGTCACTCACGTGACCCCGGCGTTTGCATAAATCAACGACCTTCCAGTGTGCAGCGTTATACATGCTGCCGCTGGGAGGCGTGACGGATGCGAGCGGCGAGCGGCGGAGAGGAGACGCCGCTCGCCGACAGGTAGGAGGAGGGTTGTTTTCTGCGAGGCCTCCTAAGGACACCCATGCCCCCCATGCACGGGGTAAATGTAACAACCCCCCCCCCCCCCAAAGAAAAAGACACCAAAAAAAAAAACTGAACGGCAAAAAATAAATTAAAAATGGGCCAGCGTGTGGTATCGTTTGAAACAGTCTCCAATGCAGAGTCCAGGCTGCCCAGGGCAATCAGGACAGTAATATACACTGTCTTTTCTCTGCCCCCTCTTAGAACAGACCCTGCATCTTTTTTGGGGATTCTGTTTTGCCGCAGTAGGGGGAATTTTAAAAATAAAATGTGTAGCCCCAACTCTGCTCTCTCCCATCACTGCCCGGGGAGCAGGTGCATCACGGTACAAAATCCCCGAAATGATCTGGAGCTGAAACTGTAAAAATCTCAGTTGCGTCCCGGGGTTTGCTTTTTTGAACAACAAGAAAGCATTGTGGGTTGCAATCTGCATTAGGTAGATTGCAACCTTTTTGTACCAGGCCCTTGTCTTTCGTATAACTAGTTAGGGCTGCAGCAGCTGATCTGCCAGATCAACCCCACCCATATGACGGCTATAGGCATTGATGCACACTGGCTTCCTCGTTCTCTCAGCTCTGCCACGTACAGGGACCTCCACAGTCCCCTCAGTGTGGATGGTGGTAAGAAGGTACACATCCTTCTTGTCTCTGTACTTAACTGCCAACAGCTCCTCTTGGCGCAGAGCTGAGGTCTCCCCCCTCCGTAGCCGGGTGCGTGCAAGTTGTCCTGGGAAACCTGTGCTGTTCTTTTTAATTGTGCCGCAAGCTACTGTATCAAAAGAGTACAGTAGCTTGAACAAAGGGACACTTGTATAAAAATTGTCAGTATACAAGTGGTACCCTTTGTTCATCAGGGGGAATATCAGGTCCCAGACAATCTTGCCACTGGTTCCCATATGTTCTGGGCAATCTGGAGGGTCAAGGTGGCTATCCTTTCCCTCGTACACCCGGAAGGCCTGAGTATACCCAGTCTCGCTATCACAGAGCTTATACATCTTTACACCATACCTAGAACGCTTGGAAGGAACATACTGCTTGAATCCCAGCCTTCCCTTATACTTCATCAGGGATTCATCCACGCATATATTCCTTCCAGGTGTATAAGCCTCTGCAAACCTGGCAGCAAAGTGGGTAATCAGGGGGCGGATTTTATACAGCCTGTCAAACTGGGGATGCTCCCTAGGGGGACACAGGCTGTTGTCGCTGAAGTGCATGAAATGCAGAATCATTTCATACCTCTTCCTCGACATACATTGGGAGTAAATGGGGGTAGAGCAGATGGGGCTACTGCTCCAGTAGGAGCGGATGGAGGGCTTCTTTATGATGCCCATCAGCATAGTCAATGCCCAGAATCTTTTAAATTCTGGCACATCGATGGTGGCCCATTGCTGCTTTGCCAAAAAAGAGTCCGGTTTTGTAGCTCAGAATTGATGGGCATATAAATTAGTTTGGGCGACAATGTTCCCCAATACATCATCGCCCAGAAACACCTCCTTAAACTGCTGAGGGCTAAATCCTGTGACATCCAAATTAATGCCAGGATTTGCAGTAAAGGATGGGATGTCTGGCCTCTGGTTATGAGGCACTACCCACTCCTCAGCAGTTCTGCCAGCTGGAGCAGCACGTCTCCTTCTGGCAGGGGGACTAGCAGGCACAGATACAACATCACCAGATACATCACTAGCAGTAGACACTGTATCGAGTGATGATGTATCTGAGCACCTGGCAGGGTCAAAATCAGGGTCAGAGTCTGACATAGACGCGTCAGACTCTAGCGCAAGGGTGGCATATGACTGCTCAGCGCGGGTTGTCTTCCGTGACCCGTGTGCCATGATCACAATTGCTTTACTTAGTGACCTGTCACAAAAAAAAATAAAAAATAACCCCTGAAAAAATGAACAGACAGCAAAATAAGTGATGCTGTGCAAGAGCCTGTGATCTGTATAGTGATCACTGGCAGGGCAGGGGTTAATCGTTCTGAAAAGAGCTTTTGGGTCTCAAAAAAGATCACAAAAAATGAACCCCTAAAAAAAAAAAGGCAGAAAAGATCTGCTGTGCAAGAGCCAGTGATTATAGTGATCACTGGCAAGACAGGGGTTAATGGCTCTGAAAAGAGCCTTTGGGTCTCAAGATTTTTTACAAATCCCTACCTATAAATACCTAAATCTCTCTAGCTAAACCACAGATCTCTCTCTCTCTCACACTAAAACACAAGTGAAGAGAGGGAGGCAGATCCACACTAATCAGAGAAATGGGGAACACACTTGGGATGAAATTGCTAATGGGGCAAGCTGTGATTGTATGACTCCAGCCTGCCCCTTATGATGCGGCATGCTAGGGACGCCCCCAGAAGCCCCATGATTCACTGCCTTTCGAAAAAAAAGGGGGGGGAGTTAATATTGATCATTTTATTTATTTTATATTTATTTTTTTATATATATTATTTTATATGCACGGAGTGCCAGGACCCCTCAAGGCACTCATCACATGCAGTACATCACTGCTATACTATCAGAGCTTCCAGAGCTCAAAATAGGTGCAGACGTACCAGGTACGTCCAAGGTCATTATGGACTGTTTTCTGCCAGACGTACCTGATACGTCCGCAGTCGGGAAGGGGTTAAAGGGCCACTATAGTGCCAGGAAAACATACTCGTTTTCCTAGGTTTACAGGGTCTATAGGTCCCCCCCACCCCCGCCGGGCTCTAGGGAGTGGAAGGGGTTAAATTTACCTATTTTTCCAGCGCCGGGCGGGGGACTCTCCTCCTCCTCTCCTCCTCCTTATAGTCGTCATCGACTGAATGCGCATGCGCGCCACGAGCCTGGCGTATTCTCACTGAAAATCACAGTGAGAAGCAGGGAAGCGCCTCTAGTGGCTGTCAATGAGACAGCCACTAGAGGCTGGATTAACCCTATTATAAACATAGCAGTTTCTCTGAAACTGCTATGTTTATAGAAGAAAGGGTTAATCCTAGAGGGACCTGGCACCCAGACCACTTCATTAAGCTGAAGTGGTCTGGGTGCCGAAAGTGGTCCTTTAAACTTCTTAGTAGCTTGCTCCCAAAAACGTGTGGGATTACCAAAAAGGAGCTATCTACTAAACAGCTCCCTAAATTGCTGAGCTGATCCTAGGGGGCGGGGGGTACAGACTGCCCAGGTGCTCTGTAGCTAGGCAGGGTGTGCAGCACTAAGCTGGATATATCGGGAGGGGCGGAGAATAGCGCTGCACACCCTGCCTAGCTACAAACTGCTTCAGGATCCACTCTGCTAATTTGGTACACTTAAATATCGTAATCCCATAAGGGTACCAATTTAGGGCAATTTAAGGGTACCAAAATAGCCGGAAGATGCAGCCATGGCATGCCTCAGAATTTAATTCCACTAAATTAAATTCCTAAATGAAAATAATGGCAGCATTTCATCTAAAAACAAATGAACAAATAGACAAAACTTGTTTTGGACAAAACTGAATTTATTTCAGCCAAATTGTATTCAGACACAATGAGAATTTTAGCAGTCTAGTTTGTACCTACCAAAAGCAGTGCAAGGAAGCATAACCAGTTAACCAACATCAGGGTCATGGGAACCCAAGGCTCATTGATGCATATGGAGAGTGAAGCCTAGTCCATCTGGTCCAATCAAACAGCAGGGCTACTGTAGCTCAAATTGCTGACAAACTTAATGCTGGACATAATAGAAAGATGTCAGAACACACATTGCATTGCAGTCCACCGCCGAAAGTGCCTTTAATGGGGACCATGGAGCTATGGAAGAAGGTTGCCTGGTCTGATGAATAACATTTTCTTTTAAATCAGGTGTATTGCCGCATGCATGTGAGTCATTTACCTGGGGAAGAGATGACAGCAGGATGCACTATAGGGAAAAGGCAGGCCGGCGGAAGCAGTGTTAAGCTCTGGGCAATGCTTTGCTGGGAAACGTTGGGTCCTGGCATTCGTGTGGATGTTACTTAGACACGTACCACCTACCTAGAGGTGGTTGCAAACCGAGTACACCCCTTCATAGCAATGTTCCCTGATGGCAGTGGCCTCTTTCAGTAGGATAATGCACCCTGCAAAAATTATTCAGGAGTGGTTTAAGGAAGAAGAAGTTCAAGCCTTGGCCTCCAAATTCCCCAGGTCTCAATCTGATTGAGCATCTGTGGGATGTGCTCCATGGAGGCCCCACTTTGCAACTTGAAGGACTTAAAGGATCTGCTGCTGATGTCTTGGTGCCAGATACCACAGGACACGTTCAGAGGTCTTGTGGAGTCCATGCCTCAACACATGAGAGCTGTTTTGTCAGCATGAGGGGGAACCTACACGATATTAGGCACAGGGTTATAATGTTGTGGCTGACCAATGATATAAACTGCTTAGCTTTTGCCCAAATCTGTCTCTTTATGAAGAGTACAATGAAGAAAACAAGTATTTATATGCGTAGTTATTTATTTATTTACTTGTTACATATAACAAGAGAAATCCTATTACACCGTTATATCAGATGAATTTATATGTCCTTGTAAAGGTGTATTAAAAGACAGACAGATAATTATCAACTTTTCATCAATAAAATCTATTGGACCTTCCTTTGTAACTTATCTAGAAACAAGATAAAAAATAGTTCTGGTGCAGTGGAGATTTTAATCACACACAGGAGGCTCATGCAGGTTTTAGCAGCCTACAAACAGAGCAGGAGATAAAAAAAATTCTAAAGTAAACAGACTGTGCTATAAAACAAAGTTTAAACATTAGATCTGTCTTTACGTGAAGATTTTTATAATGGCTGTGTTAAGTCACAAGCAAGGGCTGTATAAACAAATTGATTTAACTCAGTTGTTTTGGCGCCTTTTACGTTTATAAATGCTTTCTGATTATCAGTTGGCCTTTGTAATTACTGATATATCTGTTCTAAAATTAAGTAGGAAGGAATGTAGATTAGCATATAAATGCTGTAAGCATTGAAACGTACCCCCATTTTATTTCTCATTGTAGAGAAGGTAAAGTAGAATTTTAAAGGTGCTAAATTTAGATATTGAACTTTTAAACTTGGAAGCAGTTAAGTGCTCACATCTAAACAAAATTCCTGCGATGCAATGTCAGTGGCTGTGTTAAAATAAATGGTATTTATTTTTATTTATTTTAGAGTAGAGTAGAGTGTAATATTGCAAATCTCTCAGGTACTTAAAGCAGCTCTGTCACTAGTGTGTTATTTGCATAGTTTGAGGTGACGAGTCCACTTCTTTGGGATTTGATATTTAAAAAAAAATGCAAACCATTTAGTTTTTTAAATTTACATTGTATACCTCATTATCCAGGAACTGCCACAGGGTACCTTTTATTTTAACGCCCACGGTATCGTAGGGCACTGCAAGGAATGATGGAGACCTGTGCTTGTACTATATTTGTACTCAACTGTGCATGTTTTATCTCGGAGCAATATTGGCAGAAGACTTGCACTTCTCACCTGAGAAAATATTTTTAGATTGTTTACCGGTGTAAGGGAATGAATAACTGTCATGTTCAGAGAATTGTGCTTTAAATTCAAGGTGTTTCCCTCAAGATTTGTGACTAATACAAAGAGATAAAATCTAAAGAACTTTCTTCTAACGGAAATGCATTTTTTTTTAATTCTGAATTCCCCAGTGATTACCGTAATCACTGTTTCCGACATAGCCTCCTATTCTCGTTGGGATCTGTTAACTAAACAGCAAGTTATGGTGAGTTAAAACCCAGCTTACTATGTTTAGATCAAAATAATTGAGAAAAACAAATATCTCCGAACCATCTGTATCTCATTTGCAGCTATTTAGATCCAATCCCATGAAGTTTTTTTTTTTTTTTAATATATATATATAGAATTCTGTATTTTCATTTTCATCAGTAGAGAGAGAAATACAATAATTTGCGAAAAGGGAAGAGGGATAAGTTTTTGACTGTAAAGAGGTCAATATATATACGTTTGTGAGTAACAAATATCTCAATATGCTGCAAACATCAGCTTCATTGGAGTGAATGCATCAATCAGCAATTGTTTATTAAAAAAAAAAGGGGGGGGGGGGTGCAGGGAAGCAGCGCCTTTAACAAAGTCTTCAATTAACATAATATGGGGAAAAAGAGGAGAAAAACGAAATATGGGTTAGTATTATATGGTGTAATATTACTTCACTCGGGGCTGGATTGCAGATAATTTAAATACTTTGTTTTTGCACAATAAATACCCCCCACCCGTGCTCCTCAAAAAGTTATATGAATTAATCTCGGCTCATAGCCAGGGCCCTCTTTTGTATTAGTCTGTTTATAATATCTGTTTATAATGTATTTTCCGCACTTATACTGCGCTGCAGAATATGTTGGAACTTTATAAAAGCCAGTAATAATATTATTAATAATAAATAAGACATACCAACTAAGTATTTTTTCGGTGTTGTTTAATTATTATTCTTTAAAGTCAGGTTATGTGACTTGCACTAACAGGAAAATATTATTCTATAAACAAAACATGCTTATTTTCTGGTGAAAGGAGTGGTGTTACATACATTTCCATCGAAACAATGAGGAAATTGAGTGAGAATTAAGAACACACTGAGTCACATATTGAGTGGTTAAACAGGTTTAAAATGATATACTTGCTTCCTTTATGATAATGAACTAGTGGTGAGTGCCAATATTTTTGACCTGAGTTCACTTTTGGTCTGGGAGGCAGGCTATAAGAAATACCACAATCTAGGGCAGTAAATCTGTGAAGCACCTTCGGGAGGCATCCCTTGAGGCTTATGCAATGTTTGGGTGCAGTGGATGCTTTGTGGGGTTGCATATGCATTCATGTGGGCTGTACGTATTGTGTATGTTATGTATGTACGTGGGATGTGTGCGGTGTTATGTAAGTGTATATTGGATTGCATGTATGTTGAATATTACATTGCGGTTTGTAGTTATGTGTGTGTGCGTGTGCACATCTGTGTGTGTGGAGTGTTTGGCTTGTAAGGTTTTGTGTGTAAATGTGTTCTGTTTGCATTATGTGTGCATATTTGTCGGGGGCTGCCTGTGGTGTTGTGTGTATGTGGGATGTCTGTGGTGTTGTAAGAGGGGCTGTCTGTGGTGTTGTTTGTATGTGGGATGTCTGTGGTGTTGTGCGTATGTGGGATGTCTGTGGTGTTGTGTGTATGTAGGATGTCTGTGGTGTTGTAAGAGGGGCTGTCTGTGATGTTGTAAGAGGGGCTGTCTGTACTGTTATATGTATGTTGTGTGTGGTGTTTTTTGCATGAGAGTTGGGGTGGGGACTCTTTACTAAAAACAAACTTGTTATAAACATATTAACTTATTTTTGCCCCCCTCTCTTGCTTTCCTTTGGCCAGGGAGGGGAGCATGAATCCTCATTAATCCCTGGTGGTCCCGTGCTGCAACTCACAGTCTACATTTTCCATGGGTGCAGACGCTTCCTTCACTCCGTTACATTGTTTTACAAGTGAGTCAGAACATGCCATGGTAACCTGCGGCAATGCTCTGCCATGCACAGGGCACTCTGGGTCAGCTGAGGAAATCCTCTGTTCTCTGTATCTGGTTCTCCGTACCCTGCTCCTCTGCCCTAGGGACAGCATTTGGTATTCAGTAACATTGGAATGTATATGATTGTAATGTGTGAGAAAATAACTACTTTCCATAGATATAAAATAGATCAGGTAAGTACTGTGCTATTTACAGTTCTTGTAACTGATAATATGGTGTTATATAAAGCTTTCTTTAACCCCTTTACCACCAACCAATGTTTGTCTGAAAATGTTCCTCTGCAGCTGGTACTCATTCCTGGACTACAACTTAAGGTAAGTGAGGCTTTATGGCAATGGGTGTCCAACCGTTTGGCCTCCCTGGGCCGCATTGAGCAAAGTGGAATTGTCGTGCCCCATAAATTAAGTATATAATATAGGTAGTGGATAATGGTAATAAAACTTTAAAACCCTTTCACTAATTTTGATATTTCAGTTGTTTAGTAGATGTAACGGACCGTTTCAGCATATGAGGGGTTAAAATCCGTTTAGGCGATAATCCCCTTTTCTCAGAAAGGCACAGCTACTGCAGAACATAAAAACTCACGAACTAGATACAGGCGAATGCATCAAACTCCCGAACTGCATACCAGGGAATAAGATAGCACTCCAAGCTGGAACCTCACGAATAGCTGCTAGCAGATGAATAGGAAAAGCAGACATCAGCTTACACTCCTAGCAGTCAATCTCCAACAGCATACAGTGAATCCCCCCAAGAACGAGACAAGGCTCCGTGTTGAAGGTCAAGCAGTGGTCTGAGGTGCTGGGGCACCCAGCCTGGTTTTTATTACATGAGTACACATACAGGCCACACCCAGGGGGAGGCATAAAATAACCAATGACATTGATGTTACATCCCACACATCCCCTCCCCTTAGTGTGACACATAATCCCATTATGCATACAGTTCAAAATATACTTTTACACAACTTTCATAACTTTAAAACCATACATCAAATTCACATAAAAATACATATTCACAATCAATCCATTCGGGGGAACAACATACTCAAAAATTGCATGAATCAGTCCAGGGGTTCAAAAGTTAATAAAAGTATCTTTTGGGCCCTGGCTTGCAGCATGGCAAAATCTGGCTCAAACAGAAGAAAAACATCCCCACAATGCATCCCGGTTTCCTCCCTTCTGCCCTGGAGATAATTGGAGAAGTAATCCAATTATCCAGGACTAGAGGCAGACTCCATTAACCACATGGTTGCAAAACGACATAAAACACTTTAAAATACATAAAGTCACATTTTACACATAACACACAGACATTTCACATATCCCCAGATAGCTCAGGTCTGAGTGCACATTATTAGGTGAACGGCACTCAGACCAACCGAATACAGTTTAATCGCCATAGAGCCAAAGTCTTTAATCACACGAATAGGCTCCATGGCATAGCTATCTGGGTTACCACAGCTCACACAGGGCAAGTACCAAATGACCCCACTGTATGTAAAGGGCCAGAATGAGTGACATACACTCTGGTATGGCCGAATACTGTTTTTAAGGGGCCCAATCTCCCAGGGCCATAGTCCAAAGGCAGCAGGCGGGCAATCAGGCTCCTCCAAAACAATGTGGCGAGATTGGTTCCGTCACAGTAGATAACTCCCTTGTTTTTTATCCTTTTGTTGGATTGCCATATTTAAGGATATCAAATTAGGGATCTATCAGACCTATGCACACAATAATATACATATACCCACACACAATCACTGACCTACACACACACATAAAATGACAGACCTATACACACACAACCACATACATACAAACACATAATCATAGATATCCATACACTGTATCTTGAGGCCTGCCCTCACTGTATCTTGAGGCCTGCCCTCACTGTATCTTGAGGCCTGCCCTCACTGTATCCTGAGTCCTGCTCTCTCTTATCCTGAGGCCTGCTCTCTCTTATCATGAGGCCTGCTCTCTCTCTCTGTATCCTGAGTCCTGCTCCCTATTATCCTGATGCCTGCCCTCACTGTATCCTGAGCGCTGCTCTTGCTTATACAGAGTGCTGTTCTCTCTGTCTCTTATCCTGAGGCCTGCCCTCACTGTATCCTAAGGCCCGCTCTCTCCGTATCCTGAGTCTTGCGCTCTCTTTTTGTATCCTGAGTCCTGCTCTCTCACACTCTCTCCTGAGTCCTGCTCAGTATACACACATTGCTATACACACACACTCAGAGTCTCAGACACAGTATAGACAATGACACATTGCTATACACACACACACACACAGACACAGTATACACACAATGCCACATTGCTATACACACACACACTCAGACACAGTATACACACAATGTCACATTGCTATACACACACTCAGAGTCTCAGACACAGTATAGACAATGGCACATTGCTATACACTCACACTCAGGCACGGAATGCACACACTGCCACACATTTAGTATATACATTGACACACACTGCTACACACACAGATACAATATACACAAACAACTGTTAAATGCACAGTCAGACATAGTGCATTCATTGTAGTATCTTGAAGTTTTTCCTTTTATGTCACACCCTATGATGTTATGTATTTATTATTTGTGCAAATTAGCAGAGTTGTGGCTTTATTTTCCTGGAAAGGTGGCAACTCTAGTATCAGTCAGCAGATTGTTCTCTCTCATCATATGCCAAGCACGTACAACTATACTACAAGGAGAGCTGCACATTGTGCTGATTCCAGCTGCAGCAGTGAAAGGGTTAATTTTACTGGCAGCACTAACCTAGTGAGACCTTATACATGATCCACTATGAACGGCATTTCTGCCAACAAATGTTTTTTGAGTCTCTGAAACTGCAACTCCATTTAGTTACAAGTCTCTCGCTCCAGGCAGAATCGTTTACCAATTGATATTGCGTCTAAGTTAGTGAATAGCATGATTGGCTTAAAGGGGCACTATAGTCATCAAAACACATTTAGCTTAATGAAGCAGTTTTGGTGTATAGGTCATGCCCCTGCAGTCTCACTGCTCAATTCTCTGTCATGTAGGTGTTAAATCAACTTATGAAGGTTGTATTATTTTCTAATATTAGAGATTGTGTTTATTATTATTAATTTATTATCACTAATAACAAAAACTGTTACTGTGTATCATGGGAAATATAATTTGCACCAAAGGTTAACCATCTCCTTGGTAGCTCTTTGCTCTCTGTATGCTTTGACTACTTATAGCAGAATCTAGTGCATTTAGTTTGATATTTCGCCATAGTTTCCAAAAAATACAAAAGTAGTTTGTTTGTTTCAAAACCTTTTAATAGTGATACCAGCTCTTATAAAAGGTATAGCGGTAACAAAATGTAATTATACATTATTAAAATGATATTTAAAAATTTGTGCGCATGATAATGTATCAACTATACAGAATACTTTAGCACATTGTAGTTACGTACAATGTTATTAACACTGCCATAGTGCCAACATTGACCTCAGTGCTGTACAATTACATTTAAAAAAAATTCAGACGTAAAATCATAATTAGCATCACATTCAAAAAACATTTGTCAAATAGAGGTAGAAATAGTTTAACCATAAAAAATAGCAAAAACATATAAAAACAATTATTGAAAAAATATATAAAATAACAATTAAAAAACAGATTATACATGATGATACTTTAACTGCAAAATATAAATTAGAAACACCTTGAAGTTTAATATAAAAACTCATTAAAATTTCACAACAGAGAGGAAAACAGAATCCAGCTGCATCTCTCAACATGTTAACATTTTTAATTTAATTATTTATACTGTTGTATCTGAAACAAAAAATATTAAAAATGCTGCATGCGCTGTGTATCATTTTGTGGAGAAGAGAAAAACAGCGAACATTGACGTGGTAAAATTAATGCGAACTATTGTGGCCTTGAAAAATAAATGATTAAGTCATATTAAGCCTAATCTATCTTCAATTATTATAGAATGAAGCACAATATATTAACCAGTTACAGAGGTTTTAATCACTGCATTATGATTACTGAGACTAACTGGACCTCTGAACCATTTAACACAGTAAACATGTGTCTGTAAACACAGAATAATTCCATTACTTGGGTTATTTTGAGCAGCTAAAAGGACATTTTATTTCCAAAATAAATATATCAAACCATAATAAAAGGTAAAAACAGCAAAATGTAAACAAACAGTATAAACACGTCCATAGTATGTCAGAAATGTCCATGCAATGTCCATGGGAGTTGACATTTCAAGTAAGTCCAGGTTTCAACAAACCAAATGTGGAAAAAAAAAAAAGGATATTCTGAGGAATCGTGCAAATGTTGTATCGTTGGATGACTGAATTTCTTAGGAGTACAAAGTCAACAACATCCACTGTGGGTAAGTAGAGGAGACAATGTGTTAACCAGTTTTTATTTTTTAACAGAACCAAAAAGACTCCACAGCAAGTTACATTAAACAAAGACTAATTCAGACTTCAGAGAGTTTGCCCTAATCTCAAACATTGCGGTGCACCTTTCATAAAAGGAAGTCTGTTCTATTGTAAAAAACAAACAAAAAACTATGTTAATATTTCTTAAAACGTTAAAGCTGCCAGTGTGTCTAAGACAGATTACATGGGTCAGTAGTCATTCTGAGAGGTTATGTGCCGGAGGATCTCACTTGATTTCAGTTGACAATTTCACCCAAGTGTGGCCTTCATTTCAGTATGCTGTCACTTTTAGCAAATACTAGAATAACTGAATGTTCCAAAAAAACAAAACAATCAACTGTGATTGTTTTTATTTTACAACTCAAATTATCTTCTGAAAACCTTAGCTACAAACAAGCTAAAATATATCAAGTGCAACCAGGGCCGCCATCAGGGCATGACAACCGAAACGGTTGTCATGGGCCCGGCGGTCCTGGGGGGCCCGGACTGCTCAGGTCGTCCGGGCCCCACATTCAGTGGGAACATACCGGGTCGCAGGGGGCCCTGCGGCCCCGGTATGTTCCCACTGGGCCAGCCTCTTCTCCTGGGGGGCCCAGCAGCCGGTCACCTCAGGGCCCCCCAGAGGCTGGCCCTGCTGACACCCGGCGGGCGCGCGAGGGAGCACTCTCCTCTGAGTACTTCCTCTTCAGCTCCCTCGCACACCGTACTGATGCCGGAGCCGGAAGATGACGTCATCTTCCGGCTCCGGCATCAGTACGCGGCGCGCAAGGGAGCTGAAGAGGAAGTACTCAGAGGAGAGTGCTCCCTCGCGCGCCCGCCGGGTCACCGGGCGTCAGGAAATTTGAGTGGGTGGGGGTGGCGGGGGGGAATTTGGATGAGTGGGGGGGAGAGGGAAGGCAGGAAATTTGAGGGAGGGAGGAAATTTGAGGGGGTGGGGTGAGAGGGAGGAAATTTGAGGGGGTGGGGGTGGGGGAATTTGAATGAGTGGGGGGGAGGGAAGGCAGGAAATTTGAGGGAGGGGGGGAGGGAGGAAATATGAATGAGTGGGGGGGAGAGGGAGGGAAGGGAGGACATTTGAGGGGGTGG
The DNA here is from genome assembly GCF_036172605.1 of Pelobates fuscus. Classification (NCBI taxonomy): domain Eukaryota; kingdom Metazoa; phylum Chordata; class Amphibia; order Anura; family Pelobatidae; genus Pelobates; species Pelobates fuscus. Next base: position 431,775,758 of record NC_086318.1, read on the forward strand.
GGGTGGGGGAATTTGAATGAGTGGGGGGGAGGGAAGGCAGGAAATTTGAGGGAGGGGGGGAGGGAGGAAATATGAATGAGTGGGGGGGGGAGGAAATTTGAATGAGTGGGGGGAGAGGGAGGGAAGGGAGGACATTTGAGGAGTGGGGGGGAGAGGGAGGAAATTTGGGGGGAGAGGAAGGGAGGACATTTGATGGGGGGAGAGGAAGGAAATTTGGGGGGGAGAGGAAGGAAATTTGGGGGGGGAGAGGAAGGAAATTTGGGGGGGGAGAGGAAGGAAATTTGGGGGGGGAGAGGAAGGAAATTTGGGGGGGAGAGGAAGGAAATTTGAGGGAGGGGAGGGAGAGGTAGGAATTTGAGGGGGGAGAGGAAGGGAGGAAATTTGAGGGAGGGGGAGAGGAAGGGAGGAAATTTGAGGGAGGCGGAGAGGAAGGGAGGAAATTTGAGGGAGGGGGAGAGGAAGGGAGGACATTTGAGGGGGGGAGAGGAAGGGAGGACATTTGAGGGGGGGGAGGAAGGAAATTTGAGGGAGGGGGGAGAGGAAGGAAATTTGAGGGAGGGGGGAGAGGAAGGAAATTTGAGGGGGGGGGGAGAGGAAGGAAATTTGAGGGGGGGGGAGAGGAAGGAAATTTGAGGGAGGGGGGAGAGGAAGGAAATTTGAGGGAGGGGGAGAGGAAGGAAATTTGAGGGGGGAGGGAGGAAGGAAATTTGAGGGGGGAGGGAGGAAGGAAATTGGAGGGGGAGAAGGAAGGAAATTGGAGGGGGGAGAAGGCAATGAGAGGGAGGGGGGGGAGAAGGCAATGAGAGGGAGGGGGGGAGAAGGCAATGAGAGGGAGGGGGAGAAGAAGGAAATGAGAGGGAGGGGGAGAAGAAGGAAATGAGAGGGAGGGGGAGAAGAAGGAAATGAGAGGGAGGGGGAGAAGAAGGAAATGAGAGGGAGGGGGAGAAGAAGGAAATGAGAGGGAGGGGGAGAAGAAGGAAATGAGAGGGAGGGGGAGAAGAAGGAAATGAGAGGGAGGGGGAGAAGAAGGAAATGAGAGGGAGGGGGAGAAGAAGGAAATGAGAGGGAGGGGGAGAAGAAGGAAATGAGAGGGAGGGGGAGAAGAAGGAAATTGGAGGGGGGGAGAAGAAGGAAATTGACGGGGGTAGGGGGAGAGATTGACATCCATCACACACACACACACACACACACACACACACACACACACTGCACCCCTTGCACACAGAAAAACACAATGCATTACACACAGACACACATACACAAGCAATGCATCCCTTACACACAGCAACACACAATGCACCCCTTCCACACACTCAGTGCATCCCTTACAGACACACACACTGCATCCCATACATACACAAACTCACCTTGCAGCCCTTACACATACAAACACAGATTCACACAATGCATTCCTTACACACATCAGGACACCCCCCCCCCCACACACCCCTGTGAACAAACTCATTGGTGGAACATGAAGGTGGACCCTGGGACCCAGACCTTGAGCTGTGTAAAGGGCCCTCAAAAAATGGAGCTGCTTCTCGTTCTCCCAGAACATTGATTTTTGTGACCACAGTTACAAACCGCCTCCAGAGAGCCTGTTCTACACCAGACCAGTGGAGCCAGACGGCAGCTGAAGCCCATCATCATCCTCATCTGGTTGTAAGTAGGCAATCTAGTATATTATTCGTGGCACTAATCTTTAATTTACCTCACATTAAAGGGACACTATAGTCCCCAGAACCACTGCAGCTTAATGTAGTGGTTCTGGTGTCTATAGCCTGTCCCTGCAGGCCTTTTATTGTAAACACGGCGGCACTGCAGCACTGTGTTAGTTAACATGGCAGATCATATGGGTGGGGCACTGTGATGTCACATGGGGGGGTGGCAAACCTTACTTTTGCCTAGGGCGGCAAAAATCCTTGCACCGGCCCTGCAGACACTGCATCCCTGTGGGCGGACTCAGGGGGGGGGGGTTACTCGGGTGCAGGCGCCGGGGGGCCCAGACCTTGAGCTGTGTCAGGGGCCCCAAAATTTCTGATGGCAGCCCTGAGTGCAACTATCATGATCAGGCTAAGACATAGGCCAGTGAACGTTCTAGATCAGGGGCAGGCAACCTTCGGCACTTCAGATATTGTGAACTACATCTCCCATAATGCTTTGATAGTATTATTGATGTGAGAGCATTATGGGAGATGTGGTCACAGCATCTGTATTGCCAAATGTTGCCTGTCCCTGTTCTAGATGCTTGGATACCAACCAACACTGAAGGTGTATGAAACTTACCTCTGCCTCCCTCAGATAGATTCCTTTTCCATCATGGCTCAAATTTTGAAAGAGCTCTGGAAAATAAAAATAAAAAAGAGATTGGTATAAAATATTCAATATGGTTGGAGCAGATTAGTAAAATAAAAATACAAGCAATGAATATTTTAAAAAAAAAATGTCTTTCTATAGTTGGCAAATAAATGAGGTCAACCCATGGGAAACTCAGTCCTGGCCAGTACATTATTTAAAAAGCAAATTACTCTATAGTCGAGCATAAAGCTTGGATTTAACCAATGCTACTCTGGACTTTGTGATTTGTAGACTTCTACTTGAAGAACATGGAAGATGCAATTTTATTTCTAAGTCTAGTTTTGTTGCACGCCATTTACCAAGGCTGATTTGCACTTCTAGTGGGAAAATGTCTTCTGGAAAATAATTACATTGTAATGACTGCAACATATAATGATCTAATTTACCTCTATTGATCTCCATCCTCAACATTAAACAGACAAAATTTTCAAAATCGACTTCTAGGGATGAGTTGCCATATCGTAGAAGCATTAGGTTGAAGAATTGATGATTTAATGTAATTCCTTGATTAGAGAAAAAAGAAGAGTTATCAATGGTAGAAAGATTTAGACAATTTCTCAACTAACCACAAAAAACACATCCCTTCCAATATAGATTGTAACTCTATGTGTCCATGATGGATGATCCATGTTTTGTCCTTCTTTATTTTGTTTCTCTAGTGTTCCAGATAGTTGAGGTTCACAGCCAGACCCGTACCTTTCTGATTCCAGTCACAGCATACGCGTGGCCTGCCACTAATCCATTCTCCATTATCATTTCAGGCTAAATGAAAGAGACAAGGAATTTAATAAATGTAGTATGAAACATGGAACACAATACATTTGTGTTTATTCAAATTAATTTACTATTTTATAGTTTCATCTAATTGTGTCTGTAAAGTCTACAAGGGTAAGGATGTCTACTGTCTGCATATCATAACTACAATAATATATAAATTTAAAGAACATTTGCTGTCAATTCCTGGTTCAGTACAGTCTACAGTAAAGTACAACACTTTGTATATTACATATATAAATATAATAAAATACAATTATTTGGTAATTATGTTGATGCAACCATAAGGTTAATAATAATATTAATGATAACGTAATTTGGTAATGATGTTGATATAATCATAAGATTAATAATAATAATTAGTTTATAAGTCCCTCCTGGGGTCTAGATGTTTTACTACCTATACAGTATGTGTGATAGATCATAATATTTATAATACAAATAATAAATATTGCTCTTACTCCGGAGTGAGTCTGGCATCCCATTAAGGACCCACTGTTTGCTGCCCTTAACATGATATTCCAGAGATCTGCGGAGGCTTCGGACAATGTTATGGTGATGTTCACTCCACCGGTAAAATCCACTAATGCTTCAGATACTTCACCAATTTGCGTGTCTTCATAGGAGCCACATAGCCTGAGACACAGGAAGATAACGCCTGCATTAATAGCATATAGATGGAATTCTTTAGGATACCGTCTGATTCACCATGTTAGTTACCTCTGTATAGACTGCTGATTAGTTTTGTTTTATTATAAATTGGAAGCCAAGTGCAAACATTGTTGTTCAAACCTGCATGATGTAAAATGTATAATGCATTAATACCAGACTCAGTATCTGAGGCATAATTACTTAGCATAGGCTTTCTCCAGGAGTGCTCCCCAAAACAAATTCTTTTTGGCACACGATACAAAGATGAGCTTGCCGTTTTGATCTACAGGAAGGCGGTCATCCACTACCACGTCAATCCATTCACCAAAACGCCAGAACTGTGAAGACAACATATTTTATGAGTACACACAAGAAATTCCGTACACAAGGGCAACCCAAGAGTTATCTTCATGACAGTTGTGCTGCTTTCCACGTTAAGTAGTGCAGATTGAGCGTACTCACCTTGAAATGGAAGATCCCAGTGTAGTTTTTCTGAAAACTCTGCTTTTGAGGCACAACTTTGGTTAATATATCCTTGTTCAAGGTAAGTGATGATAGGGCAGCCAACATCCAGCAGTTTTGTGTGAGTCCTTGATGTAAATTGAACCTGCTCACATTATCAGCAAAGAACTGAGGATTCTTTACCAGTTCCTGGAAAATTTGAAAAATGTAAGTTTTTTTCTTTTTTTCTTTTCTAATGATATGCATTTAATTCATGCAATGATACACCAGTATAATAAGCTGTCTATTATCATCTTCTACTAGGCCTGTGGACAAATGGATGATTCATGGAACTATTTATTTTTACGTGGCTGGTTATAATATCCTGTATTGAGAAGACCCTGGCCCATGTAGAACCACTATGATTAATGGAACCTCTATGGTCACCGAATGCATTACCAGTGAATATTCCCTCTGCTTTATCCACTCATGCTAATCAATATTCAATAGATTAGGGAAAATCATGGTTTTACCCCCTTTATACTTCTAGCTATTTTGTGAAGTGTAACCACACTATGGAACTTGCCTGGCTAGCAACAGAAGTTTCAGGTCCCTGTAGGGATTTAGACCAGACCTCTCTTCCGCTGGTGGGAAGAAGGTCTGCAACTTTTTGGGTATTACTGTCTACATTCATAACAGGACTGGCCCTTTTGCGGTCAGCTGCCCCCCATTTTTACCAAAAGAGCCAACTTCCTGTCTCTATAGGAAGAGGAAGGATTAGATTTAAAAGTCACTATTCATCCATGTTCCCAGGTTTGACGATACCTCCAATGATCCAGGTCAAGCTACTGTTATCTGGCAATGCCTCCACAACTATTGGAAGCATGCAGCAGGTATGGTAGACAACCTTTCTCTTATAGCTGTTAATCATAAGCATGCTGAAGTTTTTGTAGTAATAGTCCAGATATTACTACTGCTATCGACTTACATGTGGCCTTTTCCATGTGACACATGGTGGAAGATTCTGTAAAAGATTTTCACTTCCAATGGATGTTAAATCTGCTGGAAAGGCATCATCTTCAAATAAGTGCTTACACTTCAAATGCTTCTCTACAAGGGTCTGGTAGTCTTGGTTTTGAATCCTTAGAGACTTCTTAAATGTCTCAGTGCGTAAAATCTGTCCGGACGTCTTGGCTTGTTTGGTTTTGAAAGTCAATCGAGGCATTGTGAAATCGAGTTTAACCACCCCAAATCTTGTAACAGCAACCACCAGTATACGTTGTCAAGGTTGCCTCTCGGTAGCAAGTCTTCTCCGATTAAAATAAATTGTAATACACTATTAGTATATATTTCACTTTTACATCATTTTACATTTAAAAAGATAAATAAAAGAAAGCATATGCTAACATATATAAAAATTATACATTCATTTATTAGATTGTTAGATAATTAGATTATTTTCTAGGAAGTATTTTTTTATTAAATACATTTTGTGGAACTACAACTATTCACAAAATGCACAGTAGATACAAATAGATTATATTTGACTATTTGCTCAATAGTCAATTATAGCAAAAATAAATAAAAAAAGGTTAAAAAATAAATTGCCTGTATAAACAATACTGGTTAAAAAAAACTGCACCCAGTAGATTATACCAATAAGATAAGCACCTACCAAGATAGCTGGTCTTTTCAGGTTGCAATTAATTATAAGCGGCCTGTTTCTGCATCTTCTCATTGTTAGAATATAAACACTCAGTCCACAAACCATGCTGATAAATGAATGAAGTCAAAGTATATATACAGTGACAGCTCAATGTGTCTGTGACTTAGATAGAATTCCTGATAACTCAGCTCTGAGAAACTCCACCCATTGTCTCACTGAGAGAAACACTGAACACCTGAAATATCACGTACACATTCTTTCCTACAGAATAAAAATAATCTGCTTGATGACAGTGTACAGAAAAACCTCAGGGCAAACAATTGCAGAGCACAGAATAAAGCATTCAAATGGAAAAAAATCACGAAAGCAATCATTTTTATCTATTCAGGTTTCAATAATGATGTCATTGTCTTTAAGGGACACTATAAGCACCTAGACCTGATCAGCTCACTGAAGTGGTCTGGGTGCAGTGTCCCTAACCCCCTTAGTCCTGCAATGAAAAACATTAACATTTTTCAGAAAATGCAATGCTTACATTGCAGCACTAAGACAGTATGTAGTGGCTGTCTATCAGACAACCACTAGAGACAAATCCTGGAGTTTACCGGTCCCCTTAATGACACTGGACGTCCTCACGCTCTACATAGGGACATTCAACACCAGTGAAATCCCATACGAAAGCATTGATTTAATACTTTCCTATGGGAATGGCCTAATGTGCTCATGCATTTGCCATGCATGCACATTAGCCCCCATCGGATGATGTCGGAGGAGGCGGAGTGTCGACCCAGCGCTGATGTCCATCAAGTGAGTAAATTAAGGTTTTTTTTAATTCTTTATTTACTGGAGGGGGGGGGGGGGGGCAGTGGTTAATACATATTTGTATTCCCAACACTGTAGTATCCATTAATGACCAGACCGCTTTTACATTTTTTTTTGTGGGGGACCAGGGCTGTTTTTTACATTTCTGCTGTGTTGGTGTTTAGCTGTAGTTTTCCTCTTACTCATTTACTGTACCCACACATATTATATACCGTTTCTCACCCTTAAATGGTCTAAAGATACAATTATTCCCATTATATCATATAATTTACTATAAAAATTAAAATAAAATATGATGAAATGTCTTTTTTTTTTTTTAATTCTTTATTTTAGCTGTGCAGTGTTAATTACAAGCTTTGGTATTGACTGTATAACTTATAACAAGAGGTGTAAAGACAATGTTTAAACAAGTAAAGTCAAGATGTACTGCACTTTTTTTTTTTAAGAAAACAAGCTTAATCACATTAGGCGAATACATTACTAGTAAGGTCATAGAAACATGCAAACTGGTAGCAGCTTAAACTAGAGGCAGCTAAAGTAAACAACCAGGCTTAATGTAAGAGATTATTATAGAGTCGTACAGGGCTTTGTTGCCACTGGGTCTATCACGAATAGGGAGCAGACTTATGGTATATGGATGCAAGCACGTTTTACATGGCAAATGGCGTCTGTTAGTCTCTGGTTCAGCATGTGGACCCATTTGCAGCGAGGGGAGCGTGGTCAGCCTACCCCACTAGTCGGCAGGTGCAGGGTGTATGTTGAGAGTTCACTTGGGTTCTGCTTTCCCATCACGGTCTCGTGCCGGAGTAAGTGTGCTGGCATCATGTGGGTAGGGTACGTCGGGTGCAAAGTGTCGTGCTTGGTTGAGAGTTTCTTCCTCCCATTGGCCCACAGTGAGGTCTCCTCTGTGGGTCTGCTGATTCGGGTGCACCTGGTGGTCGGGTTCTTTATTCCCCCAGAGAGGGCAGAGGCTCGGAGTGATGCAGTACGTTGTCTGTGCTTGTGTCTCCATGCCCGTTGTTGCTGGGTCGGGGCAGCGCTGCGAGTGGCTCTCGGTCCTGGCGGATAGGGAGCTTTATGAGGAGGCTTTTGGGCGCTTGGATCGCCCTGCTTGGGTTCCTGCTGTGTCGGCTTTGTGGCGTGAGTGGTAGATGGCTGTGGTTGCTTGCCGAGGCGATGCCAGAACTTCTGGCAGATTGCCTCAAACTTGGCATTAAACGCTTCTCTCCACTGCCGTATCTCCAGGGTGTCCGCTGCTGTGGCCATCTTGTCTTCGCCACGCGGCTTTCAGTGCTTTGTTCGTGTTCCAGATGGATGGTAGGTGTAGGTTCCCAGTGGGGGCCGGGATAACCCCCGCCGACCCAAAGGGGGGGGAACAGGGCTCCTGAAGTGAAGCACCTCGAGCAAGGCACCCCCTCGGGAGATCGGTCGCCTCTCGCCGCGGTCCGTGCCTGCCCAGGTAGCAGGAGCCTTGGAGAAACACGTCCAGCCGGCTCGGACACCAGGCCCCGCCCCTTCTTTTTTTTTTTTTTTTAAAAACACTTTTTCTAACTTTAAAAAAAAAAAAAAAATCGGTTACACATCTACAACCACCAAAAAACACCCATGCTAAATAGTTTCTAAATTTTGTCCTGAGTTTAGAAATACCCAATGTTAACGTGTTCTTAGTTTTTTTGGGAAAGGTATAGGGTAATAAATACAAGTAGCACTTTGCTATTTCCAAACCATTTTTTATTTCAAAATTAACGCAATTACATTGTAACACTGATATATGTCAGGAATCCCTGAATAACCCTTCACATGTATATATTTTGTAAAGGAAGACAACCTAAGGTATTAAACTTGGGGTATTTTGACTCTTTTCATGCAACCATTTTACCACCAATCTATGCCAAATAAAAAAAATAAAAAAATTGACACACAATTTAAGAATACATGTACTGAGAACTTTAAGGGTTACTGCCAAAGAACACCATGATATGTGTTCAGCAACATCTCCTGAGTACAGTGATACCACTCATGTATAGGTGTGTTGGTTCTCTGGGGGCTAAAAGACCTTATTTGAAGGGTGCACATTCCAGTTTTCCAAATTGGAATTCTCACAGCTGGTCATCATGCACCCATGTCCTATTTGGGACATTTTTGAAGTCGGCCAATGTAATTTACCATCATCAAACCATATATTTTTGAAAAATTGACATCCTAGGGTATTTCAAATGGTTATATTTTAACACTTTTCATGCACTAGTTCTACCATCAGTCTTTGTCAAATTTTTGGGTAGTCATTTTTCTCTCACATTGTACTTTAGGCATGGATTCTTAATTCCTGTTATGTGTTACTGACAAAGAACACCCCGATATGTGTTCAGCAACATCTCCTAAGTACAACAGTGCCCCCAATGTACAGGTTTTATGGGTTTTTGCAAACTTACAGGGGTCAAATGTAGGACTTTCCCCTTTTCCATATTTGCACATTGAAATTTGCCAGATTGGTTTGCGGGGCCTATGCTGCCTTTGAGACCATATAGCAGCCCAGAAATGAAAATTAACCCCATCATGGCATACCATTTGTAAAAGTAGACAACCCACGATATTCAAAATGGAGTATGTCCAGTCTTTTTTAGTAGCCACTTAGTAACAAACCCTGGCCAAAGTTAGCATTTATATTTGTTTTTTTGGATTTGATAATATCAGTATAATAAATGTTACTGCTCTAAAACACTCATATTTGTGTAGAGTATTGTCTCACGAATACAACAGTACCCCTCAAGTACAGGTTTTATGGTGATTTGGAAAGTTACAGGGTCAAACATAAGATTTGCCAATTTCTGTTTTTGTAAATTGCTATTTGCCAGATTGGCTATGTTGCCTTTGAGACGGTATGGCAGCCCAGAAATGAAAATGAACCCCACCATGACATACTATTTGAAAAAGTAGACAACCCAGGGTATTCAAAATGGGGTATGTCCAGTCTTTTGTAGTAGCCACTTAGCCACAAACGCTTGCCAAAGTTAGCGTTCATATTTGTTTTTTGCATTTTTTTACCCAAAAACTGCACTTTTACTGGTGATTTCATTGTCGTAATAAGTTTTACTGTTTTAAACACTCATATTTGTGTTGATCAAAGTCTCCCGAGTATAACAATACCCACCATGTACAGGTTTTATGGTGTTTTGGAAAGTTACAGGGCCAATATAGGGCTTGCCCAATTCAGTTTCCCAGATTGGTTTGCTGGGTCTGTGTTGCCTTTTGAGACCATAAGGTAGCCCAGGAATGTGAAATAACCCCATCATAGCATACCATTTTCAAATGTAGACAACCCAGGGTATTAAAATGGAGTATTTCCAGTCTTTTGTAGTAGCCACACACGCTGGCCAAAATTAGCGATTTTATTAGTTTTTTATAAATGTTTTATTTTTTAAAATGTATATTATATATATATATAATATGTGCGTGTGTACACACACACACACACATATATTTATACATACATATAAATATATATAGACACACACACACATATAATTGTCTGCAATAAGCAAAGCCTGATTTCAGAATTATCAAGCCCCAATACTGCTGTAAAAAAGCCTGATATCCAAGCTGAATCGATATCTCCAAAAATGCTCCAGAACTGGTGAACGTTGTTGGAGAAACTCTCACTGTGCGTCTGACTTTCTCCACTATAAATTTATGCTGCGCTCATACAGCTTGGCTCTTTCCTCTGCAAAAGTAATTTACTTCAATACACTCATAACCACACTCTCCCATTCCCATGAACCCAAACGACTATTTCACACATTTAACTCTCTTCTCCGCCTTATTGTTCCTCCTCCACCTACTAACTTGACCGCCTCAGACTTTGCAACTCACTTCACTGCCAAAATCTCTACAATCAGGGAAGAGATCTCTCATCTTTCTTCTTCCCCTTTCAATACTTCCCCTATCCTCACTCCCTCTGCTGTTCTATGTTCATTCACACCCGCTACAGCAGAAGAGGATTCTGCTCTGCTCCAGTCCTCCCGTCACACTACCTGCTCCCTAGATCCAATTCCCTTGCATCTCATCCGTACTCTGTCTACTTCTCTTTCTCTACCTCTCACTAAAATTCTCAATTTCTCTCTCTTCTGTGGCAAATTTCCACCGCACTATAACCCTAATTCTAAAGAAGCCCAACCTTGACCCTAACTCCCTGTCCAACTACCGTCGTCTCTCGATACTGCCATTTGCATCCAAGATCCTTGAAAGAGTTGTGTATGCAAGATTGACAGACTCGAGTCCAACTCTCTGCTAGACCCGCTTCAGGATGATTTTGGCGCTAAGCACTCTGTGGAAACGGCACTGACCAAACTTTCCAATGATCTACTCGCTGTAAAATCTCGTGGTCACTACTCTCCTTGACCTTTCTGCAGCTTTTGACACTGTTGATCATCAACAGCTTCTTCTCATCCTCCGCAATATCGGTCTACAAGATATTGCTCTCTCCTGGTGCTCCTCATTCCTCTCCCAGCGTTCTTTCAGTGTTTCTTTCTATGGTTCTGCTTCTTCTCCCCAACTCCTCTCTGTTGGTGTCCCACAAGGTTCAACCCTTGGCCCCCTACTGTTCTCCATTTATACTGCCTCCCTTGGTAAACTCATGAGCTCCTTTGGCTTCCAATATCATTTCTAAGCGGATGACATGAAAATCTATCTGTCCTCTCCTGATCTCTCCCCATCCCTCTTGACTAGTGTCTCTGACTGCCTCTATGCTATTTCTAACTGGATGGCTGCCCACTTCCTTATTGTCACGACACTCCTTAGTCAATATGCCCTCATGCAGTACTCGCACTCACCACTCTTTCTGTTTGGCACTGTTTCTCATTTCCTTTCGTTAGGCACTACACCTGGCCCTTGTTTAGCACCTATATAGTCTGGTTTCTCCCCTCACTCCCTGTCAGATCATTATCCTCTATCCTTGACCCTGTACCTGCTGTTTCCTGGCTCCCGTGTCTTGTTTCCTGAGTATCCTGAGTATCCTGAGTATCTTGTGTTTCCTGATCCGGTGTTCCGATGTCCTTGTGGTCCTGTGTCCTGTGCCTCCTGTTCCAGTGTTCGCCTGCAGTGTTCCTGTCTAGACTCCTTCTCCAGTGATTCTGACCTTGCTGCATTATTTCTGTGTGACCTGCTTAGGACTTTGCCCGTTGATGTTCATTTAGTCTTGGTGGCTGCACTAACCTGACTAAGCCTTTACCTTTGCCTAGGACTATCGTGGACTCTGCCTGCTCTATTGTATATATTGAGTTATTGTATATATTTGTGGCATTGTCATATTTTGTTTTGTATATATATATAGTACATGTGTGTATATATATATATATCCTTTTGGTTTTCCTTAATACATTTTCTTTATTACTCCATTTATCGTGTCCTAGCATTATTTATCTGCTAAGTTGGTTCCCACACTTAAAGTGACAGTGCTGTTGCAGGGCAGCACCCCTTCATGTCATGACAGAATGATCTGACCACTTGGAACCGGCAGAGTATAATGTCTAGGATCACAATGAAGAACCTTGTTGGTAGTCACGCTGATTCACAGCAAGAGTGTGCTCTCATTGAGACTTGTTGTAATCAGTTAGGAAAAATTCAGCGGCAGATTGGAAAGGCCTCTAATTTATGCTTATCTATTATAGATGTCTCCTGTCAAATCCAGAAATCTGTATTATGTGGATTCATCTATGAACTTCAAACTTTTCACAAAAACATATGTGATTCATTGCTTTTTCAGTTACCTAATTGCGATATATGGTTGAGAGAGCCTCCTGTGATAAGTAGGGTGTATACACTTATCCGTGTGTCTCTTAAAGAGATATCACATAAAAAATCTTTATCATATTTGCAGAGACAAGTGAGAGTAATGCACAATAATCTTGTTGCCTTGTTACCTGAAGTGCAATTTATTATTGATCTTGTACAAGAAAGAATGACTGTCTTTATGCCTGATAATAATGATGGCATTCCCTTTTCTGATGTACATAGCATAACAAATCCTCCTGACTCTGACTTGGGAAAATGGCTTGTTGGTCCTCCCGACTGCAAAACCGAAGTCTTAACCCTGTTGCACTGTGGGCTTTTAACCTTGAAATGATACAAAAAGACCTATCATAGCCTAATACTGCAATTTAATCAAGCAACTATCTTGAGAAAGTCTGGTATTGTGGGCGAAACGCATCGAAGTGTGAACAGCTTCCTGCTGCCAGAGGTGGATGCACGTCTGTCAGCATTGTTTGCCAGCCACAGCCTCCTCTCCGTTTGAATATTCATTTTATCGGATGTGTGCGCTGATGGCAACGGCTGCCAAGCCTCTGTGTATTTTAAAGTTTATATCGTGGTATCTTGGAAATGAGTACCACAACTTGCTGATGTAAGGGTCTTTAATTTGGGGGAAGGGTTTTGTATGTTAACTTGATTAAATTGCAGTATTACGCTATGATAGGTCTTTTTGTATAATTTCAAGGTTAAAAGCCCACAGTGCAACAATGTACCTACAGATGCTGTGACATAGCTGCAAGACTAATCTTAACCCTGTAAAAGATCATCACCCAAGATTTATTGGACCCTATAGCAAGACTTTTTATGATTATTTGAGTACTACACTTTTTATTGTATTTTATTTTATTGCACTTGGAAGTATTTCCATAAATCCGCATTTATAAGTTGTGATAAAGTGAAGTCAGAGAAGCCATTTAACCCCATGGGGAGTATATGTAGTTTGTGTTTTGTACAACACCAAGCTATGTTCAGTTATGGGCCCCTGGGGTGGAGCATTTGGAGAGAAGGGTGGGCCAATGCTCCACTCCACAGTTTAGTGGTTTTCATGGGAGACATAGATCCAGGCCAGGGTTTTTTGGACTGTCTCCAACCCACTGCTCAGCTGCAGATAATCAGCTGTAGCAGTGGGAATAAACCACTCCCTGCTAGGCAGGTACAGGGGGATTGCTGGCTTCCTCTCAGGAAGCAGGTAGGAGAGAGGGTGTTCTCTCCAGTAAGAGAGTCAAGGAGACCAGGCACTGGGAGTGCTAGCTTGAGGCACTGGGAGTGCTGGCTTGGAGCACTGGGAGTGCAGAAAAGGAAGCAGTCAAGGCTGGCTTGGAGCACTGGAGTGCTGAGAGTGGACAAAGACACTAGGTTGGTTAATCCAATAAATTATGTTATAGTTTAAACCCTGATAGATAGGGACTCTGATGTGAGTTAGTGCTCAGACGAGCTAGGCTTTTTGTTATAGAGATTTGTGTTACATTATTTCATTTATGGTTACATTTGCTGCTGCCTCATGTGTAAATGTACGAATAAAGTTGTTAGGATTAAAAGAAAATAAAAGGACTGTGCATGTTTTTGCCCTAGAGGACCGTGCTATCTACAGACAAGGATCACAAAGTGTTTTACTTCAGATTGAGAGTGATCACCTAAATTAGGTTTTCAAGTATAGCGCTGACACTTTATTTTGTTGTTTGAGGAAACTGACTATCCCCGAGTTCGTACTGGCCTTTGGTATTTACCGGGATGTCATCTGTGCGGTCTATCCCAATAGACGAGAGGAGTTTGATCTTTATATGCACAAGCTGGTAGACCTGGGCAACAAATATGGTGGATATAAGATCCAACTGGGGAAGGATTGATACCGTCATATTTTGCAGACACTTTGCAGGTCTAAGAACACCGGCTTGTGCATACTGCTCCTCTACGGCACATACGACAAATTTCTGTCCCAACACGGCGGACGAACATGCCTCCACGCAAGGAGCTAGTTCCTCTAGTGTTCCAGAGAAATTGACCAGAGACAAACTGGGACGCCCGATCAAGTTTCTGGGCAAGTCCCAGGTATGTAATAATTTCAATGTTGCAGATTATTGCATATCTGTTTAAAATGTTTTAGGGCACATGCAAAAACCATGTGTCCAAATAAAATGTACTCTAAGCCTTACCTAACGTCCATTAATATTCCAGTATTTACTGCATTTATGTCACATCACCCGTGTAAACACTTGGTGGACTTTCTTATCTCTGGTTTAAAAGAAGGCTTCCACACGGGTATTCTACACATACCGTCCGGGATTCTGGAATGCCCTAATCTACAATCCGCACAACATACACCCCACAGCTGTTGACACTCTCATAGCCCAATAAGTTTCTGAGGGTTTCTTATTGGGGCCTTTCAAGGCTCCTCCGTTCAAAGAATGGCGCACTAACCCCATTGGTATTGTCACAGGGATATCTTCCCTTAAACAGAGACTCATCATTGACTTGTCTGCACCACACTCATCGGCCAACCCCAGTCTTAATTTCCTCATACCCTCCGAAGAATTCTCCCTGCAATACACCACCATAGATCACGCCATTACGGCTATCATACAAGCAGGGGTCCAAAAGTAGCCCAGCTATTTTCGGCACATTTGCCGAAGCATTGTGCTGGTTACTATTGAACATGGCCAGATGCCCTACGGCAGGGGTGTCAAACTCAAATTCATCGGGGGCCGCATCAGCAGTTTGGTCACCCTCAAAGGGCCGGTTGTATCTCACATGCGCACACACACACTGACATACACACTCACACACACTGACAGACACACTCACTCACACACGAACTCATAGACACACTTACACACACAAACCCACAGACACACATACTGGAACACACATACACACTGACAGACACGCATACTCACATGCGCACACACACACTGACATACACACTCACACACACTGACAGACACACTCACTCACACACAAACTCATAGACATACTTACACACACACTAACAGACACACATACTCACATGCGCACACACACACACACTGACACACACACACACACACACACTGACAGACACACTCACACACAAACTCACAGACACACACACTGACAGACACACATACTCACATGCACACACACACTGACAGACACACATACACACTGACATACACACTCACATGCACACACACATACACACAGTTATTAATAAAGTAATTAATAATAAATTAAATTTAAATTTCCCACCCAGCCTCCCTACCTGGAGTGCTGGCGTGGGTCTCTCATTGGTGGTCCAGTGAGGCTGCTGGGAGGCGTGCGGCTGAAGTGGATTAGGAGGCGGCGAGGGAGCTCTGATCTCCCTGACCGGCTCCCTCGCAGGCTGTTTTCTGATGCCGCGGGAGCCGGAATATGACGTCATATTCCGGCTACCGCGGCATCAGCAAAAGGCGCGCGAGGGAGCCGGTCAGAGAGATCAGAGCTCCCTCGCCGCCTCCTAATCCACCTCAGCCGCATGCCGCGCCGCTCCGGGGATCGAGGAGGTGACCAGGCAGGAGGGAGAACTTCCCTCCTGCCGGTCACTTGAATTTTGCGCCCCCAGAGCCGGTGCGCTCTAAGGCGGCCGCCTGTGCCGCCTTATGGACGCGCCGGCCCTGGCTACACGGGCCACATGACGAGGTCTGGCAGGCCGGATTCGGCCCGCGGGCCTTGTGTTTGACACCCGTGCCCTACGGTATTACATTACCTGGATGATTTCTTACTGGTTGAGGAGAATACTTCCCCTCCCAGTAGTCTCAAAGCTACCACCAAGCTATTCGAGCAACTAGGTGTCCCAATCTCCCCTAAGAAAACAGAGGGGCCAGACACGAATATCACATTCCTAGGTATTCAATTAGACTCAACTAGACATGTGCAATTTGTTTCGGTCCGAATATGAATTCGGACGAATTTCGGACAATTCGGACATTCGGTTACTTCCGAACGTCCGAATTGCCGAGGTTCCGAAATTACCGAATATCCGAAGTGTCGAAGTGTCAAAGTGCCGAAGTTCCGAAGCACAGTATTGCCTAAGTACTAATATACTTACCCAGTGAAAGAAGAAGAATGTTACATTTTAAACAATTTTACATAAAAAGTATACAAACATAGCCAGGATTCAGCTGCAAGCATTTGCAACACTTACAACAATCAAGTAACATACATTCATATAAAATGTAAGTTACTTGGCCAGTCAGTGTAATGACAGGAATGAATAAGTAGATAACTCCCTAATTCCCACGGTATTAGGGAGCTATCTACTAAAAGGCTGAAAGACCTAATTGGTCTTTCAGCCAAATTTACTAATACTAAGTAAAGATTACTTAGTATTAGTAAATTATGCCCCTACTCGCTATACCGTGAGTAGGGGTATGTCTATTAAACAGTGAACAGCCTGTGGCTGCTCACTGTAAAAAAAAAAAAAAAAAAAATACGGTCAAACTAAAGGGGGGACCTATTGCCCCCCCCCCCAGCCCCCACCCCTGAGCGGCGGGTGGGGGCCCTAATGTAAAATAATGGGGGGGGACCTATTGTCCTCCCCCCGGGCACCTACCCCTGAGTGGTGGGTGGGGGCCCTAAATCAGAATAAGGGGGGACCTAATGTCCTCCCCCCTCACCCCCAAGCGGTGGGTGGGGGCCCTAAATTATGATAAGGGGGGACCTAATGTCCTCTCCCGTGGCCCCTACCCCTGAGCGGTGGGTGGGGGCCCTAAATACTAATAAGGGGGGGACCTAATGTCCTCCCCCCTGGCCCCCACCCCTGAGCGGTGGGTGGGGGCCCAAAATATTAATAAGGGGGGGGACCTAAATACTAATAAGGGGGGGGGGGACCAAAGGTCCTCCCCCCTGGCGGCGGGTGGGGGCCCTAAATACTAATAAGGGGGGGGGACCTAAGGTCCTCCCCCCTGGCCCCCACCCCTGAGCGGCGGGTGGGGGCCCTAAAAACAATGTCCCCCCCAGGTGACTAGGGGTCCCCAAACCCCTAGTCACCTCTCCCCCCCCCCCCCCCCCGACAATAAAAATGATCCCCCTACCTACCCCTCTCACCCTAAAAATAATGAGGGGGGACCTTTAACTATGTACCTGTAAAAAAAAATAAAACTTACCATTCAATGTTTTCTTTCTTCTAAAATCTTCTTTTTTCAGCCCCAAAAAAGGCCAAATAAAAAACCATAATAACCGACGCAATTATAAAAAAATAATAATAATAAAAAAAATGCTTCTTCACCCATGGAGGGCTCCACGCAGACTGAGCTCCGCAGGGCAGGGGAAGGCTTATAAAGCCTTGCCCCGCCCTGCAATTAGACTCAGAGCACTCTGATTGGTGGGTTTAAGCCATCCAATCAGAGTGCTCTGACAGGTAAATGAAGAGACTGACAGGTAAGTCTCTACATTTACCTGTCACAGCACTCTGATTGGTTGGTTTGAAATCCACCAATCGGAGTGATCTGTGCCATTTTACACAGCGAGGGAAAGTTCTTTGGAATTACACAGAATGTGTCAATTGTACAACTAATATTTGGCAACAATTTTTCAATATTCCATTTTTCCATATATTCTTCAAAAATAGAAAATGCTTTTGAGAACTGTTATTACAATAACCTCCTCCATATTCCTTATATTGTTTTGTTTTAAGAAATAAATATTAACAGTGAGGAAGAAAATGTATGCCCAATATTGGCTGGTTAGAGCAGTGGAACCATATAACCAGAAAACCTGCTCAAACCACCAAATTTGTAAAACTCTAAAAAAAAAAAAAAAAAAACACAGGCACTTTATAAATGCTAATAATAATTATGATATTCCTTGGTTTCCTTTTATGTAATCTTATAACTCAATAACCTCTGCTTTGCTGTGTCTCTGATTCAAGATTAATAATATGTGGTATTATTACCCTTACCCAAATGGTGTCATTAAGTCTCCAGTCTGACAATAACCAGACCAGAGAGCCCTGACGGCCCTCAGCGGACCAGGGGCACGGTCGGTGTGGACGCGCAGACACAGGGCGGGACCCACCAACCACGCACCACACTCTCAGGCCACTAATAGAGAGAAAGTGGAACGAGCGAGGGCACTGAGAGGAGGTAACACCACCACACCCGCACCAGCACAACCATGAGACAACACCTACACAATACACCACGCGACAACACGAACCCCCCACCCTGGGCCAAAACGGTCAACCCCAACCAGAAAGAAGACACCTAGATCACCAACAGATCAGTGCAAGAGTGGGGACAGAACAGGAACCAGGCCCACAGGGGGCACAGCCCCCAGACCCGCACAACACACCAAACACCATCCACATTACCCCACAACCCTCGACCCATTACCCCTAGACGAACCCACCCAGCTCCAAACAGAAAACACGCGAGACCTTTAAACCACTGATGCAACAAAACTAACAATGGAAAACCGTAGTCCCTAGAACCAAACACAGAACACTAGACAAGGCTACCTAACCAAAGGAGTCACCCGACAATATGCTAACAGGCACTCCGAAAAACCAGGGGTACCTCACATAACCAAAGTCTTGAGGATGGGCCCTACAGGAACCAACAAGACCTGACCGCACATTGACCCTAGAACCAGGCACACAAATAAGTAATAGGGCAAGGGTCAGCGCAGGTAGCAGCCTACCCACGACCAAACCCGACCTCGGCTCCGAGTAGACGAGCCCGACCTGAGACGCAGGGATTATAAATTGTGATTGCATTATGTTACCCCTACCCACCCCTTCCCCTTCTTTTTCTTCTGTACCCCCTACCCACACATTACTGAAAACGAAAAATAAAGAATTTATAAAAAAAAAAAAGTCTCCAGTCTATAAATATGCATAAGGCTTTCTGACTGATTGAGGGTGTATATGATTACATATGTTAAATGGCTCTCAACGTCAACAGGGAAGACAGTGCTACAATAAATAATATATTATAGAGGTTCGCATAAAATCTTGTGAATATTTTAAAGCATTGAGAATCCACTTAAATTGCTTGGGACCCAAATGTGGGCCCAGACTCAGTGGTGAGCACTTTGGGTTTCTACATGCATTTAAAACAAAGTGCAATTTACGTTCAGTTCTCCAGAAGGGTTTATTGTTTGCATAGATAATATATCCTCATTTGATATGATTATTAAAAATATATATATCCTTCTCTGGGCTTTTATTGCAATGCAATACGCTAGATAGAAATGTTTCCAGTATTAAGGGGACACTATTTCATCTCATTGAAGTGGTCTGGGTGCACGATCCCAGTCCCACTTAGTCCTCCAATGTAAATCATTGCAGTTTTAAAGAAACTGCAATGATTGCCGTGCAGGACTAAGACTACTTATAGTGGCAGTCAATCAGAGAGCCTACTTGCTGGTGGATTACTGACTTTGGTCACCTAACAGACGATGGACGTCTTCACACTTTGCATGAGGACCTCCAGCGTCAGTAAATTCCCCAAAGGAAAGCACTGAAACAATGCTTTCCTCTGGGGAGGGCCTATAGCACTCATGGCGCTTGCCACGCATGTGCATTAACCCCTGTCGCATGGGAGGAGGCGTAGCGACGACCCAGCACTGAGGGAGAACATCACTGGAAACGGTTGAGTAAACAAAGGGTTTAAACCCTTTACATGCTAGGGTAGCGGGGTTGTGAGGGAGGAGTTCCACAGGAATGGTGCAGCCCGAGCTAGTACAGCTATTTAGAGGAACACTGCAGGCACCATAAACACACTATGTCACCATTGGATGCCAGGCTTCTGGGTACCAAGAATCACTACTAAACGGTGAGTAAACCATCTAGGACTTAAGTGGGACCCAGAGCCAATGGATTCTATGCACCATAATCACTTCAAGTTTACACAATGTTTATTTTTAATTTATTCATTTAAATTTTATAGAATAAAAAGTCGTGGACAGTATATAGTATCACTTATCTTGAAATATTTTTTTGCAGGCCCTAAATTATTAGAAAAAAAGGGGGGGAAACTATTTGTCTTACATACAATTGTGACAAACATAGATAACTTAAAATTGGTATTTATAAGGAGCCCTGTTGGGGATGACTGGAAGCACAACTTACTAAAAATGGCAACAGAATGTAAGAAGAATGTCTGCATTTAGGCATAAAATACAACCATAAACTCATGTACTCTAAGTACAGTTAAAGGGACACTATAGTCACCAGAACAACTACAGCTTATTGAATTTGTTCTGGTGAGTAGAATCATTCCCTTCAGGCTTTTTGCTGTAAACACTGTCTTTTCAGAGAAAATGCAGTGTTTACATTGCAGCCTAGTGATAACTTCCCTAGCCACTCCTCAGATAGCTGTCAGAGATCCTTTCTGGGTCATATCTGCCTAAAATGTATCCAAACATTCAGTGTCTCCTCCCTCTACATGCAGACACTGAACTTTCCTTATAGAGATTCATTGATTCAATTCATCTCTATGAGGAGATGCTGATTGGCCAGGGCTGTGTTTGAATCATGCTGGCTCTGCCCCTGATCTGCCTTTTTGTTAGCCTCGGACAATCCTATGGGGAAGCATTGTGATTGGACCACTTCTAATGATGTCAGCAGACTGCTTGTTTTCACACTGACAGTCATTAGAGATACCTCGAATACAATGCCATGTTTAACTATGACAAGTGAGGTAAGGAGGCAAGCAGTGTAGAGGGAGTCTTGGTGTTTGATAAATGTAAGTAATCTTTAAAAACAAAAAATACCGCAAAATCGCGGCAAACCAACCCGAGAGACAGACACCCCCCAAGCAGAGAGAATGGGGAAGAAAAATAAGAGACACCAAGGTCCGACCAAGCCCCAGCAACCAGATATCAGACTGGCCTTCGAGAGGCCTGCGACCTCACAGAGACCCAAGATGGCGCCTGAGGCCCGCGAAACACCCGAGGTATCTGAAGCCTCTCAGGAGGAGGAAGACTCAATGCCCTCTCCTCGATCCTACACCACGGAGTCTGAGGAGGACGAAGCACCTGCCACAAAAGGTGACATTAAAAGGCTCCTGACGGAGATGAGACAAATCTGGAGGAGCGACCTGCAGACAGTGCAGACAGAGGTGGAGGAGGTACGGCAAAAAATCAGTAGCCTGGAAACAAGGGAAGCCTCCAGGGAGGAAAAGATCCAGACCTCAAATCGAGACATACAAGACCTTGCCTCACAGGTAAAACAAATTAGACGCACAATCACCACACTGGAGGTCAGACACAGGCGACGAAACTTACGCCTTAGAGGCATCCCAGAAGAGATCGGCACTGCACAGCTCCTACCCTATACTCACACCCTCCTGACAGCCATGGGAATAACAGACGCACATAACCTACCTTTGATCACCTCGGCGTTTAGGGTAAGGAAGTCCGCTGCAGCGCCCACCGCGGCACCCAGAGATGTTATTGTGCTGACTCGGGATATCTCCGTTAGAACTGCCGTAATGTCTAAGTCCAGAGAACTAGGAACAACATTGATCGAAGGCCACAGGGTAGCCATATACCCAGACACACCATTCTCCGTACTTGTGGAGAAAAGAAAACTAGCACCTGTAGCCAGGTCACTAAGGGACGCCAATATCAGGTACCGCTGGGGCATAGAGGGGTCCCTCCTCACAGAAGTTGAGGGAGAGAGATACGAGCTCACCTCAGAGGACGACCTGGAAAACTTCCTACAAAAAGCCGGTTTGACACGCATGCCGCAGCAAAGGACATCACCTCCCACCATGAATCAAGTGCAACAAGAGAGAACCGTCGAAAAATGGCACAGCGCACCGTCCAGCAGCACCGTAAAGAGATTGACTCCACTTCCCAAGGCTGCTAAATCAAGACCCAACAAGTAGCGGAGACCACGCAGAGTCGGACTGAGCACAAAGACCCTCTAAAGGACACTATTACTCTATGGTATACGGGACTTAGCCATCTAGTTTCACTTTAAAGACATCTAAGACTGACCAACGTATGGCCAGAGTTCCCTATTTGTTTTACCTGTTGCCTACAATATACCCATTATGACATAAATATGTACACGTTGTATACTTAAACGAATATAATGGAACAGATGTATATGTTATTCTAAATCGAATAAAATACAAATTAAAAAAAAAAAAAAAAAAAAATTTCTTCACCAAAGCATATCAATTAAACTGTTAATGGCGCCTTACCTTGCAGTACTAAGAGCTAAAGTGGCCTAGGTGCCTATAGTGTCCCTTTAAATCATTTACTTCTGAAATATAGGTATTTGAACAGGTTTTATTGCAATATTTGTAATACTTATGTAATGCTAAGTGGCAATAAGAGATACCATTCACCCCACTCCCCTACCTGAATGAATGGGAAGTAGAATCCTCATACTTTGCTTTACTGTTTGGAAGGAGTAGAGCTGTCATTTTCCAGACATTTGAGGACATCAAATGGGTGGACTGAAGTCTTGGCAGATAATATGTTGCTCTAGAGGTTGATAATCATTCCTAGAGTATAAATATAGGCAAATAAGGCTTATGGACTAAATTTCATTGTACGAAGCAAATTAAAGCACAACTGTGTTTAAATGATTCTAGTAGTGAAGGGGTTAAAATCATGTTTTCTAGAATGGTTTAAGGAAACCAAGAAGCAATCTATCATGCCACTTTTAATCCTGGAAAGCTTAACCTGCTTTTATTTGTTTGCAACAAAGCCGGGTATGTAGGGATAGAGTTTGAAACTCGTGAGACTCTGTTGATGGCATCACTTAGTTAGACAGAAATAATCACTTAGCTGCCAAAAAATGAACACCTGTGAACATGACATATTTGCCCTACATGTGAAAGGCGTGATATCAAATGCCACACTTTGTTCATGCATTTCTAAGAGGTAAACCCATAACTTGTTTACAAATTGTTAGATTGTATAATAGTATTATTGTGCAGTAACCAAACAGGTTTAGAATTATGCAAGGGGAATTTCACAATAGTTCTAATAATATAAGCAAAACACAATGTGCAAATTGGAGTTCTTTGGAATAATATCATTTAAATAAATCACAGGAGTTGTCTGATGTAACATTGATAAGAATAAATGTGAACATTCTTAGCTGACAATGCATTTATGGAATATCTTATAAATAAATAAATAAATAAATATGAGTGCTACTAAAATGCCCAGAAATTCCCTAATGGACCCATCTTCATTCAGTCTGATGTTTTTTTATACCCCACTGGGTAGGTTATATATTCAGCTTTGCATTTTCACAAGAACTTGACAAGATATGCAAAGGGGGTGATTATGTACTCCGGAGATAAAGCTGAGCACAATTTAGTGATTTTTATCACTTTCCAAATTGACTAAATAATGACAAATTCTAAATTGTAATGTGCATCTAAAAAAACCCACAAAAATAATTGGTCCTAAAATGGCTGTACAACAGGGCTACTCTCACCACTGGTATGCATTTATGTTGTAATTTGGATTGTCAAACTGCTACAATGCCCAAGATTTCAGAACAGGCCCATAAAATGAATCTATAAAAAACGGAAATAGTCAGGGAAGCCCAATGCACCGTTTAGGTGTTTGGGCTGTGATTGCTTTGTATGACTGTGTAGCACCTGTCTACAAGGCAGTTGTGAATTGGCTGCACTAAAGTTTTGAAAGTTAACAAAATGTTGCAACTTACCACACGTCCTCATTTTTGGTCCTGGGCAGCACAAGAACAGGATCTCACCCATCCACCTCCTTTTTTTCTTGCTATCAGCTTTTTTCTTTTTTGTTCCCCCATCCTGTCACTTTTCTTTCTTTTTGTGTGTTTTCTGTGTATGTTTTCCAGTTATTGTCACAGCTGCTGGGTTTCATCCTGGCCAGCACCTGGAATCCATGTTTATTTTGGTGGTATATTTTAATTTAGTTTTAGTCATAGTTTTTTTTTTTTTACTAAAAAGCCATTTGATTTTTTGTTGTATTTTAGTCATCTGAATTGTTTTAATTTTAGTCGACTAAATCTCAAGTAAATTCAACACAACTAAAATCTAATGGGTTTAGTTAAAGCCTCTATCTGTCTCTTTTTCCCAATCCTCAGCTCCTGTGTCTCTTTGTGTCCTCCCCAGCCCCTCTGGATGTCTCTCTCCCAAGCCTCGGTCTGTCTTTTTTGCCCCTTCCACATCCCCTCTATGGCTCTTTGCCCTCCCCCTCCCAACCCATCTGTGCGTCTCTTTATCTCCATAGCCCCATTTGTGTATCTCTGCCCCCCAGCATCATGTCTCTTTCTCCACCAGCTGTCTGGTCTCTTATATGGCAATGAAACATCACAAGATAGTGCCAAAGGCATACATTGGGGGTATTGTTTTATTCAGAAGAGTTTGCTGAGCATAGGTTAGGAGGTTTGACCACAGTGACACATATCTGATTAGCAAAATGCCCAGCAAAATTGTAATGTGGTTGTAATAAAAAATTACCACATAAACCGGTGAAAAAGATAAAGGAACACTATAGCGTTAGGAATACAAATCTGCATTACTATAGTGTCCCTCTCCCTTTCTCTAAATTGGGCCCCTCCCCAGGAGCAAATAAAAGTTGTTAAAAAATTAAGATTTACTTACCTTGCTCCATCACCGCTTCTAAACTCTTCTCCCACAGCGATCTCAGAGAGGATGGCTTGCCTCATCATAAGGGAACACGTACTCCTGACACTATGTCCTGTTGTAGGCTGGCGTGGCTGTTTAGGTGACTGGCCTTGCTCTGATTGCCCTGAAAAGGGGAATTTACTCATCTTTTCTCACTCGCTGCACTGGTCTTGCCCTGCCTGCATGGTGGAGACCAGCCATCTTGATAAGTTCGGCCAATCCAAAGCTTTTCCCTGAAAAGGCAGTGTTTATATTGAAAAGCTTGCAGAGACAGAATATAGACACCAGAACCACTACATTAAGCTGTTGTTCTGGTGACTATAGTGTCCCTTTAAGCTGCACTAATTATTCACAAATTATTATTGCCATAAACGTGAAAAAACAACTATTTTTTACATTAATTTCTATGCATTTTATTATAATAAATAAGAATTCATATATGTATATGTTACACCAAATTAATTGCATTTTTGTCCTTAGTACTAAGTGCCAAGTCCTTGTGTGTCCTTTGTCTTTGGTGCACAGTATATGTTGGTGCAATAAATCAGAAAGATGGAAATTGCAGTTGAATACACACATTGCTTTTGTCCTAAGTACAAAACAAGCCAGCTGAGGCTTTGTCCATAAGAGAAACTCCAGCCACTATAACAACTTAATTAGAATTAAAGGAACACTATAGTCACCTAAATTACTTTAGCTAAATAAAGCAGTTTTAGTGCATAGATCATTCCCCTGCAATTTTACTGCTCAATTCACTGTCATTTAGGAGTTAAATCACTTTGTTTCTGTTTATGCAGCCCTAGCCACACCTCCCCTGGCAATGATTGACAGAGCCTGCATGAAAACAAACAAACTGGTTTCACTTTCAAACAGATGTAATTTACCTTAAATAATTGTATCTCAATCCCTAAATTGAACTTTAATCACATACAGGAGGCTCTTGCAGGGTCTAGCAAGCTATTAACATAGCAGGGGATAAGAAAATCTTAATTAAACAGAACTTGCAATAAAGAAAGCCTAATTAGGGCTCTCTTTACAGGAAGTGTTAATGGAAGGCTGTGCCAGTCACATGCAGGGAGGTGTGACTAGGGTTCATAAACAAAGGGATTTAACTCCTAAATGGCAGAGGATTGAGCAGTGAGACTGCAGGAGCATGTTCTATACACCAAAACTGCTTCATTAAGCTAAAGTCGTTTAGGTGACTATAGTGTCCCTTTAAGTTGTTACAGTGCAAGGAGGTTCCAGGTTTACGGATGGTTTTACCCCAAAGTCTTCAATACCTAGTTAGATTTTGTAGTGAAATCTAGTCAATGAAAGGTTTCAATAAATAAAAGCTCAGCTTTGTTACAATTTCAGTTATATGTGACGTAGGAGCAGAATGAATTGAGGATACAGATTTTGACTGCGTGACTGCCTTTTGCTCAAGCTCAACAGTAATGTGCTTGCTGATCAGGGCTGGCCCAAGACATTGTGCTGCCTGGGCTGAAGGATGAAATGCTGCCCCCTTACCAAAACCACGCCCACGCCCATTATGTTAGGCCCTTTTGTGTGCCCTTCTCTCTTCCCTCATTGTGCCACTACTTACCTCCCTTCATGTAGTGTGGCTGTGCGGATCACGGAAGAGGAGCTTCTGTTTCCTCTACCAGACTGGCAGGAAGCTGTTCAGCGCTCTCACTGAGCATGACCTGTCAGGCCAGGTAGAGGCTCTGTGCGCTCTCCTTCTGCCGGTCACCCGAGGCCCAGATATTGCGCTCCTTGGGCCGGGGAACCCTCAGGCTGCCGCGTGTACCGCCATGACTGTCCCCAATAACCCCGCTGTTACCTGAGCCTCGGGCTGTTTTGGGGCCATTCGGTGGGTTCCAGCTGCGGTCAGGGTGGGCTGTGGGGGAGCACCTGTGTTACCATGATATCAGGTCTGCTGCTGTCTGAAATACAATGGCCCCAGATTTCAGTAAATAATATATACACTTACACATCAACATAAACTGCCTAATGCATTCATTCATACACTGTCTAATACATAAAACACACACTGTCTAATCAGGGCCAGATTAAGAGCCCAGAGGGCCTGGAGCTGACAATTATGATGGGCCTAATTACAGAATCTTATCGACCAAAAACACTAAAACATACCTCCCAAGTGTCATGTATCTGATGGAGATGGTGTTGGAGGGAAACTCAAAGGATGCAGCTATATGAAAACACATACTCTATGCTAATCTCTCTCTAATTTATGCTTTCATCTTTCAAGTAAATCAAGAACAGCAGTGTCCAGTGAAGCAGGAAGTCAAAGGGAAGGGTAAAAGGGTGTGCCACTGACGCAAATCACGTGACCAGACCTGCCAAAAGGGGTGAACATGCCCAAAAAGGGGGCATGTCTGTCCAAAGAATTGGAAGGCCAGCATGGCATGAATGCTGTCCAACTAAGGGCATACTATGCAGGCAGCACCCAGAGCTTGACATAAATGCATCAAATGATGCGCCTACCCCACGCTTTCTAAGGACTGTCCCCTAGCACTCACATGTCCACTTGTCTCCTTATCATCTTACTAACAGGCAGACGTTCCTGGTATATAGTCTGGGACAGAGTAAAGGTGTATATAGTGAGTGTAGAAGAAAGAGGACATGTCACAGTGTTAGAGAAACCAAAGTCTGCATTACCTAATTACCTAATTTTATTGTCAGCCAGTCCACACACGTTTTGTTGCCATACATCCCTCTTAAACAAACTTAAAGGGACACTATAGTCACCAGAACAACTACAGATTATTGTATTTGTTCTGGTAAGTAGAATCATTCCCTTTAGGCTTTTTGCAGTAAACAATGTCTTTTCAGAGAAAATAACTCCACTGGCCACTCCTTAGATGGCGGCTTGAGGCGCTTCCTGGGGCAGTACTGCCTAGTGTGCAGCACTGCCATTCAGTGTCTCCACCCTCTGCATGCAGACACTGAACTTTCTTCATAGAGATGCATTTATTCAGATTATCTTTATGAGGAGATGCTGATTGGCCAGGGCTATGTTTGACTTGTGCTGGCTCTGCCCCTGATCTGCCTAGTTGACAGTCTCAGCCAATCCTACAGGGAAGCATTGCAATTTGCTCAGACCACCACTTCTGATGATGTCAGCAGACAGAGTCAGTTTAGAGGCAGAGCCAGAAGCTGCAGACTACAGAATACAAATAAGATTTGACTATATTTAGGGAGGCAAGAAGGGGCCAGGGGGGCTAGATGGTGTTTTTTACATTATAGGGTCAGAAATACATGATTGTGTTCCTGACCCTATAGTGTTCCTTTAAGCAAGAGTATGTGAAGAGTAGTTAGGGTTTCCACCTTTCTTGGAAAAAAAATACCAGCCTTAATCATTTGTAAAAATAATTAGTTATGCGTGACATCACATGATGTAAATCACAAGGAGTGACATAAGAGAAAATTCTGTAAAATCACCAACAAACTACTCACAGTTTGATTCTGCTGTATAGAGGAATTGTTCCCAGTGACTCCCTGTCTCCCAGTCTCGCAAGTCACCCAGTGTCTCATTGTCCCTATGTATCACAGTGTCAGTGTCCCCATGTAGCCCAGTCCCCTAGTCTCCCAGTGTCTGTGTCCCCATTTCTACCAATGTCCCCATGTCTCAGTGTGTCACTAGGATACTAGGAGACACAGTGAGACATGGGGACACTGTCACCTGGGGACACATGGGGGCACATGTGAATACAGACATGGGGACAGAGACATGGGGACACTGAAACATTTGGGGAAATTAAGACACTAGGGACACTGAGAGACATGGGAACACAGACAGTGGGAGACTAGGGGACACTGGGAGACTAGGGGATACTGAGACACTATGGACACTGGCTGGGAGACAGACACTTGGGGACACTAGGAGACATGGGGACACTTGTGGGCATAGACATGGGAGACATGGGGACACTGGAAGACATGTGGACACTGAGAGACATGGGGACACTGGGAGACATGGGGACACTGAGGACACTGTCTGGGAGACATGGGGACACTGGGAGACATAGGGACTCTGAGTCAATAGGGACACAGAGATATGAGGACACAGACACTGGGAGACTAGGGGAAACTGAGAGCCATGGGGACACTGGCTGGGGGACATGGGGACACTGTGTCCCTAGAATCTCTGTGTCCCAATGTCTCAGCTTCTCCCAATGTCCCTATGTCTCAGCGTCCCCATGTCTCACAGTGCCCCCTAGTGTCTCAGTGTCACCATGTTTTCCAGTGTCCCCAAGTATCTCAGTGTCCCAAGGTCTCCCAGTGTCCCCTAGTGTATGTGTCCCCATGTGTCCTCTAGTGCCTCAGTGTCCGCATGTCTCCCTGCAGGCTTTCACCCTATCCCTCACTTACCTGAGCTGTAGAGCTGCTGTTTGGACTCTCTGTGCTGTGTAGCTGCTCCCCCACGGATCAGTGAGTAGTAGAGAGAGGCAGGGATATGCTGTAACTTCCTATCCCTGCCTCTCTCCACACACAGTGACCCCTACTGGCCAGTACTGGTATTGCAGAGTAATGTCCGTTTATACTAAGAAAATGACCTGCATTTGTATTGCCGGTATTACTGCAATACCGGTTGTGCCAGGCAGCCTCAAATACCAGCTGTGCCATTAAAATACCAGCCAGGTGGCAAACCTAAGAGTAGTGTGTAAAAAAAAAAAATTTTTTTTTTTTTTTAAATGGGCCTATTCCATGGGCCAGGGCCTGGAGCTGCAGCTCCATCAGCCCCTATGTTAATCCGGCCCTGTGTCTAATGCCTACCTACATACAAACACATTGCCTAATACATGGTCAAACACACTGGCTCATACATGCACACACAAAACCTTCTAATACATATGCACGCACACACACACATACACAGCCTAATAGATCCATCACACATACAGACTGCTTTATACACAAACTTCTTAATCCACACACAGACTGCCTAATGCAGACATACACACGGTCTTATTCAAAGACACACACACTGCCTAATACATACTGCCTGATACACACACACTGCCTAATAAATACATACATACACACACTGACTGATAGACACACACACGCTTAGAACACACATACAAACACATGCACAGAAAGCAGCACTTTCTAACATTCACAGGTAGGGGTTGGAGTAACTCCAAGCAGCCCATTAGAAGTACCTCTCCCAGGCACATGGCATGGGGAGGCAACATCTGGATGCTGAGCCCTCGCGGTACCCTGCTCTTTAGAAGCCAGCTGTCCACATCTTGCTGCGCAACTTATACTTAATCCCTGCCAGCATGTGTTCACGTGGGGGCGCTCCAGACAGCCAGCAAAGCTGCTGAGAGCTCCCCCTCGATCTAAGTGGAGCACAGGCCGTAGGGCTAATTACCAATTGGGCGTGGAGACACGTGGGGAGGGGAGGTTGGGAATAATTTAGTTGGAACCTGCCTCCCTTCAGTAGGAAAGTGTGATAAGCAGCATAGGAACATGCTTTGACAGGAGCGGCAAAATGCTGCTCATGTCAAAGTGCCACCTGGAGCCATGGCCTCACTGGGAGCTATGGACAGGCTGGCCCTGTTGCGGATTACTGTGAGCTAGCTAGAAATTGGTCAAATGTTATTAAGCCATATCTTGTGTTCACTCAAAGGGTAAACTCAGGGGCCTACTGAAACCTTATAGAAGAGATGGCTAAAGGGTGAGACGAGTCCAACCCTAGAGTCAAAAAATTGGGACTAAATGGGCAACAGATTTGGGCATAACCCAGAGCAATGAATAAGAAAAAAGTCTCCAACTGTCAAACGTTGCTGGAAAGGAGAACAAAAGTTCAGCTTCCAACAGGTATTAACAGGAGGTGTGCCCATACAGAAGAGTATATAACTCAATTACCATGGTTTATACAACATCAATGAAAATAAAAAATCTTTAATATAGAAATTCATAGAAACAACAGTGAACAATAAAAACAGGGAAAAACAGTGCTACCCTCATAGGGTCTAGGTTGTAAATGGGATCTAGCTGGTATAGTACAGATATAGGGGAAAGTAGGGCAATTGAGCCGTTTTTATGCCTGGTATCCAATGGGTTAAAGGGACAGAGAGTGTGGGTTATCAAAACC
The DNA here is from genome assembly GCF_036172605.1 of Pelobates fuscus. Classification (NCBI taxonomy): domain Eukaryota; kingdom Metazoa; phylum Chordata; class Amphibia; order Anura; family Pelobatidae; genus Pelobates; species Pelobates fuscus. The sequence continues at coordinate 431,806,980 of NC_086318.1, forward strand.
CCCCAAAAATGCCAACTATTTTACCTAGATTGTGGAGGAGATAAGGTCTAAAGACAATTGAGACGGTGTATAAAATGTCTACCTGTAGACTTAGTACATGTAATAATATCAGGCGCTACTGGTAGTAAGAGCAACCCTGAAATAGTAAATGGGTCAAAATGAACATTCCTCTAAGTCTAGAGGCAGACTTAAGCCCATAATATAAGCTGTTTTCTTGTGAACATTAGTCCATATAGTAGAATCAGGTAAAGAAAGCAACCTCAAATCGATAGATGTGTTAATTGATCAATTAACTCTCAATTTAGAGTGCCAAATATCTTATACCTGAGACAAATATATCTGTAGCCACAGTGGCAACCAGTAAGGAACACCTGAGAAAGTCACCCTTATAAGTAGTGGCTAGACAGTGTCCAAATACTGAATTGTACATGTAAAAATATGTAGAGGCAGCTTTGGAAGAGCTTATTTAAATAGTCATAAAGAGAGTAGATTTATTGAAAAAAATCCCTAAATCACCTGTCTCATAGCTTATTAGATAGTCATAAGGCAATAGGTTTGTAAAGAGCTCACTGAATCTCCTGTCCCGTAGTAAAAGATCACTAACCAGGCATAAATATCGGTGACCCTACTGAACACAAAAGTCCCGAAAGTAAAGCAGGCTAGGCTATCCATCAAGACCCACAACCCGTGAAAAAACCCATTGTGAATTAAAAAAGCTAACTAGGAGCCTAAATCTGGCATCATTATCGCCTAGAAGCCTAAATCTGGCGTCCTTGCTAAAACTGAAACCTACTGAAACCTACAGTATTCACCGGAGGTATGCAAAAGTATCAGACAGATATATGGAAATAAAAACACAATATAGAAATAAAATCATAAGGCTATACTGTAGCTGTTATACTGTAGGAAATGCGATTCAACATAGAACTTAGTGGACATCTCTCCTCTTCTTTGCAAAATAGATTCATGTAAAACACAGGGTGCTTAGCTGAACCATGGGCCAGCACTAGCCCAACAATAGTAGATACAAGTATTAGCAAGAGGGTCCAGGAACACCAATGACTTCAAGCACGTTTATTAGAACATTTGAAACAACACTTCGACCCCAGATAGGGTCTTTGTCAAGCAAATGTTGCAGTGTTCCAGTGTCATTGTGATGCCTGGACCCTCTCTCGAATACTGGCATCTCTCCTCTTCCTGTAAGGATGGATTTGGAGACTATGCTGGCAGAATAATCTCCTGGTTCAAATGGAAGAGACAGGCAACCTTATGAAGAAATTGTGGTATTGGCCTGAGAACTACCCTATCACCCTATAGCTCAAATATATGGTACTAGAGAAAGCAGGAGCATAGTTTTCTGAGAAAGAGGTGGGAGAGAGACTCTCTCCAGGGGCCTCAGTGAGAGCATGAAGAACCAGCAGTAAATCCCAAGAAACTGAAAAGGCATGCCGGGAGGACAAAACTAACAAGAGGCTCCATTTAATCCAAGAAACTGGAAACAGAGGTCCACAAATGGCAGGAAGTATACCGAAGGATACCAAATCTTTTATGTCATTTTTTCTTGAAATAACCTTAGCCATTATTTAATCTTGGGGCTATGATGTATATTTAAAGAGTGTCTGTAATAATTTAATATTAAACTTAAAAAGTTACACTTGCAGAAAGTTTATAACTTCAATAAATTGTTATTTTCTTTTTAATATTTGCAAATGTTTACTGCAGTTTTCAGAGGATTATATGGGACAAGGTATGTGAACTTTGTGAAGTAGTAAGAAATCCTGTTAAAAAATAACAAATGTACAGTATAGTAGATTTAAAGTTTGAGCTGTATATTATTAGAACACAATATTCCAGTATATTGGGTTCTAAGCTTCAGTGATCTGTTGCTACTGTTAATCAGGTGAAATAAATGTGGTTGTTGTAGTGGATGTAAAAAACAGATACCATTCGTATCTTGTAATACCTTTTTTATTGGGCTAACAGAATTTGTTAAAGGGACTCTATAGTCAACATATAAAAGCAAGAAAGACAGGTCCCCCAGCCTTCTTTCTTGCTTTTATATAAATTTGTCATTAAAAAAAAAAAAAAAAAATCTGAGTAAGTTTTAATAAGAAAACTTACCTCCGTTCCAGCGCCGAGCTCCCCGCTAGGCCACGCCCACTTTTTCGTCAAAATAACGAAATCGCAGGGCCCAATAGGACGCTTCTCCTTGAGAAGCGTCATCGCGATGTGGTGCGCATGCGCGGTTTCACGCTGCACCAATCGCATTCTTCATAGAGCGGCATTGAATGCCGCCCTATGAAGAAACTCAGCGCTCAACCGCGCATGTGCGCGGAATGCGCGTTCGCGAGCTGAGCTGTCTGACTGCTCAGCTCAGCTCACTTTCTATACCCGCCCCCCTCCTCAGCCAAACTGTGTTTACATATAAACACTATATATAGAGATCTCTCTATATATATAGTGTTTCTATGCAAACACACAAGTAGTAAAAAATTAGACATACACACACTCTTTCTCCATCCATATCCATCCATCCCCATCATCCACATCCATATCCATCCATCCCCATCATCCATCCATTCCTATCATCCATCCATTCCCATCATCCATATCCATCCCCATCATCCACCCCCATCATCCATATCCATCCATCCCCATCATCCATCCATTCCCATCATCCATATCCACCCCATCATCCATATCCATCCCCATCATATCATCCATATCCATCCCCACCATCCATCCATTCCCATCATCCATATCCACCCCATCATCCATATCCATCCCCATCATCTATCCATCCCCATCATCCATATCCATCCATCCCCATCATCCATATCCATCCCCATCATCCATCCACTCCCATCATCCAAATCCAAATTCTCACTTTATTAAATAGCTCTGGCTGTTTCCCACTGACTCCACTGTTCCCAGATGTGTACACCAGGGAACAAAATTGGGACAGTGGGACAGGACCCCGAAATAAGGACTGTTAGGAGGCCTGCATTGCAACCAGTGACAATTGGCATGTTTTGTGAATGTTGTGATCACTGTTTTACCTATCCCTGCGGACACTGACAATATCTACAGGAACAGAACACACATGTAAGCATGCAGCGATACCTGCCTGCTGCCTCACTCCTGCAGTAATCTGCTAAAAGACATCCTAACACCAGTTTCAGGGTGTAATCCCCTGCCCCCCTTGCCAACTCTCCCATTCCGCTAGGATAGAGAACTTTGCTATAAATCCTCTGAACTGAGCCTTTATTCCCCATTTTCCGTACTGGGCTGATGGATGAAAAAATCAACTTGTAGGGGGGTCCAACTGGTAAATGGCTGTTTTGTCAAGATACCATAATAAAGTACAGTAAAATACATTTGGTGTGGACTTGGTTACTGTGCGTTTTCCACTTCGTATTCGTTATAATGCCATACATTCTGCACACAGTGTATCTACAGAATGCCAGTAGACGGCAGTATTCCCAAACGGATATCATCGCACATGTACAGTTGGAGAGAATTCTTTACATTGAGACAAACTTTACTGGTTCGTGTTCCAGGAAGTTTATGAAATCACACAATACAGAAACTCTTGCACTGGAAACTTGTCGATCACTTTTGAGCTGAACTTGAGTTATACAACCCAATTATCAATACTCCTTACTTACTTGTGAGGTTGCACTCAATGTTCTCTTAATTAATGGTTTTAGTGTCAGTCGTTTCAGCAATCAAATAATAATAATTCTTTGGAAAATTCACTAAAAGAATAAAATGCCCAAATAGCCAGAGCATTTTTGTCAGTTTACAGCAAACCTTTTCATTGTATAAACACCACTTATGTTTGCCATAGCCTCTTCCTGCCAATAAATACATTACTCCTGCCTATTCAACAACATTGCATTTACATAGAGCAACAAGCTTTTGATGAATTATAGAAGCTGATTACCACTTAAAGATCAACAGCATTAAAATTAACAGATTTTATGGAGAGGCTGCTTTATCTCCTAGCACAGTGTCAGTCCTCATACACCCTTAGTTGGAGTTTATAGCAAAATAGAAGAACCCTCCATGTATGTTCTGCTGTTTTGTTTTACACAGACTTTATATATGATTTACAGTTGATTGTAAAGTCTTTAGACTTAACTTACGATTTAGAGTTCATAATGGCTAGCCTGGCGTTTTTAATGTGTTTGTCCATGACTTGTGCATGAAAACTGAGTGAGTTTTGCTCATGTGGCAATGTAGCACTGTTGCTTAGTACTGTGAGAGGTGGTTGCTAGGGCACACATGATGGGCTCACTAGGCTAATGGCAAAGTTGTTGAGACAGTGGATTATCTGGCAAATTAAGCGGTCAATACCAAGGCTGTGTAGTGCAAGCCAGTGACAATTTGATTGTGGTTATTCATTTCATGAATGTCATATATTCATCCGCTTATAAAAATTTGGTTAATGACATTTACTGTCCACACAGGAAAAGTTGTACCGAGCAGCAACCTAATCCACAGAAGGGTTAATGCTGAGCAGCAATTATGCAAATGAAACCTGGTAACTGACTTTGGGGTCAAAGCCGGTTACAGCCTATCAGATCTAGAGGAGGGGTATTTAGGCCCAGTTCTCACCCTGCTCAGTGCCCTGTGGTGGTTTCCCTTGTGGTTGTCCGAGAGCGCGTTACTGTTTATAGTTTTCTACCTGGTTTTGACTTTGGCTTTGTTTATTGACTTCTCTATATTCTGGTATCCTGACTCCTGGCTTTCCTCATTGCTGCGTCCCTTTCTGTGTTCCCTGACCTCAGCTAGTATTTTTGACTATTCTATGTACGTTAAATCCGGCCATTCTAAGGACCGGTAATACGTTACTTATTTGTCATCCGTGCTATACAGTTCTAGGTGCTGGATCAAACAGTAATCCTGACAATGACATGCACATGTGGGCAAATTTGCTGGGCACAGTGGGTTAAGCTATGCTGCATTGTGGTGGAATCTCGGTAAAAATAAATTTAGTGGGCCGAGATTTCCACGTGGCATATGCGTATGTTGGTGTATCAGTTAGTCAGTTAAACGTAGCTAAGATACAATCAACAGTGTACTGAGCAAGTGTAGGAATACAGGATATACGAGTATTTCCCCTCCTCCATTGTGCTGGGCAAGCCATGTGGTCAAACAGGAATTTAGTCTCTATTCGGTTGATAGATAAGAGTATGTGTAGGTTGAACTGATTATGGGAGGAGCTACATGCCTATATAAGGGACCTACACTGTATGATCAGGGCTCAGTCTTTGCTGTTTTTTGGTGACATTAGTCCCTCTGAGTCCCGGTCGGTGAATCGAATAAAGAATCTCTTCCTTCCTGAAGAAACCTGTGTCCATCTCTCTGTGCTCGGCTTCCGTCAGTTTCTCCGGTATCATTTGGTGCATTGGCCGGGAAGCTCATCGTTCAACGGTAGCTGAGAAGCAGAAGCGTGAGACGGTCTATCTTTGCCCACGCTCTCTACGGCTGCACCCCTGAACTTCTGCGTGGACCTCCCTTCGTCTCGGCGCCACTGGTCTGTTGTCCAGGAGATCATCGGCCTCTACGTAGTAAGTGCTGGGGTGTCCCCATCGATGAGTGTGAACTCAGGTTCAGGAACGAGGAGGTAAGAAGACCACTGTTTTAGACGGTGGACCCACTAGGGGTATTGGATACCGATTGTGCGGTAGGCCCATAAGGGGTTATTTGTGTATGGAATCTGCCCCCTCCAGTGGAGGGAAGGAGCGAAGGCGCACCGCTCAATTAAACGCCCTGTAGTCAGCCCGTTTAATTTTGGTTTGGAGTCAGGCTGGGTTCTGTGTAAATAGCCCAAGCCGGACACCGGTGTCTTGTCTAGACTAGCGTTCTAGGGTGTATATTACGTTCGGAGGGACCGGGAGACTAAGCGGCGTCTGTGTAAATTCGGTCCGCTAGATCTCAACCTATCTTGGCTAAGTGGGAAGGCGTGTAAATTTGGAACCCACTAGATTTTTGATAGAGTTTTTAGACTAAGAGGGTGCTGTTGTAAATTCCGCCCTCTAGTTCGCTATATGTGGTGCTTGGGCAGCGTGGCTAACCAAAACGGATGTAAATAGTTTTAGGTAGTCCATCGAGGTACTGGCCAATAGATTAGTTGGGAATTATAAATGTGTTAAAGATTGTTGTAGTAGCGTGTATTTCTTCTTAGCTAGCGTGAGCTCTGCCGTCTAGCGAGAGTGTGAATAGTGTGTAACTGTATTATAGCGCACGGTACCATAACCATGTATAATAACTACTGATATTGTAAATAACTACTAATAACTGTCGTCTATGTTGTATGTTTAACACCATAACCACTACTAATTGAACTGTGACTTTAAATTGTACTCTAACCAATGCTAACCGTACTATAACTACTGTTTGTAAAGACGATGTTACTGGGGTATGTTATAGATGGGTAATTCAGATATAGGGAATTATAGCGTGGGTGACTGTATAGTTTCGCCAAAAGGCACAGTAATAGTTATTTAGTGACTGGTGTAACAGCTGTGTGTGTACGGGAATTCCCTGAGTGTTTTGTTGTGTGCGTTTCACCTAGTAACTGTACCACGTGGTGCTGTTGCCAAGGGAACGGGTGTGACCGTTGGAAGTGTGTTTGTTTAGTTTCTATTGGAGACGACGCTTCATTGTTAGTATGGGTGCGTCAGATTCAACGGTTATGGATCCCTTCGGATGTATGCTGAAAAACTTTAAAAAGGGATACACTGTGTATGATTTTGGGGTAAAGATGTCTCCAACACGCCTGGCTACTTTATGTAGTAGGGAATGGCCTACTTTGGTGGCTGCATGGCCACCACGTGGCAGTTTGGATCCTAATCTGGTACAGCGTGTACACGTGGCTGTATCAGGTAGGCCTGAACTTTACGGCCAGTTTCTGTATATTCATTGTTGGAAGCAGGCCGTAAATGACTTGCCAAAATGGATCCGGATATGCCACGAGGAACAATGTGGCCCATTTAAAAGCATACAGGGACGCTATTATTGTTGGCATGAAAGCCAGAGGAAAAAAGGCGATTAATATGTCTAAGACGGCTGAGATATTGCAGAAATGTGATGAATCGCCCAGTGCCTTTTATGACCGATTATTGGAGGCATACCGTTTGTATACCCCCTTTAATCCAGAGGCTCCTGAGAATTCCCGAATGGTTAACTCTGCCTTTGTCAGCCAAGCCTACGGAGATATAAAGCGCAAGCTACAGAAGTTAGAAGGGTTTGTAGGGATGTCCATAACCCAACTAATGGAAATAGCAAATAAGGTCTATATGAATAGGGAGACAGAGACGAAGAAGGAGGAAGAGCGAAAGATGCGTAGGAAAGCAGATGTTAGCAGTAGCTAACGCAGGCGTAGATAGAAGGGAAGTATATAGGGGAACGGATAAAGGTGAGAAAAAGTGGAATGGGGAACCTTTGAGTAGGAACCAATGCGCGTACTGTAGAGAAGAAGGGCATTGGAGAAGTGAGTGTCCACGAAGGGAACAGTATGAGAGAGACAGACCTAGGGCAGGATATAGCAGTAATTATAGAGGTAGAGCGGGAGGTAGAGGAGGTCCTGGAGGAAATAGTGGGAATAATAGAGGAAGTGATAGTGGAGATAGATATTACCCAGCAGCGCAGAGACCCCGCGAGAGAGAGGATAGGGACTTTGTGGGTTTGGCTGACACAGTCATGGAGGACTATTGATACCGACCGGGCTCCATCCCCCTTGGCCGAGCGGAGCCTATGGTCGATGTAGCAATAGGGGGAAAAAGGAGTTCTTTCATGATTGACACTGGTGCTGAACATTCGGTGGTGACTGACCTAGTCCCTCCTCCTTCAGGAAGAACTATCACCGTAATAGGGATCGACCGATATTGATTTTTTAGAGCCGATACCGATACTCTGTGAACTTTCAGGCCGATAGCCGATAACTTGCCGATATTCTGTACATTTACCATTTTGAAAAATAAACTATTTCTAACGGTAAATGCCTTATGTAGTGGATGAAGTGTATTTAGACAGGGGAGCTGTGTGTGTAGTGGATGCAGTGTGTATTTGTGTAGTGTGTATAGTGAATGCAGTGAGTGTTTGTGTATTGTGTACATATAGTGTATGCAGAGTGTATAGTGAATGCAGGGAGTGTGTGTAGTGTGCATTTATAGTGAATGCAGAGTGTGTGTTTGTGTAGTGTGTGTATAGTGAATGCAGAGTGTGTGTTTGTGTAGTGTGTATAGTGAATGCAGAGTGTGTGTTTGTGTAGTGTGTATAGTGAATGTAGTGTGTATAGTGAATGCAGAGTGTGTGTTTGTGTAGTGTGTGTATAGTGAATGCAGAGTGTGTGTTTGTGTAGTGTGTATAGTGAATGCAGTGTGTGTAGTGTGGGTAAAGTGAATGCAGTGTGTGTAGTGTGGGTAAAGTGAAGGCAGTGTGTGTAGTGTGGGTAAAGTGAAGGCAGTGTGTGTGTGTTTGTGTAGTATGTGTATATAATGCAGTGTGTGTGTTTGTGTAGTGTGTGTGTGTACGTAATGCAGTGTGTAGTGTGTGTGTATGTAATGCAGTGTGTGTGTGTGTTTGTGTAGTGATGTAATTTGTGTAAAATTGGGGGGGGGATTTTTTAATGTTAATGATTATTGTTTTTTTAATATTTAAATTGTGTTTTTTTTTTCTTTTAGTCCCCCCTCCCTGCTTCTTACCAGGGAGGGGGGATATAGTATTCCCTGGTGGTCCGGTGGCTTGTTAAGTCCTGGGGGGGCCGGCAGCAAGCGCTGACTTACCTTGCCAGCAGCTCCTGCAGCTCCCCTGTGTAAATCTCGCAGCCCTTAGTGCCGCGCGGAGCGTTGCCATGGTAACCCGTGGCAATGCTCTGCGGCCGCGGGTCTCGCGAGATTTAGACAGGGGAGCTGCAGGCAAGGTAAGTCAGCGCTTGCTGCCGGCCCCCCCAGGACCGCCGGGCTTAATGAACCTGGCGGTCCTAGGAGATATTATCGGCAATATCGGTAGCAATATTGGCCGATACCGATATTGCCGAAAATACCGAATATCGTCCGATTATATCGGTAAAACCGATAATCGGTCGATCCCTACACCGTAAAAGGAGCAACTGGAAGGAGTGCCGCTAAACCGTTTCTTAAAATTGACTCTGTACATTGGGAGGCCACATAGTGAAACACCAGTTCCTTTATATGCCTGAATGTCCAGTCCAACTGCTAGGACGTGATTTGTTGTCGAAATTACAAGCACAGATAACATTTCTACCTAACGGAACAACATCTTTGAAGTTCAATGGACCCTCAGGTATAATGACAATATCTGTACCAAAGGAAGAAGAGTGGCAACTTTATACAGTGTTGACCAGCCAAAACCCTAAGAGTGATGAATCCTTGTTCAATATACCAGGAGTGTGGGCAGAGAATAACCCACCAGGACTTGCTCGTAATATCCCACCAATTCATATCGAACTAAAGCTTGGGGTTTATCCAGTAAGCCTGAGACAATAACACATTCCACAAAAGGCCAAGAAGAACATACAATCTTATTTGGAAACGTTCATAAGGTATGGTATCCTAAAATTCTGTACTTCCCCCTGGAACACCCCATTGTTGCCTGTTCAAAAGCCCGGTACAGATGAGTATCGCCCTGTGCTGGACTTGAGAGCAGTCAATGATGCGGTAGTGAGTATACATCCAGTTGTGCCCAATCCATATAACCTGCTTGCTTTAATTCCGGGCGGGGCTACCTACTTCACAGTTTTGGATCTCAAAGATGCCTTCTTTTGCCTACGAATTGCTGCGGAAAGCCAGTGTATCTTTGCATTCCAATGGGAAAATGCTGTAACGGGCTCGAAACGCCAGATGACTTGGACAAGATTGTCCCAAGGGTTTAAGAATTCACCTACCCTATTTGGATCAGCTTTAAGTCAAGACTTACTGGATTTCAAGTCCATCCCAGGAGAATGTGTACTATTACAATACGTAGATGATTTGTTAATAGCGCCAGTTACAAGAGAGATATGTCAGCAAGCAACACATGATCTACTGCACATTCTTTGGAAGGCAGGATACAAGGAAGAAAGCCCAGTTGTGTCAGCTAACTGTCAAGTATCTGGGATTCCATATCTCTGAAGGTCAAAGGATAATGGGGCCAGAGAGAAAAGAAGCTGTATGCCAAATACCAATACCCAAGAATAGAAGACAAGTGCGAGAGTTCTTGGGGGCAGCAGGCTTCTGTAGGATATGGATTCCCAGTTATGCGATATTGGCGAAACCTCTTTATGTGGCTATAAAAGGTACAGAACACGATCCCTTCCTGTGGACCCCCGAACAGCAAAAGGCATTTGAAGATGTGAAGAAGGCATTGATGAGCGCCCCAGCATTAGGTCTACCTGATCATACACGCCCATTCTACTTATATGTACACGAGCAAAGAAGAATGGCTGTGGGAGTATTGACACAGTACTTGGGATCATGGCAACGACCTGTTGCATATATGTCCAAACAATTGGATGCAGTGGCCAGTGGTCTTCCACCTTGTCTAAGAGCCGTAGCTGCCGCCGCCCTGCTGGTAGCCGAAGCTGATAAGCTCACTCTGGGTCAGGAACTCTATGTGCGAGTCCCACACGCAGTACAGACGTTGCTAGACTATAAAGGCAATCATTGGTTTAGCAATAGCCGCATGACTAAGTATCAAGCTATGTTATGTGAAAACCCGAGAGTGCATCTAGAGACTGTTAACACCTTGAATCCAGCTACCCTTTTGCCACAACCTACTGAGAGTCAACATGATTGCCTGGAGGTGATGGATGAAGTGTTTTCAAGTAGACCGGACCTTCGTGATTTTCCCATCCAGAACCCTGATGTCCAGTACTATACGGACGGCAGTAGTTATGTGAAAGAAGGGATTCGCTATGCAGGATATGCAGTGACAACCATAGACAAGGTGATAGAAGCTCGGCCATTGTCAAAAGGAACATCGGCACAGAAGGCAGAACTGATCGCACTCACACGAGCGTTACAATTGGCTGAAGGTTTAAGGGTGAACATCTACACGGACTCCAAGTATGCGTTTTTAACCACTCATGCCCACTGAGCCTTGTATAAAGAAAGAGGACTACTGAACTCAGAGGGTAAAGAAATCAAGTACGCAGCTGAGATATTACAACTACTGGAAGCCGTGTGGGAACCGAAAGAAGTTGGTATCATACATTGTCGAGCGCATCTGAAAGGTGATGGTGATGTAACAAAAGGAAATCGGATGGCAGATAATGCAGCCAAGCGTGCCGCTGAATCAGGAAAACAGGAGTATGTGGAACGTATAGCTGCTCTCATACCAACCCCTCTGTCTCAATGGACTCCAATTTATACAGCTCAAGAAGAAGAGTGGTTAAAGACTGAAACTGGGAAGTACCTGGAGAATAAGTGGTATCAGTTAGAAGATGGAAGGATAGTCATTCCAGCATCGCTAGCCGTAGAAATTGTCCAGAATTATCACAATGGGACACATTCCGGGAGAGATAGTATGGAAGAATCTCTTAGGAAGCATTTCTACATACCAAGATTGTCCAACTTGACTCAAGCCATTGTACGAAGATGTGTGATATGTGCCAAGAACAACGCAAGGCAAGGTCCAGTGAAACCACCGGGAGTCCAGTATATGGGAGGACTCCCTATGTCCGATCTCCAAATAGACTATACGGTAATGCCTAAATCCGGCGGACATCGCTACCTACTAGTAGTTGTGTGTACCTACTCAGGATGGGTAGAAACATGTCCTACTCGTACAGAGAAAGCAGAAGTTGTGCGATTTCTGTTGCGAGAAATAATACCCAGATATGGACCACCATGTTCTATAGGATCGGATAATGGTCCAGCCTTTGTTCACCAGTGCCTACAACAACTGACTCATATGCTTGGTATTAAGTGGAAGCTTCATACGGCATATAGACCTCAGAGCTCTGGGAAAGTGGAAAGGATGAACAGAACTATTAAGAACCAATTGGCAAAGATGTGTCAAGAAACTCAACTTAAATGGAATGTTCTTTTGCCAATAGCTCTGTTACGCATTCGTAGTACACCTACCAGAAGGATGGTAGTGAGAACATTCTACAGAGTTTATCTATCTCAATTTCATCAAAAATCTGTGGGAAGTGCATATTCCTTGGCACATAAACAGAATGACCACAGATCATTAAAAAGCATGAACTCAGGTTTTACACATTTCATGCGTTTTGCACTAGATTCTGATACCACTTAAAAAAAAATTATAATAATATACAGTGTATATATATGTGCATCTTGTAATACCTTTTTTTTTATTGGACTAACAGAATCTCTACATTGTTTATTGTGGAAGAGTAAAAATAGGGAGATAAAAAGGAAAGAGGGAGAAAAAAAGAAAAGAGGGGACACTGCCCCACACTCTAGGGCAGGGGCGGATCCAGAACCTAATCTCGTGAGGGGCACTAGTAGATTATTTAAAGGAACAGTCCAGGCACAATAACCAATATAGCTCTATGTAGTGGTTATGGTGCATGGAGTGCCATGGTTCCCTCCCAAAATAAGTCAAACCACTTTAGACCAGTTTGACAACTTACCTGGAATCTGCCGGGATAAGGGCTCTAGTAGGATTTAGGGGCAGTAGTGTGTGTGTGAGTAAAGTGTGTGTGTGTGTGTGAGGCGTGCAATGTGTATATGTGAGGGGTGCAATCTTTGTGTGAGGTGCATAGAGGGATGCAGGGTGTGTGTGTGTGTGTGTGTGAGGGATCCTCTCTCCCTCACCCTCCAGCTGTCAGCAAAGTGTCTGTGGGGTGGTGAGTGAAATCTTTGATCTCCCCTCCGGTCCGTGAAGGCACAAAGAAGGGCCAGCGCTTGGATAACACCGACCCGGTAGGGGAGAGCATCGGCTCTGAGGGTGGGGGGGGCAGATTGGATCCGCCACTGCTCTAGGGTACCAGAGGATGCTGTATCCAGGACAACCAGGTGTTGTGTGTAATAGCATTGTAAACAATCAAATCACAAGTCTGTGCTGTGAGTTGTTCCATGTCTCTGATATCGGTCAAAAGATTGCGCAGTTCTACCTGAGAAGACAATGTCAATTGTTTCCACTGTCTGGTCAGCGCTCTCCTAGCCACTAGGGCCACCACATATATTGGCATGTTTGAAGCCACTTCAATGTGGCAGATCACAGATAATTACCAGCAAATAAGTAGGTGACAGTTTTAATTTATTACAACTGAGTTCAGGGTATAATAAGGAATGGCTGCAGTGCTACCAAATTCTCTCTCTATCACTACTCGGACTAATAGTAGTAGGGGGCCACCTTGTGGTAAAATTTTAAAATGCAGTTTCAAATAGACAGAGGGAGTTTAAAAAAAAAATTCTACTACAGTATTACTGTTTATACTATCCATTAGCAGAAGAACTACGACTGGCGAACCCATGAGGTGGCCTTTGCCTTTAGAGCCATGGGACATGTATTGCTAAACAGGGGCCCAGTCAAGTGCCAAGGCCTTTTAGGAAGACAACCCTGTAATATCGGAGAGCGTTGGGAGGAAATGACAGTCTGTCAATTCCTCCCAGATATAGAGGGAAAGAGGCACAGGCAGCAGGGAGAGAAGCAAGCTACTAGACAGTCATGTAAACATTGTCTATTCTCTAAAAAGGCAGTGTTTACATTAAAACTACAGGGACAGGCTATAGGCATTAGAACAACTAAATTAAGTATTACTTTAGTGAGAGGGTAGTGGATGCATGGAATAGCCTTCCATCTGAAGTGGTAGAGGTTAACACAGTAAAGGAGTTTAAGCGTGCGTTGGATAGGCATAAGGCTATCCTAACTATAAGATAAGGCCAGGGACTAATGAAAGTATTTAGAAAATTGGGCAGACTAGATGGGCCGAATGGTTCTTATCTGCAGTCACATTCTATGTTTCTATTAAGTTATAGTTGTTATGGTGACTATAGTGTCCCATTAATAATCAGATGGAATGCTATATAAGCATCTGGGCATTGGATATTGTACACAGCCTCTGAGAATTTTCAGTTTTAAAGGGCCAAGTTCTCTTTAAACGTTTGTTCCACCCACTCTCGTTCGAATTACTTCCACTTGAGATTGGTAAGTGACATGTCCTCTTTCCCTTTTTTTTGTTTTAGTTTCCTATGCCATTTTTATTTTCTCTTCCTTCTACCTCATTATTTCCCTTCCCTCCTACCACACCTCATTTTTTTGTTCTCTTATGTATGAGCATGGTGTACTTACTATTTGCTTGTGTGTTGATTTCCTTTTTTCCCCCTTTTCTTTTAATTTTCTCCTTGATGTCTTTAAAGAGAGGTTATCATTATTAAATGACATGTGAGTTTAAAAGCAAAAAAAAAAAAAAAAAAACTTTAGCTCTGAACCCTGTCGTGTAATTTCTGAAAAAATCTGCATAGATCCCAGAAAGCCAAATATACATTAGTGATAATGTAAGCCTGGTGGCGTCTTTCCTGGTCACCTTGGTCTGTCTATTTGCAAGGGTGAGCGTATGTCTCTGCACTCCACATGAGGTAAGACCCTGACATATACACACATGCTCACTCACAGACATACACACATTCACTGACATATACACACATGCTCACTCATATACATACACACATTCACTGACATATACACACATGCTCACTCACATACATAGAAACATAGAATGTGACGGCAGATAAGAACCATTCGGCCCATCTAATCTGCCCAATTTTCTAACTACTTTCATTAGTCTCTGGCCTTATCTTATAGTTAGGATAGCCTTATGCCTATCCCACGCATGCTTAAACTCCTTTACATACATACACTCATTCACTGACATATACACACATGCTCACTCATTCACGGACACACACTAACAGATATACACACTGCTTAATGCTTACTATTAATGTACATGTTAATTCGCCTCATATTGACGAGTATTTGAACACTTTAAATCTGCACTGATTTGGCTCAATTCGAGATATAATTAATTCTGATAAAAGTAGATTTAGTTTATTCTATCCATTCTAATTCCTCCTAGTTTACCAATGGAATGACTTTTGGTAATACAAATTCAAAGCTCATCAGCTAAACCCTGAGAGTATATTTTGAAAAAAAAAAAAAAATACTGTATTGCCTTTAATATAAGTCAGTCTAACTTTATGTATTTAAAAGATGCAAACCTTACAAAAATAAGTGCAGTATTCTCGACATCTCAAGCAGTGTCTATATCACTTATTATGGAAGGGTATGGGGGGGGGGGAGGCTGCACGGGGGGGGGGGAGGCTGCACGGGGGGGAGGGGGGGGTAAGGGGCTGTGCAGGGGTGGTAAGAGGCTGCACAGTGGTGTTAGAAGCTACAAAGGTGGTAAGGGGCTGTACAGGTTAAAAGATGCAAACCTTACAAAAATAAGGTCTATATCACTTATTATGGAAGGGTATGGGGGGGGGGGGGGGGGGAGTGGGCTGCACAGGGGGGGTAAGGGGCTGCGGGGGAAAGGGAGTAAGGGGCTGAGCAGGGGTGGTAAGGGGCTGCACGGGGGGGTAAGGGGCGGAGCAGGGGTGTAGGAAGCTGCACAGGGGAGGTAAGGGGCTGAGCAGGGGTGGTAAGGGGCTGTGCAGTGGTGTTAGAAGCTGCACAGGGAGGTAAGTGGCTGCACGGTGGAGGTAAGGGGCTGCGCAGGGTTGGGGTAAGGGGCTGCGCAGGGGGGTAAGGGGCTGTAAAGGGGTGGTAAGGGGCTGTACGGGGGGTAAGGGGCTGCACAGGGGGGTAAGGGGCTCTACAGGGGGGTAAGGGGCTGCACGGGGGGTAAGGGGCTGTACAGGGGGGTAAGGGGCTGCACAGGGGGGTAAGGGGCTTCACAGGGGGGTAAGGGGCTTCACGGGGGGGTAAGGGGCTGCACAGGGGGGGCAAGGTACTGTACAGGGGGGTAATGGGCTGCACGGGGGGTAAGGGGCTGTACAGGGGGGTAAGGGGCTGTACAGGGGGGTAAGGGGCTGTACAGGGGGTAAGGGGCTGTACAGGGGGGGTAAGGGGCTGCACAGGGGGGGTAAGGGGCTGCACAGGGGGGGTAAGGGGCTGTACAGGGGGGGTAAGGGGCTGTACAGGGGGGGTAAAGGGCTGCACGGGGGGGTAAGGGGCTGCACAGGGGGGGTAAGGGGCTGTACAGGGGGGGTAAGGGGCTGTACAGGGGGGGTAAGGGGCTGCACAGGGGGGGGTAAGGAGCTGTACAGGGGGGTAAGGGGCTGCACAGGGGGGGTAAGGGGCTGCACGGGGGGTAAGGGGCTGCACAGGGGGGTAAGGGGCTGTACAGGGGGGGTAAGGGGCTGTACAGGGGGGGTAAGGGGCTGCACAGGGGGGGGGTAAGGGGCTGTACAGGGGGGTAAGGGGCTGCACAGGGGGGGTAAAGGGCTGCACAGGGGGGGGGGGGTAAGGGGCTGCACAGGGGGGGGGGGGTAAGGGGCTGCAAAGTGTTGGGTTGCTTAACATATTGAAATAGAGCAATAATTATTGTAATTACTGTAATCCTCCCTCTTTGGGCTCCTGGGGTAAGAGAGGGATAACAGGGATCCCTGGTGGTCTTCTTGCTGTTGTTGCCAAGGTATCACTTCCGGTGAGGAACTCCTTGGTCCCACAGCCAATGACATGGCTCCCCACAAGGAACCAATCACCGTGCAGCTCACTGAGTTGTGGGCGGGGCTGAGATTTCCCACAGAAAGATCTGGAAATATCCAGAACAGTTTATCAAACATTTAGCAGAACAAACCTGGGGGTCAGAATGGAGGGTTACTGGGGTACAGGCTGAGAGTAAAATCACTGTGAATAAAGTAATGACAGGGTGAAAAAAGGAAATACTAAAAGTAATGACAGAGAGAATGAGGGAAATACTGAAAGTAATGACAGAGAGAATGAGGTAAATACTAAAAGTAATGACAGGGAGAATGAGGTAAATACTAAAAGTAATGACAGGGAGAATGAGGTAAATACTAAAAGTAATGACAGGGAGAATGAGGGAAATACTAAAAGTAATGACAGGGAGAATGAGGGAAATACTAAAAGTAATGACAGGGAGAATGAGGGAAATACTAAAAGTAATTACAGGGAGAATAAGGGAAATACTTAAAGTAATGACAGGGAGAATGAGGGAAATACTAAAAGTAATGACAGAGAGAATGCGGGAAATACTAAAAGTAATGACAGAGAGAATGAGGGAAATACTAAAAGTAATGACAGGGAGAATGAGGGAAATACTAAAAGTAATGACAGGGGGAATGAGGGAAATACTAAAAGTAATGACAGGGAGAATGAGGTAAATACTAAAAGTAATGACAGGGAGAATGAGGTAAATACTAAAAGTAATGACGGGGAATAAAGGAAATACTAAAAGTAATAACGGAGAAAGTAATGACATGGGGAATGAGGGGAATACTAAAAGTAATGACAGGGAGAATGAGGGAAATATTAAAAGTAATGACAGGGAGAATGAGGGAAATACTAAAAGTAATGACAGGGAGAATGAGGGAAATACTAAAAGTAATGATGGTAAATGAGGGAAATACTAAAATTAATTACAGGGTGAATGAAGGAAATACTAAAAGTAATGGCAGGGATGTAATGGATCACCTGGCACCACGACTGGGTACCTCCGCCAACAGATGCTTCCTAGCTGACGCTGAGGACCATAAGCGCCGCACCAAACACCACAAGCACTGCAGACTCCACAACCGCCGTAGCTTGGCTAGGATCTCGCCGTCTTCCTTCCACCCTGGACCAAATACTGATATCCAGGACCGTGTGGGAAAGACCTCTCCTACTCCAGAAACCGTAGCAGGAACAGCTCTTAGAAGAGCTAGTGATTAGAACCCAGGGGAGTATAATGATTATAGCAATTCCTTGTAGTGATATAGCTGTTCCCTCCACACAAGAGACAACTCAAGTTGAGGGTGAAGAGGAACTCAGTTTTAATGGAGGCACACTGGCCTTTTATGCAAGTTTCCCAACAAGGGTGACACCCATACGGTATACACGATCCCTCCCCTCTGCCTGGGAGGTGATTGAGGCAGATAGTGCATTAACTTAATTATCTTTAGGCAGAAAAATATATTTATTTTTATAAACTCCCATAAATACCCTAAAACACATATTCCCATAAATGTTACATCCCCTGAAACCCCTGATCTGGGTAAACAACATATCCAAAAATCACCCAGATCAGATCAGGGGTTCAGAAATTGTATGGAAGTCATAGTTTTGCCCAGGCGCAGGCATGGTCACATGCCCAAAACAGTTCCATAAAATCACGGCTAAGTGCTGCTGGAGGACCAACCAGGAACTGCGAGGTTTTCAGGCCAAAAATACTTCCAGGGCATTTGTGTCTAAGTCTCCCTGAAGTCTATTTGCAGTTTTGGTCCATGTGAACAAGATGGCGGCCACTTCGACTGTTCAGGAGTTTGAAGTGCCACTTCGAAAGTTCGAACTGTGGCCATAAAAACCGAAAAATGCACGAACAGTGATTTAAACCAGGATTTATCAAAGGGGCCGTAGTCACAGGGTAGGAGGCAGGCAAGCAGGTCCCTCCAAAACCCAGTGACAAAGTTGCTTTCATCACAGTTGGCACTTTATAAATAATAATAATAGAATGTCTTCCCAGACCTGTGATGTATTATTTGTGCATGGAAATTTACAGAATGCAGTGCAACCACTTGCTGTCAGTGTTACATCCGCACTTCCTACAGATATTGCAATAAAATGAATATATTCATAGTGAATTCATGGATTAATCCTTTAGACAGTGTTGCATAAATATCTTCATCTCACAAAATCAAATAAAGATAAAAGAGTTACTTCCACTATTACACTTTCTGGAGTCTATTTTTAAACAATGAGCTGATAATACATTTGCTAAATTAAATTATCCTCCCATCTCGTCATGAAATAGTTTAATCCACATCCCACCTGCTCAGAGTAACCATCTATCCCTTGCTGTGTTTTGGGTAACGGTGATTTAATAGACCTGGGCACTGTGACAATTTATATTTTGTCTGAATACACTTGGACAAGAAAAAAAACGTATTTTGAATAAAAACTATTTCGTCCATTAGGTCTTTAGTTCTCCATGTAATTTGTACATTACTTTTGTTTCAGGACTTACAATCGGACGGATATTCCCTGTAAGATAATATTAATTTATTGGTCATATTTATATATATATGACATAAGTGGTACCAAGTTAAGGAGAGAGCTTTTTATTAGAAATCTCCCTTATTTGGTTAGAAGACACAAACTTTATTTACAGCAGCAGCAATGGTCTGTTGTAGTCTAGTGGTGTATTTTCAGTTCACTGTTTTTTCATAGTCATCTTCCTCTGGTTGTGGTTGAATTCCTCGTCAGTCTCTGTCAGTCTTCCTATGTCCGGTGTTTGAAAGGGTCAGTGAGTGTGTGATGTTGTGGGCTTTGTGTCTCTCTGTATACAGTGAGTGCATACAGTCTGAAGCATTACACCCTCAGTGACCATCTAGAGATGTGTTTTGTGATATGATTAGGATGGAATGGATCTTTGGGTGTCGTGGTCATACTAGCTGTAATGGTAATAATAGGTGTGTTATGGAAGGGATTAGAATGGTAACTACTCTTTTGCAGGCCTCCAGTCCTTGGTGTGTGGAACGGACATCCAATTGTACACCACTTTGTTTGCAGGAGCATTTTTTAAAAGAAAAATCTATAGAAATAAATTTTAAATGGAAACTATAGTGGAAGGGGAACATGAGTGGCCAATTCATGACCTAGTCACTTGTTTAAGCCCATGAGCAAAGCATTTGCAGACCTTTAGTCCTTGGAGTGGATTTACAGAGTGCTAACACAGTGCCATAGTGAATAACTGGTTGTGCCGGCAGAGAAAGCATCCGTTGCCACACCACAGACGGAGTCAGAGTGGAGGAACTAACATCCACTTTTAAGGATAATTTGGAATTAGGATAAAAAAAAAAAATGAAAAGAAATGTAGAAGGGAAAAGAGAGTCGGCAATTAATAAACAATCACCTGTTTTAACCCCGGGCTAAAGCCTTTCCACTCCCCCTGTTGCTCCATTTTTGTGTGTCTGTGCAAAGGTCGGACATTCCTCAGTCTGCAACAGACAGGAAACTATAAACTAGCGCTGATACAATATAGCAGTATTCTCAGCCAATAATTATCAATACTATTCCAACCATAGCATACCGAAGTGGATCTTGTTGGATAGAACATCAGTAGAATAAGTATTTTCTATAGTTCCTTTATTTCTTCATGCTATTGGGTTACAGGACACAAACTCTTTTTCCTTTAAATACCCTTTGATCTTATTGACTTATATTGCGCGATTATATTAGGGAATCATACACTACGTTTTTTGTTTTGTTATTAATACCCGATATTAGAATGTAAAGACGTGGCTAATGCAAACTTAGATGGACCAATAAATACGGATTAGGTCGGGAGTATTCAACCTACAAAACTACTGCACTATTAATGAACAAGAGTGAAATAGTGGCCCACGTCTTTAGCTATATGATATAATCTATTCTGCAAAAATTACATTTGTGCCCACATTGACGGATTGTTTACTTATTGACAAACACTGTATGATTGCTGGATAATGTCTTATGTTAACTTTTACAAATATTTTCTTTTTTTTCTTTTTTCTTTTGTGACACATAGATTAAAAATAGAGGCCACTGCCAAAGTTTTACCTTATAATTCAGGCATCTGAGGAGCTTGAGAGGTCCCAGACCTTTATAAATCAAGCACATAACAATCGTGGTGATGATGGAGCACAGTATAAATATTGTTTTAGGAGCCTCAATTCCTATAGATATAAATGAAATGAATAAGTAATAAGACTCAGGGGTGCATGCATTTTGGAATTTCAATTAATAAATTCAGAGCTGTACATACATAGCATATACCTGTGCAATCTACATATCAAGTTGCCGTGGACATTTTATATCATGAGTACATCTTTTGCAATTAAACATAAAATGTATGTAAAGATTTTTATAATACTCTACATTACACACACGAGAAGACATGGTGCAGCAGGTCTCTTTAAACATAGAATATGAAACAAGATTAAATAAATACTTTAGCCCTGCGAAACACATGATTGAGGTAAAGACCTGATGGGAGTAACATATTAGCCCCAGGGGGCAAACTGGGGATGGGGAAGATGGCTAATTAACTACATGGTACAGAAAAAAAAAAAAAAAAAAGCTGCTATCCTGGCTTTGCGACAAATTTAAAAATCAGTGGCACCACAGAAGAAGGTGGTATTAATTGCAAGAGCTACCTACATTGTACCCACACTGTACTTAGTAACATTCCCCGTGTATACCCTACTACCGGGTACTACTATATAGGCACCCAGACGACTTTATCTCCCTGTCAGTTCATCATGTAAAACACTGCCGTTGTATTGCTGTTATTTATCGTACCCTGGTCCCCCTCTTCTCTTCCTTAACCACTTTGCTGCCTGGCTACCCTATTTCCTCTCTTCTAATATTCCATCCCTAATTCTCTGGGACTTCAATATTCCTATGAACCCACCTTTGACCTCTGCAGCCTCTAAACTACTTTCAATTACTTCCTCCCTCGGGCTATCACAGTGGGCTAATTCTCCCACCCATGTAGCTGGCAATCCCCTTGACCTAATCGTCTCTTACATAGAAACATAGAATGTGACGGCAGATGAGAACCATTCGGCCCATCTAGTCTGCCCAATTTTCTAAAATTATTCTGTATGCTATAGGAGCCAATTCAAGGTACTAACTCACACCTATAAAGCACTGAACCACTCTAGCCCCTCTTATATCTCCTCACAGATCCATAGGTATGTCCCTTCTCGGTCTCTCCGCTCTGCCCGTGACCACCTCCTGTCCGTTGTTCGCACCCGTACAGCCAACTCACGCTTGCAGGACTTCTCGCGGGTGGCTGCCTTCCTATGGAATAGCCTGCCTACCGCTATCAGACTCTCCCCTAGTCTTGCATCTTTTAAGAAGTGCCTTAAAACCCATCTCTTTAGGAAAGCTTATGGCCTCCAAGACTAACCCCTACCTCACATACCTGTCTCTTGCTCTCTCCTAAAGGGCAGCCCACCTTATTTGACTGCAAATTCCTGTCCTAATGTGTTTTACACCCCACCTTCTATAGAATGTAAGCTCGAATGAGCAGGGTCCTCTTCAACCTATTGTTCCTGTAAGTTTTTTGAAATTGTCCTATTTATAGTTAAATCCCCCTCTCATAATATTGTAAAGCGCTACGGAACCTGTTGGCGCTATATGGCAATAATAATAATAATAATAAGGTGTTTAAATGTTTTTTGAGGCTGTTTATCTTACAGCCATTGGAAGTACTTCCTCTGTAATGATGACTGGGTTTTGATATAAAAGTGCTCCCTAAAATTGAGAATTAGATTATCAGTAAGATAAATTATTAGAAGGAAATTAAGGAACCTTTTTCTATGTATCTTGATACACTAATGTAAATAATTTAATGCAGTATATATTGATGTTTAATCGCTATGACAAATATTTACAATGTAACGATTCAAATCATATGTCAAGTTTGTGTCACAAGACATTCCAGGGGACATGGACTAAACATCTCATCTATTGGAGTGTTGGCTTCAATTGTCACCTGTTATTTATACATAGGAAAAAGATTTGGAGGACAAATGCAATGTTTTCTGCATTCAAAATTTCATCAAAAAGCAGTTTAACAATTACTTCTAGTGAATAATCCACAAGGTTACATTCAGACACACAGACGCTTACCAAGATTCAAAAACGACCAGCAAAACAGCCACAAGAGACCAAATATAGGGCCTGTCAAAGCTAGAAAGATGGCTTTGAAATGAATTTTCTTGTCCAGTTGTACTGGAACGAAGGCAAAGGACACGTTGTACTGATCAACAATGTGCCTATGAACAATATACACCAGTCCTGAAAGAGAATATATGAAATATATGTGTTAACGCATGGAGAATGTGTGCTGAATCCAGTGTAACTCCTGCTTTGCAATCAGTCTTAGGTCAATGATTTCAAAACCCAGAATGAAAATAAAAACTATTTTCAGAACTTCAACCTATTTACCTGTCTCTATAGAAGACCTTCATGCTTTTTCAAATATGAGAATGTTATCCCCTTGGTAAGCTACAAGGTTAAAAAAAATCCTTACAGATGGAAAAGTGATTTCTTTTTTTGTTTCCCAAATAATTTACAGTTTCAATGTAATCTTAATTATTTTATTTTTTTCTGGACTCAACTAAAACATAACTGTTTATGACAGAGGCAGCACTTCCAGTTACGTTTGCAGCCTGCACTCCCTTACTCTGTGCAGTGAAAATTTGGAGGCTTGACTAAAATAAATCTTAACTCTTGCTACTTTCTTTTGGTAACTAGCCCATACCAGGGGACATCACAGCAGTGAGGTCTCCATGTTCCGATTCTGATAATCTATTAACAGTTATACGATTACAGATACCTTGATAAACATAATGCATCCTAAACATTTACATACCAAATAGAGCAATTAGGGGATTGGTTAAACTGTAAGCCATGATGACTGTAAAGGTGAAGATCATATCTGCATACATGACTCCAAGCTCAATCTGATAGACCTGGTTCTGTAAAATAATGAAATAATAGTAATTACCATAAATCAATTGCAGTTAATGTCATAGTCATTCTACTCCAAATTATAGAATCAGTAGTTTACCTTCCGTATGGTGTTCCTTTCTCCTGCAGACTTTGCAGTCACCATATTCCATACAAAATACAAGACATCTGGAAAACGAATCAAATTCGTTCCATTTCCTACAAACGCGGAGTTGATTATGTAATTTACAAAGAATGCTCCTTGGTTGGGAAGGAACAAACATCTAAGGAGAAAGGAACAGTGTTAACCTGGGCTGATAAATTATGACGCATCATGGCAGAAGTACGTAAAAAAGACAGCAGGGTGTAGAGAAGACACAGTTGATCTAAATTCAGATTACAGGTAATAGAGAATATGCCTCCCCTAGACAAGGCTGAAATATTTATAATTATTACAACACAAAAGGATAATCTGAATAGGGAACTCAAGTCAGGACCCTGTGACATGAATCGGTCATTTGACTTGGCCCAGGAGGATGTTGCCCTGCCTTGTGGTGGCCAGATCCGAGGCCTGCTGGTGCTGTGCGGCCTGTAGGTGCGTTTCTTCCATGGCATCCACTCTCTGCTCCAGAGCGGTAAGGTCACTGCGGACTGCTGCTATTTCTTCTCTGATGACGGAGCGCAGCTCAGCCACCATCTCAGTTCTGTCGCTGCGGGTTAGCATGCTTGCAGAGATCGCCGCTATGTCCTTCGATATTTGTGACAGGGTGCCCGCCGCGGGTGATTCCCGCTCTGATCCCATCACGCTGGAGCTCGGGGAGGAGGGTGTGAGCATGTCTGCGTCTCCGGTGCCTCGGAGGCCGGGCGGCCCCAAGAGGTATTCATCCATCGGGCCCGGTGGCTGCATCGCCGGGGTCACACCGGATGATCCAGCGGTGGTTTGTCTCCTGTTTTTCCCCATTCGCGCGTGTTTATCGGGATATTGTGGCTAGTTTATCGGGCTTTGCAGGTTGGGGCCTAGGAGCTCGAGTTTGGTGCGTCTTACTCCATCGGTGGTCAGGCCACGCCCCCGGTTGCTCCATTTTTGTGTGTCTGTGCAAAGGTCGGACATTCCTCAGTCTGCAACAGACAGGAAACTATAAACTAGCGCTGATACAATATAGCAGTATTCTCAGCCAATAATTATCAATACTATTCCAACCATAGCATAACGAAGTGGATCTTGTTGGATAGAACATCAGTAGAATAAGTATTTTCTATAGTTCCTTTATTTCTTCATGCTATTGGGTTACAGGACACAAACTCTTTTTCCTTTAAATACCCTTTGATCTTATTGACTTATATTGCGCGATTATATTAGGGAATCATACATTATGTTTTTTGTTTTGTTATTAATACCCGACATTAGAATGTAAAGACGTGGATAATGCAAACTTAGATGGACCAATAATTACGTATTAGGTCGGGAGTATTCAACCTACAAAACCACTGCACTATTAATGGACAAGAGTGAAATAGTGGCCCACGCCTTTAGTTATATGATATAATCTATTCCGCAAAATTGCTGTACATTTGTGCCCACATTGACGGATTGTTTACTTATTGACAAACACTGTATGATTGCTGGATAATGTCTTATGTTAACTTTTACAAATATTTTCTTTTTTTTCTTTTTTTTTTTGTGAAACATAGATTAAAAATAGAGGCCACTGGCAAAGTTTTACCTTTTAATTCAGGCATCTGAGGAGCTTGAGAGGTCCCAGACCTTTATAAATCAAGCACATAACAATCGTGGTGATGATGGAGCACAGTATAAATATTGTTTTAGGAGCCTCAATTCCTATAGATATAAATGAAATGAATAAGTAATAAGACTCAGGGGTGCATGCATTTTGGAATTTCAATTAATAAATTCAGAGCTGTACATACATAGCATATACCTGTGCAATCTACATATCAAGTTGCCGTGGACATTTTATATCATGAGTACATCTTTTGCAATTAAACATAACATGTATGTAAAGATTGTTATAATACTCTACATTACACACACGAGAAGACATGGTGCAGCAGGTCTCTTTAAACATAGAATATGAAACAAGATTAAATAAATACTTTAGCCCTGCGAAACACATGATTGAGGTAAAGACCTGATGGGAGTAACATATTAGCCCCAGGGGGCAAACTGGGGATGGGGAAGATGGCTAATTAACTACATGGTACAGAAAAAAAAAAAAAAAGAGCTGCTATCCTGGCTTTGCGACAAATTTAAAAATCAGTGGCACCACAGAAGAAGGTGGTATTAATTGCAAGAGCTACCCACACTGTACTTAGTAACATTCCCCGTGTATACCCTACTGCCGGGTACTACTATATAGGCACCCAGACTACTTTATCTCTACTTTATTGCTATTATTTATCGTACCCTGGTTCCCCTCTTCTCTTCCTTAACCACTTTGCTGCCTGGCTTCCCTATTTCCTCTCTTCTAATATTCCATCCCTAATTCTCTGGGACTTCAATATTCCTATGAACCCACCTTTGACCTCTGCAGCCTCTAAACTACTTTCAATTACTTCCTCCCTCGGGCTATCACAGTGGGCTAATTCTCCCACCCATGTAGCTGGCAATCCCCTTGACCTTATCGTCTCTTACATAGAAACATAGAATGTGACGGCAGATGAGAACCATTCGGCCCATCTAGTCTGCCCAATTTTCTAAAATGTTTCTGTATGCTATAGGAGCCAATTCAAGGTACTAACTCACACCTATAAAGCACTGAACCACTCTAGCCCCTCTTATATCGCTCTGCCCGTGACCACCTCCTGTCCGTTGTTTGCACCCGTACAGCCAATTCACGCTTGCAGGACTTCTTGCTGGTGGCTGCCTTCCTAGGGAATAGCCTGCCTACCGCTATCAGACTCTCCCCTAGTCTTGCATCTTTTAAGAAGTGCCTTAAAACCCATCTCTTTAGGAAAGCTTATGGCCTCCAAGACTAACCCCTACCTCACATACCTGTCTCTTGCTCTCTCCTAAAGGGCAGCCCACCTTATTTGACTGCAAATTCCTGTCTTAATGTGTTTTACACCCCACCTTCTATAGAATGTAAGCTCGAATGAGCAGGGTCCTCTTCAACCTATTGTTCCTGTAAGTTTTTTGAAATTGTCCTATTTATAGTTAAATCCCCCTCTCATAATATTGTAAAGCGCTACGGAACCTGTTGGCGCTATATAAATGGCAATAATAATAATAATAATAAGGTGTTTAAATGTTTTTTGAGGCTGTTTATCTTATAGCCATTGGAAGTACTTCCTCTGTAATGATGACTGGGTCTTGATATAAAAGTGCTCCCTAAAATTGAGAATTAGATTATCAGTAAGATAAATTATTAGAAAGAAATTAAGGAACCTTTTTCTATGTATCTTGATACACTAATGTAAATAATTTAATGCAGTATATATTGATGTTTAATCGCTATGACAAATATTTACAATGTAACGATTCAAATCATATGTCAAGTTTGTGTCACAAGACATTCCAGGGGACATGGACTAAACATCTCATCTATTGGAGTGTTGGCTTCAATTGTCACCTGTTATTTATACATAGGAAAAAGATTTGGAGGACAAATGCAATGTTTTCTGCATTCAAAATTACATCAAAAAGCAGTTTAACAATTACTTCTAGTGAATAATCCACAAGGTTACATTCAGACACACAGACGCTTACCAAGATTCAAAAACGACCAGCAAAACAGCCACAAAAGACCAAATTTAGGGCCTGTCAAAGCTAGAAAGATGGCTTCGAAATGAATTTTCTTGTCCAGTTGTACTGGAACGAAGGCAAAGGACACGTTGTACTGATCAACAATGTGCCTATGAACAATATACACCAGTCCTGAAAGAGAATATATGAAATATATGTGTTAACGCATGGAGAATGTGTGCTGAATCCAGTGTAACTCCTGCTTTGCAATCAGTCTTAGGTCAATGATTTCAAAACCTAGAATGAAAATAAAAACTATTTTCAGAACTTCAACCTATTTACCTGTCTCTATAGAAGACCTTCATGCTTTTTCAAATATGAGAATGTTATCCCCTTGGTAAGCTACAAGGTTAAAAAAAAACCTTACAAATGGAAAAGTGATTTCTTTTTTTGTTTCCCAAATAATTTACAGTTTCAATGTAATCTTAATTATTTTATTTTTTTCTGGACTCAACCAAAACATAACTGTTTATGACAGAGGCAGCACTTCCAGTTACGTTTGCAGCCTGCACTCCCTTACTCTGTGCAGTGAAAATTTGGAGGCTTGACTAAAATAAATCTTAACTCTTGCTACTTTCTTTTGGTAACTAGCCCATACCAGGGGACATCACAGCAGTGAGGTCTCCATGTTCCGATTCTGATAATCTATTAACAGTTATACGATTACAGATACCTTGATAAACATAATGCATCCTAAACATTTACATACCAAATAGAGCAATTAGGGGATTGGTTAAACTGTAAGCCATGATGACTGTAAAGGTGAAGATCATATCTGCATACATGACTCCAAGCTCAATCTGATAGACCTGGTTCTGTAAAATAATGAAATAATAGTAATTACCATAAATCAATTGCAGTTAATGTCATAGTCATTCTACTCCAAATTATAGAATCAGTAGTTTACCTTCCGTATGGTGTTCCTTTCTCCTGCAGACTTTGCAGTCACCATATTCCATACAAAATACAAGACATCTGGAAAACGAATCAAATTCGTTCCATTTCCTACAAACGCGGAGTTGATTATGTAATTTACAAAGAATGCTCCTTGGTTGGGAAGGAACAAACATCTAAGGAGAAAGGAACAGTGTTAACATGGGCTGATAAATTATGACGCATCATGGCAGAAGTACGTAAAAAAGACAGCAGGGTGTAGAGAAGACACAGTTGATCTAAATTCAGATTACAGGTAATAGAGAATATGCCTCCCCTAGACAAGGCTGAAATATTTATAATTATTACAACACAAAAGGATAATCTGAATAGGGAACTCAAGTCAGGACCCTGTGACATGAATAGGCAATTTGACTTGGCCCAGGAGGATGTTGCTCTGCCTTGTGGTGGCCAGATCCGAGGCCTGCTGGTGCTGTGCGGCCTGTAGGTGCGTTTCTTCCATGGCATCCACTCTCTGCTCCAGAGCGGTAAGGTCACTGCGGACTGCTGCTATTTCTTCTCTGATGACGGAGCGCAGCTCAGCCACCATCTCGGTTCTGTCCCTGCGGGCTAGCATGCTTGCAGAGATCGCCGCTATGTCCTTCGATATTTGTGACAAGGGTGCCCGCCGCGGGTGATTCCCGCTCTGAACCCATCGCGCTGGAGCTCGGGGAGGAGGGTGTGAGCATGTCTGCGTCTCCGGTGCCTCGGAGGCCGGGCGGCCCCAAGAGGTATTCATCCATCGGGCCAGGTGGCTGCCTCGCCGGGGTCACACCGGATGATCCAGCGGTGGTTTGTCTCCTGTTTTTCCCCATTTGCGCGTGTTTATCGGGATATTGTGGCTAGTTTATCGGGCTTTGCAGGTTGGGGCCTAGGAGCTCGAGTTTGGTGCGTCTTACTCCATCAGTGGTCAGGCCACGCCCCCTGTTGCTCCATTTTTGTGTCTGTGCAAAGGTCGGACATTCCTCAGTCTGCAACAGACAGGAAACTATAAACTAGCGCTGATACAATATAGCAGTATTCTCAGCCAATAATTATCAATACTATTCCAACCATAGCATACCGAAGTGGATCTTGTTGGATAGAACATCAGTAGAATAAGTATTTTCTATCGTTCCTTTATTTCCTCATGCTATTGAGTTACAGGACACAAACTCTTTTTCCTTTAAATACCCTTTGATCTTATTGACTTATATTGCACGATTATATTAGGGAATCATACACTACGTTTTTTGTTTTGTTATTCATACCTGACATTAGAATGTAAAGACGTGGATAATGC
This sequence comes from Pelobates fuscus, assembly GCF_036172605.1. Taxonomy (NCBI): domain Eukaryota; kingdom Metazoa; phylum Chordata; class Amphibia; order Anura; family Pelobatidae; genus Pelobates; species Pelobates fuscus. The sequence continues at coordinate 431,836,604 of NC_086318.1, forward strand.
AAACTTAGATGGACCAATAATTACGGATTAGGTCGGGAGTATTCAACCTACAAAACTATTGCACTATTAATGAACAAGAGTGAAATAGTGGCCCACGTCTTTAGTTATATGATATAATCTATTCCGCAAAATTGCTGTACATTTGTGCCCACATTGACGGATTGTTTACTTATTGACAAACACTGTATGATTGCTGGATAATGTCTTATGTTAACTTTTACAAATATTTTCTTTTTTTTCTTTTGTTGTGTGAAACATAGATTAAAAATAGAGGCCACTGGCAAAGTTTTACCTTATAATTCAGGCATCTGAGGAGCTTGAGAGGTCCCAGACCTTTATAAATCAAGCACATAACAATCGTGGTGATGATGGAGCACAGTATAAATATTGTTTTAGGAGCCTCAATTCCTATAGATATAAATGAATAAGTAATAAGACTCAGGGGTGCATGCATTTTGGAATTTCAATTAATAAATTCAGAGCTGTACATACATAGCATATACCTGTGCAATCTACATATCAAGTTGCCGTGGACATTTTATATCATGAGTACATCTTTTGCAATTAAACATAAAATGTATGTAAAGATTTTTATAATACTCTACATTACACACACGAGAAGACATGGTGCAGCAGGTCTCTTTAAACATAGAATATGAAACAAGATTAAATAAATACTTTAGCCCTGCGAAACACATGATTGAGGTAAAGACCTGATGGGAGTAACATATTAGCCCCAGGGGGCAAACTGGGGATGGGGAAGATGGCTAATTAACTACATGGTACAGAAAAAAAAAAAAAAAGAGCTGCTATCCTGGCTTTGCAACAAATTTAAAAATCAGTGGCACCACAGAAGAAGGTGGTATTAATTGCAAGAGCTACCTACATTGTACCCACACTGTACTTAGTAACATTCCCCGTGTATACCCTACTACCGGGTACTACTATATAGGCACCCAGACGACTTTATCTCCCTGTCAGTTCATCATGTAAAACACTGCCGTTGTATTGCTGTTATTTATCGTACCCTGGTTCCCCTCTTCTCTTCCTTAACCACTTTGCTGCCTGGCTACCCTAGTTCCTCTCTTCTAATATTCCATCCCTAATTCTCTGGGACTTCAATATTCCTATGAACCCACCTTTGACCTCTGCAGCCTCTAAACTACTTTCAATTACTTCCTCCCTCGGGCTATCACAGTGGGCTAATTCTCCCACCCATGTAGCTGGCAATCCCCTTGACCTTATCGTCTCTTACATAGAAACATAGAATGTGACGGCAGATGAGAACCATTCGGCCCATCTAGTCTGCCCAATTTTCTAAAATTTTTCTGTATGCTATAGGAGCCAATTCAAGGTACTAACTCACACCTATAAAGCACTGAACCACTCTAGCCCCTCTTATATCTCCTCACAGATCCATAGGTATGTCCCTTCTCGGTCTCTCTGCTCTGCCCATGACCACCTCCTGTCCGTTGTTCGCACCCGTACAGCCAATTCACGCTTGCAGGACTTCTCGCGGGTGGCTGCCTTCCTAGGGAATAGCCTGCCTACCGCTATCAGACTCTCCCCTAGTCTTGCATCTTTTAAGAAGTGCCTTAAAACCCATCTCTTTAGGAAAGCTTATGGCCTCCAAGACTAACCCCTACCTCACATACCTGTCTCTTGCTCTCTCCTAAAGGGCAGCCCACCTTATTTGACTGCAAATTCCTGTCCTAATGTGTTTTACACCCCACCTTCTATAGAATGTAAGCTCGAATGAGCAGGGTCCTCTTCAACCTATTGTTCCTGTAAGTTTTTTGAAATTGTCCTATTTATAGTTAAATCCCCCTCTCATAATATTGTAAAGCGCTACGGAACCTGTTGGCGCTATATAAATGGCAATAATAATAATAATAATAAGGTGTTTAAATGTTTTTTGAGGCTGTTTATCTTATAGCCATTGGAAGTACTTCCTCTGTAATGATGACTGGGTCTTGATATAAAAGTGCTCCCTAAAATTGAGAATTAGATTATCAGTATGATAAATGATTAGAAAGAAATTAAGGAACCTTTTTCTATGTATCTTGATACACTAATGTAAATAATTTAATGCAGTATATATTGATGTTTAATCGCTATGACAAATATTTACAATGTAACGATTCAAATCATATGTCAAGTTTGTGTCACAAGACATTCCAGGGGACATGGACTAAACATCTCATCTATTGGAGTGTTGGCTTCAATTGTCACCTGTTATTTATACATAGGAAAAAGATTTGGAGGACAAATGCAATGTTTTCTGCATTCAAAATTTCATCAAAAAGCAGTTTAACAATTACTTCTAGTGAATAATCCACAAGGTTACATTCAGACACACAGACGCTTACCAAGATTCAAAAACGACCAGCAAAACAGCCACAAGAGACCAAATATAGGGCCTGTCAAAGCTAGAAAGATGGCTTCGAAATGAATTTTCTTGTCCAGTTGTACTGGAACGAAGGCAAAGGACACGTTGTACTGATCAACAATGTGCCTATGAACAATATACACCAGTCCTGAAAGTGAATATATGAAATATATGTGTTAACGCATGGAGAATGTGTGCTGAATCCAGTGTAACTCCTGCTTTGCAATCAGTCTTAGGTCAATGATTTCAAAACCCAGAATGAAAATAAAAACTATTTTCAGAACTTCAACCTATTTATCTGTCTCTATAGAAGACCTTCATGCTTTTTCAAATATGAGAATGTTATCCCCTTGGTAAGCTACAAAGTTAAAAAAAAAAACCTTACAAATGGAAAAGTGATTTCTTTTTTTGTTTCCCAAATAATTTACAGTTTCAATGTAATCTTAATTATTTTATTTTTTTCTGGACTCAACTAAAACATAACTGTTTATGACAGAGGCAGCACTTCCAGTTACGTTTGCAGCCTGCACTCCCTTATTCTGTGCAGTGAAAATTTGGAGGCTTGACTAAAATAAATCTTAACTCTTTCTACTTTCTTTTGGTAACTAGCCCATACCAGGGGACATCACAGCAGTGAGGTCTCCATGTTCCGATTCTGATAATCTATTAACAGTTATACGATTACAGATACCTTGATAAACATAATGCATCCTAAACATTTACATACCAAATAGAGCAATTAGGGGATTGGTTAAACTGTAAGCCATGATGACTGTAAAGGTGAAGATCATATCTGCATACATGACTCCAAGCTCAATCTGATAGACCTGGTTCTGTAAAATAATGAAATAATAGTAATTACCATAAATCAATTGCAGTTAATGTCATAGTCATTCTACTCCAAATTATAGAATCAGTAGTTTACCTTCCGTATGGTGTTCCTTTCTCCTGCAGACTTTGCAGTCACCATATTCCATACAAAATACAAGACATCTGGAAAACGAATCAAATTCGTTCCATTTCCTACAAACGCGGAGTTGATTATGTAATTTACAAAGAATGCTCCTTGGTTGGGAAGGAACAAACATCTAAGGAGAAAGGAACAGTGTTAACATGGGCTGATAAATTATGACGCATCATGGCAGAAGTACGTAAAAAAGACAGCAGGGTGTAGAGAAGACACAGTTGATCTAAATTCAGATTACAGGTAATAGAGAATATGCCTCCCCTAGACAAGGCTGAAATATTTATAATTATTACAACACAAAAGGATAATCTGAATAGGGAACTCAAGTCAGGACCCTGTGACATGAATAGGCAATTTGACTTGGCCCAGGAGGATGTTGCTCTGCCTTGTGGTGGCCAGATCCGAGGCCTGCTGGTGCTGTGCGGCCTGTAGGTGCGTTTCTTCCATGGCATCCACTCTCTGCTCCAGAGCGGTAAGGTCACTGCGGACTGCTGCTATTTCTTCTCTGATGACGGAGCGCAGCTCAGCCACCATCTCGGTTCTGTCCCTGCGGGCTAGCATGCTTGCAGAGATCGCCGCTATGTCCTTCGATATTTGTGACAAGGGTGCCCGCCGCGGGTGATTCCCGCTCTGAACCCATCGCGCTGGAGCTCGGGGAGGAGGGTGTGAGCATGTCTGCGTCTCCGGTGCCTCGGAGGCCGGGCGGCCCCAAGAGGTATTCATCCATCGGGCCAGGTGGCTGCCTCGCCGGGGTCACACCGGATGATCCAGCGGTGGTTTGTCTCCTGTTTTTCCCCATTTGCGCGTGTTTATCGGGATATTGTGGCTAGTTTATCGGGCTTTGCAGGTTGGGGCCTAGGAGCTCGAGTTTGGTGCGTCTTACTCCATCAGTGGTCAGGCCACGCCCCCTGTTGCTCCATTTTTGTGTCTGTGCAAAGGTCGGACATTCCTCAGTCTGCAACAGACAGGAAACTATAAACTAGCGCTGATACAATATAGCAGTATTCTCAGCCAATAATTATCAATACTATTCCAACCATAGCATACCGAAGTGGATCTTGTTGGATAGAACATCAGTAGAATAAGTATTTTCTATCGTTCCTTTATTTCCTCATGCTATTGAGTTACAGGACACAAACTCTTTTTCCTTTAAATACCCTTTGATCTTATTGACTTATATTGCACGATTATATTAGGGAATCATACACTACGTTTTTTGTTTTGTTATTCATACCTGACATTAGAATGTAAAGACGTGGATAATGCAAACTTAGATGGACCAATAATTACGGATTAGGTCGGGAGTATTCAACCTACAAAACTATTGCACTATTAATGAACAAGAGTGAAATAGTGGCCCACGTCTTTAGTTATATGATATAATCTATTCCGCAAAATTGCTGTACATTTGTGCCCACATTGACGGATTGTTTACTTATTGACAAACACTGTATGATTGCTGGATAATGTCTTATGTTAACTTTTACAAATATTTTCTTTTTTTTCTTTTGTTGTGTGAAACATAGATTAAAAATAGAGGCCACTGGCAAAGTTTTACCTTATAATTCAGGCATCTGAGGAGCTTGAGAGGTCCCAGACCTTTATAAATCAAGCACATAACAATCGTGGTGATGATGGAGCACAGTATAAATATTGTTTTAGGAGCCTCAATTCCTATAGATATAAATGAATAAGTAATAAGACTCAGGGGTGCATGCATTTTGGAATTTCAATTAATAAATTCAGAGCTGTACATACATAGCATATACCTGTGCAATCTACATATCAAGTTGCCGTGGACATTTTATATCATGAGTACATCTTTTGCAATTAAACATAAAATGTATGTAAAGATTTTTATAATACTCTACATTACACACACGAGAAGACATGGTGCAGCAGGTCTCTTTAAACATAGAATATGAAACAAGATTAAATAAATACTTTAGCCCTGCGAAACACATGATTGAGGTAAAGACCTGATGGGAGTAACATATTAGCCCCAGGGGGCAAACTGGGGATGGGGAAGATGGCTAATTAACTACATGGTACAGAAAAAAAAAAAAAAAGAGCTGCTATCCTGGCTTTGCAACAAATTTAAAAATCAGTGGCACCACAGAAGAAGGTGGTATTAATTGCAAGAGCTACCTACATTGTACCCACACTGTACTTAGTAACATTCCCCGTGTATACCCTACTACCGGGTACTACTATATAGGCACCCAGACGACTTTATCTCCCTGTCAGTTCATCATGTAAAACACTGCCGTTGTATTGCTGTTATTTATCGTACCCTGGTTCCCCTCTTCTCTTCCTTAACCACTTTGCTGCCTGGCTACCCTAGTTCCTCTCTTCTAATATTCCATCCCTAATTCTCTGGGACTTTCAATATTCCTATGAACCCACCTTTGACCTCTGCAGCCTCTAAACTACTTTCAATTACTTCCTCCCTCGGGCTATCACAGTGGGCTAATTCTCCCACCCATGTAGCTGGCAATCCCCTTGACCTTATCGTCTCTTACATAGAAACATAGAATGTGACGGCAGATGAGAACCATTCGGCCCATCTAGTCTGCCCAATTTTCTAAAATTTTTCTGTATGCTATAGGAGCCAATTCAAGGTACTAACTCACACCTATAAAGCACTGAACCACTCTAGCCCCTCTTATATCTCCTCACAGATCCATAGGTATGTCCCTTCTCGGTCTCTCTGCTCTGCCCATGACCACCTCCTGTCCGTTGTTCGCACCCGTACAGCCAATTCACGCTTGCAGGACTTCTCGCGGGTGGCTGCCTTCCTAGGGAATAGCCTGCCTACCGCTATCAGACTCTCCCCTAGTCTTGCATCTTTTAAGAAGTGCCTTAAAACCCATCTCTTTAGGAAAGCTTATGGCCTCCAAGACTAACCCCTACCTCACATACCTGTCTCTTGCTCTCTCCTAAAGGGCAGCCCACCTTATTTGACTGCAAATTCCTGTCCTAATGTGTTTTACACCCCACCTTCTATAGAATGTAAGCTCGAATGAGCAGGGTCCTCTTCAACCTATTGTTCCTGTAAGTTTTTTGAAATTGTCCTATTTATAGTTAAATCCCCCTCTCATAATATTGTAAAGCGCTACGGAACCTGTTGGCGCTATATAAATGGCAATAATAATAATAATAATAAGGTGTTTAAATGTTTTTTGAGGCTGTTTATCTTATAGCCATTGGAAGTACTTCCTCTGTAATGATGACTGGGTCTTGATATAAAAGTGCTCCCTAAAATTGAGAATTAGATTATCAGTATGATAAATGATTAGAAAGAAATTAAGGAACCTTTTTCTATGTATCTTGATACACTAATGTAAATAATTTATGAGAATGTTATCCCCTTGGTAAGCTACAAAGTTAAAAAAAAAACCTTACAAATGGAAAAGTGATTTCTTTTTTTGTTTCCCAAATAATTTACAGTTTCAATGTAATCTTAATTATTTTATTTTTTTCTGGACTCAACCAAAACATAACTGTTTATGACAGAGGCAGCACTTCCAGTTACGTTTGCAGCCTGCACTCCCTTACTCTGTGCAGTGAAAATTTGGAGGCTTGACTAAAATAAATCTTAACTCTTGCTACTTTCTTTTGGTAACTAGCCCATACCAGGGGACATCACAGCAGTGAGGTCTCCATGTTCCGATTCTGATAATCTATTAACAGTTATACGATTACAGATACCTTGATAAACATAATGCATCCTAAACATTTACATACCAAATAGAGCAATTAGGGGATTGGTTAAACTGTAAGCCATGATGACTGTAAAGGTGAAGATCATATCTGCATACATGACTCCAAGCTCAATCTGATAGACCTGGTTCTGTAAAATAATGAAATAATAGTAATTACCATAAATCAATTGCAGTTAATGTCATAGTCATTCTACTCCAAATTATAGAATCAGTAGTTTACCTTCCGTATGGTGTTCCTTTCTCCTGCAGACTTTGCAGTCACCATATTCCATACAAAATACAAGACATCTGGAAAACGAATCAAATTCGTTCCATTTCCTACAAACGCGGAGTTGATTATGTAATTTACAAAGAATGCTCCTTGGTTGGGAAGGAACAAACATCTAAGGAGAAAGGAACAGTGTTAACATGGGCTGATAAATTATGACGCATCATGGCAGAAGTATGTAAAAAAGACAGCAGGGTGTAGAGAAGACACAGTTGATCTAAATTCAGATTACAGGTAATAGAGAATATGCCTCCCCTAGACAAGGCTGAAATATTTATAATTATTACAACACAAAAGGATAATCTGAATAGGGAACACAAGTCAGGACCCTGTGACATGAATAGGCCATTTGACTTGCCACCCTTTCTGTGAGACAATCAGATTACCCACACGGAAGCTTGTTTGGTATATTTTCAGGGTGCATTTGATTTCAGCTTTTGTATAGTCTTGGCTTATTTCTCAATATAAAATATGGTTTTATATATAAGACAATTGTGCAATGCGTAGCTTTCCAGGGTAACGGTTACGCCCCCTTACTAAGCATCCACATAAAACACCATATACAGGTGTCAGGATCGGGACAGGGATCCAACACGCAGAGTACAAACAGTAGCCAGATACGTATACCGGACCTTAGAATGGCCGGACTAACGTAAGTAGTACAGTATAGAATGGTCAAAGACAAGCCGAGGTCGAGGGTAACAGAAGACAGGTAAGCGAGAGACAAGCCGAATCAAGGGTAACAGAGATAAGCAGAGTAAGGTAAACAAGCCGGGTCAAAACCAAAAGGGATAATAGAATACACAAGCACTGAGTGACTAGAACAAGCTAGAACCACGACAGGGCAATGAGCTAATGAAAGAAGCTCTGTTAAATACCCTGTTCAGAGCAGTAACCACGCCTCCGAGGCGTCCTGATTGGTCCTGCAGCAATTGAGTGACAGGTCGTTCCGGAGGAGTGTCCTGATGACAACTTCCTGCCTAGATGCTGTAAAAGGCAGTCACTCCCTCGCGGCCGGCCTTGCATGACCGGATAGACCGTGGGAAAGGGAGCCATCAGGCCGTCTGGATGGAGGAACAGCTAAGTCTCTACCTCTTTCGGAGGTAGAGGCCGCAGGTACCCTGACAGTACCCCCCCTCTCAGATACGCCCACCGGGCGGAATACACCAGGGCGAGAAGGGAATCGAGAGTGAAACGCCCTGCGGAGACGGGGAGCATGCACCTCCTCCTGAGGTACCCAACTTCTCTCCTCAGGACCATAACCCTTCCAATCGACCAGATATTGCAGTTTCCCCCGGGAGATTCGAGAATCAACGATGGAATTGACCTCATACTCCTCCTGACCCTCCACCTGAACTGAGCGGGGAGGGGCGATCGTGGAGGAGAACCTGTTACATATTAATGGTTTTAGCAAGGAAACATGAAATGAATTAGGAATGCGTAAGGCATTAGGCAACGCTAAACGATACGCAACTGGGTTAATTTGAGACAGTACCCTGTAAGGTCCAATATATCGAGGAGCAAACTTCATGGACGGCACTTTTAACCGAATGTTTCTAGTACTTAACCATACTCTATCGCCTGGAACAAACACTGGTGCTGCCCTTCTACGTTTGTCAGCTTGTTTTTTAAGCAGCGTAGAATTGTGCAGAAGGATTTGTCGAGTTTGATCCCACAACTCTCTTCAATTGGCAACATGAACATCCACCGACGGTATCCCTTGAGAAGAAGACTCCGAAGGAAGGATGGAAGGATGAAAGCCATAATTCAAGAAAAAAGGGCTAGAATGCGTAGAATCACAAATGAGATTGTTATGTGCAAACTCCGCCCAAGGAATCAAACCGACCCAATGGTCCTGGTGTTCTGAAACGAAACAACGTAAATATTGTTCAACTTTTTGGTTAGTGCGTTCAGCAGCTCCATTGGACTGAGGATGATAGGCAGAGGAGAAATTCAATTTGATGCCTAGTTGGGAGCAGAATGATCTCCAAAAACGGGAAACAAATTGGGAGCCTCTGTCAGAGACAATTTGGGAAGGTATCCCATGCAACCGGAAAATCTCCCTGGCGAATATCTCCGCTAATTCGGGCGAAGATGGGAGTTTAGGTAAGGGAATGAAGTGAGCCATTTTAGTAAATCTGTCTACCACAGTGAGGATGACAGTCTGCTTTTTAGAGATAGGCAAATCAACAATGAAGTCCATTGCCAGACAGGACCAAGGCTTTTCAGGAACCTCTAAAGGGTGCAGAAATCCGCATGGAAGCGAATGGGGTAGCTTGGTCTTGGTACAAACTTCACATGCCCCGATGAATTCTTTAATATCCTTGCGTAAGTCAGGCCACCAAAAATCTTTAGAGACCAGTGCATAAGTCTTGCGGATACCAGGATGCCCAGCCACCTTGCTGTTATGGAGACAGCGTAACACCTCCAGTTGGAGAGCGGCAGGAACGAAGTGTCGATCCCCAGGAGTCTGTTTGGGTGCCAAATGCTGAAACTTCATGATCTCAGAAAGCAATGGAGAGTGAATCCTGAGATTCGTGTTCGCGATGATATTCCCCTTAGGAACTATGGAGGACAGAAGTGGTTCAGTTATAGTGGATGGTTCATATTGACGAGACAAAGCATCGGCTTTAGAGTTCTTAGAACCAGGTCTATACGTAAGTACATAATTAAAGTGAGTGAGGAACAAAGCCCAGCGAGCCTGCCTGGCGGACAAGCGCTTAGCCTCCCCAATATAAGACAAGTTCTTATGATCCGTTAGGATAGTAACAGGGTGTAGTGTCCCTTCCAGTAAATGTCTCCACTCCTTTAAAGCCTTAATGACCGCTAACAGTTCCCTCTCCCCGATGTCATATCTGCTCTCAGGCCCAGAAATTTTTTTAGAGAAGAAACCACAAGGGTGTAACGGTTTATCCACCCCTAACCTTTGAGACAGAACAGCCCCAAATCCTGTCTCAGAAGCATCGACCTCGAGCAGGAAAGGCAGAGTCGTATCAGGATGAACTAGAATGGGAGCTGAGGCAAAAAGTTCCTTGAGAGTCTTAAAAGCACCAAGAGCTTCCTCAGACCAGAACTTAGTATCAGCCCCTTGTTTCGTCATATTGGTAATAGGCGCAATGATAGAGGAGTAACCCTTAATGAAGCGCCTATAGTAGTTGGAAAAACCAATAAACCTTTGGATAGCCTTGAGTCCTTTGGGCAAAGGCCAGTCTAAAATAGATTGGAGTTTACCAGGATCCATTTTAAAACCTTCCCCAGAAATCACGTACCCAAGAAAGTCTACCTGAGACTGATCAAAACTGCACTTCTCCAATTTGCAGTATAGACCATGTTGCAGAAGTTTGTGTAACACCTTTCTGACCTGTCTATGGTGAGTCTCAATCTCCTTAGAGTGTATTAGTATGTCGTCCAGGTAAACAATAACACAATCATGCTGAAACTCCCTAAGTACCTCATTAATCAACTCTTGAAATACTGCAGGAGCATTGCATAGTCCAAATGGCATAACAGTGTACTCGTAATGGCCATACCGGGTATTGAATGCCGTCATCCACTCGTGACCTTGCTGGATTCTCACCAAATTGTAAGCCCCTCTGAGATCTAACTTGGTGAAGATTTTGGAGCCCTTAAGACGATCAAATAACTCGGTAATCAGTGGGATGGGATAGGCATTTCTGACAGTTATTTTATTTAAGCCTCGGTAATCGATACAAGGTCTCAGCGTGCCATCTTTCTTTTTAATGAAAAAGAACCCCGCCCCGGCCGGAGAAGAAGACCTCCTGATGAATCCCTTTTCTAAATTCTCCTGAATATACTCCTCTAGAACCGAGTTTTCCTGAACAGACAAAGGATATACATGGCCCCTCGGAGGCATAGTCCCGGGTAGAAGCTTAATTTTACAGTCAAATGACCTGTGTGGCGGCAAAGAATCGGCATTCTTCTTGTCAAATACTGCCCTTAAGTCTAGGTAAAGGTCTGGTATTTGTCTTTCTGTGGACTGAGTAGGACTCTCCTGTATGTTAATATTAGCTAATGGAGAAACCTTGCACAAACACCGATCCTGGCAGCCCTGGCCCCACGAGAGTATCTCCCCTAACTCCCAATCAATAATAGGGTTATGTTTTTTCAACCATGGGTACCCCAGAACTATGGGAACGGAAGGAGACGAAATGAGCAGAAGAGATAAATTCTCCACGTGTAGGATACCAACATTTAACTCAATGGGTATGGTTTCACGAAAGATAACAGGGTCTAGTAGTGGTCTACCATCTATGGCCTCAACGGCCAAGGGTGTCTCCCTTAGCTGGGATGGGAAATTGTTTTTACTAGCAAAGGCTTGGTCGATAAAATTCTCAGCAGCACCGGAATCTATCAAAGCCATAGCCCTTACTACTTCCCTCCCGCAAGTTAAGGAAACTGGTAGCAGAAGCCTGTGATCTTTATAATTAGGAGTAGAGGACAAAATAGAAACACCCAAGGCCTGTCCTCTAGAGAGACTTAGGTGCGAGCGTTTCCCGGGCGGTTAGAACAGTTTGAGAGTAAATGACCCTTAGCTCCACAATACATACAAACCCTCTCTTCTCCTGTACTGTCTTTCCTCCTCAGAAAGGCGGGTATACCCTATCTGCATAGGTTCAGGAAGCAAAGATACAGTGGAGTCAGGACTTGGAAAAGCGGGGGCTAACCTAAAAGAAGGTCTCCGGTTCTTCTCTCGAGTGTTCTGTCTCTCTCTTAAACGTTCATCTATACGAGAGATGAACGAAATTAAATCCTCTAAATTCTCAGGGAGTTCTCTGGTGGCAACCTCATCAAGGATTACTTCAGATAAGCCATTCAAAAATACATCCATATACGCCTGCTCATTCCACTTGACCTCTGACGCCAGAGACCTGAACTCTAGTGCATAATCCACCAGTGTTCGGTTCTCCTGTTTCAGACGCAACAGTAATCTGGCTGCATTAACTTTTCTACCTGGAGGGTCAAATGTTCTTCTAAAAGCAACTACAAAGGCGTTATAGTTATAAACTAATGGGTTATCGTTCTCCCATAATGGGTTGGCCCATCTCAGAGCTTTCTCAATAAGTAGGGTGATAATAAATCCTACCTTTGCCCTATCTGTAGGGTAAGAGCGAGGTTGCAATTCAAAATGGATACTAATTTGGTTTAAGAAACCACGACACTTCTCAGGAGCCCCACCATAGCGTACTGGGGGGTAATGCGAGAAGAAGCACCCACTGTGGCTACCTCTAGACCTGAACCGACAGGAGAAACAGGGGTATTATGTATCTCCTCTGGTGGGTTATTGGCACGAGATAATAGAGCCTGTAGCGCAAGCGCAATCTGATCCATTCTGTGATCCATGGCTTCAAACCTAGGATCAGGAGAGGCAAGCTGACTGTTTGTACTCGCAGGATCCATTGGCCCTGTCGTAATGTCAGGATCGGGACAGGGATCCAACACGCAGAGTACAAACAGTAGCCAGATACGTATACCGGACCTTAGAATGGCCGGACTAACGTAAGTAGTACAGTATAGAATGGTCAAAGACAAGCCGAGGTCGAGGGTAACAGAAGACAGGTAAGCGAGAGACAAGCCGAATCAAGGGTAACAGAGATAAGCAGAGTAAGGTAAACAAGCCGGGTCAAAACCAAAAGGGATAATAGAATACACAAGCACTGAGTGACTAGAACAAGCTAGAACCACGACAGGGCAATGAGCTAATGAAAGAAGCTCTGTTAAATACCCTGTTCAGAGCAGTAACCACGCCTCCGAGGCGTCCTGATTGGTCCTGCAGCAATTGAGTGACAGGTCGTTCCGGAGGAGTGTCCTGATGACAACTTCCTGCCTAGATGCTGTAAAAGGCAGTCACTCCCTCGCGGCCGGCCTTGCATGACCGGATAGACCGTGGGAAAGGGAGCCATCAGGCCGTCTGGATGGAGGAACAGCTAAGTCTCTACCTCTTTCGGAGGTAGAGGCCGCAGGTACCCTGACAACAGGTGACACTCAAAAAATTAGACTACTCAGATTTTAGACGGCTGCGTTGACCCTGGACTTAATTAATTGGCCGTGATTATGGGTGAGTGCCCATTAATTGCCTATAATAATATTGGCAGGATTAAAAGAAATAAAGAAGGATGGGACAGAAAGAGAGATACAAGGGGAGACACCATGACGGAGAGGGATGGGACAAAGCTGGCAGGACAAAAGAAGATATACAACAGGAGTCATAGAATTGGAGAGGAAAGTCAGTATACAGAGAGGTGATAATTGAAAATATAAGACAAAATCTTGTTTCGTACTCCAAGCGTTCAACACCTTCCCAGTCCTCCTCACTGCCTAACAGCCACTGGAAAAAGAAGTCCATACTGGAAAATGGAAATACAAGGGTGGTTTCATAGACTGATTTCAGCAGGTTAAGTACCCAAGATCACCTATGGTGAACTAAGCATGGTCAAGCACCATGAATGCTTCCTAACATGGCTCTGCTCTGTGGACATGCCGCAGGGAGAGTGATCTTGATTTGGATAATGGCTGATCCAAGATGGCTTAATGTGGCAGAAGAAGAAGGTTTTCCTCAGAGGCCAGTGATAGGCTGAAAGGGTCATTCTATCCCTGGTTGCCTCATGTGAGTAGCAGTATGTACTATTACTGGCAATGGGAAGCCTTTGATAGGTTGTGTGCCTCAGCTGCCGATTTCAGCCTATCAATGGTGACCAAGGCAGGCTTTTCTGGTGTCTACGGAGGTTGGAGAACCAACTTCGGGTTAAACCATTCGCACACCGTGTCTTTAAAAGAGGTAGAAGTGAAAGAAGTAAATGCAAAGTTTATTCTAACCTGATGATGCCGAGCAATAGTAAAATCAGCACCATGAAGATGAGCAACAGAAAAAGTTTGAACATAACTTTTCTGTTTTGTGCAGACCTGTAAAAAATATAACATTGTGAACACAAAAAGATATCTCAGAAATTCCCACAATTCTAAAACCTGACGGTTACTCTATCATTAGATCAGGAGTGCATGAATAGTTTGCAGGTAGCATAGCCAGAGCTTTGCAGCTTCTGCAGTCAACTACTTCATACTAAAATTACCTTGGTTACAAAGGCAGAAGCAGTAATTCTTCCTATACTACAACTACTTGGCCCGGGTGGTTTGTAGCCACAGTGGCTTTTGCAGATTACTGCACTTATAAGAAACAGGAAACTCTATTGTGCCATTACCTTATTAAAGGCCATAAATTGCTATGGTGCTTGGAGTGTCCCAGTTCTTGCATGCACAGCCATCTAAAAGTTACCCATCTAAATAAGTAGATACATTTACATTGCAGACAGATACAAAGGACTTACTTTGTCCAGTAACACTCCAATAGTGATGACTGGTAGACCATAGATCGCAACAGGCAAGAAAATAAAAACAGTGCGACTGCAGGGAAGCCGATTTTTATACCAGATTTCTGTAAGAGCAAATAAAATGAAATCACATTAGATCAAATATTAGAGGCAGTCACTGTATTTATTATGATGAGCTTTACTACACACTGTATTGATGATAATGCAACGAAACAAGTCCAGGAGTCCATATATCCTTGGTACAATCAGAGGAGCTAATAGTCCATTCCATTATAGATACTGTCTGTACCCAGGTCTTGTAGAGGTGGTAAAAGTCCACTACTGTATACAGACTGTCTGCACCCAGGTCTTGTAGAGGTGGTAATAGTCCATTACATTTTACAGACTGTCTGTACCCAGGTCTTGTAGAGGTGGTAATAGTCCATTACATTATACATTATACAGACTGTCTGTACCCAGGTCTTGTAGAGGTGGTAATAGTCCATTACATTATACATTATACAGACTGTCTGTACCCAGGTCTTGTAGAGGTGGTAATAGTCCATTACATTATACAGACTGTCTGTACCCAGGTCTTGTAGAGGTGGTAATAGTCCATTACATTATACAGACTGTCTGCACCCAGGTCTTGTAGAGGAGGTAATAGTGCATTACATTATACAGACTGTCTGCACCCAGGTCTTGCAGAGGAGGTAATAGTACATTACATTATACAAACTGTCTGCACCCAGGTCTTGTAGAGGATGTAATAGTCCATTACATTATACAGACTGTCTGCACCCAGGTCTTGTAGAGGTGGTAATAGTACATTACATTATACAGACTGTCTGTACCCAGGTCTTGTAGAGGTGGTAATAGTCCATTACATTATACAGACTGTCTGTACCCAGGTCTTGTAGAGGTGGTAATAGTCCATTACATTATACAGACTGTCTGCACCCAGGTCTTGTAGAGGAGGTAATAGTGCATTACATTATACAGACGGTCTGCACACACGTCTTGCAGAGGAGGTAATAGTACATTACATTATACAAACTGTCTGCACCCAGGTCTTGTAGAGGATGTAATAGTCCATTACATTATACAGACTGTCTGCACCCAGGTCTTGTAGAGGTGGTAATAGTACATTACATTATACAGACTGTCTGCACCCAGGTCTTGTAGAGGAGGTAATAGTCCATAACATTATACAGACTGTCTGTACCCAGGTCTTGTAGAGGAGGTAATAGTACATTACATTATACAAACTGTCTGCACCCAGGTCTTGTAGAGGATGTAATAGTCCATTACATTATACAAACTGTCTGCACCCAGGTCTTGTAGAGGATGTAATAGTCCAGAGCGGTAAGGTCACTGCGGACTGCTGCTATTTCTTCTCTGATGACGGAGCGCAGTTCAGCCACCATCTCGGTTCTGTTGCTGCGGGTTAGCATGCTTGCAGAGATCGCCGCTATGTCCTTCAATATTTGTGACAGGGTGCCCGCCGCGGGTGATTCCCGCTCTGATCCCATCACGCTGCAGCTCGGGGAGGAGGGTGTGAGCATGTCTGCGTCTCCGGTGCCTCGGAGGCCGGGCGGCCCCAAGAGGTATTCATCCATCGGGCCTGGTGGCTGCCTCGCCGGGGTCACACCGGATGATCCAGCGGTGGTTTGTCTCCTGTTTTTCCCCATTTGCACGTGTTTATCGGGATATTGTGGCTAGTTTATCGGGCTTTGCAGGTTTGGGCCTAGGAGCTCGAGTTTCAAAACCCAGAATGAAAATAAAAACTTCAAACTATTTACCTGTCTCTATAGAAGACCTTCATGCTTTTTCAAATATGAGAATGTTATCCCCTTGGTAAGCTACAAGGTTAAAAAAAAAACCTTACAAATGGAAAAGTGATTTCTTTTGTTGTTTCCCAAATAATTTACAGTTTCAATGTAATCTTAATTATTGTATTTTTTTCTGGACTCAACTAAAACATAACTGTTTATGACAGAGGCAGCACTTCCAGTTACGTTTGCAGCCTGCACTCCCTTACTCTATGCAGTGAAAATTTGGAGGCTTGACTAAAATAAATCTTAACTCTTGCTACTTTCGTTTGGTAACTAGCCCATACCAGGGGACATCACAGCAGTGAGGTCTCCATGTTCCGATTCTGATAATCTATTAACAGTTATACGATTACAGATACCTTGATAAACATAATGCATCCTAAACATTTACATACCAAATAGAGCAATTAGGGGATTGGTTAAACTGTAAGCCATGATGACTGTAAAGGTGAAGATCATATCTGCATACATGACTCCAAGCTCAATCTGATAGACCTGGTTCTGTAAAATAATGAAATAATAGTAATTACCATAAATCAATTGCAGTTAATGTCATTCTACTCCAAATTATAGAATCAGTAGTTTACCTTCCGTATGGTGTTCCTTTCTCCTGCAGACTTTGCAGTCACCATATTCCATACAAAATAGAAGACATCTGGAAAACAAATCAAATTCATTCCATTTCCTACAAACGCGGAGTTGATTATGTAATTTACAAAGAATGCTCCTTGGTTGGGAAGGAACAAACATCTAAGGAGAAAGGAACAGTGTAAACATGGGCTGATAAATTATGACACATCATGGCAGAAGTACGTAAAAAAGACAGCAGGGTGTAGAGAAGACACAGTTGATCTAAATTCAGATTACAGGTAATAGAGAATATGCCTCCCCTAGACAAGGCTGTAATATTTATAATTATAACACAAAGGGATAATTAAGATGCCACAGGCATTAAGCGCTGTGGCATATATGTGTGGTGGCAATAGAGGATTAATTAAATTCATTTAAAACAAAAAAGGGAATTAGTAGTTCAATTAAAGTTTAGTTTTAGTTCATGACCCCTAAGCAGTTGTTGGGCAGAGTGGGGACAAGTAACTGGGCAGTTTTTAGTGACTCAGCTGTTGCTGGGGGACAGGAGCTGTGAGGATTGGTGGCTGGCAGTGAGCCAGCAAAGCGTGGGAAAACAGGTAAGGATAAATTGAGCTAAACAGGTTAATTCGCTGTTATTGACAGGACGGGAGAAGCTCGGACGAACCCCCAGCAACTCACCTGCTCCAGTCGCAGCATGTCTTCAGAGGATGTCCCGCGTTGCTGAGATCCTGAGCTCGCCTGGAGGGAAATCCTGGATAAAGAACTGCCTCATCTCGGTGCCAGGGGCTTCCAGCACTGTAAGGGAGCCCTCGGTAGAAGCATCCTACCTGGAAGGGAGTTCCCGTCGTCTGGCGGATGTTCTGACCGGCGGCATGTCGTGCTCAGCCGGAAAGAGACATGTTCAAGTGCGGTACAGCCGGGGAAGAGCGCCACCTCCTGGACGAGAAGGAGAATGCAGGCAGGTCAAGAAGTTGGCTCCAGAGATGCAAGAATCAGCTCCTGGTAAGAAAAGAAGATGTAAGAAATGCCTGCCCTCCTCCCCTGTGCCTATGGTGGGTCAAGGTAGAGTCGAGGGCCGGGCTAGAGACAGCATATCAAGAATGGAAGAAAGTTCGGATGAAGGGAGCGCATGTTATCTGGACGACATGCCAATCATGGAAGAAATAGAAGAGCAAGGCAGAGCTGGGACGTCAGATGGTGAGTATGAACGAAATACTGCGTTAGCAGCGGTAACTGGGATGGTTAAGGTATTTAAAGAAAAAAGTCCAGCTCAGGCTTGGGGTAGTGGGAGTAGTAGTTCAAAGAAAGACATTTTTATTAACTAATACTGTAAAAAAGAAGCTCTGCCATGTGAAAGTTCACCGTTTTCACTTAACGGCTCATGTAAAAGAAAAAATATGGAAGCGAGAATATATTGATTTACTGTCACTATTGCCTTCGGCAAAAGACTTTCACAGGGCAGAAAATGACAAAGACGAAGAAAAGCGTAGATTAATCCTGCGTAATTTTTTTTTTTTTAATTCTTTATTTTTATTGTGCATAATAGTTAACAAGTCAGCCTTGGCCCGCCACGACAGCTGAGTCAAGGTACAATTGAAACATAAATGTACATCCAAGTGTGGCATTTGTAAATCAGGCACTTTTTGAGATGTGGGTAATCTAATAATCAACAGGTATCTCACTGCGTTTAAAGCATTATCAAACTGGCAAAACTGGTTAAACTGCATTTTCGTGCATGTAGACATTTAAGCTTAACTGTGCGTCGAGGTGTAGCATTTGTAAATCAGGCACTTTTTCAGAGTTTGTTAATCTAACATTCAACAGGTATCTCATTTCCTTTAAGGCCTTGTTAAACTGGTGGGATTGGTTAAACTACAGCTTCACACATGTGGACATTTAAGCATAAATGTACATCGAGGTGTGGCTATTGTAGCTCAGGTACTTTTTAAGGATTTGTAAATCTAACAGTCAGCGAGTATCCCATTTCGTTTAGAGCATTATCAAACTGGTGAAACTTTGGCTGAGGTTGAACCTCGGTGTTCCCTCGTGTGTGTAGGAGTTAGGACTGGACGACAGCTTTGTTGTACACAGCTGTTGTGGGCAGAGCGGATATGTGTGTTGCCCAGTGCGCCTGCGGATGTGGCCTTAAATAGTGCGTAACCTGCTGATATTCCAGGGGTTTGCCTCTAAATTGTGTTAGGCGGTGTAGGCAGTAATCTGTGCCGCGGGGTCAGCCTGATATCTGCCGGTGCTATGTGATGTGTTAGGTTGGGCAGCTAGCTGTGTGGTGCGACTGGGTATGGTATTCAACTATTCGTATGAAGTGGGCTGGTGTTTCCCATGTGGTGCCTCTAAGAGTTAACTTGTATGTTCGCCCCCCGTGGGCGTGTTGTGTTGTGGTTGGCTGCTGCTTTTCTTGGTGTCTTGCACTGCTCGTATATCTAACGTGATCACTGTGTGAGCTAAGAAAAAAATCTGTTTACTGTTTTATAAGAATATCAGCTGAAATTAAAAATGATTTGAAAGTGTGGAAAAAATTCCTGCAGCAGTATAATGGTTGTTCATTATTACAATCGGAGTTTCAAGTTAATGGAGACTTGGAATTATTTGTCGATGCTGCAGGGTCAGTCGGTTTTGGTATATACTGGAGAAAAAGATGGGCCTTTGCTCAGTGACCGGATGATTGGATTGAGCAAGGATTAACCAAAAATGTTACGTTGTTGGAATTGTTTCCAATTGTGACAGCAATCTCGGTATGGGGAGAAGAGTTACAAAATAAACGGATACTATTCCACTGTGACAATAAGTCAGTGGTACAGGTCATTAATTCCATGCATGCTAAATGTTGCTTTGTTATTAATTTGTTGCGAAATGTTGTGTTATTATGTTTACAACAAAATATTTGGTTAAAAGCTGTACATATTCCAGGTAATGAGAAAAAAATAGCTGACGCTATTTCTCGTTTTCAGGAGCTTAGTCCCGGACGCAGAAGAAAAGAGCGTGGAATTGCCGAGCGGCCTTTGGCAATTGATATGGGAAGAGCCGGGCAATTTCTCATAAAAGCACTGGTACAGGGCACTTGGAGGGCTTATGTAGCAGCTTGGAACGAATGGTATAGGTTCCATAAGATGATACGTGTGAATCCAGTCGGGGGAAACACTGAAGCTGCATTCTCGTTTGTAGTTCAATATATTAATAATGGTGTATCAAAAAACGCTATTTCCAGAAGATTAGCAGGGGTATCATATTTTAAACACTGTTTGTTATTCACAATTCGAAGTAAAGTTGTTTGCAGCAGCATTTTCGTTAGCCTTTTTTGCAGCACTCAGGATCAGCGAACTGGTCTCTTTCAGTAAGTTCAAACTGTCAGGTTTATAGTTTGAGAATGTGCTGATAAGAGACGCAAAAGTTAATATCTGGTTGCAATCTTCTAAGACTGATCAAATGGGAAAAGGCAGATGGATTCATCTGGCAAGTATCAGGGAGGGCAGAGTTTGCCCAGTAGAGACGCTGCGTGATTATCTAGCCGTTCGCCCACAGGTTCAAGGCCCACTGCTGGTGCATATATCAGGATCTCCGCTTACACGTTTTCAATTTGAGAGGGTTTTGCAGTTATGTTTTAAAAAACTTGGATAGAGATGTCCCGAATAGTTCGCCGGCGAATAGTTCCTGGCGAACATAGCTTGTTCGCGTTCGCAACGGCGAACCCTGTACCTCACAGTCAGCAGACACATTCCATCCAATCAGCAGCAGACCATCCCTCCCAGACCCTCCCACCTCCTGGACAGTATCCATTTTAGATTCATTCGGAAGCTGCATTCTTAGTGAGAGGAGGGACAGTGTAGCTGCTGCTGATTTAATAGGGAAATCGATAGCTAGGCTAGTGTATTCAGTGTCCACTACAGTCCCGAATGACTCATCTGATCTCTGCTGTAAGGACAGCACCCCAAAAAGCCCTTTTTAGGGCTAGAACATCAGTCTGCTTTTTTTTTTCCTGTGTAATCTAATTGCAGTTGCCTGCCTGCCAGCGTGTGTGTCAGGCTCACAGCGTATACTGTGCCCACTTGCCCAGTGCCACCACTCATATCTGGTGTCACAATAGCTTGCATTTAAAAAAAAAAAAAAACTTTTTTGACTGTAATATAATAGCAGGGCACAGTGTCACACCAGTGCAACTAATATCTGGTGTAACAGTAGTGTACATTTAAAAAAAAAAAAATAGAAATTTGACTGTGAAATAATAGCAGTCAGTTTCCTTCACACGTGTGCGTTTCAGGGCCTGCCAGGGCACAGTGTCACACCAGTGCAACTCATATGTGGTGTAACAGTAGTGTACATAAAAAAAAAAAATAGAAATTTGACTGTGAAATAATAGCAGTCAGTTTCCTTCACACGTGTGCGTTTCAGGGCCTGCCAGGGCACAGTGTCACACCAGTGCAACTCATATCTGGTGTAACAGTAGTGTACATTTAAAAAAAAAAAAACTAGAAATTTTACTGTGAAATAATAGCAGTCAGTTTCCTTCACACGTGTGCGTTTCAGGGCCTGCCAGAGCACAGTGTCACACCAGTGCAACTCCTATCTGGTGTAACAGTAGTGTACATTAAAAAAAAAAATAGAAATTTGACTGTGAAATAATAGCAGTCAGTTTCCTTCACACGTGTGCGTTTCAGGGACTGCCAGGGCACAGTGTCACACCAGTGCAACTCATATCTGGTGTAACAGTAGTGTACATTAAAAAAAAAAACTAGAAGTTTGACTGTGAAATAATAGCAGTCAGTTTCCTTCACACGTGTACGTTTCAGGGCCTGCCAGGTCACAGTGTCACACCAGTGCAACTCCTATCTGGTGTAACAGTAGTGCACATTAAAAAAACAAAACTAGAAATTTGACTGTGAAATAATAGCAGTCAGTTTCTTTCAGACGTGTGCGTTTCAGGGCCTGCCAGGGCACAGTGTCACACCAGTGCAACTCATATCTGGTGTAACAGTAGTGTACATAAAAAAAAACTAGAAATTTGACTCTGAAATAATAGCAGTCAGTTTCCTTCACACGTGTGCGTTTCAGGGCCTGCCAGGGCACAGTGTAACACCAGTGCAACTCATATCTGGTGTAACAGTAGTGTACATTAAAAAAAAATATATACAATTTTGACTGTAATAGATTGAATAGCAGTTAGTTGTCTGCAAGCGTGTGTCAGGTCTACAACGTCTACTCTGCCAACTTCTGCCAGTGCACAGTGCCACTCATATCTGTTGTCAATGTAGCTTGCACGCATAGTACCACTAATCCCCCCAAAAATGACTGGCAGAGGCCGTGGTCGTGGTGCTGTGATTCCCTTTGGCCCTAGAATAATGCCCAGTTTTCAGAAGCCACGTACCCTGAACTCGAAAAGCTCTGAGGACATAGTTGACTGGCTAACACAGGACACCCAATCTTCAACAGCCTCCGCTCAGAACCTTGTCGCACCATCCTCCTCCAGCTTAGCTTCAGGCACCTCTCAAGATACCACTCACCCGCCTGCCGCCACTACCAAAACTAGCACCACAGCCGCTTTACTTGGTATGTCAGAGGAATTATTCACACATCCGTTTGAAGAAATGAGTGATGCGCAACCATTATTGCCAGAGGATGTAGATAACAGGGATATGTCTCAGGCAGGCAACATTACACACATGGAGGTACGGTGTGATGATGATGTTGTACCCGCTGCTGCTTCCTTTTCTGAGTTGTCAGATACAAGCGAAGCGGTTGATGATGACGATGCGTCCATGGATGTCACGTGGGTGCCCGCTCGGCAAGAAGAAGAACAGGGCGAAAGTTCAGATGGGGAGACAGAGAGGAGGAGGAGACGAGTTGGAAGCAGGGGGGGGGGTCGTCGCAAGGAGCTAGTGGCACAGTCAGACAGCATGCATCGGCACCCGGGGTCAGCCCGACAGCACGCCAATCAACGCATGCTGTGTCCACCACCAGAATGCCGTCATTGCAGAGCTCAGCAGTGTGGAATTTTTTTTGTGTGTCTGCCTCTGACAACAGCGATGCCATTTGCAACTTGTGCCAAAGGAAACTGAGTCGTGGGAGGTCCAACACCCACCTAGGTACAACTGCTTTGCGTAGGCACATGATCTCACATCACAAACGCCTATGGGATCAACACATGAGTACAAGCAGCACGCCTACTCTAAGCCGCCATCCTCCTCCTGGTCCAGCATCTTCAGCCACGTCAACCACTGCTGTCCTCCTTGCCCCCTCTCAACCATCCGCCACTCCGTCTCCCGCCTTGAGCAGTTCCCGCTCATCTGCCCACAGTCATGTGTCTGTCAAGGACATGTTTGAGCGTAAGAAGCCAATGTCACCAAGTCACCCCCTTGCCCAGCGTCTGACAGCTGGCTTGTCCGAACTATTAGCCCGCCAGCTTTTACCATACAATCTGGTTGAGTCTGAGGCGTTCAAAAAATTTGTAGCTATTGGGACACCGCAGTGGAAGGTACCCGGCCGGAATTTCTTTTCACAAAAGGCAATACCCAACCTGTACTCGATTGTGCAAAAGGAAGTCATGGCATGTCTGGCACACAGTGTTGGGGCAAGGGTCCATCTGACCACTGATACCTGATAAGCATGTCAGGGCAGGTATATCACCTACACTGCGCATTGGGTAAACCTGCTGACGGCTGACAAGCATGGAATTCATGGCATTGCAGAGGAGTATTAAAATACACGTAATCAAATATTTTATCGTTTTTTCAAATACCAAGAAAATTTTATTTGGTTTGTGATGGTTAAAGGTACATATATCTGGTGGCAATGATCCTGCCACGTCTATTGATTGTTGAATCAATACATCATGCATATGATTATTAATCCATATTCTGATTGTAACATACCCCCAATTCAACCAGTTATAGTTACAACAGATTCTGATATCTATTGTTATGGAAGTGTTAAAACCACTTATACAAAGGTAGAGCTAAAATATAAATGCCTTCAATATTGAATCTGAGTACTTTCTTAACTCACTTGTAGAAATAATAAAAAATTCAAAGCATCTTAAGCTACACCCAACAGCCACTGAAAAATATACTTAAACAATTAAGATTCTAATTGTTAAGCATCCAATCTCACGAACGTTACTATCCACAATGGCTGTCAGATCTTGGTAAAAAAAATGTTTTTAAGACAATTTTTGGGTGTTTCTAGTATTTTAAGCCCCTAATAACTGTAGTTATTATAGGAATAAGTTGCCTTCTCCCTAACAGGACAAAAAAGAAAAAGATGAATAATGTAATTTTTCCAATTAGCAACTATTCTAAATATGTTGAGAGATTTTGAATAAAAGAGTATTTTTTAACATTTAAAGAGAATGTAATTTTACATATCATTGTGAACAAAGGTGGTAAATACTTTGCTGCTTCAAATTATCCTTATATCTCTAAATCATATACAATGGTTTTTATATTTAATACAAAACACTAGAAAGATTAACTGTTACTATTTCATCTATCATTATTATACAAAGTATAACAAATGTAAAGATTTTTCCACAGATTTTACCTGTTAACATTGTTAGCACAACAGCACCTGATGTCATTGAGATTTAGAGGTGTTACAAAGATTCTATTACCGCAAAAAGAGGCGTTCTTGAGAATCCACTTCGATTGCTGTATCAACATAACATTTACTATAATGAGATCCATGTCACTTAAGACAATGGCTGGGAAATGCTGTCAATGAATTTATTCCATAAAAGAATATCGGAGAGTATCCAATCTATACACATCATTGTGTAAACATGTTTCATGGTAAAACAAACAAGCACAAACAAATATCAACACCATTACCACGGTGATAACAGATTATGCTGATTCAAAATCTGCAACCAATTCTATCCAAATATTTGGAAAGCTGAACTCTACAACCTATACTCTACAACAAATACCCAGGTATTCTACAAAAACAACCTCCAGCAATGTATCTAAGAGATGTAAAATTCTACAGGCCTTTAAAGACTTTGGATTACCAATACAATTACTACTTTTAATTGTGGATTACAATTCGTATCCGTATCTATCCAAGAATATCTTACTCTGGAACCTGGTGTTCTTTTCAATTGTTTCCCAGACAAAAGCTTTGCTCATTTTAATCAACCACCTTTACAGGCAAAGACTACACTACAGATGTTTTACTGTTACAACAATGATCAAAGATGCTGGGAGCACAAAAAACCTCAAGACTGTTGGAGAACTTTGGTTTACTAATTTAAGGAAGAAATATACTACAATGCCCAGTTTTAGAATTAAATGTTGTATTTCTTAAACTGTGTACTTTGTCTTTAAGAGATATTGCAAACTGACAAGATGTTAGCAATGGAACATATTGTTTTTCATAGATGTTTCTTTAAGCAATAAACTAATAAGTGACAAAACTTATACCAGTAAGTGGAGCGCTTATGACATGTATAGCTTACTGTAGCGGTACTTACCTTATCCGGGGGCCGGCCGCGGTCCTCTCTTCAAGCCGCGCGCGGTCCTGCGGCTGCATGAGCCGCGCGCGGCTCATCCGACTGCTCAAACAGGAAGGCGGGCAGTGACCGCGAGAAGCGGTCACGTGTCCCGCCTGCAGCTAAGAGCGCGCCGCGAATCTTGGGCGCGCTCTTAAAGAGACAGTGGGAGCCTAAATTGCAAAAAGGCTCCCATTGGCTCCTGTCACGCCAATCACCCCATACACTTACCTGTTGGGGGAGTGGAAGTGACAGGAGCCAATCACGTTAGTTTGAAGACTACTTATACTTACCCTTTTCCCTTAGTTCCTTGCCCTATCGTGGTTTCTGCTACAGTTCCCTTTAGTGCTTGTTGTATTCAGTTGTGTTTCTCCGTACTTGACCTTGGCTTTGTATTCTGACTTCGTTTTCGCTTTATCCTTGTCTGTACTGTTTGCCGGCTTGCTGATTCCTGTGTACCAGACCCCGGCTAGTTCTCGTTTACGCTGTCTCTTTGTGCCCTTGACCTCGGATCGCTCCTGACTCTGTACTTCTCCTTTACGTCGAGTCCGGCCACTCTAAGGTCCGGTAGACGTATCTCTCCTCTGTGCTGTCTTCTGTTTTGCTGGATCCTGCGTGTAGGGGTATATACTCGTTACATTACGATAGGGACATGGACCCCGCAGATTTAGCTCAACAGATGGCGACCCATGAGGCTAGATTTGTAGAGCAGGATCACCGTATGGATCAAATAGCTCAGGCTCTCCAGACGCTCTTAGCTAGAACCATTCCAGCAACCGCACCTAACCCTCCTGCACCCCTGCTTCCTGAAGTATCGACTATGCCTAATGCTACAGCACATTTAACGCCTCCTCCTAGGTATGGAGGGGATTCTAAGACATGCAGAGGGTTCATTAACCAAATAGAGTTTCATTTTGAAATGTATCCACGTTCATTTCCCACAGAGAGGTCCAAAGTTGGGTTCTTTATGCACCAACTTACCGACAAAGCACTTGAATGGGCAAACCCTATTTGGGAGGCTAATGGACCTATGGTGCATAACTTTCACAGTTTCCTAACAGCTTTTCGCAGAACTTTTGACACTATGAAAAGGTCTAAGAATGCCGCTAGAGCATTAATGAGGGTTAAACAGGGTTCTAGGTCTGTGGCTGATTACGCTATACAGTTTCGTACCCTTGCCTCACAGGTCGATTGGACCAATAATGGGTTAACTACTGCCTTCATGGAAGGCTTATCAGATTCTATATTGGATGAGGTAGCGGCTAAGGAACTTCCTGTTGCCTTAGAGGACCTTATTGACTACCTCATCGATATAGATAATAGGATTCGGGACAGGCTCTATACCAAGAACAGGAATAGAAGTTTTGTTACGCCTATTCACCCCAGAGTTAATCCACCGGAGAGTGTAAAAGTATCTGAAGAGGAGCCAATGCAATTAGGGGTTGCCAAACTCTCTGATAATGAAAAATTACATAGGAGAAGAGAGGGACTCTGCCTATATTGTGGTAGGAGAGAACATATGGTAAAGGAGTGTCCTCTGCTCCCGGAAAACTCTCGCACCTAAGACCTTATAGGGGACTGGCCTTGGGTGTGATTTCTAAGTCTCCTACATTGCCTCCTAACCGACTGCTTCTCCCTGTTTCTTTACATATGGGAGAGAGTTGTATAGTTGAAAACATATACGCCCTGGTTGACTCTGGGGCAGCTGAGAATTTTATAGACTCTGGTTTTGTAAAGAAAAACAATATTCCCATCAGGGAGAAGGAGATACCCTTGGCCGTTGAGGCCATAGATGGTAGACCATTGATATCTCCAGTTGTTACTCACGAGACTGCACCGCTACACATGTACACAGGGGTTCTACACTATGAAACCATTCGGTTCCAGGTCATCACCTCTCCCTCTTCACAGTTGGTATTAGGGTATCCATGGTTACGTGCCCACAATCCCATTTTTGACTGGGAGACAGGGCAGATAAAATCATGGAGTGAAGCCTGCCATGAGTCATGTACTATTGAAGTCACGCCTGTGAATTCTATTAACGTTCCTACTGTTCCTCCTTTATCTACGGCTATACCCTCTCAGTATTTAACTTTAAAGACTGTCTTTGATAAAAGAGAGGCTGACAAATTACCGCCTCACAGACCCTACGATTGTGCTATTGATTTGTTGCCTGGTACTATACCTCCCAAGGGCAGGGTGTACCCCCTATCGGTTCAAGAAAACCGTGTCATGGAGGAGTACATTAAAGAATCATTAGAAAAGGGATTTATTAGGAGATCCTCTTCTCCGGCTGGAGCGGGGTTCTTCTTTGTATCGAAGAAAGAAGGTGATTTAAGACCTTGCATTGATTATAGAGGTCTTAATAAAATCACCATCAAAAATGCTTACCCTATACCGTTAATAACAGAATTGTTTGACAGGCTCAAACATGCTACGGTATTCACCAAATTAGATCTTAGAGGAGCATACAATTTGATACGTATAAAAAAGGACCACGAATGGAAGACAGCCTTTAACACTCGGTCAGGTCATTATGAGTATACCGTCATGCCATTTGGGCTTTGCAATGCCCCAGCAGTGTTCCAAGAATTTATTAATGATGTCTTAAGGGACTTTATTCACTCATTTGTTATTGTGTACTTGGATGACATTTTAATATATTCTACAGACATTCACACTCATCACAGACATGTTACGACAGTTCTGAAGACCCTTCTTGCTAATGGTCTTTATTGCAAATTAGAAAAATGTCTATTCGACCAATCCGAGGTCCAGTTTTTAGGGTATTTGATTTCCGCTGAGGGTTTTCGGATGGATCCCCAGAAGCTCGCTGCGGTCATAGAATGGCCTCTGCCGCAAGGTCTGAAAGCCATCCAGCGTTTTCTGGGTTTCTCTAATTATTATAGACGTTTTATCAAAGGTTTTTCGTCTATAGTAGCGCCTATTACTCGTATGACTAAAAAGGATGGCGATACACGTGTCTGGTCTACTGAGGCACTTCAGGCTTTTGACTTTCTTAAGACTACGTTCGCCTCTGCCCCTATTTTACAGCATCCTGTCCCCTCATTGCCATATATACTTGAGGTTGATGCTTCCGATATAGGGGTAGGTGCTGTCTTATCCCAAAGAGAGTCTCCTGACAAGCCATTGCATCCTTGTGGCTTCTTTTCTAAACAAATGTCCAAAGCAGAAAGGAATTATGATGTGGGTAATCGCGAACTCCTTGCTATCATTTTAGCACTCAAAGAATGGAGACATTTGTTAGAAGGCACTAAGGATCCCATCCTCATATTTACGGATCATAAGAACCTGTCCTACCTTAGCGAAGCTAAAAGATTGTCTTCCAGGCAGGCTAGGTGGTCACTGTTCTTGTCTCATTTTAATTATATAATAACCTATAGGCCAGGCGACCGGAACACTAAAGCGGACGCTCTGTCCAGACAATTCGAGACTATTGACAAACAGGAGATTGATGTCACTCCTGTCATTCCCCCAGACAGGATAATAGCAACTACTATATTGTCTATTTCCTCGTCCCTCTTGCAGGCCATACAAGCGAAACAGAGCATGGCACCTGGCGAGAGGCCTAATGATAAATTGTTCGTTGACGTTCCCGAGAGACGGGATATTCTGTCACTGTATCACGATACTAAGACTGCTGGACATCCTGGTATTTCCAAAACAGTGTCAGCCGTTTCTCGGTATTTCTGGTGGGATACCTTACGTAAGGATGTTACTGACTATATAAGTGCTTGTTCTACTTGTGCATGTATGAAAACCTCTCGTAGAGTTCCTTGTGGGCTGTTGCATCCGTTACCCGTTCCCGAGAGACCTTGGTCTAATCTATCAATGGATTTTATTGTTGAATTACCCCCTTCGAATGGTAACACAGTCATCCTAATGATAGTAGATCGGTTTTCCAAAATGGCTCACTTTGTGTCTCTTCGCAAGTTGCCCACTTCCAAGGAACTGGCTCTTATCTTCGCTAAAGAAGTGTTTCGATTACATGGTTTTCCCTTATCTATTGTATCCGATAGGGGTAGCCAATTTATTTCCAGGTTCTGGAAAGCCTTTTGTTCGGAGATGGGTATTTCCCTCTCATTTTCTTCCGCTTACCATCCCCAGTCTAATGGAGCTGCTGAACGTGCCAACCAGTCTCTGGAGCAGTACCTCCGTTGTTTTGTGTCTCACCATCAGGACAATTGGTCTGACCTGCTCCCTTGGGCTGAATTTGCTCGGAATAACGCCACTCATGATTCTTCCGGCAAAAGCCCTTTTTACGTTGTCTATGGCCAGCATCCCGTTGTTCTTCCGGCTGCATTCTCCTCACAGGGCATGCCAGTTCTGGATGAGCATTTGGCTGGTTTGCGTAATACTTGGGAGCAGGTTCAGCGTTCTTTGGTGGACTCTGCTGCCCGCCAGAAGGCTCAGGCTGACAAGCATCGCAGAGCGGCTCCTTCCTATGTTGTGGGGGACAGGGTTTTGCTTTCCACACGGAATATTCGCCTCCGGGTGCCTTCTATGAAATTGGCTCCCCGCTTCATTGGTCCTTATCGCATTATACATAAGGTTAATCCCGTTTCTTATGCCTTGGGTCTGCCTAAAAATCTGCGTATACCCAATGTATTTCACACCTCGTTGTTGAAGCCTTACGTACGCAACCGCTATACCCGGAGTACACCCCCTCCCCCTCCTGTCTCTGTGGAGGGTCATGAGGAGTTCGAAGTGTCTGCTGTTATTGACTCTCGTTTCCTCAGGGGTCGGCTTCAGTACTTGGTACATTGGAAGGGTTATGGGCCTGAGGAGCGCAGTTGGATTTCTGCGGATGCTGTTCATGCTCCCCGCCTTGTACGTTCTTTCCATTCGCGTTTTCCTGCCAGACCTGGTCCTGCCCGCCCGGAGGGCGTGTCCTCAGGGGGGGGTACTGTAGCGGTACTTACCTTATCCGGGGGCCGGCCGCGGTCCTCTCTTCAAGCCGCGCGCGGTCCTGCGGCTGCACGAGCCGCGCGCGGCTCATCCGACTGCTCAAACAGGAAGGCGGGCAGTGACCGCGAGAAGCGGTCACGTGTCCCGCCTGCAGCTAAGAGCGCGCCGCGAATCTCGGGCGCGCTCTTAAAGAGACAGTGGGAGCCTAAATTGCAAAAAGGCTCCCATTGGCTCCTGTCACGCCAATCACCCCATACACTTACCTGTTGGGGGAGTGGAAGTGACAGGAGCCAATCACGTTAGTTTGAAGACTACTTATACTTACCCTTTTCCCTTAGTTCCTTGCCCTATCGTGGTTTCTGCTACAGTTCCCTTTAGTGCTTGTTGTATTCAGTTGTGTTTCTCCGTACTTGACCTTGGCTTTGTATTCTGACTTCGTTTTCGCTTTATCCTTGTCTGTACTGTTTGCCGGCTTGCTGATTCCTGTGTACCAGACCCCGGCTAGTTCTCGTTTACGCTGTCTCTTTGTGCCCTTGACCTCGGATCGCTCCTGACTCTGTACTTCTCCTTTACGTCGAGTCCGGCCACTCTAAGGTCCGGTAGACGTATCTCTCCTCTGTGCTGTCTTCTGTTTTGCTGGATCCTGCGTGTAGGGGTATATACTCGTTACACTTACCAAATGGTTTCTCATTCAATCATAGAATATACGGTACATGTAGAAAACATAAAAAGATACAATATAGTGCAGACGGTTTTGAAATAATGATAAGGTTATAATAAAAACTGTAGTGGTGGTTTTTAAATGAATGGAACACTCACACTTGGGGGGGAAGGTGAACTTCCGGGCGGCGGCGGAGTGGCGATCACGTGGGTACATGACGCCACGTCCGCCAACCGCCCGGCTACGAGCGGATTACTTCCGCCAACCACCACAGTCCACCAATGAAATATGAAGGAAAAAAGGCGCAAATTTTTACATCCAATTAAAGAGACACACACAGATAACACTCCATAAGGGATATGTAACCAAGTGTATTATTGGACAAAAGGACTGCAATCACCAAATGGGAGGACCCCCAAAACCATTTAAAAGGAAGATCTAGAGGACAAAATACCACAGCTGACTGAGGAAGCTCCACACCAAGGAGTGAAACGCGTATTGGCTTATTTTAAAAGGACTTTTTATCAAGGACTTTTTTATTATTATTGTTTTTATTTATTTCATAATAAATTTATCATCTTTTATTTAAGATCCTTTAAGTCCTTCCTTATTTTGAAAACCTCAAGAATATCTTCCCAGGGGTAGTGCCATCCCCATTCCAATTGGCACAACACGTATATACCTAGAGCCGGGACCCACAGGCTCAGGACCAGGTGAGCACACCATTTATCTTGAAAATAATTGTGTTTTACAAACACCTTCTACACATTGGTCTGCTTTCTCTATTTTTGTCTTTGCGAAACATCCTATATCGAAGGAGACAGGCGGTGCTACCCCTAAATAAGCACACAGGCTGAAATACGGAGCCAGTGTTCTTATGTAAAGGCTCCTTTAAATGTGAGTGTTCCATTCATTTAAAAACCACCACTACAGTTTTTAACAAACCTTATCATTATTTCAAAACCGTCTGCACTATATTGTATCTTTTTATGTTTTCTACATGTACCGTATATTCTATGATTGAATGAGAAACCATTTGGTAAGCTATACATGTCATAAGCGCTCCACTTACTGGTATAAGTTTTGTCACTTACACCACATTATAACTCCAATTCTGTCCTGTGGAATAGAGGATACTTCCACATAAGTGTATTGAGCTGCTTGCAAACCACTGTACTTATTTAAAAATACTTTGTTGTACACATTCCTCTCTAAAAAGAGGTACTCTTTGATTGGTATTCAGTGCATATTATGTTTAAGCCTTTGTCCCAGACGAATTACAATAACA
The DNA here is from genome assembly GCF_036172605.1 of Pelobates fuscus. NCBI lineage: Eukaryota > Metazoa > Chordata > Amphibia > Anura > Pelobatidae > Pelobates > Pelobates fuscus. The sequence continues at coordinate 431,869,079 of NC_086318.1, forward strand.
ATAAAGCATAAACAAGCTTCAAGGCTATGCTACGACTCTTTCAGCACGTAATATACTGTGGTAACCTTAGTAGATAAGGATTTCCAGACTTTAAGATGCCATCTTGAACTAAGTCAGGAAAATTTCCATGACGTATGTACCCTTTAGTTATGGCCTTGTATGTTTGCCAAATTAAGGGAGGTCCTAAAATGAATAAAGTAAAAGAAGTGTTACTTTTTCATATATGAACTATGGTAACCCTAAAATGGAGACACCTAAGGTATAAATAGGTGTATTTTAAAATGTTAAGACACAGAGGAGAGACCTACCAGAAGGAGGTGGTATTAATTGCGAGAGCTACCTACATTGTACCCACACTGTACATAGTCACATTCCCTGTGTATACTCTACTACAGGGTACTACTATATAGGCACCCAGACTACTTTATCTCCCTGTCAGGTCATGTCCCTGTCAGTTTAACATGTAAAACATGTAAAACACTGCCGTTCTATAGCTCTCTCTTTTTTTTCTGTACCATGTAGTTAATTAGCTATCTTCCCCATCCCCAGTTTGCCCACTGGGGCTAATATGTTCCTCCCACCAGGTCTTTGCCTCCATCATGTGTTTTGCAGGGCTAAAGTATTTATTTAAAGGGACACTATAGTCACCTGAAAAACTTTAGCTTAATGAAGCAGTGTTGGTGTATAGAACATGCCCCTGCAGCCTCACTGCTCAATCCTCTGCCATTTAGGAGTTAAATCCCTTTGTTTATGAACCCTAGTCACACCTCCCTGCATGTGACTTGCACGGCCTTCCATAAACACTTCCTGTAAAGAGAGCCCTATTTAGGCTTTCTTTATTGCAAGTTCTGTTTAATTAAGATTTTCTTATCCCCTGCTATGTTAATAGCTTGCTAGACCCTGCAAGAGATTGAGATACAATTGAGATACAATTATTTAAGGTAAATTACATTTGTTTGAAAGTGAAACCAGTTGTTTTTCATGCAGGCTCTGTCAATCATAGCCAGGGGAGGTGTGGCTAGGGCTGCATAAACAGAAACAAAGTAATTTAACTCCTAAATGACAGTGAATTGAGCAGTGAAATTGCAGGGGAATGATCTATACACTAAAAGCTGCTTTATTTAGCTAAAGTAATTTAGGTGACTATAGTGTTCCTTTAATCTTGTTTCATATTCTATGTTTCAAGGGACCTGCTGCACCATGTCTTCTAATGTGTGTAATGTAGAGTATTATAAAAATATTTACATACATTTTATTTTTAATTGCAAAAGATGTACTATTGATATAAAATGCCCTACTTGATATGTAGATTGCACAGGTATATGCTATGTGTGTACAGCTCTGAATTTATTAATTGAAATTCCAAAATGCATGCACCCCTCAGTCTTATTACTTTTTCATTTCCTTTATATCTATAGGAATTGAGGCTCCTACAACAATATTTATACTGTGCTTCATCATCACCACGATTGTTATGTACGTGATTTATAAAGGTCTGGGACGTCTCAAGCTCCTCGGATCCCTGAATCATAAGGTAAAACTTTGCCAGTGGCCTCTATTTTTAATCTGTTTCACAAAAAAAAAAAGAAAACACAGAAAATATTTTTAAAAGTTAACATAAGACATTATCCAGCAATCATACAGTGTTTGTCAATAAGTAAACAATCCGTCAATGTGGGCACAAATGTACAGCAATTTTGCGGAATAGATTATATCATATAACTAAAGGCGTGGGCCACTATTTCACTCTTGTCCATTAATAGTGCAGTAGTTTTGTAGGTTGAATACTCCCGACCTAATCCGTAATTATTGGTCCATCTAAGTTTGCATTATCCACGTCTTTACATTCTAATCTCGGGTATTAATAACAAAACAAAAAACGTAGTGTATGATTCCCTAATATAATCGCGCAATATAAGTCAATAAGATCAAAGGGTATTTAAAGGAAAAAGAGTTTGTGTCCTGTAACCCAATAGCAAGAAGAAATAAAGGAACGATAGAAAATACTTATTCTACTGATGTTCTATCCAACAAGATCCACTTCGGTATGCTATGGTTGGAATAGTATTGATAATTATTGGCTGAGAATACTGCTATATTGTATCAGCGCTAGTTTAAAGTTTCCTGTCTGTTGCAGACTGAGGAATGTCCGACCTTTGCACAGACACACGAAAATGGAGCAACAGTCAAAGCTGAAACGTTTCAGATTATATCAGAGACATCCGTGGAGACTACTCAGATACACATGCAGATGCCGGAGGTAAGTACCCAGCTTGGTGCGGCAGCCATACAGAGTAAAAAAAATATATATAAATGAAATAAAGAAATGCTGCTTTACACCGGTATCTCGCGGCACAGACACCTGTGATAACTAACCAGCTTGATGCACAGAAACTGAGTGAAAGACGAAATACATATATACAAAATGCACAGTAAGGATAACACTAAAAAAAAAAAAAAAACTAAATCTTTCTTGAAATCACCTATCCTTGCTAATGCATTTGATGATTTAGTCACACCATATGGTCATGCCGTGTTTAAGCTACCACTATAGGTGGCCCTTTAAAAGTGTTTGCAGGAAAGCATACATTTCGGGATATTGGGGTACTGTGAAGCTGTGGTGGGAAAATGTGAACAATCCTCACATTATTAAATATAACACAATACTACATTTAAATAAATCCACAATCCTAAACCTATGAAATATTACATATTTAACAGATAGTAGCAAAATACATGACTCTACAATTATAAATATAGAAATTTTAATTTAGAAAATGCAGCTTCAGATGGCCATGTATGTGGGTAGGGCTCTAACAGGAAAAGGCTTGCTAATTATAGGTTGAGAATTGTATCAGCGCTGGTTTATAATTACCTGGTTACCTGTTTTTTGTAGGAATCCCCAACTGGCAAAGAATCAAAAAGTGAAGAAGTCAGATACCAGTGGTAAGTAGCCATGTTGGAGCAGCATCTATAATGTTTACAGGGCAATGCAGTGTATGTAAGATTTTATATTAAATAGGAGGAATGGTGAGTTGTAATGAAGATATGGTGATTGGAGTGGTTAGGAGTGTGTGGGACGGTTTGGTGCTTCCTGTAATTAAATTTTATGTGAAGGATACTTTATTTCCATATATTATATAATATCCTAATCTTTTATCGTTGATTTCGGCATTTGAAATACATAGGAATGAATCAACACCAAGTCGCAAAGATTATGTAGTAATAGACATAGAGGATGAAACACCTGAGTGACGATGGGCTACAAATGTTCCTGATGCAGGACGATTGCAAGAAGTAGAACCCCAAGGTTCAGTCCTTGGTCCCCTACTGTTCTCCATCTATACCGCCTCCCTTGGTAAACTCATTAGCACATTTGGCTTCCAATATAATTTCTATGCAGATGACACGCAAATCTACCTGTCCTCTCCTGATCTCTCCCCATCCCTCTTGACTAGTTTCTCTGACTGACTCTCTGCTGTTTCTAATTGGGTGGCTGCCCAATTCCTTAAACTAAACTTGACCAAAACTGAAATTCTGGTCTTTCCTTCCTCAAGTGTTGTTACTCCTGTGTCTGTCTCCCTCGAAGTCAACGGTGCTACCATCAGCTCCACCACGCAGGCTCACTGCCTCGGTGTTCTCTTTGACTCCGACCTCTCCTTCAAGACTCATGTTCAGTCTATCGCCAGATCCTGTCATTTCCATCTCAAAAACATTGTGCGCATCCGCCCCTACTTAACGCCAGATGCGACTAAGGTGTTGGTCCATTCCACTGTCCTTTTTCGCCTTGACTACTGTAATCCGCTTCTCAGTGGTCTTACGTGTTCCCAACTTGCGCTGTTAAAGTCCATAATGAATGCGGCGGCGAGGCTCATCTTCCTGTCCGCCCGCACCTCCCATGCCTCACCCTTCTGTCAGTTCCTACATTGGCTTCCTATAAAATATGGAGCTCAATTTTAAATTCTGGTTCTTGCTTTCAAATCGCTACATAATGCTGCTCCCACCTATCTATCCTCCCTTATACACAAGTATGTCCCGTCTAGGCCCTTACGATCTGCTGAAGACTTACATCTATCTTCTGTCCGTACTCCCACCTCTGATGCTCGCCTTCAAGATTTCTCGAGGGCTGCACCGTTCCTGTGGAACTCGGTTCCCTCCTCCGTTAGCTGCTCACCCAGTCTCCACTCCTTCAAAAAATCGTTAAACACCCACTTCTTCATAAAAGCGTATCAATTAAACTGTTATTAGCTCCTGACTGATTCCTCTTCTGCAACTGTCAATAGTCTAATACTATCCTTACCTTTTGTGTCATTTTACCCCACTCCCTCTAGCATGTAAGCTCATTGAGCAGGGCCCTCAACCCCTATGTTCCTGTGTGTCCAACTTGTCTGGTTACAACTACATGTCTGTTCGTCCACCCATTGTAAAGCGCTGCGGAATTTGATGGCACTATATAAATATCATAATAATAATAATAATCTCATGGCGTATTTGAAATTAAGCTAGACAAGGTACCAAAGGATGGATTTCTGCATTTAAAATGAATAGGACAAGAGACCAACATTAACTGGCACCAAAATATAAAGACTATGTGGTGGTCGATACAGAGGATTTGACACCTGTCTGGGAGAATCATCGCACACACACACTGGACTTGACACATTCCTGACACATGATGATCACAAGAAAATAAGGCATCTCATCGCTTATCTGGAATAAAGCAAGAAAAATCACAAAATGATGGATTTCATGTAAGAAGACGACACGTTATTAGAGGATTATGAGGATAATATTTAAATGTAATTATGTAATATTACAAACTTTTTGAATTAGAAATGTCTATTAATTAATATTATTTTATCTATTTGTATAAATTGTTATTTGAAAAAACTTCAATAAAAAATTTGTATAGAAATTTAATAAATATATTGTACAGAATCTCTACTGATTTTTGTCACCTTCTTGCACTATAGTTAAATATGTCCGTTCCATGTAAGAGAGCATGGCTGGTTACATGGTATATGCTCTCATATTAAAAGTCCTTCACTCAGACTCACACTACACCTGGACATAGCAGTGGTGAGAGTATTCGTCTGCGCCATGTCCCAAATCCCTATGAACAAATAACTTTTTAGTTGAGTTCTACACTGCAAATTCTCCTTGCTGCTTTCAGATAAAAGGAAAATTCTCAAATTAGTAAGCTAAATAGTTATTGTAATAGCATCACAAACAAGAGGAGTGGAGAAGCTGCATGTTAGGCAGAGGTGGGTTTATAGTTGGAACCACTGAAACAGCAAGCGCCAGATAGGAGACTAGTCCTGCTCAAATGGTTAGAATATACCTCTCTGAATCTCCCTCCGGTTGCCCTGGAGCTCTTATGTCCGAAAACCACTGTCCAAGTGAGAGTGTTTTCAGTAACCGGAAACATATTGAATCCTCAGCGCTCACAAAGGTTCCTGAAGGCAACCTGCTCTGTTTGATACATATTGAGGTTTTTCTTCTGTCTGATAAGTGTCAAAAATCATCTACAATGCTGTGTGCACTGGAGGTTAAGAGAAACAGAAACCATTGTCAATTAGGTCACCCCTTTCTGGCTGCAATCTGCAGGGTTGTAATGCCTGCTACCTTCCACCGGTGCAGCTGATAATTCACTGAATGTAGGGCCAGATTAAGAGCCCATTGGGCCTGGTGCTGAAAATTATGATGGGCCTAATTATAGAATCGTATCAACAGAAAACACTAAAACAGTCATGCCTCCTAATCGTCCTGTATCTGGTGGAGATGGTGCTGGAAGAAAACTCACAGGATATCGCTTTAAGAAAACACATACCCTATGCTAATGTCTCACATTCATCTTTAAAGTAAATCCACAACCCCTAACAGCAGTATCTGGTGAATAGGTGTCGGGGTAAAAGGGTGTTCCCCTGACGCAAATCACGTAACCAAAACTGCCCAGGGCAAACATGTCCAAAAAAATCTGCCCGAGGAATCAGAAGGTCAGCCTCGCGTGAATACAGATCAGGCTGCCTGCAAATCATGCAGGCTGGCCAACTAAGGGCATTGGCATACTATACTACAGCTTTTGCTCCATGCTTTCTAAGGACTGTCTCCTTGCACCCACTTGTACACTCCTCTCCTTACTAGCAGGCAGAAGCTCCTTTTACACAGTCTGGGACTGAGAAAAGGTGTATGCAGTGAATTTTGAAGAAAGGGAACATGCACTGCATTTTTACTCTGGATGTCCGCTGCCAGCTAAGGACTGAACAAGTGGAAAGGCTTTACCCCGGGTTAAAACAGGTGATTGTTTATTTATTGCTCACTCACTCTTCCCTTCTACATTTCATTATTTATTTTTTTTATCCTAATTCCAAATTCTCCTTAAAAGTGGATGTTAGTTCCTCCCCTCTGACTCTGTGTGTGGTGTGGCAATGACTGTTCTCTGCTGGCACAACCAGTTATTCACTATGGCACTGTGTTTGCACTCTGTAAATCCACTCCAAGGTCTAAAGGTCTGCAAATGCTTTGCTCATGTGAGTAGGTCATGAATTGCCACTCATGTTCCCCTTCCACTATAGTTTCCATTTAAAATCTCTTTCTTTAGATTTTTTTTTACATGCTCCTGCACACAAAGTGGTTGTTGTTTCTACCTTTGACCGCATTGGCGGCGTGGCAATGCCTGAAACCTCTGCTGGTGCAACCAGTTATTCACTTGGGCATTGTGATTGTACAATTGGATGTCCGTTCCACACACCAAGGAGGTCTGCAAAAAGTAGTTACCATTCCAATCCCTTCCATAACACACCTATTATTACCATTACAGCCAGTATGACCACGACACCCAAACATCCATTCCATCCTAATCATATCACAAAACACATCTCTAGATGGTCACTGAGGGTGTAATGCTTCAGACTGTATGCACTCACTGTATACAGAGAGAGACACAAAGCCCACAACATCACACACTCACTGACCCTTTCAAACACCGGACATAGGAAGACTGACAGAGACTGACGAGGAATTCAACCACAACCAGAGGAAGATGACTATGAAAAAACAGTGAACTGAAAATACCCCACTAGACTACAACAGACCATTTTTGCTGCTGTAAATAAAGTTTGTGTCTTCTAACCAAATAAGGGAGATATCTAAAAAAAGCTCTCTCCTTAACTTGGTACCACTTCTGTCATATATATAAAAATATGACTAATAAATTAATATTATTTTACAGGGAATATCCGTCCGAATGGAATTCCTGAAACAAAAGTACTGTACAAATTACATGGAGAACTGAGGACAAAATATAAATTGTCACGGTGCCCAGGTCTATTGACCCACTGTTACCCAAAACACAGCAAGGGATAGATGGTTACTCTGAGCAGGTGGGATGTGGATTAAACTATTTCATGACGTGATGGGAGGATAATTTAATTTAGCAAATGTATTATCAGCTCATTGTTTCAAAATAGACTCCAGAAAGTGTAATAGTGGAAGTAACACTTTTATCTTTACTTGATTTTGTGAGATGAAGATATTTATGCAACACTGTCTAAAGGATTAATCCATGAATTCACTATGAATATATTCATTTTATTGCCATATCTGTAGGAAGTGCGGATGTAACACTGACAGCAATTGGTTGCACTGCATTCTGTAAATTTCCATGCACAAATAATACATCACAGGTCTGGGAAGACATTCTATTATTATTTATAAAGTGCCAACAAATTCCACTTTACAATAAGTGAACTAACAGACATCTATTTGTAACCAGATGAGTTGGACACACAGTAACAGAGGGATTGAGAGCCTGGTCAGTGAGTTTACATGCTAGATGGAGTGGGGCTGGCCTGGACTGGCTAGCGGGCACACCGGGCAAATGCCCTTGTAGAGGTGGTAATAGTCCATTACATTATACAGACTGTCTGCACCCAGGTCTTGTAAAGGAGGTAATAGTCCATTACATTATACAGACTGTCTGCACCCAGGTCTTGTAGAGGAGGTAATAGTCCATTACATTATACAGACTGTCTGCACCCAGGTCTTGTAAAGGAGGTAATAGTCCATTACATTATACAGACTGTCTGCACCCAGGTCTTGTAGAGGTGGTAATAGTCCATTACATTATACAGACTGTCTGCACCCAGGTCTTGTAAAGGAGGTAATAGTCCATTACATTATACAGACTGTCTGCACCCAGGTCTTGTAGAGGAGGTAATAGTACATTACAGTATATAGACTGTCTGTACCCAGGTCTTGTAGAGGTGGTAATAGTCCATTACATTATACAGACTGTCTGCACCCAGGTCTTGTAAAGGAGGTAATAGTCCATTACATTATACAGACTGTCTGCACCCAGGTCTTGTAAAGGAGGTAATAGTCCATTACATTATACAGACTGCCTGTACCCAGGTCTTGTAAAGGAGGTAATAGTCCATTACATTATACAGACTGCCTGTACCCAGGTCTTGTAGAGGAGGTAATAGTCCATTACATTATATAGACTGTCTGAACCCAGGTCTTGTAGAGGAGGTAATAGTACATTACAGTATACAGACTGTCTGCACCCAGGTCTTGTAGAGGTGGTATTAGTCCATTACATTATACAGACTGTCTGAACCCAGGTCTTGTAGATGAGGTAATAGTACATTACAGTATACAGACTGTCTGCACCCAGGTCTTGTAGAGGTGGTAATAGTCCATTACATTATACAGACTGTCTGAACCCAGGTCTTGTAGAGGAGGTAATAGTACATTACAGTATACAGACTGTCTGCACCCAGGTCTTGTAGAGGTGGTAATAGTCCATTACATTATACAGACTGTCTGCACCCAGGTCTTGTAGAGGAGGTAATAGTCCATTACATTATACAGACTGTCTGCACCCAGGTCTTGTAGAGGAGGTAATAGTACATTACATTATACAGACTGTCTGTACCCAGGTCTTGTAGAGGAGGTAATAGTCCATTGCATTATACAGACTGTCTGAACCCAGGTCTTGCAGAGGTGGTAATAGTCCATTACATTATACAGACTGTCTGAACCCAGGTCTTGTAGAGGTGGTAATAGTCCATGTAACGGACCGTTTCAGCATACAAGAGGATAAAACCCAGTTTAGGCGATAATCCCCTTTTCTCAGAAAGGCACAGCTACTGCAGAACATCAAAACTCACGAATTGGATATAGGTGAATGCATCAAACTCCCGAACTGCATACCAGGGAATAAGATAGCACTCCAAGCTGGAACCTCACGAATAGCTGCTAGCAGATGAATAGGAAAAGCAGACATCAGCTTACACTCCTAGCAGTCAATCTCCAACAGCATACAGTGAATCCCCCCAAGAACGAGACAAGGCTCCGTGTTGAAGGTCAAGCAGTGGTCTGAGGTGCTGAGGCACCCAGCCTGGTTTTTATTACATGAGTACACATACAGGCCACACCCAGGGGGAGGCATAAAATAACCAATGACATAGATGTTACCTCCCACACATCCCCTCCCCTTAGTGTGACACATAATCCCATTATGCATACAGTGTAAAATATACTTTTACACCACTTTCATAACTTTAAAACCATACATCACATTCACATAAAAATACATATCCACAATCAATCCATTCGAGGGAACAACATACTCAAAAATTGCATGAATCAGACCAGGGGTTCAAAAGTTAGTAAAAGTATCTTTTGGGCCCTGGCTTGCAGCATGGCAAAATCTGGCTCAAACTGAAGTAAAACATCCCCCACAATGCATCCCGGCTTCCTCCCTTCTGCCCTGGAGATAATTGGAGAAGTAATCCAATTATCTCCCAGGTCAAGGACAAAACTCCATTACACATGTGGGGACCTAAATACAGGATTATGTTTTAAAATATATAAAGTCACTTTTTATACATTAAACACAGACATGTAACATATCCCCAGATAGCTCAGGTCTGCGTGCACATTATTAGGTGAATGGCATGCAGACCACACAAATACAGTTTAATTGCCATGGAGCCAAAGTCTTTCCCATAGTCTTTCATTATATGAATAGGCTCCATGGCATAGCTATCTGGGGGTATCACTGCTCACACAGGGCAAGTACTGAATGGCCCCACTGTGTTTAAAGGGCCAGAATGAGTGACATACACTCTGGTATGGCCGAATACTGTTTTTAAAGGGCCTAATCTCCCAGGGCCATAGTCCAAAGGCAGCAGGCGGGCAGCCAGGCTTCTCCAATGCAATGTGGCGAGATTGCTCTCGTCACATCTCTCCCCTTTTCCAAACAGACTAACAGGGTATCTGACCTCCTGCCGGTCAGTGCCCTTGTTAGTCCAGCAGCCCACCCACAAAACAGAAACAGCAATACAGCCCACCCACAATAACTGGTTACTACACCTGGGTAGAGGAGAAATTTGTCCATGTCCAGGTGCCTCACCATGGCTGTGTGGGGGACTGGTAGGCTGCCTTGGTGGGTTGCTGAGTGGGCAGAGACCAGCGGTACTCTGCCCTGATGCCAGCACTACCACGGGAGTAGTCTGGTTGAAGCCTGGTTGCTGGAGACCGACTGTCTCCCCTTTAGCTGCACTGCTCTGCTGCTGGAGACCGACTGTCTCCCCTTTAGTTACACAGCTCTGCTGCTGGAGACCGACTGTCTCCCCTTTGGCTAAACAGCCCCGTCGTGGGGGGGCAGGACCGACCATCCCTACCCCCTGTGTGGTAAGTGCAGAGACCACGGTCCCATCTGCACCGGTGGGGGGCTTACAGTCTCCCCCTGGTACATTAAGCTGCCGCTGGGGAGAGGGGGTAACAGGCTCCTCTCCCAATAGAACACTCTGCCGCTGGGGAAAGGAGACTGGGCTCTCTATTCCCTGCACATTACGGATCCGCCGCTGGGGAGAGGTGGTAGCAAGCTCCTCTCCCATACATACTTTCCGCCTTTGTGGAGGGAGACCGACTGTCTCTCCTCCCAATACAGTGCCCTGCTGCTGGGGAAAGGAGACTGGGCTCCCTATTCCCTGCACATCAATGATCCGCTGCTGGGGAGAGGTGGTAGCAAGCTCCTCTCCCATACATACTTTCCGCCTTTGTGGAGGGAGACCGACTGTCTCTCCTCCCAATACAGTGTCCTGCTGCTGGGGGGGGAGGTCGATGCTCTCCACTTTTTGTAACTCCAGCTCTAGTTGGGGATCTGGGCCGGTTGCCCAGCATCCCTGTAGGGCCGGTGGAGAGATCTCGGTCCCATCTCCACCTGCCTGCAGGGGGTCCTCCCAGGACCAGTCTATGAGGTCCTCTACCTCGGGTACCTCTGGTTGCTGTTGGGGAGGGAGACCGGTTGTCTCTTCCTCCAATAACCCATTCTGCCGCTGGGGAGTGAGACCGACTGTCTCCCCTCCCTGTAAAACATACTGCCGCTGGGGATCTGGGCCGGGTGCCCAGCATCCCTGTAGGGCCGGTAGAGAGACCTCGGTCCCATCTCCACCGGCCACCTCGGTTTCTTCCTCGTCCCACTCTACCTGTGGCTGGAGTTTCTCCCAACGTGCCCACTGGCCTTCCCTCAACGCCCTGTGTTGTAGGTTCCGGGTCACCATGTCCCGGGTGAATGTTAAAAGGGATTGTGTGTTGGGGGGTAAAAATAAAATAAAAAAGCAGGCATTTTATCTCCCCTCCCTTCTTTAGCCTGGGGGGGGGGGGGGGCGGCACTCTCACATCATCCCTGGTGGTCCAGTGGGGAGTGCAGGCTAGAGTTCACTCTCGCGAAATCGGGGGTGTTGCCATGGCAATGCTCCGGATCTCGCAAGAGGAACCCGGTGGTGCTACAAGATAGAGCTCCGCCGGGTCCGCCTCTCCCTCCCAAGCCGCATGTCTATTCAAGTGCAGGCCTCGGCCCATGGCCACCGCGGCCCACCGGGGACAGTCCGGGCCTGGAGGGCATTATGATAAATAAGAAAGGGAATGCAAACTTGGGCAAATAGAAAGGGAAATATTCAACTCAACTACTTGTCCAGCTCTGCTTTTATATCCTCCCTTTTCAAAGTAGATATTCCCAATTTCTGGTGCCCTGATAGTTCTCTATGCAAATATTACCCACTAACTGCTGTTTCTTTCTTCTTTCTCTATTACCAGGGAGAATATTCATGTTCAGGGAAAGATATGGTGGATACGATGTTTTAGCATCAATGCTGTCCTCATTTTCTTTCTATTCTTCCTGTCGACTGCTTCAGTTTTTACAAAAACATTCGAGATATTGGACGTCACCAAAAAAGCTTACCAACTGCTCGTAAGTAACGTTAACTGTAATCTACTACATTACAATGGGAATAATTACAAAGAAAGGTTCCAATGGAGGCAGGATGTAGATTATAATGGACTATTACCACCTCTACAAGACCTGGGTGCAGTCAGTCTGTATAATGTAATGGACTATTACATCCTCTACAAGACCTGGGTGCAGACAGTTTGTATAATGTAATGTACTATTACCTCCTCTACAAGACCTGGGTACAGACAGTCTGTATAATGTTATGGACTATTACCTCCTCTACAAGACCTGGGTGCAGACAGTCTTTATAATGTAATGTACTATTACCACCTCTACAAGACCTGGGTGCAGACAGTCTGTATAATGTAATGGACTATTACATCCTCTACAAGACCTGGGTGCAGACAGTTTGTATAATGTAATGTACTATTACCTCCTCTGCAAGACCTGGGTGCAGACAGTCTGTATAATGTAATGCACTATTACCTCCTCTACAAGACCTGGGTGCAGACAGTCTGTATAATGTAATGGACTATTACCACCTCTACAAGACCTGGGTACAGACAGTCTGTATAATGTAATGGACTATTACCACCTCTACAAGACCTGGGTACAGACAGTCTGTATAATGTAATGGACTATTACCACCTCTACAAGACCTGGGTACAGACAGTCTGCATAATGTAATGTACTATTACCACCTCTACAAGACCTGGGTGCAGACAGTCTGTATAATGTAATGGACTATTACATCCTCTACAAGACCTGGGTGCAGACAGTTTGTATAATGTAATTCACTATTACCTCCTCTACAAGACCTGGGTGCAGACAGTCTGTATAATGTAATGGACTATTACCACCTCTACAAGACCTGGGTACAGACAGTCTGTATAATGTATAATGTAATGGACTATTACCACCTCTACAAGACCTGGGTACAGACAGTCTGTATAATGTATAATGTAATGGACTATTACCACCTCTACAAGACCTGGGTACAGACAGTCTGTAAAATGTAATGGACTATTACCACCTCTACAAGACCTGGGTGCAGACAGTCTGTATACAGTAGTGGACTTTTACCACCTCTACAAGACCTGGGTACAGACAGTATCTATAATGGAATGGACTATTAGCTCCTCTGATTGTACCAAGGATATATGGACTCCTGGACTTGTTTCGTTGCAGTATCATCAATACAGTGTGTAGTAAAGCTCATCATAATAAATACAGTGACTGCCTCTAATATTTGATCTAATGTGATTTTATTTTATTTGCTCTTACAGAAATCTGGTATAAAAATCGGCTTCCCTGCAGTCGCACTGTTTTTATTTTCTTGCCTGTTGCGATCTATGGTCTACCAGTCATCACTATTGGAGTGTTACTGGACAAAGTAAGTCCTTTGTATCTGTCTGCAATGTAAATGTATCTACTTATTTAGATGGGTAACTTTTAGATGGCTGTGCATGCAAGAACTGGGACACTCCAAGCACCATAGCAATTTATGGCCTTTAATAAGGTAATGGCACAATAGAGTTTCCTGTTTCTTATAAGTGCAGTAATCTGCAAAAGCCACTGTGGCTACAAACCACCCGGGCCAAGTAGTTGTAGTATAGGAAGAATTACTGCTTCTACCTTTGTAATCAAGGTAGTTTTAGTATGAAGTAGTTGACTGCAGAAGCTGCAAAGCTCTGGCTATGCTACCTGCAAACTATTCATGCACTCCTGATCTAATGATAGAGTAACCGTCAGGTTTTAGAATTGTGGGAATCTCTGAGATATCTTTTTGTGTTCACAATGTTATATTTTTTACAGGTCTGCACAAAACAGAAAAGTTATGTTCAAACTTTTTCTGTTGCTCATCTTCATGGTGCTGATTTTACTATTGCTCGGCATCATCAGGTTAGAATAAACTTTGCATTTACTTCTTTCACTTCTACCTCTTTTAAAGACACGGTGTGCGAATGGTTTAACCCGAAGTTGGTTCTCCAACCTCCGTAGACACCAGAAAAGCCTGCCTTGGTCACCATTGATAGGCTGAAATCGGCAGCTGAGGCACACAACCTATCAAAGGCTTCCCATTGCCAGTAATAGTACATACTGCTACTCACATGAGGCAACCAGGGATAGAATGACCCTTTCAGCCTATCACTGGCCTCTGAGGAAAACCTTCTTCTTCTGCCACATTAAGCCATCTTGGATCAGCCATTATCCAAATCAAGATCACTCTCCCTGCGGCATGTCCACAGAGCAGAGCCATGTTAGGAAGCATTCATGGTGCTTGACCATGCTTAGTTCACCATAGGTGATCTTGGGTACTTAACCTGCTGAAATCAGTCTATGAAACCACCCTTGTATTTCCATTTTCCAGTATGGACTTCTTTTTCCAGTGGCTGTTAGGCAGTGAGGAGGACTGGGAAGGTGTTGAACGCTTGGAGTACGAAACAAGATTTTGTCTTATATTTTCAATTATCACCTCTCTGTATACTGACTTTCCTCTCCAATTCTATGACTCCTGTTGTATATCTTCTTTTGTCCTGCCAGCTTTGTCCCATCCCTCTCTGTCATGGTGTCTCCCCTTGTATCTCTCTTTCTGTCCCATCCTTCTTTATTTCTTTTAATCCTGCCAATATTATTATAGGCAATTAATGGGCACTCACCCATAATCACGGCCAATTAATTAAGTCCAGGGTCAATGCAGCCGTCTAAAATCTGAGTATTCTAATTTTTTGAGTGTCACCTGTATATGGTGTTTTATGTGGATGCTTAGTAAGGGGGCGTAACCGTTACCCTGGAAAGCTACGCATTGCACAATTGTCTTATATATAAAACCATATTTTATATTGAGAAATAAGCCAAGAATATACAAAAGCTGAAATCAAATGCACCCTGAAAATATACCAAACAAGCTTCCGTGTGGGTAATCTGATTGTCTCACAGAAAGGGTGGCAAGTCAAATGGCCTATTCATGTCACAGGGTCCTGACTTGTGTTCCCTATTCAGATTATCCTTTTGTGTTGTAATAATTATAAATATTTCAGCCTTGTCTAGGGGAGGCATATTCTCTATTACCTGTAATCTGAATTTAGATCAACTGTGTCTTCTCTACACCCTGCTGTCTTTTTTACATACTTCTGCCATGATGCGTCATAATTTATCAGCCCATGTTAACACTGTTCCTTTCTCCTTAGATGTTTGTTCCTTCCCAACCAAGGAGCATTCTTTGTAAATTACATAATCAACTCCGCGTTTGTAGGAAATGGAACGAATTTGATTCGTTTTCCAGATGTCTTGTATTTTGTATGGAATATGGTGACTGCAAAGTCTGCAGGAGAAAGGAACACCATACGGAAGGTAAACTACTGATTCTATAATTTGGAGTAGAATGACTATGACATTAACTGCAATTGATTTATGGTAATTACTATTATTTCATTATTTTACAGAACCAGGTCTATCAGATTGAGCTTGGAGTCATGTATGCAGATATGATCTTCACCTTTACAGTCATCATGGCTTACAGTTTAACCAATCCCCTAATTGCTCTATTTGGTATGTAAATGTTTAGGATGCATTATGTTTATCAAGGTATCTGTAATCGTATAACTGTTTATAGATTATCAGAATCGGAACATGGAGACCTCACTGCTGTGATGTCCCCTGGTATGGGCTAGTTACCAAAAGAAAGTAGCAAGAGTTAAGATTTATTTTAGTCAAGCCTCCAAATTTTCACTGCACAGAATAAGGGAGTGCAGGCTGCAAACGTAACTGGAAGTGCTGCCTCTGTCATAAACAGTTATGTTTTAGTTGAGTCCAGAAAAAAATAAAATAATTAAGATTACATTGAAACTGTAAATTATTTGGGAAACAAAAAAAGAAATCACTTTTCCATTTGTAAGGTTTTTTTTTTAACTTTGTAGCTTACCAAGGGGATAACATTCTCATATTTGAAAAAGCATGAAGGTCTTCTATAGAGACAGGTAAATAGTTTGAAGTTTTTATTTTCATTCTGGGTTTTGAAACTCGAGCTCCTAGGCCCAAACCTGCAAAGCCCGATAAACTAGCCACAATATCCCGATAAACACGTGCAAATGGGGAAAAACAGGAGACAAACCACCGCTGGATCATCCGGTGTGACCCCGGCGAGGCAGCCACCAGGCCCGATGGATGAATACCTCTTGGGGCCGCCCGGCCTCCGAGGCACCGGAGACGCAGACATGCTCACACCCTCCTCCCCGAGCTCCAGCGTGATGGGATCAGAGCGGGAATCACCCGCGGCGGGCACCCTGTCACAAATATCGAAGGACATAGCAGCGATCTCTGCAAGCATGCTAACCCGCAGGGACAGAACCGAGATGGTGGCTGAGCTGCGCTCCGTCATCAGAGAAGAAATAGCAGCAGTCCGCAGTGACCTTACCGCTCTGGAGCAGAGAGTGGATGCCATGGAAGAAACGCACCTACAGGCCGCACAGCACCAGCAGGCCTCGGATCTGGCCACCACAAGGCAGGGCAACATCCTCCTGGGCCAAGTCAAATGGCCTATTCATGTCACAGGGTCCTGACTTGAGTTCCCTATTCAGATTATCCTTTTGTGTTGTAATAATTATAAATATTTCAGCCTTGTCTAGGGGAGGCATATTCTCTCTTACCTGTAATCTGAATTGAGATCAATTGTGTCTTTTCTACACCCTGCTGTCTTTTTTATGTATCTCTGCCATGTTGCGTCATAATTTATCAGCCCATGTTAACAATGTTCCTTTCTCCTTAGATCTATGTTCCTTCCCAACCAAGGATCATTCTTTGTAAACTATATAATCAACCCAGCGTTTGTAGGAAATGGAATGAGGTTGATTCGTTTTCCAGAGATCTTCTGCTTTGTAGTGAATATGGTGACTGCAAAGTCTGCAGCGGAAAGGAATACCATACGGAAGGTAAACTACTAAGTAATTCTATAATTTGGAGTAGAATGACTAGGACATTAACTGCAATTGATTTATGGTAATTACTATTATTTTATCATTTTACGGAACCAGGTTTATCGGCTTGAGCAAAAAATATCACTTTTCCATTTGTAAAGGTTTTTTTTTTTTAACCTTGTAGCTTACAAAGGGCATAACATTCTCATATTTAACAAAAAGGTTGGAGGTCTTCTATGTAGACAGGTAAATAGGTTGAAGTTCTGAGGATAGCTTTTATTTTCATTCTGGGTTTTGAAATCATTGACCTAAGACTAATTGCAAAGCAGGAGTTACACTGGATTCAGCACACATTCTCCATGCGTTAACACATATATTTCATGTATTCTCTTTCAGGAATTGTGTATATTGTTCATAGGCACATTGTTGATCGGTGTCTGTGTGTTTGAATGTAACACTGTGGAAGTAATTGTTAAACTGCTTTTTGATGTAATTTTGAATGCAGAAAACATTGCATTTGTCCTCCAAATCTGTTTCCTATGTATAAAAAACAGGTGACAATTGAAGCCAACACTCCAATAGATGAGATGTTTAGCCCATGTCCCTTGGAATGTCTTGTGACACAAACTTGACATGTGATTTGAATCGTTACACTGTAAATATTTGTCATAGCGATTAAACATCCATATATACATTACACATTAGTGTATCAAGATACATAGAAAAAGGTTGCTTAATTTCTTTCTAATAATTTATCTTACTAATAATCTGTTACTCAATTTTAAGGAGCACTTTTATATCAAGGCCCAGTCATCATTACAGAGGAAGTACTTCTAGTGGCTGTAAGATATACAGCCTCGAAAAACATTTAAACACCTTATAGAGAGGTCTGACAGTCAGAGTTTCATCTACTCGCCAGTGTGGTAATATACATCTGCTGCTGTGTGGTTTCAATTTGAAGATTCATATTTGCAGCTTATCCTGCTTTTGCATGGTAAAATGGTAAAATAGCCTGAAGCCTTTTAATAATGTCTTTTTCTGTCACAATATGCTGCAGTCTGAACAACTAAAAAAAAAAGAGACTATAACTTACTGCTTAATGCTTTCCTAAGTTTGTGGGGATTTAATTTGCCTTGAATGCACAGTATGCTCTAAATCTCGATATATACAAGTCTAGAGCACTAAAATTGCACCTTGGGAGAACTTTAGTGTATTTAGTTATTTTTTCTATTGACTTGCTGCATCCTCAGGCTGCTTAAATATATCAAGTGGTAATATACCTGTAAAAATCTAGCCCACCCAATATCTGAGCGACTGTACTTCAATCTGTACTCCATGTGACTCTTGATTATGGCTGCTAAAAAGACACACGATTCAAAATCCTCCATGAGGAAGGAGAAAAAAGATACATCTCAGGACAAATCTTTATCAACTTATTTCTCTCCCCAACATAAAAACTCTAAACAGAAGATGAACGACACTGATGCCAGCTTAGAATGCTTTGACTCAGAGGCCAATAAGGAGCCCTTAACAATTACTTTTTTGTGTTCTACCTTAAAGGACAATCTGCAACAGATTAAAATGGAGCTTGCTACAACAGCCGCAGAAATAAAATCAGAAATTAAACAAGAAATAAAGGTACTTGCTGCAAAAATAGACAAATTCGAGGATCAAATTAAAGAGCTGGAATTTACTTTAAAAAATCTTGCAGAAGACTGCCAAATGGGCAATCATAAGATTTCAGATCTGGAGTCTAAATTGAACGGTATCGAAGACCGGTCTAGACGTAAAAATCTGCGTTTTAGAAATATAGCAGAAAAGGGAAGACCAGAAGATGTAAGACAAACCTTGACGGAGTATTTTTCTGCGCTGGGTGTGGAGTGTAATTCACACAATCAGTTAATAGAAAGGTGCCATAGACTTTTCAAACCTCAATCCATCCAGAACGATGCTCCGCGAGATATCATTGCATGTTTTAATACAGACGACTATAAAGAAAAAGTTTGGAAAGCTGCAAGAGAGAATCAGCTAACCTCGGGCTGTTTTCAAAATGTAAAAGTATTCCAGGACTTATCCTTCGAGACGAGAACAAAAAGGAAATTGGTTAATCGAGCAACCCAAGCTCTTAGACGCCATGGTATAAAATACAGGTGGCTCTATCCGCCCAAAATAAGTTTGTCTTATGAAGGGAAAAGAGAGGTATTTGAGTCAAATACTAAATTGCTGGACTGGCTGAAAGGGAACAAATTGACTTTGTAAATAGCCGATTCAGGGGCCAGGGCTAGACTCTGATACTAGAGGAGGGGGGGGGGGGGGGAGAAAAGGGGAAAGAAAAAAAATTTGTTGTGTGTTTTTGGTGTAAAGGATATGTTGGTGGTTTTTGGGAGTGACGACGGTAATATATCAGAAATAACCTCCCTACATTTGGTAGGTGAGCAACTAATTTTGACCTCACAAGTGTTAAGTAGCAAAGATGGTTTTTGGGAATGACACGATAATATATCAGAAATAACCTCCCTACATTTGGTAGGTGAGCAACTAATTTTGACCTTACAAGTGTTAAGTAACAAAGACTTTTTCACCTTGAGAGGAGTTTATTGAAAGGGCTACTGTAAATAATAGCCTTCACTATGGGTTTTGAATACTAAGGCGATGGTTAATAATTTGACAAAAAACCTGTGTGTAAGTAAACAATTGTTGTATCGCATTTTAATTTAATTCAGAATGATATTATTTCACAGTAATGCTTGATTTAAATCCGGGAGTAACACAAATACACTGATATACACGGATATAAAGATACATAAAACACAACACAGAGATACAGTATTGTGAAACACGATAAGACCTCATTGAGGTACATTGATAAAATATAACACCACAAGGGGATATAATACTCTGTAATTGGGACAGGATACATACACTAATTGATATTTTTCTAAATAGTTGCTTGTGCAGTCTTATATTACATAAGTAACCACACACTATGTAGGTCAATATTACTGTAGACCAATAGGGAGGGGTATACTTTGATACACACTGTTATAACGATATAACACAATATAACATAGTATATATATATTTTGATATATGATATGATTTGTCAGACTCGCGAGGCTAACTGTACATTTTTTCTTCTATCAGCAACAAAATAGACGCTATACAATAGTCTCATTAATAGAATAACTTGAGATAGTGGATCTGGTTTATATATTGTACATATGATGATATATGTCCTTAAGAAAAAAAAGGGAAAGGATTTATACCTTTTTTTTTGTTTGTTTTTTTTTCCCGGGATTTATGGTTCGGATTCATAAACGCCAATAGACATATGTCCCTAGCAATGTTTAATATATATTTTACCTAAATGTTTCATAAAGGAATATCCTAACCAAGTGATAAATCTTGGCATCAAAGAACGTATATAAAATGTATAATTACATAACTCTTTTTTTTTTTTTCTTTTTCTCTCTCTTCTCTTCTATCAGGTATAGTAGTTTCCTCCAAGGCGTTTTTTCTGGGCCCTTTCGTGGGCTTGCCCCTCTTGGTGTAGTGATACTACATTGTCTCCGTTGATTTCTAATACTACCTGAAATCTACGGTTAAAATAGAGTAGAAAGAACTACCTTCTCTCTAATCTAGCTGTATGCTGGATGACGATGTTGGATCTTGTTCGATCCAATTTTAATTCGATAGTGTTTCATGTAATCTGTTTTTTGGTTGGTTTTTTTTTGTTTTTTTTTTTATGTTTTTGTGTGTTTATCCGCGCTCAGAGCATATGAATTCATTGACAAAGGTATGGCAAGAAAGGATAATAGTACTCCTATCTGGGGTTACTGGGGGTTTAAATATAAATATATCCGACTAACTTTCTGATAGTCACATATGTTAAAATTATTATCTTTAAATGTTCAAGGTTTAAATACTAATAGAAAAAGGAGTAGATTATATGATACTCTTAGTGAACATAACATTCAAGTGGCATTCTTACAGGAAACTCATTGGTTGCAAGATCTTAAACAAAGATGGGGTGGGGACAAATTTACCAATATTGTCCATGCTTCCTTAAAAGACAAGAAAAAAAGAGGAGTTGCAGTTGTTTTCAATAGTAATATTGAATTGGTAATCGAATATATTGAATTAGACCCAGAAGCTAGATATATAATTATTGTGTGCGTAATGGATAAAATTACCTATACCTTAGTTAATGTTTATTTACCGAATGTCGACCCTATGACAAAATTCTTAGCAATAATGGATAGAGTGGACAAAGTTTCTAAGGGGTACTTAATTATAGCGGGCGATTTTAATTGTGTGGGAGACCCCAAAATGGATAAGACCTATATCTCTGCTACTACAAATGATAAAAGAACTGTCAAACAATCTAAGAAACTAAATAATATTTGTAAACAATATAACCTCCATGACATATGGAGATTATTTCATCCAACCGATAAAGATTATTCCCATCAATCGTGCGTGCATGGTTCATACGCACGTATTGACTTTTGTTTATTAGAGGCTAAAGCGATTCCCTTATGCAACGCAATTGAAATCAAAGAGAGTTTATGGTCTGACCATAGCCTTATTTTATTAGACTTTGGTAATAAATCCCCAAGGGCGTACACTACTTGGAGACTGAATGACGCTCTTATTAATGACCCGAAGAATAAGGAAGAATTAACCCATTTATTAAAATTTTTTTGGTTAGAAAATAGTCCCTGATACTTCGCCGGTAAACAATTGGTGTACACACAAATCAGTTATGCGTGGCTACCTAATTAAATTAGCCCATATAATGAGGTCTACAAAGGGCAAGACCCTAACCGATTTGTATATTGAGTTCTATAATCTATCTAAATTAAATAAACAAAATCCATCTGCAGAAATGAAAACTAAGTTAAATGTGTTACAAAAACAAATTAATTTGAAAGTGGAACAAAAAATTAAATTAAATATTCATAAACTAAGACTAAAAAATTATTATACTGGTAACAGAGCCAATAAGAACTTATCCAAAAGACTTCTAAATCATTATGCAAAAAACAGGGTGGAACAATTGATTGATGGCCAAAAGGTCTATTCGACACCTGCTGCAATAGGGGAAAGATTCAATAAATTTTATGAAGATTTGTATAATCTTAAACTGTCGCCTAATTTAAAAGATATTCAAAACTATCTAGCCGATACCCAGATCCCAAAAGTCTCACCTCAAGATCTACTAACCTTAAATAGGATCATCTCAGTTGATGAAGTTAAATTTCAAATTAACAGACTTCCTATTAACAAAACTCCGGGCCCTGACAGCTTCACGAATATATATTATAAACAGATGCAGTCCTTATTAATTAATCCTTTAACAGATATGTTTAATCAAATAGCTTTAAATAAATCTTTTCCAACTGAATTACTACAGGCCAATATTATTCCGATATTGAAACCCGATAAAACCAGCCATAACCCTAGTAATTATAGACCTATAGCCTTGATTAACGTGGACATGAAGATCTATGCGGCCATTATCGCTGATAGAATTAAGACTATTGTCGCGACGCTGATCCACCCAGATCAGATAGGGTTTGTGCCGGGTAGGCAAGCGTCTAATAATATTAGGAGAATAATTGATACCTTGGACTGGGCCAACAGAAATAGGAAGCCCTTCCTGGCCCTGTCATTAGATGCTGAAAAAGCTTTTGACAGGGTCGCGTGGGGCTATCTAAGCGAACTTCTTATTGCTTTTGGGTTCACTGGCTGGATACACGATGCCATTATGGCCCTATATTCCTCCCCCACTGCTAGAACGGTGGGTCCAAATATTACAGCAGGGTGGTTTGCACTCAAAAATGGTACACGACAAGGTTGTCCTCTTTCCCCCCTGCTGTATATATTGTCTATTGAGCCTTTGGCAATCAATATTAGGAACAATCCCCTAATCCAAGGTGTCCAAACGAACTTGATGGATATCAAGATATCACTATACGCGGATGACGCGTTACTTACCCTTACATCTCCAGAGTCTTCTTTAAAAGCTCTAATGACCGAAATTAAAAGGTATTCCAATATTTCGAACTTTAAATTAAATATAACTAAAACCACAGTAATGTTTTTGAACTTGAACAATGATCTGGTAAATACCTTAACACACTCCTATAAATTTATATGGACAGACTCAGAATTAAATTATCTAGGACTATTTATAACCACCAAGGTGTCAGGTATAATGGAGAGGAATACAATGTTCTTCATGAGAAATATGAATCTCAAACTTAAAAGATGGAAAAATTTAGAAACCTCCTGGCAAGGTAAAATAAATATTATTAATTCGTACATTTTGCCTAAATGGCTATATATGTTCTCTATGATTCCACTCAAAGTCCCGGGGCCTTGATTGACTATGATCCAATCCAGCTTCAACAATTTTATCTGGAATAATAAAAAAACCAGAATTGCTCAAAAGATCTTAACTAAAAAACTGTCCAATGGTGGATTAAATTATCCTAGTATTACTTACAGCTATTATGCAAATATTATTAGACATATCTATCTCCTCCAGGACCCCGTGCAGGTCTCTGAACCATGGTATATTTTAGAGTCCGAAATGGCTCAAACAGACACATTGCAATTTTCGATGTGGACAGTCACAAACAATTCTTTAATTAACTCGTTTAAGAATTCAATGATATTATTTCAAATTTTAGAAGAGTGGATAACAATTAAGAAAAAATTAGGCCTAAGCAATAAGATACCCAAGACATGTACACTAGATATACTGCAAATCCTTATAAAATACTTTTCTCTAAAGAACTGGGCCAACGCAGATAAAATTAAGTTATTACAAATTATGCAAGGCGACAATATTTTGTCATTTCAGACCATAATCGATATTTTTCATATTCCACCTAGAGAAATTTTTACTTATCTGCGGATAAAAAACTTCATACACAAAAACGTGCTCAAATCGACTTCTACTTTTGCGAAAAACCTGGAAGATATGTTTAAGTTTCAATCTATTAAAAAGAGCATGTCTGTTGCCTCATCAATGTTGGAAGCCCTTAAGGAGTCGCCTTATAGTTTGATTAAGACATGGGAATTAGATTTGAAATTGCAAATTTCGTTAGATGACTGGAACTCCTCTTTAACCTGGGTGAATAAACATATCCATTGCTTGAATCTGTCAGAATGCCACTTCAAAGTCCTCTATAGATGGTATTATACTCCTGTTAGATTAGCTAAAATGTTTCACTCTGCCGACCCAACTTGTTGGAGATGCGGAAGTCATCTAGGTACCTACATACATATTTGGTGGTCATTAAATATACAAAGTGTTCTGTGTTATAAGGCGCTTAAAATAGTGAAATTTAAAGTGCTCTCAGTTATAGCAGCTTTCACACAAAAATAGGAACTCTCTATTCCTATTACATTGAATACAAAAAAAACCACTATTTAACAGATAAGTGCCAAATTAGTGAAGGTGCGTAGCGCTGAAAAGTGGATTACTTACTCCCAGCTTATTGGGGATATAGTAGTTGTGAATGGCTGTATAAGAACAAAAGGGAAAAGTATATAGTGCAACACTGTTAAATTAAAAAATGGAAATATATATTCCAAATTGGAAGCACTCACGTGGTTTAGAGCCTATTATGGATTGGCTCTAATCACTTGCGCCGTTGTGCACTTAAGGTGGCACACACCTTCTAGGTCCACGTGTAAGATGTTCCTCAGAAGCATGTAAAACAAAGGGGTAGGGGGGAGACAGGGAGAATTGCCCTGGTGCAGAAATCCTTAATCAGGTAGGGTATAGTATAAACACATACAGATGGCTTCTCACCTTAAAGAGAGCCTATCACTTGGCTCTGAGTGTATAAGCAGATGAGTCCAGTTCTAGGGTGACTCTACCCTTCTTTAAGCAGGATAAAATGGTCCACCAAAGTGCAGTTTCAATAAAATTTATATTTATTCCATTAGTATAAAACTTTAAAAAATAAATTGCAATACATACACAGTGGTGTTAAGTCCAAAGTCCAAAACGCGTTTCGCCGATTCTGTTCGGCTTTTTCAATTGGTGATTTACTTCCTGCTTTCTAATACATATATATCCCTGTCTAAACATTTAATTGGTTGCAGGAGATCGTGATACAGCCAATCACGAGTGCTCCTGTTGAAGATGGGTGTGTAGCTCCATTATGCCAGTAATCTATCCCTTATACGTGACGTCATCACGCACGCACACGCGTGCGCGTGTCGTCACTTCCGGGAACCTGAAAGTTGTGTATATACTTCTATAGTCCTTTTTAATCCGATCCCATTGAATCCAGAACAAAGATCTTTCTTTGTATCTTGCCTCTATACTTCATAATGCTTCGTTTTCTTGCATCAGTATGGCGGATGGTTGTGTCGTTAGTGTCTTTACTCGTTCAATCATCGTTATATCGATGTCCATGTCTCCATTTTGATTATGGGCAAAGTCCTGGCATCATTTAGTCATTGTAATGTGTAGTTCCTAAAACCATATGCTCGTTATCAGAGCAAAACAGATATAATAACATAAAAAAAGGTATTAGTATAGGCACTATTCCACTAATAAGCTCTTATAAAAACATATATAAGTAACCAAAGTGGTGGTGTGCAGAAATAATATCTATAATTAAAAGCATAATTGATATTTGTAAGTTCCTATACAAGCCAGACCATACCAATACAAGTGTTGGTCCACCCATTGTTAGAATCCAAAATAGATCTAGACCCAAAGGTGATTGAATGAGCCACTATTAAAATTAGAAAGTTATTAAAATAAATATAGATATTAATAGAAAAATTAGTACAATAAAAAATTGTTAAAAATTGTAAAAAATCTATATATTACTTATAAGAAGTGGCATAATTCAAAATCGTCATTGAGTCCATGTGGTTGCATGGTATTGAGGTTAAAAATCCACTGCATCTCTGTTTGTCCAATCAATTTTATAGGGTCCCCTCCTCTCCAATTACCGATTACTTTCTGGATTCCCATAAATTCCAGTAGTGATGGGTCACTATTGTGTTTATTCTTGAAGTGTAGGGACACACTATGTTTTAGGAAGCCATTTCTGATATTTCTAATGTGCTCCTGAATTCTTGTGTTGAGTGTCCTCATCGTCCTTCCTATATAGGTCAACCCACATGGACAGCTGATCATGTATATTACTTTAGTGGATTGGCAGGTGATGACTTGTTTAATTTTAAAATTTCTATTTACATCTTGTGGGTGATGGAACTCTTTTATCACTCTTCTTCTACTCCTCGAGTTTTTACATGCTCCACACATGCCACAACCGTAAAAGCCATTAGATTCTTTAAAAAACTGACTTGTAGATTTTTTGGGGGGTATGTGATTCTTTACCAGATTACTTTTCAAGTTTTGCACACCTCTATACACTATATTAGGTTTGTCCGGCAATATAGAATTGAGGACAGGGTCATTTTTCAGTATTGGCCAATATCTCTGAATGATCTTTTTCAAATGTCTACTGCTGTGGTTAAAGTCGCAAATAAACTTCAGATTTTGTGATTCTACATTGTCGATTTTCTCTTTATATTTGATCAGTTCATTTCTATCCTTTCCTTCGACTTCTTTGAAAGCTTTACTTAAAAGATCGTCATCATAGCCTTTTTCCCTGAAATCGTTGATTATTTTCTCTGATTGCTCTCGGAATTTATGTTGTTCTGTGCAATTTCTTCTTATCCTTAATAGTTGTGCTTTTGGGGCGTTTAACAGCCACGGGGAGAAATGGCAACTCTTCTCCCCTATGTAGCTGTTAACATCGACCTTTTTAAAAAATGTACTTGTCTTTAAAACATTCTTTTCAACATATATATTGAGGTCTAAAAATTCTACAGAGTTTTTGCTAGAATGGCTCGTAAGTTTAATGCCCCAATCATTGGTGTTTAAATGAGTTAAAAATACATTCAGTGACTCCTCGTTCCCTTCCCAGATAAAAAATATATCGTCAATGTAACGGCGATAGGACACGAGGTTCGCATCCCATCTATGGTCTCCATAAATAAATTGTTGTTCCCAATGGGACATAAAGAGATTCGCGTAACTGGGTGCGAACCTCGTGCCCATCGCCGTTCCACAAGTCTGTAAATAAAATTGTTCTCCGTACCAAAAATAATTATTGTTTAAAATCCAATATATTCCTTCTATTATAAAATCTACTTGTTGGGGTGGGAACTTTTTGGAAAGTTCTAAAAAGTGACGTATTGCTTCGCATCCTCTTGTATGGGAAATTATAGTGTACAGTGAACCCACATCCGCTGTTACAAGATAGTAGTTGTCCTTCCATACAATATTTTGAATTATCTGTAGGACATTAATGGTGTCTTTGAGGTAGCTTCGGCACGTACACACTATGGGCTGAAGACATTTATCGATATACTGGGATAACTTGCTGGAAATAGATCCTATACCGGAGACAATGGGTCTCCCGGGAGGGTTACTCTTATTTTTGTGCAATTTTGGCAAATAATAAAAAACAGGGATTTTGGGATATTGCATATTTAAAAACTTATATTCTTTTTGGTTCAGAACTTCTGTCACCTTTCCTTTTTCAATAAGTGCATTGTAACTAGACTTGATGTCTTTCGTGGGGTCCTTACTCAAGACTCGATATGTCTGGTCATCATTTAATAACCTAAGTATTTCCTTATTGTAATCGTCAGCATTTAGGATGGCTATGCCTCCCCCCTTATCCGCTGGTTTAATTACCAAAGTTTGGTCTTCTCTTAACTCTTTTAGAGCCTGTCTCTCATGAAAGCTAAGGTTATGGTACTTATTTTTAGGTTTTTTTATTTTGTCCATATCTCTTAGGACCATCTTCTCAAAAGTTGTCATCTCGTCAGAGATGCAACTTCGAGGGAAAAAGGTAGAGTTTTCTCTCAGATTAGTGTGGACTATGTCGTTATCTTGGTCGGTTGTTAAATTGTGGGTCACCGTCTGTTTTAGAAAGAATTTTTTTAAACAAAGTTTTCTCTTAAATCTATTTAGATCCAAATAGACACTGAATTTGTTAATCGGCTTTGTGGGGGCAAATTTTAATCCCTTCGCCAATAGACTGATCTGGGATTTCGTTAGTTCTTTTTTGGAAAGATTGAAGATTCCGTTCGATTTGGGTGCCTCTCTCTCCTTTCTTTTCTGTATGAGTGTTCCTCCCCTAGTTCCCCTTCTTCTATACTGCGTCTTCGCTTTGCTAGTGATGTTTGATAAATGGGGGATTCCTTGCGTCTCCCTCTTATTTGTCTGTGCCAAAAATCCTCCTCTGTAGGAGCTGTTGTGAGTGGTTGGAATCTATTCTGTACTGGGATGTCATCATTATTCTGGGGGGATCTACATGGCATTGGGGGTTCATTAGGTGGTGTGGTTGTGGCGGGTCTTAACCCTCTTGGTCTCTCCCTTATTGGTGATCTGAGTTGTTTCCTTCTAACTACCTTCTCCCACCCTCCCCTACTACGTGTCGGTGTATAGTGGGTTCTACGTGATGTTTGTATGTGGTGGTTCCTTTGTGGTGATCGTGTATGATAGTTCCTCCTTGGTGATCGTTCCCTAGGGTGATAATGGTCAGGAGTCCTTCTTATTTGGTTTCTACCCCTTCCTCTGTCATTCATATAGGGCTCATACTTATTCATTCTTTTCCCTTCATTATATTGGGTATTGAAATGGAATGGTTCCTTTCCTTTAGTGTACGTCCTGACCTGATTCTTTGCATAATCGTCTTTATCACGTAAATACTTCTTTTTCTTAATCTCAATTACATTTTTCTCCGTTCTTTCTAAATTTATCTGAATATCATTCATTGTACAGGTGTATTGTTCAGTAGTCATATTTTCAATTAGAAAGTTTTTAATTTCATTTATCTCCACATCGAGTTTATGTAGAGAATTCCCCCGTCTTTTAATTATCAAATTCATCATCCCAAAGGAGAAACTTTCCAAGAGGTCAGTCCATTCTTGTATAAAGTCTTCCTCATCTTGATCGAATGAGGGACTTTTCGTGAATCTCAGGCCTCTTGGAGTAATTTTCTCCCTGGTATATTTATCCAATGTTGCAACTTCCCATTTAATTTTGATTTCTTTGGTCAGTAATTTTTCCAATTTGTAACATGAATTACGTAATCTTATTTTTAATTCTTGTTCATTATTTCCTCTTGGTGTTGTGGGATTATTAAATAGAGCGTCTATGTTTTGGCCATATTTAGACCTTTTCTCAAACAGAGACATATTGGGTTTAGCAGCACACACAGAGATAGAAAGTGATATAGGACAATAAATATACAAAGTGTTCTGTGTTATAAGGCGCTTAAAATAGTGAAATTTAAAGGACTTTGCCAGGACTTTGCCCATAATCAAAATGGAGACATGGACATCGATATAACGATGATTGAACGAGTAAAGACACTAACGACACAACCATCCGCCATACTGATGCAAGAAAACGAAGCATTATGAAGTATAGAGGCAAGATACAAAGAAAGATCTTTGTTCTGGATTCAATGGGATCGGATTAAAAAGGACTATAGAAGTATATACACAACTTTCAGGTTCCCGGAAGTGACGACACGCGCACGCGTGTGCGTGCGTGATGACGTCACGTATAAGGGATAGATTACTGGCATAATGGAGCTACACACCCATCTTCAACAGGAGCACTCGTGATTGGCTGTATCACGATCTCCTGCAACCAATTAAATGTTTAGACAGGGATATATATGTATTAGAAAGCAGGAAGTAAATCACCAATTGAAAAAGCCGAACAGAATCGGCGAAACGCGTTTTGGACTTTGGACTTAACACCACTGTGTATGTATTGCAATTTATTTTTTAAAGTTTTATACTAATGGAATAAATATAAATTTTATTGAAACTGCACTTTGGTGGACCATTTTATCCTGCTTAAAGAAGGGTAGAGTCACCCTAGAACTGGACTCATCTGCTTATACACTCAGAGCCAAGTGATAGGCTCTCTTTAAGGTGAGAAGCCATCTGTATGTGTTTATACTATACCCTACCTGATTAAGGATTTCTGCACCAGGGCAATTCTCCCTGTCTCCCCCCTACCCCTTTGTTTTACATGCTTCTGAGGAACATCTTACACGTGGACCTAGAAGGTGTGTGCCACCTTAAGTGCACAACGGCGCAAGTGATTAGAGCCAATCCATAATAGGCTCTAAACCACGTGAGTGCTTCCAATTTGGAATATATATTTCCATTTTTTAATTTAACAGTGTTGCACTATATACTTTTCCCTTTTGTTCTTATACAGCCATTCACAACTACTATATCCCCAATAAGCTGGGAGTAAGTAATCCACTTTTCAGCGCTACGCACCTTCACTAATTTGGCACTTATCTGTTAAATAGTGGTTTTTTTTTTATATTTGGTGGTCATGTCCAGTTGTTAAAGCTCTTTGGTCCTGGGCCTTTAATATTTTTGCATCTATGACTGTAGATAGAATTCCGGAGAATGCTGCTTCGGCTCTTTTACATCTGAATTTGCCTTTTGATTCTCAAAAAGAGATCTGTTTCACCATTCATTGTTTAGTTGCTGCTAAAATTATTATTGCGAGAAATTGGAAAGTATCCAAGTCGTTCAACAAACGACTACTGATAGATCAAGTAAGGTATCAAATATCAATGGAACATGAGATGATCAATAATTCGACTTTTACTTCTAGGAAAAACAATTGGTACTGTGAATGGTTAGATAAATACAGCTTACTATTTGGATAACTATCCTATAGATGGTTATCTTCCAATTTAATTCTATACGAGACACATAGACACCTGTATAAATAGAGAAAGACCTCTTAAACTGATAATAGAAGTTAATAACCCCAGTGCTGGTGGAAGAGAATATATTTTGATTATGCGCTCTGAGTTTGGTTGATTTTTTTTTTTTTTTTTTTTTTTGTGTGTCCTATTGTTGGTTTTTTGTGTATGTTAGTATTGATATGCTGGATTATAAGAGAATATGCGACCACTATTCATGATTACGTGTTATGCATTTTAAATATAAAAGAACTATGTATTTATCTGATAGATGTGCATTTACGCTGCTAAGTATTAATTCCCGCATATTTGTTGTATGTCAAAAAAAATAATGAAAATATTTTCTAATAAAGATCTATTATAAAAAAAAAATAAACACCTTATAGAACGGCAGTGTTTTACATGTTAAACTGACAGGGACATGAACTGACAGGGAGATAAAGTAGTCTGGGTGCCTATATAGTAGTACCCTGTAGTAGGGTATACACGGGGAATGTGACTATGTACAGTGTAAGTACAATGTAGGTAGCTCTCGCAATTAATGCTATCCTGCTCTTTTTTTTTTCTGTACCATGTAGTTAATTAGCTATCTTCCCCATCCCTTGTTTGCCCACCAGGTCTTTGCCTCAATCATGTGTTTCGCAGGGCTAAAGTATTTATTTAATCTTGTTTCATATTCTATGTTTAAAGAGACCTGCTGCACCATGTCTTCTCGTGTGTGTCATGTAGAGTATTATAAAAATCTTTACATACATTTTATTTTTAATTGCAAAAGATGTACTCTTGATATAAAATGTCCACGGCTACTTGATATGTAGATTGCACAGGTATGTCCTATGTGTGTACAGCTCTGAGTTTATTAATTGAAATTCCAAAATACATGCACCGCTCAGTCTTATTACTTATTAATTTCATTTATATCTATAGGAATTGAGGCTCCTACAACAATATTTACACTGTGCGTCATCATCACCACGATTGTTATGTGCGTGATTTTGATTGAACAAACATATTAGGAATATAGAAAATGGATATGACAAACTCAGTGTTTCAAGACATTTTCAAGAGAAACATAATTGCGATCCACAGTCTTTAGAATTTTTGGCTATACAAAAGGTGAAATTAAATTGGAGAGATGATGATATTGTACAGAATTTGGGTAAATGTGAAATGAGATGGATTTTTAACTTAAATACTTTGCCTCCTATGGGTATTAACGAGGATTTTGAATTGTGTCACGTTTTATGAGTAAAGTTTTTATAAGAATTGTATTTTTTTATTTTATACTGTTTTTATATATTTTTATAATGTTTAAGCATGTTTTGTGTGATCATTGTCTCTTTAAATAAATTGTATTTGTAAAAATTGTAAATTGTAAAATAATCGGATATCGAGCGAACCGGACATGAGGTGTTTCTCTTATGAAAAGGAGGATTATGGATAATGTAGTCAAGATGACTCTAACCGGAAGTGACGTGAACCCGGAAGTGAAGACGTCTATATTACGAAAGATCGAGGACAGCTGTAGGAAAGCCCCCAGGATTGGGTAAGGATATAAAAAGGACGGATTTAAAAGGGAACCGGGAACCAGAAGTATTACACCAATTGATAGAGCCTGTTGCAGTGGAGGAACGCGTCTTGGATGCAGAGGAGAACCTGAAGAAAGACATACTTTATATTTATACTTTTAACCAATGTTATTATTTTGTTTTTATTTATAACTAAAGTCTAATCCTTAAAAGTTCTCCATCTACTTTCCTATCTTGATCCTTTTTGGTTCCCTAAAGGGCAGTGTCACCCTAATAACCAAGTGGAGATTTTGGAGCCAGTTATCAAACAGGCTCCTTTCAAGGTGAGCAGGTTATTTATATATCTTACTCTGTTGTTTTTTTAAAACGTTTCCACCTAGATTGTTGTTGTTTCTGCTTCATCTCCACATTTATTACGAGGAGTGAATATACAAAAGAAGGTCCTCTGGTGCACCTGAAAAGACAGATTCACTATCTGTTCTGAGTCGATATTGAAAACGACTCAGAAAAATGTGAGTTTATGTAAACACTCACTCAGATTTAAAGTGTATCAACAAACATACAGTATTATACTATTGTATTTCTTCCTATTTCTCTCTTTATATGTGAGAAAACCCCTCCCGTAATTTACTATGGGGTAAGTGGAATTAAGAAAGAGCTGCACCCTGGGACTCTGTGTGTCAGGTGGTGGGAATATCACCTAAAACATTAGAGTCCACTACTTTGTTTACATTCTGTTCTCTGGTGGATTTTTGGGATATCCACTAATGATGCTATAGCTGCTGTTACCAGGTTTTTTTCTTCTCACATATTGTGAAGCGCCTTATATACACTGTATTCAGATTTTGTGATTTATATAGGTCTGGGACGTCTCAAGCTCCTCAGATGCCTGAATTATAAGGTAAAACTTTGCTAGTGGCCTCTATTTTTTTTTTTTAGATGGCAGGGTTAATATAATTATAAAGGTATGAACCAGAAGTAGTTAGCAGGTATAGGTACATATGTTAGAAGGGGCTAAAACATGGGAGGATCTAGCCGCATGTTGTCATTTGTTAGTTTTAGGCTATTTGAACTAGGTAAGCTTACAGTTAGTACTGTTGTGCATACAAAGTTAAGAACATTTGAAAACAGTTGTAAAGTGATGGGCTATATATCACTGATTCGTCTAAAAAACATTAAAACTTAATAACAGCTATAAATGGGGTTAAACCTGTATCGAGGAAGACATGAAAGGTATAGCTGCTGGTATGTCCCTGTTCATTATTAGGCAAGATATGCCTGGTAGATAACACAACGAAAAAGGGAAGATACCCAAGGCTACGTCTTGCAGTTCATACCAACGGTCCTGACATAGGAGCCGGCTAGTCCTATCAGGCGAGTCTCTGGATGCCAAGCAGAAAAAATGAAAAAATAGAAAATAATAAGAGTAAGAAGAAAAAGTAAAAACCAGTTTCAGTATAACCGTCTTGAGTTCGGCTCCTTGGTGCAGCTGGGGCAGGGACACAGGGTTGCCAGGGAGTAATAGGGTTTTTGTTGATGTCGGGAGTCTTCGGTGTAGGCTATCTTGCCGCCGGTTTCTTGTCATGTCACGTCGATCTTATCACAGGGTACTCCTGCAGTTGTCCAAATGACACTGGGTCGCGGGTTATTTGCTGTGTCCCTACTGAAACCAGGTGGGTGTGTTGTGCCTCCGACAGGTGAGCGTCTCTGTGTATTCATGTCGTAATTGCAGAGTAGGCATCCGGCGTGGAGCTGTGGGGGGTGAATGGGGTGATCCGATCTGGGTCCCAGGTGTGGGTGCGGTTAGGGGAGCTGTTGCCGTTCTCAGTGGCCTCACCAGCCGGGGACAGCAGGTCTTGTGGTAGTTCCAGGAGCCGGAGGAAGGCCGGGGCGTCTCGGATGTCCTGAATGCTGTGCAGGTTTGATCCCTTTTGGACCACCAGGGTCCTGGGGGCTCGCCATCTGTAGTCGATCTTGCGGGCATGCAAGATTAGGGTAAGCGGCCGCAGTGATCTGCGCCAGGCTAGGCTGCCACTGGATAGGTCTGGGAATAGTGAGGGGTCCATGTTGTCGAAGCGGAAGGGGGTCCTGCCTCGAAGGGCCTTCAGGATCGCCGCCTTGTGTCCGCCATTTCGGAGGGTCATAATGACATCTCTCGAGGCCGCGGTTGGAGCGTTGGTGGGTTTGGGGACTCTGAAGACCCTTTCCGGGGTGATTGTCGAGGTCTGGCTGCGTGGTAAAATTTCTTGTAGCATGCGCTCCGTGAATTTAGGCAATTCGGTCTCTGTGATGTCCTCTCGGACTCCCCTGAGTTTAATATTGGAGGCCCGTCTGGCGTCCTCAAGTGCCGCAAGGCGTTGGTCATATTGCCGGGCCTGTAGTTCCAGGGCTTGTACCGAGTGTTGTATAGTAATGACACTCTGTGCCTGTGATAGGGAGGTGCTCTCCAGTTTGGAGATGTGGCTCGTCAGGCCTTTCAGGTCAGCGCGGAGCGCCGCGACCTCCTCGTGGAAACTGCGTTTCAGATCCGCCATTAGTGCCTTCATGATCGCTATGGTGATCGGCTCTGTATCCGTTCCTCTACCGCATTGTTGTACCCGCTGGGGTGGATTGGGGGGTTGTTCCCCCTCCTCCTCATCGGATATATCCTCGGAGAAGTCCGAGCACCCACCGTGCTGAGCCGCCATGCTTGCTTCGGAGGCCCCACGCGCCTGCCTCCATAAGTCTCCTATTGTTTGTCCCGATATGGGCTTGTGCGGTGTCATTTTCTTCCCCTTTCTCCCCATAAGGATTTTGGGGTGTTTGCCAGATAGTTGGGCGTTGAGGGGGGAGAATTTCAAGCGTTTTTCCCCGTATTAGCTCGGAGCTCCCCTAGGATGCGTCCGTTCACTTCAGCGTTCAAGCTCCGCCCCGCTAGTGTATTTTTAAACTGTTTCACACAAAAAAGAAAACACAGAAAATATTTTTTTTTAAATTAACATAAGGCATTATCCAGCAATCAGACAGTGTTTGTCAATAAGTAAACAATCCGTCAATGTGGGAACAAATGTACAGCAATTTTACGGAATAGATTATATCTTATAACTAAAGGCGTGGGCCAGCATTTCACTCTTGTCCATTAATAGTGCAGTAGTTTTGTAGGTTGAATACTCCCGACCTAATCCGTAATTATTGGTCCATCTAAGTTTACATTAGCCACGTCTTTACATTCTCGGGTATTAATAAAAAAACAAAAAACGTAGTGTATGATTGCCTAATATAATTGTGCAATATAAGTCAGTAAGATCAAAGGGTATTTAAAGGAAAAATTGTTTGTGTCCTGTAACCCCATAGCATGAGAAAATAAAGGAACTATCGAAAATACTTATTCTACTGGTATTCCATCCAACAAGATCCACTTCGTTATGCTATGGCCGGAATATGAACTTCTGTTCCAAACCCTTTAGTAAAATAGCGCCAATCAAAAGTTTAACTTGAGGTGTAGGATCGCCATTTAATTTCAAATAAGTGTGGGACGCACCTTCTGGGGCAAGAGGAAAACCACCACGTCAGAGGAGATAATGCCTATCTTTAATTTATCTTCCCGAGTATTGACAGTGGCTGAAACTACTTTACTCAGTAAGGGCTTGTCATTCGTCCCCACTGCCAAACCTAACCCATTAGACTGGGAAGTTGAACTATACAAGTTCGGTAGATCATTGCGACTCAGATTTTTTTAAGAACCAATCTACTCTCTCAGACGAGATGAGGTTCAAAAGGAGAAGTACTTTTGACCCCTTGCCAAATCAAGCTTCTATCAAAAGTTTTTTAAGATCTGTACAAAAGGAGACAACAGACCATTTAAAAGTTACCCATTCCTATCATTCAAATTGTTCTAAATTGGATCGGGAAATCATTAAGTCTTTGGCCACAGACAAGGACATTGTTATCAGATCAGCAGACAAGGGTGGGGGAATTGTTATCCAAGATTACAGGGAGTGCAGAATTATTAGGTAAATGAGTATTTTGACCACATCATCCTCTTTATGCATGTTGTCTTACTCCAAGCTGTATAGGCTCGAAAGCCTACTACCAATTAAGCATATTAGGTGATGTGCATCTCTGTAATGAGAAAGGGTGTGGTCTAATGACATAAACACCCTATATCAGGTGTGCATAATTATTAGGCAACTTCCTTTCCTTTGGCAAAATGGGTCAAAAGAAGGACAGGCTCAGAAAAGTCAAAAATAGTGAGATATCTTGCAGAGGGATGCAGCACTCTTAAAATTGCAAAGCTTCTGAAGCGTGATCATCGAACAATCAAGCGTTTCATTCAAAATAGTCAACAGGGTCGCAAGAAGCGTGTGGAGAAACCAAGGCGCAAAATAACTGCCCATGAACTGAGAAAAGTCAAGCGTGCAGCTGCCAAGATGCCACTTGCCACCAGTTTGGCCATATTTCAGAGCTGCAACATCACTGGAGTGCCCAAAAGCACAAGGTGTGCAATACTCAGAGACATGGCCAAGGTAAGAAAGGCTGAAACACGACCACCACTGAACAAGACACACAAGCTGAAACGTCAAGACTGGGCCAAGAAATATCTCAAGACTGATTTTTCTAAGGTTTTATGGACTGATGAAATGAGAGTGAGTCTTGATGGGCCAGATGGATGGATTGGTAAAGGGCAGAGAGCTCCAGTCCGACTCAGACACCAGCAAGGTGGAGGTGGAGTACTGGTTTGGGCTGGTATCATCAAAGATGAGCTTGTGGGGCCTTTTCGGGTTGAGGATGGAGTCAAGCTCAACTCCCAGTCCTACTGCCAGTTTCTGGAAGACACCTTCTTCAAGCAGTGGTACAGGAAGAAGTCTGCATCCTTCAAGAAAAACATGATTTTCATGCAGGACAATGCTCCATCACACGCGTCCAAGTACTCCACAGCGTGGCTGGCAAGAAAGGGTATAAAAGAAGAAAATCTAATGACATGGCCTCCTTGTTCACCTGATCTGAACCCCATTGAGAACCTGTGGCCCATCATCAAATGTGAGATTTACAAGGAGGGAAAACAGTACACCTCTCTGAACAGTGTCTGGGAGGCTGTGGTTGCTGCTGCACGCAATGTTGATGGTGAACAGATCAAAACACTGACAGAATCCATGGATGGCAGGCTTTTGAGTGTCCTTGCAAAGAAAGGTGGCTATATTGGTCACTGATTTGTTTTTGTTATGTTTTTGAATGTCAGAAATGTATATTTGTGAATGTTGAGATGTTATATTGGTTTCACTGGTAAAAATAAATAATTGAAATGGGTATATATTTGTTTTTTGTTAAGTTGCCTAATAATTATGCACAGTAATAGTCACCTGCACACACAGATATCCCCCTAAAATAGCTATAACTAAAAACTACTTCCAAAAATATTCAGCTTTGCTATTAATGAGTTTTTTGGGTTCATTGAGAACATGGTTGTTGTTCAATAATAAAATGAATCCTCAAAAATACAACTTGCCTAATAATTCTGCACTCCCTGTATACTAAATATAGATTGGAAATAATGCAACAATTATCTGATTCCCACACTTATTTGAAATTAAATGGCGATCCTACACCTCAAGTTAAACTTTTGATTGAAGCTATTTTACTAAAGGGTTTGGAACAGAAGTTCATAGATCACGACCTCTGGGAATTTTTACACCAATCAAACCCGAGGACACCAGTGATTTATACACTCCCTAAGGTGCACAAAAATCTCCAGGACCCACCGGGGAGACCGATTGTGTCGGCGGTGGGAGGCATCTTAGAACCCTTGGTGAAATGGCTAGATTTCCTATTTAAGGAAACGATTCAAAATCTTTCAACATACATCAAGGATACTCCAAGTTTCATTGATATGATTTCTACAGTTTCCTTACCAGCTGGGCTGACATCACTAGTTACATGTGATGTCAAGAATTTATATACTATCATACCCCACTCAGGGGGAGTCCAGGCTATGGAACGGATTCTTTCATCTTCAGACAAGTATACGGGTCCCCCAATTGAATACGTTATGCAAATTCTTGAATTGGTCTTGACACAGAACTACTATCGTGTTGAATTTGATTGGTACAGACAGTCAGCAGGAACATCTATGGGAGCGGCCATGGCTCCAATGTATGCGAATGGATTCATGTTCGAATTTGAATCTCATTACATATTGGAGCCATTTAAAGATATCATTTTATTATACGGTCGCTACATTGTTGACATTTTTATGATCATCAAGGGAGACAACAGTACTGCAGAATCTATGGTCCAATACATCAATTCATGTACACCGAATGTAGAACTAACTATGACAGTAGACCCGCTTTCAGTGGATTTTCTAGATGTACGGATCATGAGAGAGGGTACCAAGTTGGCATACACGCTTTATTCAAAAACCACTGATCGCAATACTCTACTCCAGGCGAATAGTTTCCATCCTAATGCCCTCAAACAATCCTTACCGTATTCAAAATTTTTGAGGGTCGTGAGGAATAACTCGGATTCAAGTAAAGCTGAGGAACAATTAAACCTGATGTGGGACAAGTTTCATCAACGTGGCTACAGTGACCAGGTATTACGTAAAGCCCTGGATAGGTGCTATTCAACACAAGTTGAGCCAGATGTTTTATCAACAAGGAGACTGATTTTTCCAACTACGTATACTACAGTACTACAGCATCCCCAAAATTCAAGCAGATGATTGAGAAAAATTGGAGAATTTTGAGAAACGACACGTCTTTACCAGAATCATTCCGCCAATCACCCATGATGTGTTATAGGAGAAACAAGAATCTGAAATACTTGTTAGTCAAGACGGATCCTATACACTGTTATGAGCAGAAACAGGGCTCTACAAATCTGGGTTGTTATAAGTGCTTAGGCTGTGTCACTTGTGGACACATGCTATCGGGAAAATTCTTTACTCATCCACACACAGGAAAAAAGTACAATCATTAGGCATCGGCTAACCTGCACTACTGATTATGTAGTATACAGGCTAACTTGCCCCTGTGGGCTCACATATATCGGCAAGGCGGACCTGCCCTTGCGTGAACGCATTCGCAACCATAGATCCAGCATACAAGTGGCGTATAGAGACCAGAAATCGGATTTGCCTGTGGCCAAACATTTTTTGGAGAAAGGCCACACTCTACCGACTTAAAATTGATCATGTACCACCACCCAGGAGGGCAGGGGACCGTAAGAAAATGTTATTACAACGTGAATTATATTGGATCAGAACTCTGAGAACAGTACATCCTGAAGGTCTAAATGAGAAATATACTCTGTCTGCATTTTTATAATAGTTTCCTTTTTTGATCTGTCTCAGTAGTATTAATGAGATGGGGTATGGGATGCTCACCCTGAGGGATAAGCATACATACCTATGTTTCTCTCAGAACTACGTTTGTCTACTCAATATGCCACGGACATGGGGTGAGATGTGGGTGCCCACCCTGAGGGATAGGCAACCCTCCCTTTGACTCATGGTGGCAATGATAGATGTGGTTACTTTTTGTTATTTCAGGATATTTTCCCTTTGCCTCAGAATTTCATCTTATCACGATGATGACACTTTATATTTAATATTTATGATTGTATCCAGATGGACTCAGAGTATGTGGTGCACTTCTGTTCTGTTTTGAGTATAAATATTTTGATTCCCTTGTTTAAAGTTAGTTTGGCTGTGGCTGTTTGGGATCATTAGGGGTCACTACCATCTAGCATTTGGTTAGGCTATACTAATTATACTAGTCATCTAAATTATGGAGCATGTTTAACTAACCAGTTAGGTGATCTACCTTTATT
This sequence comes from Pelobates fuscus, assembly GCF_036172605.1. Lineage (NCBI taxonomy): Eukaryota > Metazoa > Chordata > Amphibia > Anura > Pelobatidae > Pelobates > Pelobates fuscus. The sequence continues at coordinate 431,909,382 of NC_086318.1, forward strand.
TGAGTTAGCTCTGGTACAGTTAACCTCAGTGTGAGATTTGCCTATGCATCTGTCTTTTAATTTTCTTAAATTGATAGGTCTGGTATTTACATCTTCAGAGTCATTAGTAACAATGTTATATCGTATTTCTGCATGTGATGAGTTCAGCATATTTATTAAGTGTTGGAAACAGTGTAGTAGCTAATACTCTATGCTGCCAATATTGTCAAATTCGAAGTAACAAAGTTTTCATTCCCCTAGTGTGAAGCAGTTATGTTTACTGCTTTTATCCGAGAGATTCATATGGTTTTTCGCATATGTTACTATAGGTCACCATGGTGATGACCCTTGGCCGCGTCATTGAGCGTGACGCCGTGCGGCTGCAGACGCACGTCGGGTAGCCTGCGGCAGTCCCGGTCCGGGCGTCCATGGAGTCAGAGGTGTCACAAGTGTGGTGAGTTAATATTATTTTTATGTTATAAATGTGGGTTTATTTGTTAGCACAGTATAAGAGATATAGATATATAATATACACGTATAATTACAATAATAAATAAATAAATGTATATATACACATGTAATTTCATTCTAACTGGTCTGATTCATGCCATTTTTTAATATGTTGTTCCCCTGAATGGATTGATTGTGGATATGTATTTTTATGTGAATGTGATGTATGGTTTTAGAGTTATGAAAGTTGGGTAGAAAGTATGTTTTAACTGTATGTGTAATTGGGTTAAGTGTTAATCTAAGGGGAGGAGATGTGTGGGAGGTAACATCTATGCTATTGGATATTTTATGCCTCCCCCTGGGTGTGGCCTGTATGTGTGAGATGGAAATAAAAGCCAGGCTGGATGAGCCAGTCCAGAGTTCCTGTTTTACCCTCAAAGTGAAGTGTCGTCTCATTATTGGGGGAAGGATTGATTGTATGCTGTTCCAGTTGACTGCTAGGAGTGTAAGCCTATTCGTATGGTTCCTATTCAACGGTCTACAGCATTCATATGCTAGAGAGGATTCCTATGCTTCTCTGAGTCGGTGGTTGTGGTGTCTGCTGCCGTGCTTGAAGTCCTCAGGAGCGCTAGGAGCATCCATTAACGGAGGTACCCGGTCGGGGTGCCAGGCAATCCGTTACACACACGTATACATATATATACATATACATATATATACATAAATAACTACATAAGTGTACACGTAGACTTTAAATACATATATGTATATATATTAAAATTCGACATGTACATTTAAGTAATATTTTAACATAATTATGTGATTTAATTAGTTAAAATTTGAATGACACACTTGACAACCCAGGCAAAAAGTGCAGAGAATTTGAATTGCAAGGACTATATTTAACCCTGTAACTTTCCAAGACACCATAAAACCTGTACATGGGGGTTCTGCTTTACTCTGGAGACTTCGCTGAACACAAATATTAGTGTTTCAAAATGGTAACTTGTATTACAACAATGATATTTTTAGTAAAAGTGAAGTTTTTTGCATTTTTCACACATGAACGGCACTTTTACCGACGATATTATTGTTGTAATACAAGTTACCATTTTGAAACACTAATATTTGTGTTCAGCGAAGTCTCCTGAGTAAAACAGTACCCCCCCCCCCCCTCCCCCATGTACAGGTTTTATGGTGTTTTGGAAAGTTAGAGAGTCAAATATAAGGCTTGCATTTCATTTTTTTCACATTGAAATTTGCCAGATTAGTTATGTTGCCTTTTGAGACCGTATGGTAGCCCAGGAATAACAATTACCCCCATGATGGCATACCATTTGCAAAAGTAGACAACACAAGGTATTGCAAACGGGGTATGTCCAGTCATATTTAGTAGCCACTTAGTCACAAACACTGGCCAAAGTTAGCGTTCATATTTGTGTGAAAAAAGCAAAAAACGAATATTTGGCCAGTGTTTGTGACTAAGTGGCTACTACAAAGACTGGACATACCCCACTTTCAATACCTTGGGTAGTCTACTTTTGCAAATGGTATGCCATCATGGGGGTAAATCTCATTCTTGGGCTACCACACGGTCTCATAGGAAACATTACTAATCTGGCAAATTTCAATGTGAAAAAAAAAATGGAATGTGCTATATTTGACACTAACTTTCCAAAACACCGTAAAAACTGTTAATGGGGGCTACTGTTGCACTTGTGAGACTTTGCTGAATTCAAATATGTGCTATTTTTGCAGTAAAAGCTAACAGTATTATGACATTTACAGCTAGAATGTGAGGCGGAACTACAACTTTCTAAAAATATTATAAATCAGTTTTTTTATTTTATTCATAATAAATTATGTTTCATACATAAATATTTGATATGAAATGAAAGCCCTGTTTCTCCTGAACAAAATGATATATAATAAGTGTGGGTGCACTTAATATGAAAGAGGTGAATTACGGTTGAACAGACATATGGCGCAAATTCCAGTTTTTGCTTACATTTTGTTTTGATCAGAATGTGTACTATTGACTCCGTCCTGAAGGGGTTAAAAGTGTTTACAGGAAAGCATACATTTCGGGATATTGGGGTACTGTGAAGCTGGTGGGAAAATGTCAAGTGAATAAAGTGAACAATCCTCACATTATTAAATATAACAATACTACGGTTAAATAAATCCACAATCCTGAAGGTATAAAATATTACATATATATCACAGATAATTGCAAAATACACTAATCTACAATTATAAATATAGAAATTTTAATTAAAAAAATGCAGCCTTAGATGGCCGTGTACGTGGGTAGGGCTCTAACAGGAAAAGGCTTGCTAATTATAGGTTGAGAATTGTATCAGCGCTGGTTTATAATTACCTGGTTACCTGTTTTTTATAGGAATCCCCAGCTGGCAAAGAATCAAAAAGTGAAGAAGTGGAGAATCATCGCACACACACACACACTGAACCTGACACATTCCTGACACAAGATGATCACAAGAAGAATGCATCTCTTCGCTTATCTTGAATAAAGCAAGAAAAATCAGAAAATTATGGATTTCATGTAAAAGGACGACACGTTGTTAGAGGATTAGGAGGATAATATTTGAATGTAATTATGTAATATTACAAAAAACGTTTTGAATTAGAAATGTCTGTATTAATTAATATTATTATATCTATTTGTATAAATGTGTAGATTGTTATTTGAAAAATCTTCAATAAAAATATTTGTATAGAAATGTAATAAATATAATTGTACAGAATCTCTATTGATCTTTATTTGTCACCTTCTTGCACTATGGTCAAATATGTCCATTCCATGTAAGAGAGCATGGCTGGTTACATGGTATATGCTTTCATATAGAGGGCTGGCCTTAGGCGCCCTGTGTGAAAAGTATTCGCAGCGCCCCCTTCTTTTTATAGTATATTCTTTTTATAGTATATTAAATAAATAATTAAAAACAAATATTAATTCCACCTTTCCTGTTACCTAGTTGGGAGAGGGGCATGCTGATCTGAATTTGGTCTGCCCCTCCACTGGGTGCAGACCATGCATAACTGTCTCGCAAGCTCAGGGACTTGCGTTGTCCTGTGGTAATCTGCGGCAGTGTTCTGATTGGCCGGAGCTAGGAAGACAGCTACTTATGGTCTGCAGCCAACAGAAGTGCATGCCAGATGTGTCAGACTGCAAAGTCACATGCACACAGTTATACATAAACACAGTCAAATACACAGGATCAGGCAGAAACAGACAGTTACAGGCAGATAAACACACTCACACAGTTACAGGCAGACAGTAACACAGTTACATACAGTCACACGCACACACAATTACAATCAGACAGTAACACATATACACACAGTTACAGGCAGACAATGACAAACACACAGATACAGACAGTCACATACATACATCCACACATACAGTCACATACACAGAGGCAGTCAGAGTCAGAGACAGTCACGCAGGCAGATAGTCAAACACACACAGACAGAGGCAGACAGCCATACACACAGGTACTCACACACACACACACAGGCAGACAGTCAAACACACACACAGACAGCCACACAGAGGCAGACAGTCATACACACACATACAGGCAGACAGTCGCACACAGGCAGACAGTCACACACAGGCAGACAGTCACACACACAGGTACTCACATACACAGAGGCAGACAGTTGCACAAACTCACACACACTCACAGACAGTCATACATGGTTACCTCTGTCCTTTATGGTCTGGGAGGAGTGGAGGCAGTGCAGCTCCTGGGGTCTGTTTTTTGGGGAAGCAGGGACTCCTTCCTGCTTCCCATGCAGCCGGCACTTTTAGCTCTGCCCCTGCAGCAAGGTAAGCCCCGCCCCCGCCGTGAGGTAAGCCCCGTCCCCATCTCAATGCTGGGAGTTTTTTTTCTAATCCCAGGTGGAGGATAATGAAATCCTCCTCCCGGGCAGCCAGCCATGTGTAAGCTGTGTCGGCCACGTGGTGCCCCCTGCTCTACAGCGCCCTGTGCGTCCACACAGCTCGCACACCCCTAAGGCCAGCCCTGCTCATATAAAAAGTCCTTCACTCAGACTCACACTACACCTGGACATAGCAGTGGTGATGGTATTCGTCTGCGCCATGTCCCAAATCCCTATGAACAAATAACTTTTTAGTTGAGTTCTACACTGCAAATTCTCCTTCCTTCTTTCAGCACCACAAACAAGAGGAGTGGAGAAGCTGCATGTTAGGCAGAGGTGGGTTTATAGTTGGAACCACTGAAACCTTAAACAGCAAGCGCCAGATAGGAGACTAGTGCTGCTCAAATGGTTAGAGTTTACCTCTCTGAACCTCCTTCTTCCCTTCTGTTAACCCTCTAAGCTACTGGGATAACAAAAAGAATGTGTGCCCTCCCTCCGGTTGTCCAAGTGAGAGTGTGTTTTCAGTAACCGGAAACATATTGAATCCTCAGCACTTACATCCTCATGTAATGAAGTAGACCATTTCTGCTGCTGTAAATAAAGTGTCTGTGTCTTCTAACCAAATAAGGGAGATATCTAATAAAAAGCTCTCTCCTTAACTTGGTACCACTTATGTCATATATATATATATATATATATATATATATATATATAATTATGACTAATAAATTAATATTATCTTACAGGGAATATCCGTCCGAATGGAATTCCTGAAACAAAAGTAATGTACAAATTACATGGAGAACTAAAGACCTAATGGACGAAATTATTTTTATTCAAAATAAGTTTTTTTTTCTTGTCCAAGTGTATTCAGACAAAATATAAATTGTCACAGTGCCCAGGTCTATTGACCCACCGTTACCCAAAACACAGCAAGGGATAGATGGTTACTCTGAGCAGGTGGGATGTGGATTAAACTATTTCATGACGTGATAGGAGGATAATTTAATTTAGCAAATGTATTATCAGCTCATTGTTTCAAAATAGACTCCAGAAAGTGTAATAGTGGAAGTAACTCTTTTATCTTTACTTGATTTTGTGAGATGAAGATATTTATGCAACACTGTCTAAAGGATTAATCCATGAATTCACTATGAATATATTCATTTTATTGCCATATCTGTAGGAAGTGCGGATGTAACACTGACAGCAATTGGTTGCACTGCATTCTGTAAATTTCCATGCACAAATAATACATCACAGGTCTGGGAAGACATTCTATTATTATTATTTATAAAGTGCCAACAAATTCCACTTTACAATAAGTGAACTAACAGACATCTATTTGTAACCAGATGAGTTGGGCACACAGTGACAGAGGGATTGAGGCCCTGCTCAGTGGGTTTACATGTTAGAGGGAGTGGGGTATAGTGACACAGTAACAGAGGGATTGAGGGCCCTGCTCAGTGAGTTTACATGTTAGAGGGAGTGGGGTATAGTGACACAGTAACAGAGGGATTGAGGGCCTGCTCAGTGAGTTTACATGTTAGAGGGAGTGGGGTATAGTGACACAGTAACAGAGGGATTGAGGGCCTGCTCAGTGAGTTTACATGTTAGAGGGAGTGGGGTATAGTGACACAGTAACAGAGGGATTGAGGCCCTGCTCAGTGAGTTTACATGTTAGAGGGAGTGGGGTATAGTGACACAGTAACAGAGGGATTGAGGGCCTGCTCAGTGAGTTTACATGTTAGAGGGAGTGGGGTATAGTGACACAGTAACAGAGGGATTGAGGCCCTGCTCAGTGAGTTTGCATGTTAGAGGGAGTGGGGTATAGTGACACAGTAACAGAGGGATTGAGGCCCTGCTCAGTGAGTTTACATGTTAGAGGGAGTGGGGTATAGTGACACAGTAACAGAGGGATTGAGGGCCTGCTCAGTGAGTTTACATGTTAGAGGGAGTGGGGTATAGTGACACAGTAACAGAGGGATTGAGGGCCTGCTCAGTGAGTTTACATGTTAGAGGGAGTGGGGTATAGTGACACAGTAACAGAGGGATTGAGGCCCTGCTCAGTGAGTTTGCATGTTAGAGGGAGTGGGGTATAGTGACACAGTAACACAGGGATTGAGGACCTGCTCAGTGAGTTTACATGTTAGAGGGAGTGGGGTATAGTGACACAGTAACAGAGGGATTGAGGGCCCTGCTCAGTGAGTTTACATGTTATAGGGAGTGGGTTATAGTGACACAGTAACAGAGGGATTGAGGGCCTGCTCAGTGAGTTTACATGTTAGAGGGAGTGGGGTATAGTGACACAGTAACAGAGGGATTGAGGGCCTGCTCAGTGAGTTTACATGTTAGAGGGAGTGGGGTATAGTGACACAGTAACAGAGGGATTGAGGGCCCTGCTCAGTGAGTTTACATGTTATAGGGAGTGGGTTATAGTGACACAGTAACAGAGGGATTGAGGCCCTGCTCAGTGAGTTTGCATGTTAGAGGGAGTGGGGTATAGTGACACAGTAACAGAGGGATTGAGGGCCCTGCTCAGTGAGTTTACATGTTATAGGGAGTGGGTTATAGTGACACAGTAACAGAGGGATTGAGGGCCTGCTCAGTGAGTTTACATGTTAGAGGGAGTGGGGTATAGTGACACAGTAACAGAGGGATTGAGGGCCTGCTCAGTGAGTTTACATGTTAGAGGGAGTGGGGTATAGTGACACAGTAACAGAGGGATTGAGGGCCTGCTCAGTGAGTGTACATGTTAGAGGGAGTGGGGTATAGTGACACAGTAACAGAGGGATTGAGGGCCTGCTCAGTGAATTTACATGTTAGAGGGAGTGGGGTATAGTGACACAGTAACAGAGGGATTGAGGGCCTGCTCAGTGAGTTTACATGTTAGAGGGAGTGGGGTATAGTGACACAGTAACAGAGGGATTGAGGGCCTGCTCAGTGAGTTTACATGTTAGAAGGAGTGGGGTATAGTGACACAGTAACAGAGGGATTGAGGGCCCTGCTCAGTGAGCTTACATGTTAGAGGGAGTGGGGTATAGTGACACAGTAACAGAGGGATTGGGGGCCCTGCTCAGTGAGCTTACATGTTAGAGGGAGTGGGATATAGTGACACAGTAACAGAGGGTTTGAGGGCCCTGCTCAGTGAGCTTACATGTTAGAGGGAGTGGGGTATAGTGACACAGTAACAGAGGGATTGAGGACCTGCTCAGTGAGTTTACATGTTAGAGGGAGTGGGGTATAGTGACACAGTAACAGAGGGATTGAGGGCCCTGCTCAGTGAGTTTACATGTTATAGGGAGTGGGTTATAGTGACACAGTAACAGAGGGATTGAGGCCCTGCTCAGTGAGTTTGCATGTTAGAGGGAGTGGGGTATAGTGACACAGTAACAGAGGGATTGAGGGCCCTGCTCAGTGAGTTTACATGTTATAGGGAGTGGGTTATAGTGACACAGTAACAGAGGGATTGAGGGCCTGCTCAGTGAGTTTACATGTTAGAGGGAGTGGGGTATAGTGACACAGTAACAGAGGGATTGAGGGCCTGCTCAGTGAGTTTACATGTTAGAGGGAGTGGGGTATAGTGACACAGTAACAGAGGGATTGAGGGCCTGCTCAGTGAGTGTACATGTTAGAGGGAGTGGGGTATAGTGACACAGTAACAGAGGGATTGAGGGCCTGCTCAGTGAATTTACATGTTAGAGGGAGTGGGGTATAGTGACACAGTAACAGAGGGATTGAGGGCCTGCTCAGTGAGTTTACATGTTAGAGGGAGTGGGGTATAGTGACACAGTAACAGAGGGATTGAGGGCCTGCTCAGTGAGTTTACATGTTAGAAGGAGTGGGGTATAGTGACACAGTAACAGAGGGATTGAGGGCCCTGCTCAGTGAGCTTACATGTTAGAGGGAGTGGGGTATAGTGACACAGTAACAGAGGGATTGGGGGCCCTGCTCAGTGAGCTTACATGTTAGAGGGAGTGGGATATAGTGACACAGTAACAGAGGGTTTGAGGGCCCTGCTCAGTGAGCTTACATGTTAGAGGGAGTGGGGTATAGTGACACAGTAACAGAGGGATTGAGGACCTGCTCAGTGAGTTTACATGTTAGAGGGAGTGGGGTATAGTGACACAGTAACAGAGGGATTGAAGTCCTGCTTAGTGAGTTTACATGCTAGAGGGAGTGGGGTATTGTGACACTGTAACAGAGGGATTGAGGGCCCTGCTCAGTGAGCTTACATGTTAGAGGGAGTGGGGTATAGTGACACAGTAACACAGGGATTGAGGACCTGCTCAGTGAGTTTACATGTTAGAGGGAGTGGGGTATAGTGACACAGTAACAGAGGGATTGAAGTCCTGCTTAGTGAGTTTACATGCTAGAGGGAGTGGGGTATTGTGACACTGTAACAGAGGGATTGAGGGCCCTGCTCAGTGAGTTTACATGTTAGAGGGATTGGGGTATAGTGACACAGTAACAGAAGGATTGAGGGCCTGCTCAGTGAGTTTACATGCTAGAGGGAGTGGTGTAGAGTGACACAGTAACATAGGGATTGAGGGTCCTGCTCAGTGAGTTTACATGTTAGAGGGAATGGGGTATAGTTACACAGTAACAGAGGGATTGAGGGCCTGCTCAGTGAGTTTACATGTTAGAGGGAGTGGGGTATAGTGACACAGTAACAGAGGGATTGAGGGCCTGCTCCATGAGCTTACATGTTAGAGGGTGTGGGGTATAGTGACAGTAACAGAGGGATTGAGGGCCCGCTCAGTGAGTTTACATGCTAGAGGGAGTGGTGTAGAGTGACACAGTATCAGAGGGATTGAGGGTCCTGCTCAGTGAGTTTACATGCTAGAGGGAGTGGGGTATAGTGACAGTAACAGAGGGATTGAGGGCCCGCTCAGTGAGTTTACATGCTAGAGGGAGTGGTGTAGAGGGACACAGTAACATAGGGATTGAGGGTCCTGCTCAGTGAGTTTACATGTTAGAGGGAGTGGGGTATAGTGACACAGTAACAGAGGGATTGAGGGCCTGCTCAGTGAGTTTACATGTTAGAGGGAGTGGGGTATAGTGACACAGTAACAGAGGGATTGAGGGCCCTGCTCAGTGAGTTTACATGTTAGAGGAAGTGGGGTATAGTGACACAGTAACAGAGGGATTGAAGTCCTGCTTAGTGAGTTTACATGCTAGAGGGAGTGGGGTATTGTGACACTGTAACAGAGGGATTGAGGGCCCTGCTCAGTGAGTTTACATGTTAGAGGGATTGGGGTATAGTGACACAGTAACAGAAGGATTGAGGGCCTGCTCAGTGAGTTTACATGCTAGAGGGGGTGGTGTAGAGTGACACAGTAACATAGGGATTGAGGGTCCTGCTCAGTGAGTTTACATGTTAGAGGGAATGGGGTATAGTGACACAGTAACAGATCGATTGAGGGCCCTGCTCAGTTACTTTACATGCTAGAGGGAGTCGGGTATAGTGACACAGTAACAGAGGGATTGAGGGCGAGCTCAGTGAGTTTACATGCTAGAGGGAGTGGGGTATAGTGACACAGTAACAGAGGGATTGAGGACCCTGCTCAGTGAGCTTACATGCTAGAGGGAGTGGGGTATAGTGACACAGTAACAGAGGGATTGAGGGCCCTGCTCAGTGAGTTTACATGCTAGAGGGAGTGGGGTATAGTGACACAGTAACAGGGATTGAGGGCCCTGCTCAATGAGTTTACATGCTAGATGGAGTGGGGTATAGTGACACAGTAACAGAGGGATTGAGGGCAGTAGCGTCGCTAGGGGGGGGGGGGCAGAGGGGGCCATGGCCCCCCCTACATCATGCTCTGCCCCCCCTTGTGCCCCCCCCCCCCCCCCCCCCAAATGCTGGCCATGTGTCTAAATTATATTCCCTCAGGCTGTAACAATCTCTGACAGCCCGGGTGAATGCAGGACAGAGCAGCTGGAGCAGTGCTGGGTGCTGGGGCCGGGGAGAGCAACTTCCTCGCCACAGGCCCCGTCCCCAAATGAAGCCCTGCCCCCGCCGTTAAGCAGCAGACCTTGCTGCTGCTGGAAAGGCCAGAAGATGGCTTCCTGACCCCCAGCAACAGGTAGGCTTGATGTGCTCAGGTGTGTGTGTGTATGGACTCAGCAGTGTGTGTGTGTGTGTATGTATGTGTCTGGACTCAGCAGTCTGTATGTGTGTCTGGACTCAGCAGTCTGTATGTGTGTGTCTGGACTCAGCAGTATGTGTGTGTGTGTGTCTGGACTCAGCAGTCTGTGTGTGTGTGTCTGGACTCAGCAGTCTGTGTGTGTGTGTCTGGACTCAGCAGTCTGTGTGTGTGTGTGTGTCTGGACTCAGCAGTCTGTGTGTGTGTGTGTCTGGACTCAGCAGTCTGTGTGTGTGTGTCTGGACTCAGCAGTCTGTGTGTGTGTGTGTGTCTGGACCCAGCAGTCTGTGTGTGTGTGTCTGGACTCAGCAGTCTGTGTGTGTGTGTCTGGACTCAGCAGTGTGTGTGTGTGTGTGTGTGTGTGTCTGGACTCAGCAGTGTGTGTGTGTGTGTGTGTGTGTGTCTGGACTCAGCAGTGTGTGTGTGTGTGTGTGTGTGTGTGTCTGGACTCAGCAGTGTGTGTGTGTGTGTCTGGACTCAGCAGTGTGTCTGGACTCAGCAGTGTGTATGTGTGTATGGAGTCAGCAGACTGTATGTGTGTATGCAGTGGCGTACTAAGGGGGGCGGTCCGCCCCTGGTGCCATCATGCAGGGGGGTGCCACCAGGGCTGGCCAGGCTTGTAGTTCAGTGAGCTGTGTGGCTGCACCAGTTGCCATAGCAGCAGGGGCGCCGGGCAGCCGGCACAGCTCACACGCAGGCAGCAGGAGCAGGAGATCTGCATGGAGATTTGGGGGCAGAGCCAGAACGGCCGTGGGGGCGGAGCTAAATGCAGCCTCATACTGCTGCACACAGAGGGAAGGCAGGAAGGAGTCCCTGACTCCCCAACTACAGTGTAGCGGAGAGCTGATTTCTCGCAGCTATTCTCCACTTTAGATCCAAGGAGGGCTCAGGAACAAGTCAATAGTAAATCCACAGCAGAGTTTCCAGTAGGTAAAAAGGTACAGCAATATCCCCACAGCACTCCCAATAACTGGACGACACACAGTTTCAGGAGTAGAACTGACAATCGTTTATTCCAAGGTTTCTTATAAAGCCTGCTCCCATGCAAGGGAGGGGACTACAGTAATTATGACAGTAACCAATGCAGTGCTTGTTACCTCCCACACATCTCCTCCCCTCAGAGTGAGTCATAATCCCCTTAACTTGTACAGTACTTTACCCCAAACTTGGATGTACCCCTAAACCATCACATATCCTTAATATTAGGGTACCGCTAGGTAGCCCTGATCTGGGTGAATATAATATCCAAAATTCACCCAGATCGGACCAGTGGTTCGGCAGTTACAGGCAGGTGAAGTTTGACCGACCGCACACGAGTTGGGATCCGAAAAGGGTTCCATGAGAATGGGCCCTGCGGTCGGTCTCCGTTCGGCAGTTAAAACAGACATTTATAATTGCCATCCATACTTTAATTCACCTAGATAGTGATTCCCTCATTCGGTACTTTGTAACTACCGAATGGGGATTCGTTAGGTCTCTCCGTTCGGCAGTTACGGAGCTCTGGAGGTCTCAGCGGTGTTTGGTTGTTTGAGTGTCCGATTTGAGTTCCAGACACTCGACGACAAAACACCGCTGAGATTTCATGCGTAAGATGGCCGCCGCCACGTGTACGCATGCCGAATGGCGGCCACCCAGACACACTGTTAATGAGCCGGTTAACTTGCGGTTTGGAGAGAATGTGAACCTTAATTGCTGGCACACTTCTCTCCGGGGTGGTCTCTCCGTTCGGTAGTTTCCCTAAGTATATAGTACGGATGGAAACTACCGAATAACATACAATTCACATATTACATAGGCGAATAGCAATTTCAACATAGGTAAAAATATAAGGAATACAGTCACACAGGCATTTTGCAGGACAGGCTTACTGCGTTCCGCTACACTGCTCCCCCTTGCCCACAAGCCGGCATACACAGTCTGATCCCACACGGATCGGCTTGGGGATGACCGGGGTGCTCACGGATTATTTCTCCAGATCAGTTTGTCGTGACAACCCGTCGGCGTTTCCATTTTGTTTACCCGGGCGGTATTGAATGTTAAAGTCAAAGGGCTGCAGCGTCAAACTCCAGCGCAGCAGCCTGGCATTGTCCCCAGCCACCCGGTTCAGCCAGACCAACGGGTTGTGATCCGTGAGCAAAGAAAAAGCCTGTCCATACAAATAAGGTTGTAATTTCTTCAAGGCCCACACCACAGCCAGGCATTCCTTCTCGATGGCGGCGTAGCTTACTTCCCGGGGTAAAAGTTTGCGACTGATGTAAGCCACTGGATGTTCTCCGCCATCGGCCCCGACTTGGCTCAATACTGCCCCCAATCCAAACATAGAAGCGTCTGTGTGAACAAGAAAACGTTTAGTTGGATTGGGAGCGGCCAAGACAGGGGCATTAACAAGTGCATCTTTCAAGTGTTGGAATGCCTGCTCACACTCCGGGGTCCAGGTTACTTGGCGGGGAAGGTTTTTACGTGTCAGGTCAGTGAGGGGTTTGGCCAGGGCACTATAATTGGGCACAAACTTCCGGTAATACCCTGCTGTCCCTAGGAAGGCTAACACCTGGGTTTTAGTTTTCGGGGTAGGCCACTGTGATACTGCCTCTACTTTGGCTGGTTCCGGCTTTTGCTTACCACAGCCTACTCTGTGGCCCAGGTACTGTACCTCGGCCATCCCAATGCTACATTTCGCTGGTTTTAGGGTCAAACCAGCCTCCCTGATCCTGTCTAGAACCGCTCCTATATGGGCCAAGTGTTCCTGCCAGGTATCGCTAAATATGGCAATATCATCGAGATATGCGCAGGTATAGTCTTGGAACCCATCTAGGAGGCGGTCCACCATCCGCTGGAAGGTAGCCGGCGCGTTTTTCATCCCAAACGGCATGACCTTAAATTGGTACAGGCCGAATGGGGTGACAAAGGCGGACTTAGGGATGGCGTCCGGGGCCAAGGGAATCTGCCAATACCCTTTACACAAATCAATAGTGGTAAGGTATTGACCCCTGGCCATCCGGTCCAGCAACTCATCTATCCTAGGCATCGGGTATGCGTCGGATACGGTCTTCTCATTCAATCTCCTGTAGTCCACGCAAAAACGGGTCGTGCCGTCCCGCTTTGGTACGAGGACTACTGGAGAGGCCCAGGGGCTATCTGAGGGCTCAATGACTCCTAACTGTATCATCTCTTCAATCTCTTTGCGCATATTCTCCCGTACCGCTTCAGGGATGCGGTACGGAGTCTGGCGCATGGGAAGTTGACCAGGGGTTTCTACTCGGTGGGTAGCCAGAGGGGTGTATCCAGGTACATTAGAAAAGGTCTCCTGCTTTTCTTGCAGCAGTTGTTGTACCTCGATACGCTCCTGTGGGCTCAACCGATCCCCCAGTACAACTGCTCCTAAATCTCCAGCCAGCTGTCCGTCTTCTAACAGATCGGGGAGGGGTAGGCTGTCGTCTTCTTCAGAGGTGGGGGCGCAGATAGCTGTCACCTCCTCTGATCGTTCTTGGTAAGGCTTCAGCATGTTCACATGGATCATGCGTCGCCCCCCATTCCCTGCGCAGTGGCCAATTATATAAGTGGTGTCACATCGTTGCTCTACCACTCTATAAGGGCCTTGCCAGGCGGCCTGTAGCTTATCGTGTCGGACAGGTTTTAAAATTAAAACTTTCTGTCCGACCTGAAAACTGCGGTCCCTGGCGCCTCTATCGTACCAGGTGCGTTGACGCGTCTGAGCTGCCTGTAGGTTTTCCTTTACCGTCTTTGTGAGGGCTTCCAGGCGATCTCGGAGGGCCAACACATATGGTACAATAGGGGTGCCGTCAGCGCTACGGTCTCCCTCCCAGTGTTCTCTAATCAAGTCCAGGGGCCCCCTTACTCTCCTCCCGAATAGCAGTTCAAAGGGGAAAATCCCGTAGATTCCTGCGGCACCTCCCTGTAAGCAAACAGTAAGTGCGGCAGGAATTTTTCCCAGTCTCGGTGAGTCTCTGCGAAGGTTCGGAGCATCTGTTTTAAGGTGCCATTGAACCGTTCGCAGAGCCCATTAGTCTGGGGGTGGTACGGAGCACTAATTATGGGCTTAATTTTACAGAATTTCCAGAGCTGTTGGGTGACCTCTGCCGTGAACTGAGTGCCCTGATCCGAGATGATCTCCCTGGGTAACCCCATCCGGGAGAAAATCTGCATCAGTGCCTCAGCCACCGTCTCCGCATGTATATTAGTTAAGGCTACCGCCTCGGGGTAGCGAGTGGCGTAGTCCACTACGGTCAAAATGTACCGTTTGCCCGATGGGCTAGGCTTCCGGAAGGGGCCTACAATGTCTACTGCAACCCTATGAAAGGGTTCCTCAATTATGGGTAGGGGGTGCAGCTTAGCCTTACGCTTATCCCCTCTCTTTCCTACCCTCTGGCACGTATCGCAGGTATTACAATACCTGCGCACCTCCTGGCTAATCCCTGGCCAGAAGAAACTTTGGGTCAGCCGATATCTGGTACGGCTGACCCCCAAATGTCCGGATAGCGGAATATCGTGCGCTATCCGGAGTAATTCGGTTCGGTACCTCTGAGGTACCACCAGCTGTCTTGCAGTAATAGGGTCTGACCCAGCTATCTCTTTACTCGTTTCCCGGTATAATAGCTGCCTGTCCCATACAAATCTTTCCCCCTCCGCCCCCGGTTGGATAGATGTGACCTTGTCTCGGTATACTTGTAAGGTAGGGTCAGTGATCACCTCGGCTACAAACTCGTCAGGAGGGGCCCAAGGGATACAGTCTAGGGAAGGGGAGGAATCTCTTACCTGGACCTCCGGCAGTGCGTTGTTGTGTTGGGTGCGGGCCTGTTGCCTGGTGACTACTGGGTGCGCTTCCTCAGTAGTTTGTGGTTCAAATGCGGAGGTGAGTTTGCCCAGATCATTCCCTAGGACCACCTCAGCAGGTAATTGCGGCATTAGTCCCACTTCCACATTCCCAAACCCCGCACCCCAATGCAAGTGTACCCTGGCTGTGTCTAGCCGATACACGGCTCCCCCTGCAACCCTGACAGCCACAGTCTTATTCAGTTTGGCTTTGTCCGAAACCAAATGACTTTGCACCAGGGTGATGGTGGCTCCCGAGTCTCTGAGCCCCTGCATAGGCTTCCCTTCCAGATACACGGTCTGCCTATGGTGCTGTCGATTATCTGCCTGTGCTTGTAAGGGGTTGGCCTCATGCAACACTTCCCACTGTTCTACAGTCGTGACTGGAACGGCAGAGCTGTAGGGAAGTGGTACCTCGTCCTGGTAGTGATGCGCTGCTGCTCTCGGTGGTGGTGGTGGAGGCCCTGGTCGGATCCAGGTGGTGCGGTCTCTAGACTGCGGACAATCTCGTTGGAAATGTCCCCACTTCTGGCATCGGTGGCATTGCACAGAAGCAGGTGTGCGGTATCTCTGCTGCGCTGCTGCTGGTGCTGGTGGAGGGAGTTGTCTTGGTGGGGGTTGAGAGTTAGGAGAGAAGGAATTCCCCCCTAGTGGCCGCATGACAGGTTTGGTACTCACTGCCTTGGTTTGTCTGCGAGCGTCCATAAAATCATCTGCCTTTTTGGCAGCCTCGGTGAGGGTGGTGGGGTTACGATCCCTCACCCATTCCTGTAGGTCTGAGGATATCCCCTCATAAAACTGCTCCAACAGCAGCATTTGTAACAAGTCCTCCATGGACCGCGCTTTACTCGACTGCATCCACCCAAGAGCTGCCCTTTCTAGTCGGCAAGCCCACTCTGCGTGCGAATCTTTGTCCGCCTTTTTCAATTCCCTGAAGCGTCTCCGGTATGCCTCTGCTGTTATTGCATACCGGGCCAGGATAATTTCTTTTACCCGGTTATAGTTCCTAATTTCAATATCAGGCACAGTGCGGTAAGCTTCAGCTGCCCTTCCTGACAGCCGTCCTGCTAATATGGGTACCCACTCTTCCCTTGGTATGTTATGCAGCGTACACAGTCTCTCAAAGTCTTGGAGGAAGGCATCTATATCCTCCTCTGCTTCCACATACGTTTTAAAAGCTTGATAGGGAATTTTAGGCTTACCCTCTTGTGTCACAGCTCCTGCTGCACTTCTTTCCGGTGTTTGTTGTCTCCTGTTTCTCATCACAAACTCCTGCACCTCTGTCATTGTTTTAGAGATGATCTCTGTTGGTGGGTTTTCCCCATAAAAGGCCAGTCTGAATTGTAAATGCCTTTGGAACTCCTCCTGTTCTGTTTCAGGTCTTTGTTCCGTGGCCTGGACCTCTTCTGCTCTGTACTCTGCCATTACTTCGGTGATAAGCGTTGCTTTGGATTTGCTGCTGGCAGAAACACCTTTCGCTTCCAGAAGGTCTTTCAATGTGGTTCTCTTTAGCGTAGAAAGGTCAATCTCCATTAATCCTTGTTCCTCTGTGAGTCTGGATCCCAGCGCTGCCAACCAATGTAGCGGAGAGCTGATTTCTCGCAGCTATTCTCCACTTTAGATCCAAGGAGGGCTCAGGAACAAGTCAATAGTAAATCCACAGCAGAGTTTCCAGTAGGTAAAAAGGTACAGCAATATCCCCACAGCACTCCCAATAACTGGACGACACACAGTTTCAGGAGTAGAACTGACAATCGTTTATTCCAAGGTTTCTTATAAAGCCTGCTCCCATGCAAGGGAGGGGACTACAGTAATTATGACAGTAACCAATGCAGTGCTTGTTACCTCCCACACATCTCCTCCCCTCAGAGTGAGTCATAATCCCCTTAACTTGTACAGTACTTTACCCCAAACTTGGATGTACCCCTAAACCATCACATATCCTTAATATTAGGGTACCGCTAGGTAGCCCTGATCTGGGTGAATATAATATCCAAAATTCACCCAGATCGGACCAGTGGTTCGGCAGTTACAGGCAGGTGAAGTTTGACCGACCGCACACGAGTTGGGATCCGAAAAGGGTTCCATGAGAATGGGCCCTGCGGTCGGTCTCCGTTCGGCAGTTAAAACAGACATTTATAATTGCCATCCATACTTTAATTCACCTAGATAGTGATTCCCTCATTCGGTACTTTGTAACTACCGAATGGGGATTCGTTAGGTCTCTCCGTTCGGCAGTTACGGAGCTCTGGAGGTCTCAGCGGTGTTTGGTTGTTTGAGTGTCCGATTTGAGTTCCAGACACTCGACGACAAAACACCGCTGAGATTTCATGCGTAAGATGGCCGCCGCCACGTGTACGCATGCCGAATGGCGGCCACCCAGACACACTGTTAATGAGCCGGTTAACTTGCGGTTTGGAGAGAATGTGAACCTTAATTGCTGGCACACTTCTCTCCGGGGTGGTCTCTCCGTTCGGTAGTTTCCCTAAGTATATAGTACGGATGGAAACTACCGAATAACATACAATTCACATATTACATAGGCGAATAGCAATTTCAACATAGGTAAAAATATAAGGAATACAGTCACACAGGCATTTTGCAGGACAGGCTTACTGCGTTCCGCTACACTGCTCCCCCTTGCCCACAAGCCGGCATACACAGTCTGATCCCACACGGATCGGCTTGGGGATGACCGGGGTGCTCACGGATTATTTCTCCAGATCAGTTTGTCGTGACAACCCGTCGGCGTTTCCATTTTGTTTACCCGGGCGGTATTGAATGTTAAAGTCAAAGGGCTGCAGCGTCAAACTCCAGCGCAGCAGCCTGGCATTGTCCCCAGCCACCCGGTTCAGCCAGACCAACGGGTTGTGATCCGTGAGCAAAGAAAAAGCCTGTCCATACAAATAAGGTTGTAATTTCTTCAAGGCCCACACCACAGCCAGGCATTCCTTCTCGATGGCGGCGTAGCTTACTTCCCGGGGTAAAAGTTTGCGACTGATGTAAGCCACTGGATGTTCTCCGCCATCGGCCCCGACTTGGCTCAATACTGCCCCCAATCCAAACATAGAAGCGTCTGTGTGAACAAGAAAACGTTTAGTTGGATTGGGAGCGGCCAAGACAGGGGCATTAACAAGTGCATCTTTCAAGTGTTGGAATGCCTGCTCACACTCCGGGGTCCAGGTTACTTGGCGGGGAAGGTTTTTACGTGTCAGGTCAGTGAGGGGTTTGGCCAGGGCACTATAATTGGGCACAAACTTCCGGTAATACCCTGCTGTCCCTAGGAAGGCTAACACCTGGGTTTTAGTTTTCGGGGTAGGCCACTGTGATACTGCCTCTACTTTGGCTGGTTCCGGCTTTTGCTTACCACAGCCTACTCTGTGGCCCAGGTACTGTACCTCGGCCATCCCAATGCTACATTTCGCTGGTTTTAGGGTCAAACCAGCCTCCCTGATCCTGTCTAGAACCGCTCCTATATGGGCCAAGTGTTCCTGCCAGGTATCGCTAAATATGGCAATATCATCGAGATATGCGCAGGTATAGTCTTGGAACCCATCTAGGAGGCGGTCCACCATCCGCTGGAAGGTAGCCGGCGCGTTTTTCATCCCAAACGGCATGACCTTAAATTGGTACAGGCCGAATGGGGTGACAAAGGCGGACTTAGGGATGGCGTCCGGGGCCAAGGGAATCTGCCAATACCCTTTACACAAATCAATAGTGGTAAGGTATTGACCCCTGGCCATCCGGTCCAGCAACTCATCTATCCTAGGCATCGGGTATGCGTCGGATACGGTCTTCTCATTCAATCTCCTGTAGTCCACGCAAAAACGGGTCGTGCCGTCCCGCTTTGGTACGAGGACTACTGGAGAGGCCCAGGGGCTATCTGAGGGCTCAATGACTCCTAACTGTATCATCTCTTCAATCTCTTTGCGCATATTCTCCCGTACCGCTTCAGGGATGCGGTACGGAGTCTGGCGCATGGGAAGTTGACCAGGGGTTTCTACTCGGTGGGTAGCCAGAGGGGTGTATCCAGGTACATTAGAAAAGGTCTCCTGCTTTTCTTGCAGCAGTTGTTGTACCTCGATACGCTCCTGTGGGCTCAACCGATCCCCCAGTACAACTGCTCCTAAATCTCCAGCCAGCTGTCCGTCTTCTAACAGATCGGGGAGGGGTAGGCTGTCGTCTTCTTCAGAGGTGGGGGCGCAGATAGCTGTCACCTCCTCTGATCGTTCTTGGTAAGGCTTCAGCATGTTCACATGGATCATGCGTCGCCCCCCATTCCCTGCGCAGTGGCCAATTATATAAGTGGTGTCACATCGTTGCTCTACCACTCTATAAGGGCCTTGCCAGGCGGCCTGTAGCTTATCGTGTCGGACAGGTTTTAAAATTAAAACTTTCTGTCCGACCTGAAAACTGCGGTCCCTGGCGCCTCTATCGTACCAGGTGCGTTGACGCGTCTGAGCTGCCTGTAGGTTTTCCTTTACCGTCTTTGTGAGGGCTTCCAGGCGATCTCGGAGGGCCAACACATATGGTACAATAGGGGTGCCGTCAGCGCTACGGTCTCCCTCCCAGTGTTCTCTAATCAAGTCCAGGGGCCCCCTTACTCTCCTCCCGAATAGCAGTTCAAAGGGGAAAATCCCGTAGATTCCTGCGGCACCTCCCTGTAAGCAAACAGTAAGTGCGGCAGGAATTTTTCCCAGTCTCGGTGAGTCTCTGCGAAGGTTCGGAGCATCTGTTTTAAGGTGCCATTGAACCGTTCGCAGAGCCCATTAGTCTGGGGGTGGTACGGAGCACTAATTATGGGCTTAATTTTACAGAATTTCCAGAGCTGTTGGGTGACCTCTGCCGTGAACTGAGTGCCCTGATCCGAGATGATCTCCCTGGGTAACCCCATCCGGGAGAAAATCTGCATCAGTGCCTCAGCCACCGTCTCCGCATGTATATTAGTTAAGGCTACCGCCTCGGGGTAGCGAGTGGCGTAGTCCACTACGGTCAAAATGTACCGTTTGCCCGATGGGCTAGGCTTCCGGAAGGGGCCTACAATGTCTACTGCAACCCTATGAAAGGGTTCCTCAATTATGGGTAGGGGGTGCAGCTTAGCCTTACGCTTATCCCCTCTCTTTCCTACCCTCTGGCACGTATCGCAGGTATTACAATACCTGCGCACCTCCTGGCTAATCCCTGGCCAGAAGAAACTTTGGGTCAGCCGATATCTGGTACGGCTGACCCCCAAATGTCCGGATAGCGGAATATCGTGCGCTATCCGGAGTAATTCGGTTCGGTACCTCTGAGGTACCACCAGCTGTCTTGCAGTAATAGGGTCTGACCCAGCTATCTCTTTACTCGTTTCCCGGTATAATAGCTGCCTGTCCCATACAAATCTTTCCCCCTCCGCCCCCGGTTGGATAGATGTGACCTTGTCTCGGTATACTTGTAAGGTAGGGTCAGTGATCACCTCGGCTACAAACTCGTCAGGAGGGGCCCAAGGGATACAGTCTAGGGAAGGGGAGGAATCTCTTACCTGGACCTCCGGCAGTGCGTTGTTGTGTTGGGTGCGGGCCTGTTGCCTGGTGACTACTGGGTGCGCTTCCTCAGTAGTTTGTGGTTCAAATGCGGAGGTGAGTTTGCCCAGATCATTCCCTAGGACCACCTCAGCAGGTAATTGCGGCATTAGTCCCACTTCCACATTCCCAAACCCCGCACCCCAATGCAAGTGTACCCTGGCTGTGTCTAGCCGATACACGGCTCCCCCTGCAACCCTGACAGCCACAGTCTTATTCAGTTTGGCTTTGTCCGAAACCAAATGACTTTGCACCAGGGTGATGGTGGCTCCCGAGTCTCTGAGCCCCTGCATAGGCTTCCCTTCCAGATACACGGTCTGCCTATGGTGCTGTCGATTATCTGCCTGTGCTTGTAAGGGGTTGGCCTCATGCAACACTTCCCACTGTTCTACAGTCGTGACTGGAACGGCAGAGCTGTAGGGAAGTGGTACCTCGTCCTGGTAGTGATGCGCTGCTGCTCTCGGTGGTGGTGGTGGAGGCCCTGGTCGGATCCAGGTGGTGCGGTCTCTAGACTGCGGACAATCTCGTTGGAAATGTCCCCACTTCTGGCATCGGTGGCATTGCACAGAAGCAGGTGTGCGGTATCTCTGCTGCGCTGCTGCTGGTGCTGGTGGAGGGAGTTGTCTTGGTGGGGGTTGAGGGTTAGGAGAGAAGGAATTCCCCCCTAGTGGCCGCATGACAGGTTTGGTACTCACTGCCTTGGTTTGTCTGCGAGCGTCCATAAAATCATCTGCCTTTTTGGCAGCCTCGGTGAGGGTGGTGGGGTTACGATCCCTCACCCATTCCTGTAGGTCTGAGGATATCCCCTCATAAAACTGCTCCAACAGCAGCATTTGTAACAAGTCCTCCATGGACCGCGCTTTACTCGACTGCATCCACCCAAGAGCTGCCCTTTCTAGTCGGCAAGCCCACTCTGCGTGCGAATCTTTGTCCGCCTTTTTCAATTCCCTGAAGCGTCTCCGGTATGCCTCTGCTGTTATTGCATACCGGGCCAGGATAATTTCTTTTACCCGGTTATAGTTCCTAATTTCAATATCAGGCACAGTGCGGTAAGCTTCAGCTGCCCTTCCTGACAGCCGTCCTGCTAATATGGGTACCCACTCTTCCCTTGGTATGTTATGCAGCGTACACAGTCTCTCAAAGTCTTGGAGGAAGGCATCTATATCCTCCTCTGCTTCCACATACGTTTTAAAAGCTTGATAGGGAATTTTAGGCTTACCCTCTTGTGTCACAGCTCCTGCTGCACTTCTTTCCGGTGTTTGTTGTCTCCTGTTTCTCATCACAAACTCCTGCACCTCTGTCATTGTTTTAGAGATGATCTCTGTTGGTGGGTTTTCCCCATAAAAGGCCAGTCTGAATTGTAAATGCCTTTGGAACTCCTCCTGTTCTGTTTCAGGTCTTTGTTCCGTGGCCTGGACCTCTTCTGCTCTGTACTCTGCCATTACTTCGGTGATAAGCGTTGCTTTGGATTTGCTGCTGGCAGAAACACCTTTCGCTTCCAGAAGGTCTTTCAATGTGGTTCTCTTTAGCGTAGAAAGGTCAATCTCCATTAATCCTTGTTCCTCTGTGAGTCTGGATCCCAGCGCTGCCAACCAATGTAGCGGAGAGCTGATTTCTCGCAGCTATTCTCCACTTTAGATCCAAGGAGGGCTCAGGAACAAGTCAATAGTAAATCCACAGCAGAGTTTCCAGTAGGTAAAAAGGTACAGCAATATCCCCACAGCACTCCCAATAACTGGACGACACACAGTTTCAGGAGTAGAACTGACAATCGTTTATTCCAAGGTTTCTTATAAAGCCTGCTCCCATGCAAGGGAGGGGACTACAGTAATTATGACAGTAACCAATGCAGTGCTTGTTACCTCCCACACATCTCCTCCCCTCAGAGTGAGTCATAATCCCCTTAACTTGTACAGTACTTTACCCCAAACTTGGATGTACCCCTAAACCATCACATATCCTTAATATTAGGGTACCGCTAGGTAGCCCTGATCTGGGTGAATATAATATCCAAAATTCACCCAGATCGGACCAGTGGTTCGGCAGTTACAGGCAGGTGAAGTTTGACCGACCGCACACGAGTTGGGATCCGAAAAGGGTTCCATGAGAATGGGCCCTGCGGTCGGTCTCCGTTCGGCAGTTAAAACAGACATTTATAATTGCCATCCATACTTTAATTCACCTAGATAGTGATTCCCTCATTCGGTACTTTGTAACTACCGAATGGGGATTCGTTAGGTCTCTCCGTTCGGCAGTTACGGAGCTCTGGAGGTCTCAGCGGTGTTTGGTTGTTTGAGTGTCCGATTTGAGTTCCAGACACTCGACGACAAAACACCGCTGAGATTTCATGCGTAAGATGGCCGCCGCCACGTGTACGCATGCCGAATGGCGGCCACCCAGACACACTGTTAATGAGCCGGTTAACTTGCGGTTTGGAGAGAATGTGAACCTTAATTGCTGGCACACTTCTCTCCGGGGTGGTCTCTCCGTTCGGTAGTTTCCCTAAGTATATAGTACGGATGGAAACTACCGAATAACATACAATTCACATATTACATAGGCGAATAGCAATTTCAACATAGGTAAAAATATAAGGAATACAGTCACACAGGCATTTTGCAGGACAGGCTTACTGCGTTCCGCTACATACAGCACAGGAGGGACTGAATCCACTCCTCCTCCAGCCCAAGCTTACTGTAAGTGAGAGAGTGTATGCTGTGTGTAACTGTGATTGTGACTGTCTTTGACTGTGTGTGTGTGTGTGTGTGTGTGTGTGTGTGTGTGTAACTGTGATTGTGACTGTCTTTGACTGTGTGTGTGTGTAACTGTGCTTGTGACTGTCTTTGACTGTGTGTGTGTGTGTGTAACTGTGATTGTGACTGTCTTTGACTGTGTGTGTGTGATTGTCTGCCTGTGTGTGTGTGTGTGACTGCCTGTAATTGTCTGCCTGCGATTGAGGGTTTTAGTGACTGTCTGTGACTGTGTGTGTGACTGTCTGCCTGTGATTGTGTGTGTGTGTTTGTGTGTGTGACTGTCTGCCTCTGATTGTGTGTGTGTGACTGCCTGTGATTGTCTGTGTGACTGTGTGTGTGTGACTGTCTGCCTGTGTGTGACTGTGTTTGTGTGACTGTCTGCCTGTGATTGTGTGTGTGTGTGTGGGTGTGTGTGTGACTGTCTGTGATTGTATTGTGTGTATGTGTGACTGTCTGCCTGTGTGACTGTCTGCATGTGACTGTGTGTGTGTGACTGTCTGCCTGTGATTGTGGGTGTGTGTGTGTGAGTTACTGTCTGTGACTGTGTTGTGTGTATTTGTGACTGTCTGCCTGTGATTGTGTGTGTGACTGTCTGAATCTGTGTGTGTATGTGTGACTGTCTGACTTTGTGATTGCCTGCGTGTTTGACTGTCTGCCTGTAACTGTGTGTGAGTGACTGTGTGTGGGACTGTGTGCATCTGATTGTGTCTGACAGTCTTCGCCCTGCAGTGAGCCGGCAGCCAGGATATGATGTCATCGCGGTCTCGGCATCATTACAGGGCGTGCGATGGAACTGTGCAGAAAGAGCACAGAGATCCCAGCAGCAACCACTGACCACCAGGGACTGAGGATCCACTCCAGCCCTTCTAGAGCAAGGTAGGAAGGCTGGGTGGACCTCGTAATTATTAAATGTGTGTATGTATGTGATGTTTGTGTGTGTGTATGCGATTGTGTGTCTGTGATTGTATGTGTGTGGGTCAGTGATTGTGTTTGTGTATATCTGAGATTGTGTGTGTGATTGTGTGTATCTCTGCATGTGTTTAGTAGATAGATCCCTTATTTCCTGTCCTTAAATATTGCAATCCCACATAAGGATAACAAATAAGGGATTTATCTACTAAACAACTGAAAATAAGAAGAGGGTGTTTTTTTTTTTTTTTAATCCTTTAGCTGTTTAATAGATAATTCCTCCCCTCAGTTTAACAGATAACACAATTAAAATGTACACCTTTTTCCCCAATTCGTAGATGTACCCCATATATACTAGGTACACCCCTATGTCGTACCCCCTGGTAGCCCTGATCTGGGTGAGCAACATATTCAAAAAAATCACCCAGAGCCGAAAATAGTTCCATAAGTTTTGGCCTTGCAGTCACACACATACACACATTAGATTCCTATATACACTTTGAATCCTCTATACACACACACACACACACACGATCTCCTATACACACGCTGGGTCCTTTACACACAAGATCCCCTACACACACACAAACTGCACCACCTACAAACTCTGGATCCCCTATGCACACACTACATTCCTTGTAAGCAAACACATACTACATTCTCTAAACACACACTTTCTACAACCTCTCTACAAACTACAGCCCATATGCACAATCTCGATACATGCTCCAATACATACTTTGCCCCCTATACACACACACTCTCTACAGCCCCTAGTCACACAAATTACACCACACACACAAATGAAATCAACCTATTTACACTATACCACACTACACTCTACACACACGCAATCCCACAAGCAGGCTCCAAACACATGCACCATATGCTTTCCTGGCCCTTCTGTCCTCTGGTATCCCACTTACTGAGGCTGAGACAAGTTAAAAGCAAACACAGTGCAAGCATGTTATTAAATTTGCTTGCTCTGCGCAAAACAAATACAGGGCCTTTTTCTCATGCTACCAACATGCTCACTTTGAGAGGGGGCGTGCTTGTCATTAGTGATGACAAAACACACCCTCTCTGGCCCCGCACCCTTCTCAGGGGGCCGCTGTGATTGAAAAATGCCAATGCCAAATTTTTTTCCCAGTCTGGCCCTGATCACATTCCAGAGCTCATGATATAACAAAGCAAATTACCATCTATTCCTTTTAACACATTAGACATTCATACCCAAAATGAATAGGAACATAGAATATGTAATATTCTACGCTCAACGTGACAATTCTGCATAAAATCCTTTATTTATTGATTTTTATACATCTACCTACTAATAGAAAATACTTGGTCCTGCTTCAAAAAAATTATATATCCATTTATAAAGATTGCCAAGAAGCCCTGCTTGCCTCATTCCCTGTTAGCGTAATAGACAGTAGAGTTTCCATACCACATTCAATTATAAAAATGATTTAGCCATATTATATGATAAATAGGCTTCAGCATGAACAATATTTGGGGGAACTTGGTGTTTTTACAATCCTTTTTCTGGCAACTAAACTGGAATCTCTTGAGACCCAACAATGGAACATTAATTTACACTAGGAAAAGAGATACGGACCTCGATGTCTTCTCTTGAATGTGTAGTGGAAAGAAAATGATTGACAATGGTCTATAGAGCCGCATGCAAGATTTAATATACTTTACTGCTTAACCCACCAGTATTTGACAATCTTTTTCTTGCCAGATCCCTGCTTCCTATCCACATCAGCTCAATATTTAAACACCCTTCTTCTCAAATTCTACTTTAAAACTATTTCATCCAGGTTGAGCAGAGCTGCTGTGATTTTGACGGCCCATATTTTATTTCAATGTCATCGAATCATCTCTATTATTAAAATATAGTCTATATGATTATATTGGGATATGGCTCACATTAAACACAGATTGTTTTTCCTTTTTTATGTCTTGTACATATTGTAGATTATAGATAATTCTCGCTGGGTTGAAATGGTAATACGGATGGATGGGTAAAGTGTGCTGGCATGTCTGAGGTTTGCATATTTCACTATTGTTACGTTTTCTCCCTTCTGGCACTTAATCACTTGTAGTGACACACTGTGACAGGACATCGTTTCTACTTTGATACATGTTCATCTGTCCATGCTACAAAAAAAAAAACATCACATCAGTTTTTCTTGTGGTAGCCCCTTCCCATTCCTTGAGATAATCGCTTGTTTGTAAGTTTAATATTACATATCTAGGGGAATAGCAATATTTAAATAATAATAGCATATATGTTAGTCCAATAAAAAAGGTATTATTGCATGCTGCAATACTCTGGTATTTTGGCATCTTGTCTAGTGGACTAATACGGCTAATCCAATTTTTATATATACTATATTCTCTATTTATATACTATATATATATATATATATATAGTATATAATTATAGAATATGCAAGCATTTTCATTTTAGGTGAATTAATTATAACAGTTAAAAAAATTGAAATATATAAAATTAAAAAAAACAGCAACAAGTTCAGACTACAAGACTAAAATGTTTGTGGGGTTTTTTTAAATAAATTTTGTATGTTTTCACTTTTGTAACTAAAGTCCCCTTGAGTGCTTACATATTTGTCAGTCTGTGTGTGTTTGTATATGTCTGTGTTTGTCAGTCTGTTTATCATGCTGTTGTTATAAGCAAAATAAGTTGAAATAAATAGACAAATAATTACAAATACAAAATAAACAAGTCACCCCTGAGCCCCACAAGCCAGGACACATATTTATTTATCTTGCATCATAGTGTATAGGGAACACTGTTTGTTTGTCTTGATCCTGTCGTCTGTCATTGATAAAAGGATTATTTTGTTAATGTGTTGCCATCCTATAGTGATTGTTGGAAATGTTAATGCATTTCTAATACAATTCCAAAATCTGGGAAATTTTCTGTAAAATCTAAATTGTACATTAGAAAATTGGTTCAAATGGGCTAAAACACTGTCTCCAGCACAAAACAATATGAAACACAGCAAATCTATGAAACAATGTTCTCAGCACAAAAGGTATGTGGATGTTATTTCAATTTCAGTTGCTTTAGTGTAAATTGAATTCATCTGTTTGATTTTTAGCAGAGTTAGATATAACCCAATAAAAATGATAGACATCACGTACAAAGTGACATTTCGAATGAAAATATTTCTCTGTCGCAGTACAATGATTGACGTATTTCTTTATTGTTACTCTTCTAATGTATCATTTAGTTTATTATAAATTAGTTAAATGTGTTTAATAAGCATACTTGCTTGAAATCCATTTCAGCAACTTTTTATTTTAAATTTTTTTTTTTTTTTATTAATTCTTTATTTTTTTTTGTGCATGGGGTTACAGCAGTGCTTGTATAGCCACAACAGCTTCCACAAGCGCATTATTATTTGAACATAGGTAAGTTATGCGTTTAACTTGCACATTTTTACATTTACATTTAGTGAGTTGTGTAAACAAGCTGAGCTAAGGAATCTCAGATGGGAGATTTGCATCATATAGATAGATAGATCGTATGTGTTAGACAGGTATGCCTAGTTTGATTGGGTGTAGGTTAGTGTTTTGTCTGAGAAGGTCTAGGCGGTTGAGGAGGGTTTTTTAGCTTTCTATCAGCTCAAGTTAGTTGAGGTTGAAGGAACCTCGTGTTGATTGTGGATTGTTGCTTAAAGGTTCTGGGGTGTTGTGCCTGTTGTTACTCTGTGAGTAGATCGCGTATTGCATCTGACTGATTAGGCTCTATACTGAGCTGATTACCAGGGTGTGTGGTAACAGGGTTGCCTAGTGAGCTGTCAGGTGGAGTGGTAGGTCCCGTACCTGTGGGCTAGTGTGTATCTTCCTTTGCCTAGGGAGGTGAGTGAGAGTGTGGGTGTATACGCACCTCTGAGTGGGTGTCAGTTGGGGATTACGGGGGGTGGGATTGTCATCTCGGTCCGTGTAATTTTTTTTTTTTTTTTTTTTTTAATTATTTATTTTTGCAGTGCTTTAAATTTCACCAACATGCTTGTTTTTCCACGACAGCAGATACATGCCAGTGTAATAATACAAATTATACATTGTCGCGGTAATCGTTAACAGCACTTTTTTTTTTTTTGTAAGCGTAATAAACAAGAAGGTGACGATAGTTAAGTAGTGTTACAAATCACGAGTAATGGCATGCATAACATTGTAGACATAGAAGTGTTAAACGGGCTATAAAAGGTTTAACAGCTAACTCTGATTCATGACTGTAGGTAATATCGTCGGTACATCTAGTCTGCTGATTTTGAGCATCAAACATACATAGAGGTTGCTTAGGCTGAAATAACGAACAGGCTTAAATCATAGTGAAGTAAATAGCTTGAAAAGTTGTAACAAGTTAAGGCTAGCTGTGTCATAGTAGAGAGGTATCCAAGAGTTAATAGGGCTTTTGTAAAGACCTGACACTGGGTATTAATAGAACAAGTCATAGCAACTAGCAGAGGCAATAAACATAATAATACTAAAGAAATAATAAAGAAAATAAATGCAATCTACGATCACGCTGGTGAGGGATATATCTGGCTGATACCCTGGTTGCATTAGGTCATTTATGAGTCCGCTTGTGGTGTTCAGCCTATGCCGCATAGAGGCCATGTAAAGCGTTGTCGCCCGGTACCAGTCTCTGCGTCCCCCTCCTGTACTTTCCGTGTGCGGTGTCTGGGCAGAATGAGATGTGATCTCCGAGTGCTGTTGGGCTTACACACCCTGCGGTTTAAGGGAACTGTCTCTGATTTGTGCCGTACTTGCTGGGGAAGTCTGGAGCTCTGCGGTCGAGGTGGGGTTTGTGTAATTTTTAACCCATTTTCAGGTGTTCGTGGCTAGCCGTAGTGCTGCTTAGAGACATAAACTAAAAGCATTAATGTTAAACATTAAACACATTATAAACAGTAGGACTTTGCGAGAGTATTCGGCTGTCTTGTCGACTTGTGTCAAGGTATTTAATGCTCAGTCCTGCCAGGGCTCCGGTTCCCTGGACGTGGCGGCTCTCATTGTGAATGTGGTTGTGTTCGCTGGGTCCAAGGCGTTGGATGGCTTGTCTCGTGTTGTTCCTTTGGCCTGGCCTGCTATGCCTAGTGATGCAAGGAAAGAGGGTATGTCCGCCCCAGCTTCTAGTGTGTGGACAGTCCCATTATGAGTAGCAAACAGCGTACCTGGGGGGCCCCATCTGTATGTCACCCCAGCCGTTCTGAGTTGGCAGGTGATAGGTGTCAGTGATTTGCACCATTGCAGTGTGGCTCGTGTGAGGTCCTGGTAGAAGGTTAGAGATGCACCTTCAAAGGACAATGGCGTTTTACCCTTCAGGGCTAGCATAATCTGGACTTTATCCTGAGAAGTGGCGCAGCGGAGGATGACGTCTCGCATTTGGCCTGGTTTTGCCGTGGGTGAGCCTTGTAGTCTAAATGTTCCTTCAATGGTGAGTTTCCTGGCCACTGGGTTAGGTAAGATGGTCATCAGCAGTCGTCTAAAGTAGTGTGGTAGTTCGTCTGACGTGATGTTAGCAGGAACGCCCCTTATCTTTACATGGTTGCGGCGTTGTTCGTCTTCAAAGGCTGTCAGCCTGAGCGACAAGGCTGATTGATGGACTTGTAGCTGAGTAACTGTATCTTTAATTGTGGTCAGGTCAGAGTTAATGTTGCTGGTGTTTGTTTCAGCTTGTGTTACTCGGCTTGTGACTGCCTGTATGTCTGCTTTTATTTGCTGGAGGTCTGCAGCCCAGACCTTGTGTATGTCTGCCAGCAGTTCCTTTAAATCAGCTTTGGTGGTGGGGGCTGTACCGTCATAGGGCTCTTGGGAGGGAGCCTGATCAGTCTGAGGGTTGTGTGTGGCCCCTACCTCATCGTTCTTCCTCGTGGCTTCCATGTGTGTGGGCTGCAGTGCCTCCGTGGAACATGTTTTGCCTTGTGCCGGTCGTTGCAGCATGGTGCCGATATCCCTGCACTCTGCCGCTGTGTTTGGTTTTTGGGACCGTCGTCCCATTGCCGGCATTAGGGTCTGTTGTGGGGGTGAGGCGTCCGGGCTATGCAGGCTGGTATCTCGACTGGGACACCAGCAGCACTCCACCCCCTAGCTGCCACAGCTTGGCCAGGGTCTCGATGTCGCTTCCCACCCTGGAACAGGGTCCTGGATCCAGCTTCTAGTGAATTAAGCTCTCCTGCAGAGAGTATAGCTGTTTAGCTGGTACACCCAAACACTAGTCGAGACTGAGTGAAGGGTGTAAAGGAACTGATTTATTATGGCCAAGTTGCCTGGTTTTATACACAGCCCTCAGCATGGGGTCTCCATTCAATGCAAGACAAGACATTCCCATAAATCTCTGTGCCTGGGAGATAATTGCATTAAATACCAGTGAGTTAATTATCTCCCAGGAACAGAGAGGCAAACACAAAATATAAAAACATAAAAAATCCCCCAAACATAATAAAAACATAAAATAATCCTACAAATAATACATCCCTAAATATCCCTGATCTGAGCGCCCAAGTTCTCCAAATAGCGCTCAGATCCATGCAGTGTAGGGGAAATGCCACTGTGTTAAAGTTCTGACCGGCCCCTTAGGTAGGGTTTGTGCCCCTTAGTCTCCTTCCCTCCAAAAAGTGCTCTCCAGATGGGTTGCAAACAGTGACATCGCTGGGGGGGGGGGGCAGAGGGGGCCATGGACCCCCTACATCATGCTGTGCCCTCCCTTATGCCCCCCCAAATGCCAGCAACCTGCTGGCCATGTGTTTAGATTATATTCCCTCGGGCTGTAACAGTCTGTGACAGCCCGGGGGAATGCAGGACAGAGCAGCTCAGCTGGAGGCTGGGGGCTGTCTGTGGCCGGAGAGCACTGAACCCCCAAATGAAGCCCCGCCTCCCACACATAAGCCCCACCCCCGCCGTTAAGCAGCAGCCCATGCTGCTGCTGCAAAGGCCAGAAGATGGCAACAGGTAGGCTGATGTGTGTGTGTGTGTGTCTGAACTCAGCAGTCGGTGTGTGTGTGTGTGTGTCTGGACTCAGCAGTCTGTGTGTGTGTGTGTGTCTGGACTCAGCAGTCTGTGTGTGTGTGTGTGTGTGTGTGTGTCTGCACTCAGCAGTCTGTGTGTGTGTGTGTGTGTGTATGTGTACACACACACTGATTCCTTACAAGCACACTCTGCTCTACACACACACTACATTCACTAAACACACTATGTACTACACACACACTACATTCACTAAACACACTCTGCACTACACACACACACACACTACATTCACTAAACACACTCTGCACTACATTCACTAAACACACTCTACACTACACATACACTACATTCACTAAACACACTCTGCACTCACTACAAACACTACATGTGCTAAACACACTCTGCACTACACACACACACACACTACATTCACTAAACACACGTTGCTCTACACACACACACACTACATTCACTATACACATTTTGCTCTACACACACACACTACATTCACTATACACATTTTGCACTACACACACACACACTACATTCACTAAACACACTCTGCACTACACATACACTACATTCACTATACACTCTCTGCACTCACTACAAACACTACATTCACTAAACACACTGCACTACACACAAACTACATTCACTAAACATACTTTGCACTACACACACACTACATTCACTAAACACACTTTGCACTACACACACACACACTACATTCACTATACACACGTTTCACTCACTACACACTACATTTACTAAACACGCACGGCACTACACACACACTACATTCACTAAACACACTTTGCACTCACTACAAACACACTACATTCACTACAAACACAATACATTCACTATCCACACTACATCCACTACAAAAACACACACTCTGCATTCACTATACACACAC
This sequence comes from Pelobates fuscus, assembly GCF_036172605.1. NCBI lineage: Eukaryota > Metazoa > Chordata > Amphibia > Anura > Pelobatidae > Pelobates > Pelobates fuscus. Next base: position 431,941,852 of record NC_086318.1, read on the forward strand.
CTACATGCACTACACACACACTCTGCATCTAATGCATGCATACAAACATTACATACATTACACAAAACGTACAATCTGCATCCACTATACACACTGCATCCATGACACACATACTGCATCCACTATACACACTGCATCCATGACACACATACCGCATCCACTATACACATTCTACATCCACTATACACACTGCATCCATGACACACATACCGCATCCACTATACACACACACACACTTCATCCTTGTGGGTGGACTCGGGGCTGGCCCCGGGGGCCCAGATCTTGAACTGTGTCAGGGGCCCTAAAATTTCTGATGGCAGCCTGCTCAGCAGTCTGTGTGTGTGTGTGTAAGGACTCAGCAGTCTGTGTGTGTGTATGGACTCAGCAGTCTGTGTGTGTGTGTATGGACTCAGCAGTGTGTATGTGTGTGTGTGGACTCAGCAGTCTATGTGTGTGTATGGAATCAGCAGTATGTGTGTGTGTGTGTGTGTGTGTGTATGTATGGACTCAGCAGTCTGTGTGTGTGTATGGATTCAGCAGTCTGTGTGTGTGTATGGATTCAGCAGTCTGCGTGTGTATGGACTCAGCAGTCTGTGTGTGTCTGTGTGTGTGTATGGACTCAGCAGTCTGTGTGTGTGTATGGACTCAGCAGTCTGTATGTCTGTGCGTGTGTGTGTGTGTGTGTGTGTGTGTGCGTGCGTATGGATTCAGCAGTCTGCGTGTGTGTATGGACTCAGCAGTCTGTGTGTGTGTGTGTGTGTGTGTGTCTGTGTGTGTGTATGGATTCAGCAGTCTGCGTGTGTATGGACTCAGCAGTCTGTGTGTGTCTTTGTGTGTGTATGGACTCAGCAGTCTGTGTGTGTGTATGGACTCAGCAGTCTGTATGTCTGTGTGCGTGTGTGTGTGTGTGTGTGTGTGTGCGTATGGATTCAGCAGTCTGCGTGTGTGTATGGACTCAGCAGTCTGTGTGTGTGTGTGTGTGTGTGTGTGTGTCTGTGTGTGTGTATGGACTCAGCAGTCTGTGTGTGTATATGGACTCAGCAGTCTGTGTGTGTCTGTGTGTGTATGGACTCAGCAGTCTGTATGTCTCTTTGTGTGTGTGTGTATGGACTCAGCAGTTTGTGTGTACGTGTATAAATCAGCCTGTGTGCATTCAGCAACACCTGTGTGCATTCAGTAGTCTGTGTGCATTCAGAAATCTGTGTGTGTGTATGTATTCAGTGTACTGTGTGTATGTACTCAGCAGTCTATCAATAATTAAACATTTTATTCCTGTGAGTTGTTGTGTAGGAAGGGCCCCAGTGCATTGCTTTGCCCGGGGGCCCTTAACGCTGTTAAGATGGTACTGCTTGTGTGTGTCAGTGAGCTTCTATTAAGTGAGCATGTGTGTGTCAGTGAGCTTGTCTTTAGTAAGCTTGTGTGTGTCCCTGAACTTCTTTGTAGTGAGCCTTGTGTTTATACAAGTGAGTTTGTCTGTAGTAAGCTTGTGTGTGAGTCAGAGAGTTTTGTCTGTCAGTAAGCCTATTTGGGCATGTCAGTGAGCTTGTGTGCTTACTGTACAATATATACATATTGACTTGTAGAAATGGCATACATTTTTTTCCAGGGCTGCTTTGGATTCTCAGTTTGGCTCTGCCAGCGAGTGCTGAATCATTACAGCTGAATCATCTGTGTAAAATGCCGCACACTTTAGCCCTATTACATGCGTCTGGGAGCTGCTGTTGACAGGTACTAGTAGTCTAGAGATTGGGACATGGGGTATATGCTCAGCTATCTGTATAATACTATAGTGCTGTTCTCTGTATAATACAGATCTGTGTGTGTATAATATCCCGGGATATGTAGTGTTCCTGTATAGTGCTGCTCTCTGTCTTGGGATATTATACATAAACAGAGCTGTATTATACAAAGAGCAGCACTATACAGGGAGCACTGACTGTCCCAATTTATTATACACACAACCCTGTATTATACAGAGAGAAGCACTATACAGGGAGCCAGGGCTCAGATGGCCGCCTTAGGGCGCACCGGCCCGGGGGCGCAAAAGTCTGGGTGACCGGCAGGAGGGAAGCGCACAGCTCCCCTCTCCTGCCGGTCACTTCTTGTAGCGTGGCCGAGCGCAAGCCGGCAGTGCCGCGGACTGTGTGGGGGGGGCGGGGATATGAACACGTCATATCCCTGCTCCCTCTAGCACACAGCGTGGCTGGCGCCCAGCAGGGGCGGAGCTACCGCCGGCCCCCTCACGTCAGCATGTCCTCCCAAGAAGAGAGCAGAGAGGAGGGGGGCTGGGCAGGACCAGCAACTCCAACTCCCAACTACCTCAGGCAGCACGTTGGATCTCAGGTAAGCCACCCTCCTGAACCTGTCTGTCAGTGTGTGTATGTCTGTCAGTGTGTGTATGTCTGTCTGTCTGTCAGCGTGTGTGTGTATGTCTGTCTTTCAGTGTGTGTGTGTGTGTGTATGTCTCTCTGTCAGTATGTGTGTGTGTGTGTCTGTCTGTCAGTGTGTGTGTGTATGTCTGTCTGTCAGTGTGTATGTCTGTCTGTCAGTGTGTGTGTGTCTGTCTGTCAGTGTGTGTGTGTGTGTGTGTCTGTCTGTCAGTGTATGTATGTCTGTCAGTGTGTGTGTATGTGTCTGTCTGTCAGTGTATTTCTGTCTGTCTGCCTGTCAGTGTGTGTGTGTGTGTGTGTGTGTGTATGTGTGTGTGTGTGTGTGTGTGTCTGTCAGTGTCTGTCTGTCTGTCAGTGTGTGTGTATGTCTGTCTTTCAGTGTGTGTGTGTGTTGTCTGTCTGTCAGTGTGTGTGTGTGTGTGTGTGTGTGTGTGTCTGTCAGTGTATGTCTGTCTGTCTGTCAGTATATGTATGTCTGTGTGTGTGTGTGTGTGTGTGTGTGTGTATGTCTGACTTTCAGTGTGTGTGTATGTCTGTCTGTCAGTGTGTGTGTGTGTGTCTGTCAGTGTATGTCTGTCTGTCTGTCACTGTATGTCTGTCTGTCTGTCAGTGTGTGTGTATGTGTCTGTCTGTCAGTGTATGTCTGTCTGTTTGTCAGTGTGTGTGTATGTCTGTCTGTCAGTGTATGTCTGTCTGTCTGTCAGTGTGTGTGTATGGCTGTCTGTCAGTGTATGGCTGTCTGTGTGTGTGTGTATGTCTGTCTGTCAGTGTGTGTATGTCTGTCTGTCAGTGTCTGTCTGTCTGTCAGTGTGTGTCTGTCTGTCAGTGTATGTCTGTCTGTCAGTGTGTGTATGCCTGTCAGTGTGTGTGTGTGTGTGTGTCTGTCAGTGTGTGTGTGTGTGTGTGTGTGTGTGTGTGTATGTCGGTCTGTCTGTCAGTGTGTGTATGTCTGTCAGTGTGTGTGTATGTCTGTCTGTCAGTGTGTATGTGTGTCTGTCTGTCTGTCTGTCTGTGTTTGTGTGTGTGTGTGTGTGTGTGTGTGTGAGTGTATATGTCTGTCAGTGTGTGTGTGTGTGTCTGTCAGTGTTTGTGTGTGTGAGTGTATATGTCAGTCAGTGTGTGTGTGTCTGTATGTCTGTGTGTGTGTGTATATGTCTGTCAGTGTGTGTGTGTGTGTCTGTCAGTGTTTGTGTGTGTGAGTGTATATGTCAGTCAGTGTGTGTGTGTGTGTCTGTCTGTCAGTGGTTGTTTGTGTATGTGTCTGTCTGTCAGTGTGTGTATGTCTGTCAGTGTTTGTGTGTATATGTATGTCTGTCAGTGTGTTTGTATATGTCTGTCTGTCAGTGTGTGTGTATATGTCTGTCAGTCAGTGTGTGTGTATATGTCTGTCAGTGTGTGTGTGTGTATATCAGTCTGTCAGTGTGTGTGTATATGTCTCAGTGTGTGTGTGTGTGTATGTCTCAGTGTGTGTGTGTATGTCTGTCTGTATCATTGTGTATGTATGTCTCTATATGCCTCTCTGTTTCTTTATGTCTGTGTCTGTATTTCTGTGCGTGCCTGTGTCTGTATGAATGTATGTCTGTGTTTGCACAACAATGTACCTGTATGTGTAGATTGTATGACTGTGTTTGTTTGATTGTGTGCCTTTTAGGACTGTGTGTTTGTATATCTTTGTGACTGTGTGCCTGAATAATTATGTCTGTGTGCTTGTATGGTTGTGTGTCTGTATGTTTGTGTATTTGTGCATGTATGTATTTTTGCCTGTATCCATGTCTATGTGGGAGAAAAAGAGAGATAGATAGGGACTGGGGGGGAGAAAGAGACAGAAAGGGGCTGGCGGGGAAGTAAGAAATACATAAGGGGGTAGGAGACACACTAAAGGGCACAAAGGGGCCAAAGGGGTAAGACATTGAAGAGGTTGGATATGCAACACTAATGGGGGTAAGAAATTCAAAAGGGGGCTACGAGACACAGAGGTGAAGATGCATTGTTTATTTTTTGGGGGGAGGCGTGGGGTGGGGCGTCAAAATGCATCTTCGCCTGTGTAGTCAAAAATCCTAGCACCGGCCCTGCAGGGAGCACTGACTGTCCCCATTTATTATACACACAACCCTGTATTATACAGAGAGCAGCACTATACAGGGAGCACTGACTGTCCCAATTTATTATACACACAACCCTGTATTATACAGAGAGCACTGACTGTCCAGGGATATTATATACACAGACCTGTATTATACAGAGAGCAGCAATATACAGGGAGCACTGACTGTCCCAATTTATTATACACACAACCCTGTATTATACAGAGAGCACTGACTGTCCAGGGGTATTATACACACAGACCTGTATTATACAGAGAGCAGCACTATACAGGGAGCACTGACTGTCCCAATTTATTATACACACAACACTGTATTATACAGAGAGCACTGACTGTCCAGGGATATTATACACAGACAGTAATTGATAGCTTTGCTGCAAAATGTCCGTGGAAATTTTTTTTAAATGTTGCCAACTATGGCACTGTATCAAAGGAAATGTGTTCGTTTTTTTTTTGTTTTTTTTAATTCTTTATTTTTGAGTTCATGGTTAGACAAGACAGCTCGCTCTGCCACAATAGCGTTCGTGAGCATAGATATTTCACATTGATGTTACATTTATGGCATTTGAACAGTGCACAATTTTTTTAGAAATGCATAAACAGAGCATAGTTTACTATCAGTTACGCATTACATTTAAATTTGCTTGCTTAGTCTGCGCTTGTTATGAAGAGTATGCATGCTAAATAAGATCAGTGCTTGCAAAATAACGGTTTAAAACATAAAGGGAGAGCACTGATTTTAAGAGTACAAATATTTCCACCTAGCTATGCTGGCATCTTAGCTTAATATGCAGACCTCAATTTTGGCTGTAAGTGAAGAGATTTATGAAATGAAAACCATGGTATTTAAGTGTAGGCTAACAACAAAGTGGGAGGTGAGTGCATGGTCTGGATGCCTGTTTAGTCCCGTTATAGAGAGTCCACTCAGCCTATTCCTGTGGTGCTCAGGCCTAATGCGGGTAGGGGCAGCGTGGAGTTCTCGTCCCCCATGTTGCCGTGTCGTGCAGCACCTCCACAACCCTTGTAGTTGAAGGACTCCCGTTTCCCGTGTCCATGTGTTTCTCTCACCGTCCCCAGGGAGCGGTGTCGGGGTCTCATGCTGCTGCTCTGTTTCGCTGCGTTTGGACCGCGGGTGCGTGCTAGAGCCTTCCTGGCTCTTGGTGCAGGACGGGTGTGCCGAGGCTCCAGAACGCCATCCGTAGGTAGCTCCACGGGTGCAGATCTTGTTGTTGGCTTTCGCCGTTCCTCCCAACCTCTCCAGTACTGCTTGCACATTTCATTAAATCTTAGCTTGAAACCTTCTTCCCAGTTGCTGTGTTGTAGGGTAGGTGGGTTATAGTGACAGTGACAGCTGTTTCTTTCTATGTATCCGTTAGCGTCCACTGGTTTAAAATAATTCTTGGTGTTTATTTTTCCGTCTTCTATGTAATACAACTTGTTAAATGAATCCCCCAATCATTCTGGTTAAGATACGCAATAAAATCATTCAATTGTTCTTGGTTACCTGTCCAGATGAAAAATATATCATCAATGAAGCGGCGATAGGACACCAAGTGTGCCCCCCATTCATGGCCCTGGGTGACAAACGTCTCCTCCCAGAATGCCATGAATACATACAACTGGGGGCAAACTTGGTGCCCATCGCCGTTCCACAAATTTGTAAGTAAAATTCGCCCTCTAACCAAAAAAAGTTGTTAGTCAAAATTAAAAAAATTCCCTCTAGAATCAAATCAATCTGTTCACTTTTAAAATCTGATTTGGACAAGAAGTGCCGTATTGATGCCATCCCCTTCTCGTGAGGTATTGCGCTATATAGGGAAGTGACATCACAGGTTACTAATAGGTAACCCTGTTGCCAGACTGTATTTTCCAAAACTTGTAACATGTGAATTGTATCCTTCAGATACGACGGATATTTAGAGACTAGAGGCTGTAAGAGAGTATCTATATATTCTGATACCCGTGTGGAGACAGAATCTATCCCTGATATTATAGGTCCGTATCCATCTTACGGATTTTATATGCAGGAATATGGAAGCATACACCTTTAAAGATGTCTGTAATTCAACCTACTAACTATCAGGTTTAGGCTGGTACAGTGTATTTTTAGAGATATGTGAGTTGTTTTTTTTGCAATAGCAAATAACATCCTTCTCTCTAACATTTCTCTCTCTCCCTTTTTCTTTTTCTTTTTCCCTTGATCTGTGAGTTCCTCATAATGTGGACATTTATGTATATAAAGCGAAATATATGGACATATAGGGTTGAATGCATAGTGCATTCCAATAGGAGATGTTGAAGGACGATTACAATGCGTTCCAATGGTGGAACGCACAGACGAAGAACCGAAAGAGGAAGGCTTGGTGAGCTGGACAGGGAATCAATGTGCGACGTCTGTGCGTTCCAAGGGTGGAACGCACAGACGGGAAACCGGAAATACTACAGACCGGAAATCAGAAAAAGGAAAAAAAGCGGCAACAGATGGCTTTTAAAAGCGAAGAGAGTTCCAGGAAAGAACACAGAAACTGAGGAAGCCCCCTGAAGGGGCGAAACACGTTTTGCTACTAAGACTGATCCACAGAGATTGTAAGGTCTTTTATTATTGTTTTACTTTTTATTTGTGTATCTTAAGAATAAATATAATTTTATTATACTACATTTTCGTATCTGTGGTCACCCAGTACAAGGATCCCGGAATACAGAGGAGGGAGTGGGACCCTTTATATCCCACAAGGCGAATTATCTGAGCCCAATCTACAGTGGCTCCACTCTTGTGAGTTTGCATTTGTTAAAGCCTTATTGGATTTGTGAAACAGTACAGGCGATATTGCACTATTATCTACTGCTTTGTTTTCTTTAGGATTTACTATAGGATTGAACCTATGTTAAGAATCATTTGAAAAGTGCATGTAAGATACTCCACCTCATTTTCTTTTGGTGCCAGCACATGTGCCCGCTCTGACAGCATGTCAGAGCGAGCACATGTGCTGTGTATACTCACCTTCCACCTCCCTGCACTTCCGGGTTCACTGTGCTGATCCTGCCCCCTGTGTAAAAAAAATAAAGTTTTAATAAAATCCCACCCCCCTTTACCCATTTTAATAAAAAAAATTAACCCCTTCCCTGCCAATTGATCACTGACTACAGTGATCAATTGGCAGGGATTACATTTTACTGTCATCTGATTTAAATTTTTAACCCCTGAGGGTTCATTATTATTTTTTTTAACCCTCAGGGGTTAAATTTATTTTATTCATTAATTGAAATATTTTAAAATTATATATTTAGCTAACTGGGGTGGGTGGAAGTTAGTAGGTAATTTGGGGATTTTGAGTTAGGCTATCTAGGGGTTAACGTTAAAAAAAGTTTTAAAATAAGCTTTAAAAAGTTAAAAATTACTTTTTAAAAAAAAGTTTTAATAACGTTTAAGTAAAAAATAAGACACCCGCCTTTACCCAGTCCAAATAAAAATTAACCCCTTCTCTGCCAGTCGATCACTGCCTACAGTGATCAAAATACAGATCACAGTATTATACTGTGATCTAATTTGTTTTAACCCCTGAGGATTAACTTTTATTTATTAACTCTCATGGGTTCCATTTATTTAATTAATTAATTTAAATATGTTATAATTATATATTTTGCTAGCTGGGGTGGGTGGGAGTTATGGGCAAATGGGGAATTTACAGTTAGTGCTGCTTACTGCTAGGTAGGGGTTAACGGTAAAAAAAAAGCTTAGAAAAATGTTAAATCTGTAAAAAAAAGTTTTAAGAAAGTTTAGAAAGTTTTACAAAAATAATAAGCAAAACAAAAGTTTACAAACTAGTTTTAAAAAGTTAAAAAAGTTTAAAAAAGTAAAACGATACATTAAAAAATACTCATTACCACTACACCTGGAACTAGAGAAAAAATGATCCCACGCTAAGGTTCAAAATATGCCTTTTGAATAACCCCAGGGTGTATTCTTTAATAAATAGTATGTGTTTGGGGGTAAGGTTCAATAACCAACCATCTAAACTACTCCTAAATGGAACATGGACACAGCGTAAAACTTCAAAGTTAGAAAAAAACTGAATGGCTGCGTCTCAAATGTGCCCCTTCAACATTTACTTATACCTGGCAAAGGTACATACGGGGGTATTGCTGTACTCATACGACATAGCTGAGCAACATATGAAGTATTATACAGTCATAGCACACATAAGGTTTGCAAAATATACTGCGCAAACTCACTGTGTGTCAAAAAGGCAGAAAAAATGCATATTACCACTACACTTTGTACAAGCTAGCGGAAAAATTATCCCACGCTAAGGTTCAAAATATGCCTTTTGAAATACCCTGGGATGTCTTCTTTAAGAAATGGTATGGCTTTATGGGGTATTTGGATTATATAGCCTGATAAAATACTCTAAAATGGGACATGGGCAGAGCGCAAAAATTTAAAGTTTGAAAAAAACTGGAATGGCTATGTCCCAAATGTGCCCCTCCAATGTCCACATATATCTGGCAAATGTACATACGGGGGTATTGCTGTACTCAGCCAACATAGCTGAGCAACATACAAAGTATTTTACAGTCGTAGCACACATAAGGTTTGCAAAATATACTGTGCAAGCTCACTTTGTGTGTCAAAAAGGCAGAAAAAAATGCTTATTACCACTACACTTGGTACGAGCTAGCGGAAAAATTATCCCACACTAAGGTTCAAAATATGCCTTTTGAAATACCCTGGGATGTCTTCTTTAAGAAATGGTATGGCTTTATGGGGTATTTGGATTATATAGCCTGGTAAAATGCTCTAAAATGGGACATGGGCAGAGCGCAAAAATTTAAAGTTTGAAAAAAACTGGAATGGCTATGTCCCAAATGTGCCCCTCCAATGTCCACATATACCTGGCAAATGTACATACGGGGGTATTGCTGTACTCAGCCAACATAGCTGAGCAACATACAAAGTATTTTACAGTCGTAGCAGACATAAGGTTTGCAAAATATACTGTGCAAGCTCACTTTGTGTGTCAAAAAGGCAGAAAAAACGCTTATTACCACTACACTTGGTACAAGCTAGCGGAAAGATTATCCCACGCTAAGGTTCAAAATATGCCTTTTGAAATACCCTGGGATGTGTTCTTTAAGAAATGGTATGCCTTTATGGTGTAGTTTTAATATGTAGCCTGCTCAAGTGCTCCAAAGTGGAACACGGACACATCAAAACCCTCCATGAAAATTCACACTTAAAAACGTAAACTTGTCACGTCTCTTTTACAGCACTGTAACTTCACAAAATATTGCCAAAGACATACAATGGGGGTGTCATTTTACTCAGAAGACTTAGCTGAGCATAATTTGTGAGGTTTGAACTTAGTGGCACATATGAAATATACAAAAGGCCCAGCAAAAATGTAATCCATATGTAAAAAATGGCCAAAATATTTTTTTACCACATACTTTGGCATATATTGGTGAAAAAATGGGGGCATGTTAAGGCACAATATGCACCATATGAGATACCCTGGAGTGTCTACGTTTACAAATGGTAGGCCTTTGTGGGTTTTTTTTTTGAACAGTCAAACTGTTATAATACCCCAAATGGAAGCATAGGCTCATTAAATCCGTCTCTCAAAATTCTACTGTGAATACTGAAAAGGACAGGTCTCATATATGGCACTGTAGCTTCACGAAATAGTGCCAACGACATACAAAGGGGGTGTCATTTTACTCAGCAGGTGTAACTGAACACAAAATAAAACTTTGTAAAGGAATAGCACACACCAACTTTACAAAATACACATGAGAAGTTCTTTGTTATAAGTTTGTGTGCCAAAAATAAAAAAAACTCAATTTTTCTCCAATATTTAGCAGAGGTTGGCGGTGAAATGACTACGTAGAAAGTGTCAAAACAACCTTAGGTAAATAGCCTGTGATGTCTACTTTATATAAATATATACTTTTGTTTGGCAATTTTGTTTTCTTTTATGGCTATTAAGCTTACAAGACAAACATACCAAATTCTAAAATTGCTCCACATTAAAAGTTTATTTTACTTACATTGTGCTTTGTGACCTGTAACTACCAAAAAAAACTTAAAATCCCAGACACATATATTCTGTAAATCAGAACAACTAAATGAATTTATTTTAATTGCTTTCTTTAACCTGCACTAATTATGCACACATTATTATTGCAAAAACTATAAAAAAAAACTATTTTTTTTTTTTGCCTTTTTCTGTATTTTTTTTATAATAAATAAGCATTTATATATATATATATATATATATATATATATATATATATATATATATATATATATATACGTTACATCAAATTAAAGCCCTTTCTGTCCTTTAAAAAACAGTATATAATATGTGTCGGTGCAATAAACTCCATAAGGTCATATCGAACTTTCAAATAAAAAAATGGACCCGATTTAAAAAAAGGAAAAAAATGTGCAGGAAAAAAAGATATCCATCTTCACCATTTAGGAGTTAAATTACGTTTTCTGTTTATGCAGCCCTAGCCACATCTCCCCTGGCTGTGACTCACACAGCCAGCAAGGCATGAAAAAAAAAGGTTTATCTTGTTTTTATTTTCAAGCAGAGTTTAACTTACTTTAGAGGTTTTTATCTCCTCCTCTGTAAATTGAACCACACAGGAGGTTGCTTCTGTAAGGTCTAGCAAGCTATTAACAGTGCAGGAGATAATAGATTCTAAATTTAAAAGCTATGAACATTATAACTTTGCAAAGTAGAATAACATATGCTACAACCTATCACATCTACTTTGTATATTACTTATTTTTTAATATTAGTTATGCTGTAACATTAGAGTGATGAACTGCAAATACATTGGAGGGAGAAAGGGGAGTAAATAGTAGTGGTATTTTCATTTTTAACACGAGTTAGTGAGAGTTATCTTTAATGAGAATTCCTGTTTTATGGAGATAAGAAATAAATACAATAAATGAATAAACACAAAATTAAAAACCAAACATTTTCAGCTTTCTTGTTCTTTTTATTTTCATTCTGAAATGACTCGCCAGAACTAAGTAGTGGTATGATATGCATATGCTGCCGCTCAAACGATATGGTCCTCTATATACTTCACCAAATGTTAGAAATAAAAGTAAAACATCCCGTATAAACTGTGAAGAGAAAGCAGATTATTCTGAATATCCCTGAGGCAAGTAAGATTTATCCCAAAAATTAGATAATTTTATATAGCGACAAACTACAGTGCTACAACAGAAACATGGAAATATTCCAAACAATAATTTCATATATAAATGTAATTAATACTGGGAAGATATATTCATTGTATTCCCCAGTTATATTTTTTTAATTTTAATTTAAATTTTTGTTAAGTTAATTTGTAATTTATGCGATGTTATTGTCATTATTGTTATTGAACAATTTTTTTTTTAAAAATAAAAAACATTTGAAAATAAATATTGCAAACAATACGTTGTCAGCGCTCCCCTTAAAACCATAACCTGCCGTGAAAGTTCTCTTATATAGCACAGTGACAGAGAATCTTAGCTTAGCTGATTCACTGTATGCGAACTAGAATTCCGTTGATGCTTAGCCATTGTAGACGTTTTATGCTAATTCTATCAGTTAAGTTAGTAAAAAAAAAATCACCTCACTATTAGGATCAGAAAATTTAGAAGAACTTATGAAAAATTTTACTTTAGCAGAAACTCGAATGGCAAGTAAAATAACGAAGCATCACACAGTAACCAACACTTATGTATATGTGGTATGTTGCTGCCACTTTGTGGCAGAAAGTGATGTTGCAAGCTGATCTTTCTGATGTTTAGTTTAGCCCTTACTCCTGTCATTGGGGATTCAATATGTTGCTCCCACCACTTTAGCACCTAGACCTTGATTTAATAAGCTTTTCGAATGATTCAAAACTGTTAGAAAATGTTTCCAAATAAATGTATCTACAATTATTCTCATAGACTTTAACCGTGACTTCTGAAGATAAATAATGTGGAAAGCTTATTAAATCAAGGCCTTAGCAAGTTAAAAATAACAGTTCATTGAGAAAAACAGGCTCTAAAATATGTCTGGATTTTCCAAAGGAAAATATTACGTGAATCATTTTCACATCAAAATATTACATGATTAATTAAATGATTTCATTGCATTAATGCATACTTGGGACATAGTACAACGTTTGTTGTAGTGGTTTCCAGCACCATATTTAATTATTTCCATTACTTTGGACACTTTTACGTGATATTATGGAAATTCTAGAAGTAATCAGTTCGAACATTCCACTAGTTTCCTTGGCAGCAGCTCCACTTTTATAGCTTTGCCCCAGAACTCTCCATTGCATTTATTGAGGAAACCCTCTTTCTCCTTTCTTCTTCCTACATCTGTATATTACTTTCTTAACTCCAAAATGGGAAAAACGAAGTTTCAAGAAGAGACTTCTACTAAAAAATCTAGCTATACATAACACAAGTCCGAGAGTCGTGCACTCAGTGAGGAATGAAGGAATGGGCCACCTCCTGTATTTGTATTATCTGCCTCTTTAAAAGTAAGACCTGTTACGTGAATCTAGGAATGGATTAATATGTCAATAATATGACATGACTAATACCAAGTTACTGAGAAGGAGAATACAATGTGTTTAAATAGGCATGGACACCGGCTGTACAATGACATAAACCAATGTAGTGAGTAGTTTGAACAATTGGACAGGAATGGACTCAGAGTTACCTGCTCGGTTTAGCCAGTCACCGCTATCATGACCCCCGTCCAATAACGGCATTTGTAAATCTCATTGTTGAAACAATTGGACAGGTATGGGCTCAGAGTATCCTGCTCGGTTTGGCCAGTCACCGCTATCATGACCTCTGTCCAATAATGGCATTGGTAAATCTTATTGTTGGAACAATTGGACAGGTATGGGCTCAGAGTATCCTGCTCGGTTTGGCCAGTCACCGCGATCATGACCTCTGTCCAATAACGGCATTCGTAAATCTCATTGTTGGAACAATTGGACAGGTATGGGCTCAGAGTATCCTACTCTGTTTGGCCAGTCACCGCTATCATGACCTCTGTCCAATAACGGCATTGGTAAATCTTATTGTTGGAACAATTGGACAGGTATGGGCTCAGAGTATCCTACTCTGTTTGGCCAGTCACCGCTATCATTACCTCTATCCAATAACGGCATTGGTAAATCTCATTATTGATAGGTAATGGTTGGCTTCTAAAATTTATTTAACAGCATGTTTATCTGAAATTCCACCCAGGTATGTCATTCGGATCTTGGATTGATATCCCCCAATGGATTCGCATAAAGTCAGCTTTGGCTTCCTTATACGTTTCATCCTACCTGGATGTTGTATTCAGTAAAGCCAATTATCTTTCACATAAGTGGCCCTTCATCAAAAAGGAACTTCTTCCCCAAAATGAGAATGTTAGAAGAAATTTGTTGTTACGACAAGCATCCCTCAGGCTTAACGATGTAATGCAAAAAGAAAAAGATCATAAGGACAAAAATAAAATATTACTTTGTAATTTCGATGTTACCTTATGTCAGAAGGACAGAGATCCTGCACGCTGTACACAGTGATTATTAGTAAGAGTTTCCTTGTCAGAGAAGCAGCCTCAGATTATTGCATACTAAATAACCCATCAAATTAGCACCTTTGGACTAGAGAACTGGAGAAAGCGATGCAAATGTAATGCAGTTTACAAGAGTCATGTTTCCCTACGTCTAGAGATATATGTGCGCACTTTTTTGTAGATTTGCAAACCTGTTTTATTGATCCTTTTAATATGCTCAATGCGGAGCTACAGAATAATAATTTGTGTTCTATTATTAGTAATAGAACAATAAAATAAACCACTGTCTATAACATATTATATATGGATAACATATCCATGAAGAAGCATTGCATAATGTCAAATACTACATGTCACAATCAAATCAGAGATGGAGTGAAGAAAGTGTCTCTGGGAATTAATAAACATCTTAATCCAATATTCCAAAATAATTCCTATATTGCAAGTTTATTGTCACCTGGTGATAATCATATTTATTATCCCCAGTTGAACAGCAATGTAATATGTCCGAGCATAGGTCTCTCATCCAACCTTGTCTATTTCATTTTAAGGGGACATCATTTGATATGAAAAACAACACAAATGTGTATGTTGTTGTGGTGTCACATCTTCATAGCAAAACCAAATGTGCAAAAAGAAAAAAGAAAAAGAGGAAGTCTGATCAGTGTGATCATGTAGTGAAGGCTCTGGTGTCGGGTATCTCTCTCCTTCAGCTTCACAATGGCTCACTGTTTCTGTCATTAGTGGACTGGTCTGAAAATGAGATGGGTGGGTAAGAGAGAGGGGGGAGCTAGAAACTCCTCTAGATGAGAGGCGTGCCAAACAATGCAATCTGACCAAGTTTATAGTAAGTTTATAAACATTTATTACATACTTTTCAACTTTTTTCTTTATTTTGGTTTGTATATTTGTTTATGAGTGTTTGCTAGCTGGTTTAGAAAAATAATTGTGAAATGACAAACCTCCCTTTAAATTCCTACGGCCCTCATCTTTTCTTGAGGTTGAATAAACATCATGTAATTAATAAACAGTAGCAGGTCGAGTTTCAAAGCATGACTATCTGTGAATTCTTTCACAGACACAATAACAATTATAACAAGCATTCATAAATTATATAAAGAAGACCGACAGTATACAAAATGCAAAAAGTGTATATAAGTATATATAAATAAGAACAGAAACAACTAAAATGTTAGAAAAAGGAAAACTATATATTGAAAAATGTATTCCCCGGGATCCCCCCAAATCTCTTAAAAAAAAACTCCAAAACATATAGGGGACAAACAACTGCAAAGGAAGAGGTAAGGGATTCTCATCCGTATATTGTCCTTTTTAAGTTTTGGATTCAGAAATTAGAGCGGACATTAGTGGAACTTATTAGCATAAATGGTTTAGCTTTGTATTGGGTGCTGCATTGGGTATTGGAGTTATACAATGTCATTTGAGCAGAGTCCCCAATACCCTCTGTTCCTGTGCTTCCAGCTCGATTTGTTACAATTACATGTCTGTTAGTCCACCTATTGTACAGCGCTACGGAATCTGTTAGCGCTTTATAAATAATAATAATTATTATTTAATAATGCACAGCTCTTGTGCCTTAAAGCCTAAGAAGGTTATATTGCCAGATCAAATTTGTGTTAGGACTGAGAACAAGATAGTAAATTAAGCCCTTTACTCTATCACTGTCAGGGTACCTGTAGTCTCTACCTCTGATAAGAGGAGAGACTTAGACGTTTTTCCTTTCAGAAGGGCTGTTTCCCCCGTTCCTCGCGGTTCCCTCGGTCGTTTACACGCCGGCCGCGAGGGATCCACGTCCTTTTATGACGCGACGCTCAGTAGCCGACGTCATGACGCCAATCCTGCTCGACCTGTCAGTTAAACCCTGAACACTAATCAGGACTCGTCGGGGGTGTGATTACCTCCTAGAACCGGGGTATTTAATAGAGCTTCCCGCATTTGCTCATTGCCCTGTCGTGGTTCTAGCCTGTCTAGTCACTCAGTGCTCTTGTATTTCTATTGTCTCTTTGGTTCTGACCCGGCTTGTTTGTATTACCCTGCTTATCTCTGTTATCCTTTGACCCGGCTTGTCTCTCGCTTACCTGTCTTCTCGTTCCCTCGACCTCGGCTTGTCTCTGACCATTCTCTACTTAGTCCTTACGTTAGTCCGGCCATTCTAAGGTCCGGTATACGTACTTACTACTCTTTGTACTCTGCGTGTTCGATCCCTGTCCCGATCCTGACATTACGACAGGGCCAATGGATCCTGCAGGTACAAATAGTCAGCTTGGCCCTTCTGATCCTAAGTTTGACGCCATGGAACACAGAATGGACCAGATGGCCCTAGCGCTACAGGCGTTATTATCTCGTCCTAATAATCCACCAGAGGAGATGCGTAATAATTCTATCTCTCCTGTAAGTTCAGGTCTAGAGGTAGCCACTGTAGGTGCCTCTTCCCGTATTACCCCACCTGTACGTTATGGTGGTTCTCCTGAGAAGTGTCGAGGTTTGTTAAACCAAATCAGTATCCACTTCGAATTACAACCCCGCTCCTATCCTACAGATAGGGCGAAGGTTGGATTTATTATCACCTTACTCGTTGAGAAAGCTCTGAGATGGGCCAATCCGTTGTGGGAAAACGATAATCCGTTAGTATATAATTATAATGCCTTTGTAGCTGCTTTTAGAAGAACTTTTGACCCTCCTGGTAGAAAGGTCAATGCAGCTAGATTACTCTTGCGCCTTAGACAAGATAACCGAACACTTGTGGATTATGCACTAGAGTTCAGGTCCTTGGCGGCAGAAGTTAAGTGGAATGAACAGGCTTATATAGACGTATTTTTAAACGGATTATCAGATGTAATACTTGATGAGGTTGCTACTAGAGAGCTTCCTGAGAATTTGGAGGATTTAATTTCTTTTATCTCTCGCATTGATGAACGCTTAAGAGAGAGGCAGAACACTCGAGATAGAACCTGTAGACCTTCCTTTAAACTAGCTCCCTCATTCCAAAGTCCTGAAACCAAAACCTCACCTTTTCCAGAACCCATGCAGATAGGCAATACTCGTCTCTCAGAAGAGGAGAGACAGTACAGGAGAAGGGAGGGGTTGTGTATGTACTGTGGAGTCAGAGGTCACTTACGCCTAAATTGTCCTAATCGCTCGGGAAACGCTCGCACCTAAGTTTCTCTAGAGGACAGGCCTTGGGTGTTTCTATTTTGTCCTCTACTCATAATTATAAAGATCACAGGCTTCTGCTACCCGTTTCTTTAGCTTGGGAGAAGGGAGTAATAAAAACTGTGGCATTGATAGATTCCGGAGCTGCTGAGAGCTTTATCGACCAAGTTTTTGTTACTAAACACACTATCCCATCTCAGTTAAGGGAGACGCCCTTGGCCGTTGAGGCCATTGATGGTAGACCTTTAGTTGAGCCTGTTATTTTTCGTGAAACCATACCCGTTAACTTAACTGTTGGTATCTTACACGAGGAAGACATATCTCTATTACTCATTTCATCTCCTTCTGTTCCCATAGTCCTGGGGTATTCTTGGTTAAAGAGACATAACCCTATTATTGATTGGGAATTAGGGGAAATAGTCTCATGGGGCCAGAGTTGTCAGGAGAGGTGTTTACAGAAAGTGTCACCGCTTTGCATAGTTAATACACCTACTAATTCTACCGACTCTACAGAGGTACAAATACCGCCACTGTACCTGGATTTAAAGGCGGTATTTGACAAAAAGAAAGCCGATACTTTACCTCCACACAGGTCCTTTGATTGTAAGATTAATCTACTTCCTGGTACTATGCCTCCCAGGGGCAATGTATACCCTTTGTCTACTAAAGAGAACTTAGTCCTAGAGGAGTATATTCGTGAAAACCTAGACAAAGGATTCATTAGGAGATCCTCCTCCCCTGCCGGGGCTGGATTTTTTTTTGTTAAAAAAAAGGATGGTACGCTGAGACCTTGCATTGACTACCGAGGTTTGAACAAAATAACCATTAGAAATGCCTACCCGATTCCTTTGATTACCGAGCTCTTTGATCGTTTAAAGGGTTCCAAGATTTTCACCAAGTTAGATCTCAGAGGGGCATATAACTTGGTGAGAATTCAGCAGGGTCACGAGTGGATGACGGCGTTCAACACTCGATATGGGCACTACGAATATACTGTAATGCCTTTTGGTCTCTGTAATGCACCGGCAGTATTTCAGGACTTGATCAATGAAGTTCTTAGGGAATTTCAACATGACTGTGTTATTGTATACCTGGATGATATACTTATACATTCTAGGGAGATTGAGACTCACCACAGACAAGTCAGAAGGGTTTTGCGCAAACTCCTTCAACATGGCTTGTACTGCAAATTGGAGAAATGTAGCTTTGATCAATCCCAGACAAACTTTCTTGGTTATGTGATTTCTGGGGAAGGGTTTAAGATGGATCCGGATAAACTCCAGTCCATTTTAGATTGGCCCTTACCTAAAGGTCTCAAGGCCATTCAGAGGTTTATTGGATTCTCTAATTATTATAGGCGCTTCGTTAAGGGATACTCTTCAATTATTGCTCCTATCACCAATATGACCAGACAGGGGGCTGACACTAAGAATTGGTCTACTGAAGCGCTTCTTGCTTTCAAAACTCTCAAGGAACTTTTTGCTTCTGCACCAATTTTAGTTCACCCTGATACTACTCTGCCTTTCCTACTCGAAGTAGACGCCTCAGAGACGGGTATAGGTGCTATCCTGTCCCAAAGGTTAGGTGTGGATAAACCATTACATCCATGTGGTTTTTTTTCCAAAAAACTATCAGGCCCGGAGAGCAGATATGACATTGGTGACAGGGAACTACTAGCGGTTATCATGGCTTTAAAGGAATGGAGACATTTATTGGAAGGGACCTTACATCCTGTTACTATTTTGACGGACCACAAGAACTTGTCCTATATTGGGGAGGCCAAGCGATTGTCCTCCAGGCAAGCTCGTTGGTCTTTATTCCTCACTCATTTCAATTACGTACTCACTTATAGACCTGGTTCTAAGAATTCTAAAGCCGATGCTTTGTCTCGCCAATATGAACCTTCTACTCTACAGTTTTGTCTTCTATAGTTCCCAAGTGCAATATTATCGCCAACACAAGTCTTAAAATTCATTCTCCGCTGCTTGACCAGATCATGAAGTTGCAACATCTGGCACCTAGACAGACTCCTGTGGCAAGACACTTCGTTCATCCTGAACTCCAACTGGAGCTCTTACAGTGTTTTCACGAAAGTAAGGTGGCTGGGCATCCTGGCATTCGCAAGACATATTCCTTGATTATAGATAAACGGTTTACTGCCCTGTCTTTTGCCAACTGCCCTCAAAGTTGGAATCAAGAGGGCAGGGGAGACAAGGAAGTGTGGTCAGGAGGTGGTGCCAGTTCCCACCAAAGGGCTTGTACCCAAATAGATTAATGAACAAAAATTAGCAAAGAAAAGGAAAAAATCCCCTAAGGGATATTCCTATGCTGGCAATAAGGTAACAATGACACCTAAAGTAACAATAAAAATTGTCTACATGTCCTAGGGAGTATAGCTTGGATATTACAGGGAAGACTGTCCTTGTTATACTAATAGTAGTGATAAATCTTTATTGAATCTTAATAAATAACAGAGAGACATAGGCTTTTCCCTATATCCACATATCGCTGTAGGCAGATGGTACAGAGAACCCAGTGATTGTTTTTGGAGAGGAGAGAAAATTTACTCTCTATTTCAGTGTAACCGACACTCATATAATCATCAGAATGAGTTATTGCCAGGTACTGGGCTAGTAGAGGAAATGTAGGAGTAAAGATAAGACAAAATAAATAAAAATTATTATTGTATAAATTCCCTACTTAAAAAGCCTCTATGCTAGTCCCTAGTCTCCTGAAAACACCTTCAAGGGTGTTCTAATCTCAGTCTGAATCTGGGTATCTGAAAGAGCCAACTGCCTGATCAGCTTGAGCTTACTCGCTAGGATGAGCACGAAAAATAATAAAGAAAGGGTCTAAAAACCCATTGTGCAAATAAATACGATTAAGTGCATTGAGTGCATAAGTGCAGAGTGAAAAAAATTCAAACAAAATGTTGTTTGTGGGGAAGGGGATGACTATTGGAACAGCGCTTTCGTTATTTATAGCTGTGAAAGGATTTCGTATGGACTGCTGATCGGGAGTTGCCGTGTTCGTATGCTCCGTTCGGGAGTTCTGACGATCGGCTGGACTGAAACTGCATTGTTGGAGAAGGGGGATTATCCGTTAAGCGGCGGCTTCACTCTCCTGGCGGTGAGTGTCAGAACAATTAATCCCACTGCTGCCACCAATTGTTACGACACTCACCGCCAGGAGAGTGAAGCCGCCGCTTAACGGATAATCCCCCTTCTCCAACAATGCAGTTTCAGTCCAGCCGATCGTCAGAACTCCCGAACGGAGCATACGAACACGGCAACTCCCGATCAGCAGTCCATACGAAATCCTTTCACAGCTATAAATAACGAAAGCGCTGTTCCAATAGTCATCCCCTTCCCCACAAATGAGACAGAAGCTCCGTATTGAGGGTCAAACAAGATCTGGCTTTACTGTGGGCTACCCGCCCGTATTTATGCGGGTCTTCCACTTGGTGGACACTCCCCTAGGGGACCAAATGGAAGACTGTAATTACAGTACAACAAAAGTACAGTTCAGACAGACCTCCCCCATAATGCATTACGTTTCCCGCTTCTCGGCCCTGGAGATAATGAGGAAGTAATGCAATTATCTCCAGGACAAAGACACATCGCCATTTTAAACATACATACTGAAAGTTCATGAAAATATATAACTTTAATATAACCGAACATTCTACATTCGTGTCACATATCCCCAGATAGCCGGGATCTGAGGGCATATTATTGACGAATAGCGCTCAGATCCTATGCGTATAGTCCAATTGCCATGGAGTCAAAGTTCGTACGGTCTTTCGGTATACAGTGGACTCCATGGGAAGGCTACCTGGGTGCAATACTTTAGTATGTGGTAGAACTACCGACTAGCTAGTGTTCATGTAGGCTCGTCGAGACAGCTAAGCGACCCGTTGGTTCAGCGGTGTTCGGCAGTACGAGTGTTGGTTATTAGTTCCAGGAAATCCGGGTCGAACACCGCTGGGCTTTCGTGTGTTTTAAAATGGCCGCTGCCTCGTGGTCGACATACGAACTGCGGCAGCTTTGATCGGTCGAAATAGTAGTTCATATGGATGGATAATGGGAAACAGTCAGTACATATATGGGCAGAAAAACAGACGGATCCAATACAACAGATAGCTGGATGGTTTCGTCACAGGTCAAAACTTTCGGTCTGAAAGGTTTGTCATCTCAAATGGTACTAGGCAAGGTTGCCCATTGTCTCCTAATTTTTGCTCTGATTATTGAACCACTGGCGTGTGCGATAAGGGAATCTCTTGATGTAACAGGAATTGTTGCAAATCGAAAATCCCATCTCTCTTTATGCGGATGATGTAATAATAACAATTGAAAATCCAGAAAAATCCCTAATAGCCCTGTTACGGTTGCCTCCAGGCTGGCTGGAAGTTGGACCGTAGAAAGGATGCTCCTAGCGCTTTCCAAAGGACCCTCAGCACCGTAGCCACCATAAGCACTGCAAACTCCACGAACCACCGCTGCTGGGCTGGTATCTCGCCGTCTGCTCTGCGCCCTGGACCTACGACCAGGCTCCAGGTTCCAATAGGTGAACCTCTTCCTTCTGTAGAGCGAAGCAGGATCAGGAACAAGAGCTCTTACAAGAGCTCAACAGCTAAGGGAGTATGAAGAGCATAGCAATCCCTGTAGTGATTATAGCTGTCCCCTACAAACATGAGTCGAGGCTGCAAGTTAGAGGGTCAGAAGAGGTCTGAAGTGCTGGCACACCCAACCTGGCTTTTATTGAGGTACAGGCAAACAGGACACTCCCAGGGGGAGGCATAAAATCACCAATAACAGCAAAGTACAGCCCACAGGTTCCCTCCCCTCAGCTTGGGAGATAATTGAGTTTCCTACTGTATCTACTCAATTATCTCCAAGCTAAAACTTACACATTTTTATACATTTCTATAACTTTCCCATTTTACATGATACATTAATAAAACTTACATTTTTATGAACAACATAAATTGGGGAGCAACATACTCAAAATTCGTGAGAATCTGTCCAGTGGTTCCAGAGATATTAAAAAGTCTCTTTGGACCGACCGCACGCCTGTTTGCATGCCCACAAACAGTTCCACAGATTCAGGCTGTGTGGTCGGTCTATCTGTACCCTGAAAACCAGTAAAGTCCCATCCGAAGACGGTGTTCGAATAGTCGAACGCACTTCGACATCTGTCGAAGTGCCGAAGTAAACCGCGGTTAAAACCTCCTCGGGGGTCGCTAGTCGAGGATGATCGGTTTCCCATAAAAAGATGATGAAGTCCCATTCGAACGGGTGTTCGGACGTTCGAACGGGACTTAGTCTCTGGCTGTGGTGTCGAAGGATACGGGAAGGTACAGGTCACCGCGGACCGCGTTCGACTGTTTTAAAATGGCCGCTGCCACGTGTTCGAATGTAATGGCGGCCACTTCGACTACTTTGGCGACTTCGGTACTTCGGCGGTTTCGGTACTTCGATTGTATCCGAAGTTCAGTATCGAAGTACCAAACAGTTAAAGGGCCCAGAACAGCATACCAGAATCCTTGGTGCCCGAAGGTAGGTCTCAAAAGGTAATATATTCCAGGGCCATAGTCACGAGGAAGGAGGCTGGCCATTAGGCTTCTCCACAATCCAGGGAAGCAGGGCAATGTTCTATTTAAAAGGCCAGTTACAAATAACGATTTGTAACATATCTCCCCTTTCGGAGGGAGACTAACCAGGCACCTGACCTTCTGTTGGTCAGTGCCTACGTTAGTCTCGCAGCCCACCCACAAATCAACATTAACAGCAAAGTAGCCCCCCCCACAATAAATGGTACTGGCCTGTAGGTCCCAGGTTGTAGGGTAACAATGCAGCACCCGCTGCCTTCCTGGCGCAGCTGGGCAAATAGCTGGTGGTACTTGGGGGCAGGGGCCAGCGGCACTCTGCCCTGGTGCCAGCGCTGCTGCTGGGGTGGGGGTTTTGCAGGCCAGTCCTGTAACAAGGGGGTCTGTAGGGCAGAGGCCAGCGGCGCTCTGTCCTGATGCCAGCTCTTCCGCTGGGATAGCTGGCAGAATGTCAATCTCTGTGCAAATGTCAAAGGGAGGGCAGAGGCCAACTGCACTCTGCCCAGCTGCCAGCTCTTCTGCTGGGGGAATTAGGGCATAGTCCTGCCCGGGGGCAAAGGTAACGTGGGGGTCAGTGGGGGTTAACATCTCCACTGTTACCCCTGTGCCCAAGTTAGGAGTTAGCTGGGGAGGGGGGAATTGGCTTACCTCCTCCTCCCGATACTCCTGCGGCCGTTGGGAAGGGAGGTTGATGCTCTCCGCTCCTGGTGGAACATGCTGCGGCTGGGGGGAGAGACCGGTTGTCTCCTCTCCCTGGAAGGCACACTCCGGCTGGGGA
The DNA here is from genome assembly GCF_036172605.1 of Pelobates fuscus. NCBI lineage: Eukaryota > Metazoa > Chordata > Amphibia > Anura > Pelobatidae > Pelobates > Pelobates fuscus. Next base: position 431,965,487 of record NC_086318.1, read on the forward strand.
GGGAGGTCGATGCTCTCCCCTCCCTGTAGCTGGGTCTGCTGCTGGGGATCTGGGTCGCCTGCCCAGCATCCCTGTAGGGCCGGTAGAGAGACTGCGGTCCCATCTCCACCTGCCTGCTGTGGGTCCTTCCAGGACCAGTCTATGAGGCCTGCCGCCTCGGGTATCTCTGGTTGGGGTTGGGGAAGAAGACCGGTTGTCTCTTCCCTCTGCACGGTGCACTGCCGCTGGGGAGGGAGGTCGCTGCTCTCCTCTCCCTGTAACTCAGGCTGCCGCTGGGGAGGGAGGTCGCTGCTCTCCTCTCCCTGTAACTCACCCTGGGGTTGGGGATCTGGGCCGCCTGCCCAGCATCCCTGTAGGGCCGGTAGAGAGACTGCGGTCCCATCTCCACCTGCCATCAGAGGTTCCTCCCAGTATACCTCTACGATATCCTGCCAGCTGAAGGGCTCTCGACCTGGCTCTGCTGCTGTGCTCTCCTGGAGTACCTCTGGATGCTGTGGAGAGAGGGGACCGGGTGTCTCTTCCCGGGACCCATTGATGAGGTGCTGGTACTTCCACTCAAGGTCCCATTCGTTGGTGACTAGGTACCGCAGATCGGCCTCTAGGTTAATAGTTCTAGGGAGACCCAGCTTGTCTTCCCGGTCATCATACAGGTCCCAGAAGCGTGAATCTGTAGCCCTACGAAAGTCATCATCGTCCATATTCTCCCAGAATAGATCAGGGCCATCGTAATCCCCACACTCTGGGAATTCATACTCAGCCATCTCTGGAGCGAGCTGAGTTGCGTACCACTGTAGCGCCTGGTATGCGGTGTCGAGCCACAGTTCGTTGTATACTAGTTTCTCTAGTTTAGCTACCCACACTGGAAGGGGTTGTTTGCCCAGGAAGGGCATCCGCTCTGCCATTCGAGCCTGGATTTGCTGCTCTCGGCTGATACTACGATCTCCTCGCCAACGTTGAACTTCCTGTAGGGCTTCTTCCCACAGCTCAAATCTGGCCTCATGTCTGTACCCACACATCTCCTCTTCTGAGACTTCCCCATCTCTCCAGTATAGGAAGCCATGCAATCTGTTGAGGAACCTCTCCTCCATTTCGGCTGCTGTGCACGGACTGGCTGGCTCCATGCTGCTCAAGGTAGGGACGCTGCGCAGTGGCTAGCGTTGCCCTCAATAACTCTCATACGAAACCAGTGCTGTTGGGGTGCTGCTCCTTGCGCTAGGACGCCATCCCACCGCTGTCACCAAATGTTACGGTTGCCTCCAGGCTGGCTGGAAGTTGGACCGTAGAAAGGATGCTCCTAGCGCTTTCCAAAGGACCCTCAGCACCGTAGCCACCATAAGCACTGCAAACTCCACGAACCACCGCTGCTGGGCTGGTATCTCGCCGTCTGCTCTGCGCCCTGGACCAACCACCAGGCTCCAGGTTCCAATAGGTGAACCTCTTCCTTCTGTAGAGCGAAGCAGGATCAGGAACAAGAGCTCTTACAAGAGCTCAACAGCTAAGGGAGTATGAAGAGCATAGCAATCCCTGTAGTGATTATAGCTGTCCCCTACAAACATGAGTCGAGGCTGCAAGTTAGAGGGTCAGAAGAGGTCTGAAGTGCTGGCACACCCAACCTGGCTTTTATTGAGGTACAGGCAAACAGGACACTCCCAGGGGGAGGCATAAAATCACCAATAACAGCAAAGTACAGCCCACAGGTTCCCTCCCCTCAGCTTGGGAGATAATTGAGTTTCCTACTGTATCTACTCAATTATCTCCAAGCTAAAACTTACACATTTTTTTTTGTAAATCAGGGTTTTTTATTGAGGCGTAAAATTTTTAGGGTACAGAATGTAAAAGGGGAGACGATAAATTTTCATACAAGTCGGGAGAAATACAATGCAGTACAGATCATCTCAAATCATTCTTTAACCTCATTTTATGTTAAGAATAGTAAACTTATGTCAGGTTAGGATAAAACGATTATTCATTTGTAGATTAATTAAGTACCGGCTAGAACTATGCTAAATAAAGGTGTTAGTTGCTTAACATTGCTAGATCACCTATGCTAGAGAAGAACAGTATCTAGTTATGAACAGTGTGGCTTAACATTGCTTAGGTATTTTCACGTTCTGACTTGACAGTATTATACGTTTGATCTTCAGACATGCTTGTTAGGTGACCAATACACGCTAAGTGCTTAGTGAGTTAAATTGTCGATTAATAGCAGTTAACAAGTTAAACGGTCAGTACAAAAAAAAAAAAAAAACGGATATTACATGAGCTGGTAGATCAGTAATGTTATTACTAGCAACATCATAATCATAATCAGGAGAGTTAGTATTACAGGCCAGACTAGCTAAACAAGACAGGTATGTCAGGGTAGGTTAAATGTGACCTCGTTGATATAACAGTAAAAATATGACAAGCCGCTTCATTACCGGTAGCACTAGTATTGCAGGCTAGGCAAGCCAAACAACAAAGGCTTGTGTGAGTAAGTTAATTGTGGCCACGACGGTAGAACAAGAGTACTAGCAGCATCGTTACCAGCAACACTATTATCACAGACTAAACAAGCTAAGCAAGCTATACAGGGACGGGTCGTTTAACCCATTTAAGCTAAACAAGAAAGGCATAAACCAAAGTAAGGAATCATACTGAGTCAGGTTAAAGGTAAAGTCGGCGAGTCTAGGTGGCCACACAAAAACAGCAGCGTTAAATCAGTTCAAGTCCAGTTCGGTGACTAGGCTGGTATCTGGGGAGTGGGTTGTTGAGTCACCTCACCCGATACCGCCAAGGTCCCTCCGGAGGCAAGCCACCTCTTGACTCGGCGCGGTGCTCTCAACTTCGTGTCTGCCCGGATTCACCAGATTCCCTGCTCTCCGCCAGCTTTTTCTGGGTGTTTGGTAACTGGGGACCAAGTGTCTTCGGCCCGAGGCCTTAGTAGGGGTTCTAGCCACATGTCCATTGACCCCTTCAACAGGGTCGTGGGCCCAAGGAGTTGCCAGTGCTTGGCTATCCCCTCGGGTGTATGGGTGGCGTGGGAGGGTTACCTCTTGACGAACCCCCAGCTCGGAAGAAGAGCGCGTGGCCCCTTCAGTGGCTAGGTGCGTTCGGCGGTTTGTCCGGGATCTGCTCCGGAGCTTGCTTGGGTTGGGTCCTGCCTCCGCTCCGTGTTCGCCGACATGGTTTGGTGAGGCCTCACTTAGGCTCCACGTGGGACCCATCTGTAGAGCTCTGCCAGGATCTGCTGGTGCCGCCGGGTGGCCGACATGTCGGACAATCTGGCGGGGGTGAGTCTTGGGTGTGGGGACGTGAGTGCCAGGTTCCGTTGAACTCTGTGTTCTCGTGGGCCCAGACGGTGCTTGGCAATGTTTCCGTTGGGAGGTCGCCTTTGCTTTCCGTGGGGGGATCACCCACATACGGCGCCGGGTCGCTGGGCGGATCCAGGCCGCCAGCTCTCTTATCTTTCGCTTGTAGGGCCGCATCTGGGTGTTGTTCCCCCTCCACAGTCGTGTGCTTAGCCAATGGAGGAACTCCAGGGCATCCCTGGGTGGCTTTATGAGTGTGTGTTTGGTCTTGGGTTGCGACCGTGCCTCCAGTCTAGGGAGGCCTAGTCGGTCTCGCTTAGTTGTGTGTGGTGTCGCTAGGTCTGACCGCTGTGTGGGGATGATCGTCCCCTGCGAGGACCGGGATGACCCCCGCCGGTCCAAAGGGGGGGGTAGCAGGGCTGAGGTAAAGTCTGGATTGTGAGCGCATTCCGCGACAGGGGATCGGCCGCCTCCCCCGGGCCTCAGGCTCCGCACCTGTTTAGGCCGCATGGCCGTTGTAGGCATCCCAGTGTCCCTCCGGTGCCGGCCCGGTATCGTTTAGTTCGTGAAGTTGCGCTGGGTCCGTTTTCAGGCACCGTGGGCCGCTGCAGTTACCGTGTCGGTCAGAATCAGCGTGGTTATGCTCTGTAGTGAGAGAGCTCTCGAAGTGTGCGACCGGCCATTTTGGCTGTCAGGCCCCGCCCCCAACTTACACATTTTTATACATTTCTATAACTTTCCCATTTTACATGATACATTAATAAAACTTACATTTTTATGAACAACATAAATTGGGGAGCAACATACTCAAAATTCGTGAGAATCTGTCCAGTGGTTCCAGAGATATTAAAAAGTCTCTTTGGACCGACCGCACGCCTGTTTGCATGCCCACAAACAGTTCCACAGATTCAGGCTGTGTGGTCGGTCTATCTCTACCCTGAAAACCAGTAAAGTCCCATCCGAAGACGGTGTTCGAATAGTCGAACGCACTTCGACATCTGTCGAAGTGCCGAAGTAAACCGCGGTTAAAACCTCCTCGGGGGTCGCTAGTCGAGGACGATCGGTTTCCCATAAAAAGATGATGAAGTCCCATTCGAACGGGTGTTCGGACGTTCGAACGGGACTTAGTCTCTGGCTGTGGTGTCGAAGGATACGGGAAGGTACAGGTCACCGCGGACCGCGTTCGACTGTTTTAAAATGGCCGCTGCCACGTGTTCAAATGTAATGGCGGCCACTTCGACTACTTCGGCGACTTCGGTACTTCGGCGGCTTCGGTACTTCGATTGTATCCGAAGTTCAGTATCGAAGTACCAAACAGTTAAAGGGCCCAGAACAGCATACCAGAATCCTTGGTGCCCAAAGGTAAGTCTCAAAAGGTAATATATTCCAGGGCCATAGTCACGAGGAAGGAGGCTGGCCATTAGGCTTCTCCACAATCCAGGGAAGCAGGGCAATGTTCTATTTAAAAGGCCAGTTACAAATAACGATTTGTAACAAGCCCTTCATGAGGTTATAACTGAATATTGTAAAATTTCTAATTATAAATTAAATGTAAAAAAATCGGAAGCGATGTGCCTCAATATGGGGCGGTCTGAGAAATACTTTCTTAGCCAACTATATCAGTTTAATTGGCAATATTCTATAACTCATTTAGGAATCAAATTATTTACTGAAATGAAAAAAAAAACTATAACAGTTAACTTCCAATTAGTTTATTCTAATATAATGCAAGTACTATCTACATGGAAAAATGTTAAGATTTCCTGGTCAGGTAGAATAGCAGCGATTAAGATTACTTTATTACCTAAGATCACCTATATTATGCGATGTATACCCTGGCACTGTCCCGTTTATTTGTTGAATCATTTACAACGGGCGATAGATGTATTCATCCACCAGAATAAAAGAATGCAAATTAAATACCAATCTTGGACAAAAAAAATTCTGGTGGTGGGATTGCATATCCAGACATTAAGAAGTATCAGGAAGCCTCCCTTCTGGCACATACACTGAGATGGGAGGAAGAGGTACAAAATAATAATTGGGTATCGATAGAAGCCTCTTTTTAAAAAGAAACACATCTGAACTCAATTCTTTTTCGAGATGATCTATCCAGTGGTTTAGTACATAGTAAAAATTCACCATTATGGCATATTCTTAAAGGCTGGTGGAATTTGAATCATACATATTCTCTGATTCCATTTCCAAGTCCGATCACGCCTATTTTATGGATTCAGGAGAAGATTCATTCTCCTTTGCTAGAGATATTACTAAAGGCTGGATGTAGATACTTAAGAGATTTATATGTTGATAATGAATTCCTCCAATTTGACTATATCCGGTCTAATTTTAATATTCCAGCTAACATGTGGTTAGAATACAATAGGTTGAAATTGAGTATTTATTCATCGAGCTATCGCCTAAAAGAGTTTAGACAGTTGACTCCTTGTGAAAAAATAATATGTTCAACAAATAGGAAGAATATGCTTTCGAAATGTTTTAGTCTTTTGAGAGATGGGGATTTGAACATCAAATGTCTAAATATGAGAATTTGGGAAGAAGAATTAAATCAATCCTGACCCATGGAAATATGGTCGGCTGCTTCCGTCTTAACGGATAAATTAATTAAACACGTTTCATATAGGGAGTTATACTTTAAAATTATAAATAGATGGTATGTAACGCCGCTTAAACTTTGGCAACTGAAGAAAGATGATACTTCTAAATTCTGTTGGAGAGGCTGTAACCAAGTAGGCTCAGCGATACATATGTGGTGGTTCTGTCCTCACATACAAAAGTATTGGAAGGAGGTACTATATGGGGTATCTCGTATTATTGGTGAAAAGATTAATTTAACCCCAGAACTGGCTCTGCTTCATTTCATACCTAGCTACCGCACAAAATAACTAAAATCCCTCCTGCTTTGTATTCTTTCAATAGCGAAATGGTTGATTGTTGTTGTGACAGACCCCTTTTGGAGTGACAGATACCATCTCGGAGAATTGCCGTTGTATTTGGATTATTGTGGATTTCGGGTACTTGTGGATCCGTACGGTACACGCCGCCACGTGGAAAGAACAATGGGTCGCGGCCATTTTGACCGCATGAACTAATGACCGAACACTCCCGAACTTTCCACACGACGAATTCCAACCTTACCGGTAACGTACGCCCATACTGGTCGACAGATCCACAGTACCGAAATAGAGACACCGGATCCAAGAGAGAGTTTTTGTTTATGTTATATGGTTCCTGAATAAATGGTGCAAACGTGTATTTCGCGAACGGCCCAACCGATCTAGGGGATTTTCACGTATATTGTTCCCTTAGATCTCCGTTCCCTAATACACGTAGCACATTGCATTTTCGTTATATATTGTGTGTGTTATTAAACCTGTAATATTTGTGAAATATTCTGCTCGGTACAGTGGGAGTGACTCCCACTGTAAATGTATTATCTCCTCCGGATACGGGGAGGAGTTGTTGTACGGCATAAAAGCCCGAGTTGCAGAATAAACATTATTCCTACTTTGACCCTCAACACAGAGTCTCGTCTCGTGCTTGGAGGGGATGGCTATTACTTGGATGTCGTAATTATAGGGAACCTGTTATGCTTTAGCTGACTTCGTGCTTGGGGGAAAGGACACCTTCTCAGCGGCGTAAACCCCTACTACACCGGGGTGCCGCTACAATTGGTGGCAGCGGCGGGATCGTTCTTTCACCCCAGAAGGACAGCTACCAAGAGCAATCAGGATGGAGGCCTACTACGGAAGGTTGAAACGATCTACCCTAAAAGACTTGTTGGAGAGCCGTGGTCGTTCGGCTAGCAACAAAAAGAAAAGAGACATTTTGGCAGAATTGGTCGCATTGGACTTAGCTGAACAGAATGGCGAACTGGGTGTCGAACCAAACCCAGAACCGGAGATCGCATTGGTCCGAACCCCGGAAGACGAACAATTCGACCACGAGGTGAGGGTAAGGCTGGCTCACTACGGACCAAACCCCTCACCTAGGATCGTGACTCAAGTAATTGCGGCGGTCGATGCCAACCGGCGCCAGACTTCAACCAGCGCCAGTCCAATTGCTGGGACTTTTCAAACTCCCGAGGAAAAGAGGAAAGTACACTTTGCCGCTTTTAAAAATTTCGTCGAAACAGAAGGGGAGATTGACCAGTACTTAGCGGATTTTGAGCGGCAATGTGCCTTGCATAAAGTACCCTCCGAGGAGTGGGTTAAAATTTTGTCTGGCAAATTATCCGGACGAGCCAGTGATGCTTTCCGGGCGATCCCGGACCATGAGGTGGGAAATTATCGATTGGTCAAGGAAGCTCTATTGTCCCGATATGCGGTAACCCCCGAAGCATATCGGAGACGCTTCCGGGAATCCCGAAAGCAAACCGGTGACTCCTACACCGAATGGGCCTGCCGACTACAACGCACGGCTAGCCACTGGATGGATGGGTGCCAAGCTACCACCGCGGAGGAGGTATTACAATTGTTTTTGTTGGAGCATTTTTTTGAAAAGGTGGACAAGGAGCTCAGAGAGTGGATTCGGGATAGGCGACCACTTACCCTACCCGAAGCCGCCCGGCTGGCCGACGAGTATGCAGACGCCCGCAAACCCGACCCCTCGGTCCAAAAGGCAGCTCCCCGAGTAGAAAGCCGCCCAGTCGGCCCTACTCCAACCACCCCCGCTAATCAACCTAGCTACAACACTCCCTCCCGCTTCACCCAGTCCAGTGTCCCGGACCGCCGGCGGTGCCATAGGTGCCAACAGGTGGGCCACCTGAGAGACAAATGCCCACTAGATCCAGCTCGACAAGCTTCTTGGAGGAAGCCCGCTGAAGGGAACACCCGGCCCTTTACCTCAGGGGCCCATTGCATTGAAGCCCAGCCCCTGGGGGAAGAGCAATGGGAAATTTTGCACGAGGCCAACCCCCTATATGCAGCTGCCGTAGACAACCGTCAACATCACCGACAAACAGTCCGAGTAAATGGACAAGTTGTCAGTGGATTACGAGACACTGGGGCCACCCTAACATTGATCCAACACGACCTGGTCCCAGAAAAAGAACATACTGGCCAAACGGTGGCAGTTAGAGTGGCCGGGGGTGCGGTGCATCGTCTCCCCACGGCCCGAGTGCATTTGGACTGGGGGGTGGGAGCTGGCCAAGTGAATGTGGGCCTGATGAAAGGGCTACCAGCGGAAGTACTCTTGGGAAATGATTTAGCCCCGCTGTTGTCCGCTTTTGCCCCTCAAGGCCCTGCTGGAGCCTGCCCTGTCACCACCCGGGCTCAGGCTCGTGCTATTGGAATCGGCCCGCCGGTCGCGGAGACCCAGGTAAGACCTAACCCTCCGACTGTGACCTTAGGACAGACCCCCTTAGACTGGGATACCCCTGAGACTTTTGGGAGGGAGACGCGGGAAGACGTCACTCTACGAAAGTATAGGAATAAGGCAGATAAAGGGGAACCGGGGACAGATGGGGAAAGCTACGAGTGGGTGGGGGATAGACTGTATAGGATCCCCCAGGAGCCCGCAACAGGTAAAAACCCCGTCCCGCAGAAGCAACTAGTGCTACCGAAAAAATACCGACAAGAGATCATGAGGATCGCTCACGATATACCCTTAGCTGGCCATTTAGGAGTACGTCGCACGGGCCATAGGATTACCCAGAATTTCTTCTGGCCAGGGTTTAACCGGGACGTGCGACAATATTGCAGAACCTGTGACACTTGCCAACGGGTGGGTAAGAGGGGAGATCGCCCAAAGGCTAAATTAATGTCGATGCCGATCATTGGGGAACCTTTCTATAGGGTCGCCGTCGACATTGTAGGCCCCCTAGCGCGACCTAGCCCATCCGGTAAGAAGTACATTCTTACTGTGGTGGACTATGGGACCCGGTACCCCGAGGCAGTACCCCTGCCAAATATTGAAGCTGAGACGGTAGCCGATGCATTGGTTAAGATATTCACTCGGGTGGGGTTCCCTAAAGAAATCCTATCCGACCAGGGAACCCAGTTCACGGCCGTACTCACACAGCAGTTATGGAAAGTGTGCCACATTAAACCCCTACTCAGTTCCCCGTACCACCCCCAAACTAACGGTCTCTGTGAGCGCTTTAATGGGACTCTCAAACAAATGTTGAGGACCTTTACGGACGGTTGCAGAGACTGGGAGAGATTCTTACCCCACCTGTTGTTTGCGTATAGGGAGGTCCCCCAAGAATCTACGGGTTTTTCTCCTTTTGAGTTATTGTATGGGAGGAGGGTGCGAGGACCCCTCGACCTCATTCGGGACCACTGGGAAGGGGAAACCGAACAGGCAGGGACGCCTATTGTACCATATGTCCTGGAACTCCGGGACCGCATGGAGCAACTCTCCCTATTGGTAAGGGAGAATCTCCAGGCGGCCCAGGGGCGACAGAAACGATGGTACGATAGGGGTGCCCGGCAACGACTATTCCACATAGGGCAGAAGGTATTGGTGCTAAAACCGGTGAAGGACAACAAACTGCAAGCTGCGTTGCAGGGTCCTTACAAGGTTCTAGCCCAACTCTGTGATACCACCTACCTTATTGCCAGCTGTGCAGATGAAAGGATCCAACGATCCTTTCATGTGAACATGTTGAAGGAATACCAAGAACGACAGGAAGATATTAACGCTGTTTGTGCCCCAGCTACGGATGACCCCGAAAATTTACCCCTACCTGACCTGCTAGAAAGGGAGACTCACCCCGACCCAGTTAGCCTAGTGAAGCTGGGAGAGCGACTGAACCCTACTGAGCTAGAGCAAGCTAGACAGCTCCTATGGGAAAAACAGAGTACCTTCTCCCAGGAGCCAGGATACACCACCCTGGCCATGCACAAAGTAGAAACCCCAGGGCAGGCCCCCCTCCGACAACCCCCTTACCGTATTCCGGAAGCCGTCCGGGACGGGATGCTAAAGGAAATACGGGAAATGACCCAGCTGGGAGTCATTGAGCCATCAGACAGTCCCTGGGCCTCTCCCGTAGTCCTAGTCCCCAAGAAAGACGGAACCACTCGGTTCTGCGTCGACTACAGACGACTGAATGAAAAGACTACCACTGACGCTTACCCCATGCCCCGGGTAGACGAATTATTAGATCGCATAGCCAGGGGTAACTATCTCTCTACCATAGACCTCTGCAAGGGTTATTGGCAGATTCCCCTGGCCGAGGATGCCGTCCCCAAGTCGGCATTTGTCACCCCGTTTGGCTTATACCAATTTAAGGTCATGCCATTCGGGATGAAAAATGCCCCGGCTACGTTCCAGCGAATGGTGGATCGGCTCCTCGATGGATTCCAGGAGTTTGCGTGTGCATACCTGGATGACATTGCGATCTACAGTGAGTCTTGGGAAGAACATTTAGTCCACGTAGGGGTAGTACTAGATAAGATTCGGGCCGCGGGCCTGACACTAAAACCCGAGAAGTGCCATTTAGGAATGGCCGAGGTCCAATACCTGGGTCACCGAGTAGGGTGTGGAAACCAGAGGCCGGAGCCTGCCAAGGTTGAAGCAGTAGCGAACTGGCCCACACCTAATACCAAGACCCAAGTATTGGCCTTCTTAGGGACCGCCGGGTATTATAGGCGCTTTGTCCCTGATTATAGTACGGTAGCCAAGCCCCTGACTGACTTGACCAAAAAGAATTTACCCAGACAGGTCCTGTGGTCTCCCGCTTGCGAAGCCGCATTCCAATCCCTCAAACATGCTCTTGTTAATGCTCCTGTCTTGGTTGCCCCAGTACCTAACAAACGTTTCCTTGTACATACAGACACTTCCATGTATGGACTGGGGGCTGTGCTGAGCCAAATCGGGGAAGATGGAAAAGAGCATCCGGTCGCATACCTCAGCCGAAAGTTGTTACCGAGGGAAGTGAGCTATGCGGCCGTAGAGAAAGAGTGCCTGGCCCTGGTATGGGCATTGAAAAAACTAACTCCTTATCTGTATGGACAGGAATTTTCCTTGGTAACCGACCACAACCCATTGGTATGGCTTAACCGGGTCGCAGGAGACAATGGCCGATTGCTAAGATGGAGCTTGGCCCTGCAAACGTACAATTTCACCATCAGCTATCGACCCGGTAAGCTAAATGGCAACGCCGATGGGCTGTCTCGACAACTTGACAATTCTCCGGATAAGTGAATTCCGGTCATCCCTAAGTTAATCCGAAAGGATCAAGCCAGGTCTGCCGGAGTGTACCACTAGGAGGGAGCCGTGTGACAGACCCCTTTTGGAGTGACAGATACCATCTCGGAGAATTGCCGTTGTATTTGGATTATTGTGGATTTCGGGTACTTGTGGATCCGTACGGTACACGCCGCCACGTGGAAAGAACAATGGGTCGCGGCCATTTTGACCGCATGAACTAATGACCGAACACTCCCGAACTTTCCACACGACGAATTCCAACCTTACCGGTAACGTACGCCCATACTGGTCGACAGATCCACAGTACCGAAATAGAGACACCGGATCCAAGAGAGAGTTTTTGTTTATGTTATATGGTTCCTGAATAAATGGTGCAAACGTGTATTTCGCGAACGGCCCAACCGATCTAGGGGATTTTCACGTATATTGTTCCCTTAGATCTCCGTTCCCTAATACACGTAGCACATTGCATTTTCGTTATATATTGTGTGTGTTATTAAACCTGTAATATTTGTGAAATATTCTGCTCGGTACAGTGGGAGTGACTCCCACTGTAAATGTATTATCTCCTCCGGATACGGGGAGGAGTTGTTGTACGGCATAAAAGCCCGAGTTGCAGAATAAACATTATTCCTACTTTGACCCTCAACACAGAGTCTCGTCTCGTGCTTGGAGGGGATGGCTATTACTTGGATGTCGTAATTATGGGGAACCTGTTATGCTTTAGCTGACTTCGTGCTTGGGGGAAAGGACACCTTCTCAGCGGTGTAAACCCCTACTACACCGGGGTGCCGCTACAGTTGTAAATTGGAAAGCAGGGAGGTTTCCAAAATGGTCAGATGTGGAAAAGGTGATGCAGAGAAATAGAGCATTAGAAGGAGAGGATGGACACTTAGGGGTTTACATAGCCCCGAAGTATAGGTGGGCCATTTGGGACGACTATTGTTTAACCCATGGACAAAATTCTTTATAGTTTATGCTCCTCATCAGCTCACTTCCCCATGGAATTTCGGAACAATGTATGTGATATGTGTGCGTTTGTTATACATGGGTATTGGTTGTTTTTGACACGGACATATCCCATCTTCCCGGGTTTCCCATTATACAGCTTTTGGAATATTTCCTCATTCCTATCTATATAGAGTTCTTTTTACGTTATATGGCTTCTCCTCTAGGATTTGGTTGTAGATGATGATCAATATGTGGAGTTGGAATATGCCCCTAATATAGGATAATGGGGAGATTGGCGATGAGAGTTGGGTAGATGGGTGAAGGGTGCAGGTTATTATTTGTAATTTGGGTTTATCAGTATATTATGTATTGATTGACAGACTGTTGTATGTGCCTTTTATTCTTTTTGTGTAACCTGTTTCAAACCAATACCTATGTTGAGTGTGCTGTATGTAAATTATTTTTATGTACTTGGTGATAAAGCTAATACAAATTTATATAAGAAAAAAAACAAAAAAACAAAACAAAACATACAGTTGCATGGACTCAGCCATACTGCAAATTCGTCGATCCAACATGAAAAATATCCATTGATTCAGTATGGTGTTAAATATCTGGAAGAGCGATTTTTGACTCAGAGGAAATTTTGAACGTTCCACAGCAGTGTTTGATACCTTTGCCTGGCCATCGGGAACAGCATTACAAGACTATGGGGTTGATGACATTACAGCATTGGCTCGTCATTTCCAGAAACAACTCTCACTGCCTAAAATGCATGACAAAGGTATGCATGCAATTCACAATGAGTGGTATGAATTTAAAGTCCTTGGCAAAGGGAAGAAACTGAGTGATCTTCTGGATTTGGCACTCTCCAACACAGACAGATTTCCAGTTTGGGGAAACCTGTTGTCTATAGTGTCTGTGTTGCCTGTCTCAACCGCATGTTGTGAAAGAGGGTTCAGTTTAATGAACTTTGTAAAAAATAAGTTCAGATCATCAATGCAGCAAGAAAGTTTAGGTGATTTGTTAATGATCAGCATGAATGGACCATCTTTGAAGGAGTTTGATCCTGCAAAGGCTGTTGACAGGGCCGCCATCAGGGGGTGACAACCGTGACAGTTGTCACGGGCCCGGCGGCCCTGGGGGGCCCGGACTGCTCTGGCAGTCCTGGGCCCCACTTTCCCTCTCTGCACACACAGATAGCGAATATCGCTATCTATGTGTGCAGCCCCGGGCCCCCGGCTTCCCAGTTACCGCAGAGGGGGCCCAGGCAGCACACAGCTTCTCTTCTTCTCGTTTCTGCTAATAACTCTCGCGAGACCCGGTTGCCATGGCAACGCTCCGCGGGTCTCGCGAGAGTTATTGGAGGAGAGAGGAGGCTGTGTGCTGCCTGGGCCCCCTCTGCGGTAACTGGGAAGCCGGGGGGGCCCCACCATGCCACCGGACCACCAGGGATGGAATCTCCCCCCTCCCTAGACACAGGTAAGCAGGGAGGGGGGAGAAACAATTTAATTTTTTTTTTATTTTTATTATGTTAAAATGCCCCCCCCCTCCCCCACACCCCAGCACATTTACACACACACACATGCATACACTGACACAACACACACACACACACACTGCATACACTGACACAACACACACACACACACACACTGCATACACTGACACAACACACACACACACACACACACTGCATACACTGACACAACACACACACACACACACTGCATACACTGACACAACACACACACACACACACACTGCATACACTGACACAACACACACACACACACACTGCATACACTGACACAACACACACACACACACTGCATACACTGACACAACACACACACACACTGCATACACTGACACAACACACACACACACTGCATACACTGACACAACACACACACACACAGTGCATACACTGACACAACACACACACACACACACACTGCATACACTGACACAACACACACACACACACACACACACACACACTGCATACACTGACACAACACACACACACACACACTGCATACACTAACACACACACACACACTGCATACACTGACACAACACACACACACACACTACATACACTGACACAGCACACACACTGCATACACTGACACAACACACACTATATACAATAACACAACACACACACACTACATACACTAACACAACACACACACTCTGCATACACTGACACAACACATTCTGCATAGACTAACACAACACACACTGCATGCACTAACACAACACACACTGCATGCACTAACACAACACACACTCTGCATACACTGACACAAAACACTATGCATACACCAACACAACACACTATGCATACACCAACACACTCTGCATACACCAACACAACACACTCTGCATACACTGACACAACACACTCTGCATACACTGACACAACACACTCTGCATACACTGACACAACACACTCTGCATACACTAATACAACACACACTGCATACACTAACACACACACTGCATACACTAACACAACATACATACTGCATACACTAACACAACAAACACACTGCATACACTAATACAATACACACACTGCATTCACTAATACAACATGCACTCTGCATACACTACACACTAACACACTCACTGCATCCACTATACTGACACACACTCTGCATTCGCTACACATTAACACACTCTGTATTCACTACACTAACACACACTCTGCATCCGCTACACACTAACACACTCTCTGCATTCACTACACATTAACACTCTGCATCCGCTACACACTAACACACTCTCTGTATTCACTACACATTAACACACTCTCTGCATTCACTACACTAACACACTTTCTGCATTCACTACACTAACACACTCTCTGCATTCACTACGCATTAACACACTCTCTGCATTCACTACGCATTAACACACTCTCTGCATTCACTACACATTAACACACTCTCTGCATTCACTACACATTAACACACACTCTGCATTCACTACAAATTTACACACACACTACATTCATTACAATGACACACTCTGCATTCACTACACCCTAACACACACTCTGCATTTATTACACACTAACACACACTCTGCATTCACTAAACTATGCACACACTCTGCATTCACTACACTAACATACACTCTGCATCAACTGTGCACACAGCATCCACTACACAAACATCCTGTATTCACAGTACACACACTACATCCACCACAAATTGAAACACTCTGCATTCACTATACACAGACACTGTGTCTAATACACACACTACATCCACTACAGACACTGCATCCACTAAACACATTTCATCTAGTACATACAAACACTACATCCACTACACAAACACACACTACATCACTGTACACACACTACATCCACTACTCAAACACACTCTGCGTTCACTATACACACTGCATCCGCTACACAAACACACACTCTGCATTCACTGCACAAACAGTATCTAATACACACAAACACTACATCCATTACACACATTCTAATTCACTTCCACTATACACACCACATTCAGTCCCGCATCATTGTCAGCAGACTAGGTAGGGCGTGGGCGGGCCCGGGAGGGAGGGGGCGGGGGAGGGGGGGCCCAGACCTTGTGCTTTGTCAGGGGCCCCAAAATTTCTGATGGCAGCCCTGGCTGTTGACCATAGGCATGTTCATGGCCACAAAACGCCAAGTGAAAAAAAAAAATCTATTTCATAAAACTAATCTGGTGTGTCACATCATATTTTCATTATCTTGTTAATGCCTATGTCATTGGGTTCTAGTCTTCTTTATATGTTAATTTAAGACGTGTTATTTTTGTCGTTGAAAATAAAGCTTTATAAGTAAAACCTGGCTCCTAACTTTTTTAGCTGGCTCCTAGAATCCAAGGAAATTTGTCAAGCCCTGCTCTACATACACACACTTGATTCCCTATTGACACCATACATCTCCTATAGACACACTCTACATTCCTTATACACATTTTGGATCCCCTATGCACACTGTAGATCCCTGTAGGTAAAACACACACTACATTCTTAAAACACACTCTACTGCCACTGCCGATGGTTTATAACTATTAACCCGCTGGCTGTTATCTGGCTGTTATGAGAGGGGTAGGAAGAGAGATTAATTGAATTAATTGGATACTGTGGGATACGTGGTTACTACATCAGACATCACAACATCCAAAATGCTCCCACAATGTTTAGTTATTTACATCAGTTTTAAACATCCACTATTAGTGAATCATTATACAGTGATTTCCCAGATCATTTTAGATTTGTTGTTGCCATGGCAACAATTATCCCCCAAGTCACAGACAGACTGATCAGGGCAGGAGGCAAAGTGTTCAGCTATGACATCAGTGCCATGACATCAGAGGCTGATCAATGATAGTTACTCTGAGGAAGCTTTCGTTGAAGGAGCTTACTCTATGCTATTGCTCTTATTCCTAAGGCAATATTGTAATATTTGGAAAAACAAATTAAAGATTGTTAGCTGTGACACGTCCTAATCTACTAGAGGTAAGATTTAAAACAAATACAGCTAAAAACACATGATTGCTATGGATTTTTCAAGTATTCAAAGTGTTATTTTCCTCACTTACAATAGATAATATATATACATTCAAAACGTATTAAAATTATCATGAAAATAGCCAAATATCTGTTAATTCACCCAAATAATTTGATAAAGGAAGCTGCATTAAAGACCTGAATAAAACGAAAGCGGCAGAACCGATTTTGATGTCCAGGAATTACTATTCCTTTGAGGGGTTATCTAATAAAATGTAAAACCGATAGAGAGAGATTGTTTATATGATACATACAGGGAATATGTAATTTCTATCTTAGTTTAATGCATTATTCTAGTAAATCTGTAGCACTTTATGGTGACGGAGTAACATTGTGGCAGGAGCATTACTTGAAACTAGCTGTGTGATTGGTTATTTGTGTGGGATGGTGTTGTGGCTGGCTGAGTGTGATTGGGGACTCTCTCTGTATGATTTTTTGCCCCTGTCTCTTCACTATTATAAGGGGAAGGGAGAAGTCAGGATATTATTTTTTGGGGGTGTATGGGTTTTTGGATTTTATTTTTTGATGGTGTATGGGTTTTTGACTATTAACCCGCTGGCTGTTATGAGAGGGGTAGGAAGAGAGATTCATTGAATTTATTGGATACTGCGGGATACGTGGTTACTACATCAGACTTCACAACATCCAAAATGCTCCCACCATGTTTATTTACATCAGTTTTAAACATCCACTATTAGTGAATCATTATACAGTGATTTCCCAGATCATTTTAGATTTGTTGTTGCCATGGCAACAATTATCCCCCAAGTCACAGACAGACTGATCAGGGCAGGAGGCAAAGTGTTCAGCTATGACATAGTGCCATGACATCAGAGGCTGATTAATGATAGTTACTCTGAGGAAGCTTTCGTTGAAGGAGCTTACTCTATGCTATTGCTCTTATTCCTAAGGCAATATTGTAATATTTGGAAAAACTAATTAAAGATTGTTAGCTGTGACACGTCCTGATCTACTAAAGGTAAGATTTAAAACAAATACAGCTAAAAACACATGATTGATATGGATTTTTCAAGTATTCAAAGTGTTATTTTACTCACTTACAATGGATAATATATATGTGTATATATTCTAAATCTGTTAAAAAATATCATAAAAATAGTCAAATATCTATTTTGTGTGATTGTTTATTTATGTGGGATGGTGTTCTGGTTGGCTGAATGTTATTGGGGGTTGGCTCAGTGTGAGTTCCTCCCTCGTCCTTTCACTAATATAGGGGAAGGGGGTAGCTACGATTTTATTATTTGGTGGAATAGTTAGGTCTTAGGGAACGTAGCCACCCTGGGGCAGTTAGTACGGAATGGACAATGGACGATTGTTGGGGGGGAAGATAAATGGTACAAGCAAAATGCATTAACACGCCTGATATGTGCTAATCATACAGCAGTAATCATGCTGTGCCTTTGAGGGCACCCCTTAAAAAAATACTAGTCTGATACACCCCCCCCCCCGCCCCCCCCATTAAAGACGATGTCTCCAAAATATACTGTGAAAATAATAGATAGGGCAAAACAAAACGCATGCTATGTTCAGTCCGTATTACAAGCAGGTAAACAGAAGGTACGTGTCTGGTCGTAGTGATTAACAGACTGTACAGCCTGAGCCCCTGACTTTCCTACCCATTTTTAGACTTCAACTATTTAGGAACACCTTATTATTTTTGTTTAGTTTTTTTCCTTATTGTTATTTCACGATTGTCTCCATTCTTAAGGGGTTAATAACAGATTCTTATTCACTTTGCCTATATACGTTTTTAGTGCACAAACTGTATTCAGTGCGCAGGTGGTACCCAAGAAAGGTGACACACCTGCTATCATTAAGTGTTCTTGCATAGCAAGACCACTTAATGTTATCTCACATATATATTATTATTATTATTATTATTCTTATTATAGCCAAATTTGCCACCCTAACTCCTCCCACATAGACAAAAATTTACCAAAACGTGCAGATTGTTCCCGATCGCGTTGCTATTACTTTGTGGAACGTTTCGCTGAATGGTTCTCGGAATATCGTAGCTCTTGTGGCGAAATTTGTCCCATAGGAATGAATGGCAAAGCTAGAGTGGTAGCTGGCAAAAGCTGAAAAATCAGGACATGATTTCTAAACTGCCACTACTCCCTCATTTTCAAGCCCACCTACACAAATCTTATATCAAAACGTTCAGCTATCCCTGCTGCCACTAAAAATGTCCACGGCTAAGCCATAGTCCTGATTGTTTTCGCAATATGACCATTTGTTTGCAACTCACGCAGTCCATTGACATTCATTGAAACGCCACTCTGCAAAGCTCACATTTGAAGGGCAATTTCTAAACTGCGACTGTGCCTTCCTTGTTAATATCTCAGAGACATACTATGTAGGTCTGGGTCTTGTGATTCTCACAATATAAAGCTCTTCACTGTAGGATTTATAGTTTTTAAAATACGACCGTTTGAAGATGGCAACCGCAAAAATACTCTGACCTGTGCAAGGCTGCAGCAGCAAGTGATGTCATAGACAGGGCCATTTGCACCTGCTAATGTTTTTTAACTGTATGTTTTAATGTAACTGTGCAACAACGTTGCAATTAAATGTGCTATATAAATAAATAATAACAGTTACTCCGCCCACTCCAGTTGTATACTACTGGTGGAGGCAAGAACACTTCACAATTTCCCCAGAAATTGTAGCTTTTCTAGTTTTTTAACACGTGCTGTAACATAATTTAAGGACACTCTATCTAGTTTATATTATTATTTACTCCGTTATTTATTTTCAGGTTGAGAGATGACTTTTAACCGCTCATCAACGCCCCTCGACAAGATATTGACCTTTGCTGGGGAGCAATTTGAGAATGATACCGATGACGACTATTTATTCTGCTATTCTGGACCTCTTGAGAGCGCATTCTGGAGAGGACTAACATTCGGGGGTGTCCCCTTTGTCATCCTATTGAATGTCACAGGTCTTACGGTATGTACTTGCAATACAATTTTAAATACTACCAAAGGAGGAGATGAATAAAGATATCTCTAAATATGACAAAAGTACTAGAAGTGGACAATCACCATAGAAACTAATGGAATGTCCAGTGGCGTACCTACTGCGGTCACAGGTGTCGCAGCTGTGACCGGGTGCGTCACTCCCTGTTGACCCCTGCGACTGCGAACCCCGCCACCAATTTGGTATAGCCCCAGCCCGCATGGTACTACCACCAGGGCTGCGTGCTGAGGTGCCCATAGGGTGGCCCATGCTCCTAGGGCCACCCAATGGCAAAGTATGTCCAGGGGCCTGGTCAGCGCTACGGCCCTTTAACAGCACGACCAAGCCCTCTGTGATGATGTATAAGCACTGGGAGGAAGTGACGGCTGGTCACTTCCTCCGATCAACCAGCGGGAGAATCAGAGCGCTGCGTGGGAGGGGCAGGAGAGGAGGTAGTCAGAGTGGGAGCCCTGACTCCCATCAGCCTGAGCCAGCCACTGGACCCCAGAAAAATCACTAGTTACCAAAACAGCGCGCTAAAATAATCTGCAAATATAAAACACAAATAATAGTGCAGACTGTCTGAATATACTCCTATACACTTAGAGAAATCTTAGGAAAAAAACTCACATGTCCCAGAAAAATCACACTCCTGCACCTAAAAGGTAGGAAACAGGAGGGTGACTAAAAAAAATGTATGTCTGTATGTATATATGTGTATCTGTTTGTCTGCATGTGTATCTGTATATCAGTGTGTGCCCCTATGTATCTGTATATGTGTCACTTTGTATCTGTATGAGTGTCATTTTCTGTATGTTTCTCATTAAGGGTCTGTGTATATGCATGTGTGTCTATATGTGTATCTGTATGTGTGTCAGTGTTTGTATCTGTATGAGTGTCATTCTGTGTCATCTGAATGTTTGTTATTAAGTGTCTGTTAATCTGTATGTGTGTCAGTGTTTTCATCTGAAGAAGTGTAATTCTGTGTATCTGAATGTGTGTATGCATGTGTGTCAGTGTGTGTATCTATGTGTCTGTGTATCTGAATTTGTGTCATTCTGTGTGTCTGTCTCTTCATGTGTGTCAGTGTGTATATGTCACGTGTGGTGGTATGGAAACCGGGACCCCAGAGTGCCTTATGAGAAGTTGGAGTCTTCAGCGTGGAAGTAGATTATCAGGGCCTGGTGCAGGGTAACCACACGCCCCCTGGTGTTGAGCACCAGCGTTTGTGCAGCCACAAACCAGAACCCTGATGCAGCTTATGCGGATCCCAGGAACTAGGAGCTTGATATGATATGTAGACCTCCCAGGAACTAGATAGGGAGGCTCTGCAGCAGGGATGTATCCAGTACTAGAAACAAGGCAAGACTAGAACAGGCACCAAACAAGAAAACAAGACAAAACTAGTAGAACCCAGAACCAGAGAAGGATAGAAAGCTAAACCCAGAACATGTACACAATACATAAGGGAATATTAACTAAACAGGGGCAGGACAGGACTGTACATGGACTGGGATTACAAAATAAAACAAGACAAGATATAATAGGCAAAACAAGAGGAGACATAAATAAGTACTATATATGAAAAGTATGGGGATTTAGTTACATTATATGATCATACATTGCATAAGCCTGCCACAACGCCAATGTACCCTATATTCGGCAGGTCCTACACTGCCTAATGTTCGCTAAAAGAACCATACTAAACCACAATAGCACTTACCTGCAAGAAAGGGCAGAAGACTTGAGCAGCTGCCTGCAGGGACACTGAAACAAAGGGAATGATGGAAAACAAACGGGTGTGGCAACATACAACAAACATTTAAAGGAAACCTGGAAACTGGGAATTCCAGGGATGGATTAAAGGAATGAACCCAGAAAAACCCAGCATAAAGAAAACCAGACATAGAATAGAAAACAAAAAAACCAAGGAAAACTAAGCAAGAATTGTAAAAAGAGTACTGGATACCAGAAGCCAAAGCCAGACATCTCCGCAGAACATGGCATGATGTGACAGTATATATGTTTATGTGTATACTTATGTATGTTAGTTTGTGCCTGTGTATTTGCATGTGTGTCAGTATATCTGTTCCTCTGTATCTATATGCGTGTCTGTGTATCAGCATGTGTGTCCGTGTATGTATCTGTATGTGTTATATGGTGTGTATCTGCATGTATGTCAGTGTGTTTGCCTGTTTATCTGCATGTGTGTCAGTGTATGCACCTGTGTATCTGACACCCCCCCACATATTGTTACCCCACCACAAAAACACTGTCACCCATCCTTCACCCTGCCGCACTCACAATAACCCCCCAATCCTGTCATTCAGCCATGCCATACTCCCCTCCCATCGCTCTGTCATTCAAAGTGATTGTCAAAATTTTGCCAAATGAGAAAAATTCTCCAACTCAATTCTGTTTTCAGATTGGTGATTTTGTTATTCTGGAGGTTTGGGGTGCCAGAATTGAATTTCATTCAATATGCTAACATGTCTGTCTCTCTTTGTTGTAGCTGATTCTGCTGTTTTTCGCCATCATAAGAAAGGTGGTCTATAATCACGGCAGATGTTCCCAGGAATATGATGTGGAAAGGTATTTCATTTTGTTTACACACTAACTTTCTTTATCTTATTTTTCATTTATTTATTTAGTGGTTCTTACATAGTGTTCTTACCATAGAGTTTATAGACAGAGAGATATATAGTGCCACATACCGAAACCTGGAAGCAGAGGACCTGGCCTGTGAACTTAATCCAATATTTTGCAAAGTGCTAAGTACAGATGTGCACAGCATGTTTCAAAACTAAAGTATATACAATGCACTTTGAGCTATAAAAAATAGCATTGTGCTTAGTGCCAGGTGGGTAGCATTAGACCTATCCTTGGCTTCACCCACAACTTGTATCAATGCCAAAAATATACATGAGATTAGTAAAAAGATTAGAACAATCTAGTTCAGTGAATAAATTACACTTCATAGATGGTAACCCAGTATCAAAATGTATCTAAAGTAATATTTGCACATATTTACAAAGTAGCAATAGTGGCAGGAGGGGGCCTGGAAGTGTGCCTCCAGGTGCAGAACCCCTCCTTATAGCCTGCCCTGCACTAACATAAAGACAGCTGCTGGTATGCATAGTGGCGGCCATCTTTAAGCTGCCATACATGCGAGCAGCAATCGCTACCTGCCGCCGGGTGGATCCAGCAGCAGCCATCTGGGATGGTGATTCCCTCCTGACCCTCTCTAAGATTTGTAATTGTGTAACAAAGAGGAGTAGAGGAGTAACGATCTTGGAAATGCATTTTCTCTCTTCTAGTTTACCACAAAAAGGAGACTCAACAACACCAAGCTCAGACAATATAAAGAAAAAAGTAAGAATACCTTTATTTCACAATATATTTATTTAGAAAATTATCATTTTTTTTCTTTTGACTCTACTGTAAATGTATGTAGATTATTTTCTATTATCAGCCTTCTGGACTGTGTTTGCTAATTTATACTACAGTATATGGTTATAAAATGAAATATAGTGATTATAATTATAAACTACTATTTGACTTTACTGTATTGTTTTTTTCAGGGGATTTGTTCCAGGATTCGTGATATGCTTTCCTCAAGGTACCTTAAAGCCAGTACAATTAAACTATAATATGTGTATTGTGACAGAGTGCAAGGCATTGTTTTGGATGGAGTGTATATTTCTCTAAAAGTATTGGAATATGTGAATTAATATCCCCAGGAAGAAGGTCTGTCTGGTTTAGTCAGAGCAATTTAGCAATTTAATATGGGTTCCTGGGGTGGAGTGAAGGGAGGGCCAGTGCTCCATTCCACACTTTATATACAGCACAGCAGGTGAGCAATCCAATCCAGGAGTTGTGGATCACCCAGATAGTTGCTCACCTGTTGACAATGATTAGTAGAAGACTGCTATAATATTTCCCTGTCAGAGATTCAAAGATTCAATTCTCTGTACAAGAGTCTTCATGTTCAAAAGGAAACATTTATTTGGGGGGAAAAAAGGTCTGAGTTCAAATTTGTATTGTTGGAAGCGGGTAAGCCGCCCAACAGCTTAGTGCTCAGAAGAGCAAGGCTTTTCTTTTTTTGTTGGTTTTATTTTTGTTTAACCACTTAAGGATGGCGGGCATGCTATGCCGTCCTTACGAGCCTGGCTCTAAAAGCCGGTGGGCGGCATAGCACATCCCCGTCGTCCTTTGTACTTACCCGTTCGCCGGCGATCGCTGTGTGGGGACTCACCTGGCATCCCAGGGAGTCCAACTGCTTCCATTTTACTTTTTACAGGCAGCAGGGCGACTACCTGTCATTACAGGCACTCCCGCTGCTGGCAATGCTGTGGACAGCTATTCCGTCCATGTGATCGTGAGGTCCTCGCAAGGACCTCACGATCACATGGCCCAGCAGGGCCGGAACGGCAGCAGGGGGACTCACTGGGATGCCAGGTAAGTCCCCCCACCGTGATCACCGGCGTGGGATCGCCGGTGAGCGAATACGTACATAGGACAGTTGGGACATGCTATGCCACCCGCCAGCGTTTAGAGCTGGTTCCCCAAGGACGGCATAGCACGCTTGCCATCCTTAAGTGGTTAAATTGCCAGACGTCTTAATAAAGAAAAAGACTGTGTTTACAAGAAATACGATTTGTGTGATGTTCCTATCATTAAGACTGTGTGGTTGTATGGTCCCAGGTCACAGTATTTATTGTTGAAAACTGCATAGTTTTCTTAAAATTGTAGCATGTCATATTATTACTTTAAAGAGTTGTTGACTGTGAAATATATTATCCCACACATTAGGTATTGGAATACAGATACTTTTTGGAGAAAATTTCTGATATTAATTATGTCATCATTTTAATAACATAATTTCCTGTAATTCTCAGTGATGAAGACTTTCACAAACAATTCGGGGAGGATGTGTGTCATTATCTGTCCTTCCAAAGGAAGCTGATCAAGATGCTTTCCACAGTGACCATTCTGTCTCTTTGTACCATCTTACCTTTACACTTTCTTGGAAGCACAAGTGGTAAAATATGTTTTATTCAGATAGACCTGTTACCTACACGACTTTTACCATCCTTAGAGTGGGCAACTCATTTAGTAATTCTCCCTCACTGACGCTACTAGTCTTCTTGAATTTATTATGTCTCATTAGAACATATATGTTTTAATGTATGAAAAAGGTCACTATCACATATTTATTCATGATTTTATTTAGTTATTAGTTTCTTAAATGTTTCATCAGAAAGATACCTTGAAATTTCTGTTGATTTTGAGTATCTCCTGGAGTTATCATTATCCTGCTGTATTACTAACACCTACCTTAAGAACCTACCAACTTGTGAATTGATAATTTACTAAGAAAATGCTTTGTTTTTAAATTACTGGTAACACCACACATGATCCAATGAATTTTCACCTTCAATTAATAAACCACATGTGAACACTCCATGTACATATACACCTAACACCAATCTAAACACTTACTTATTGGGGCACCCACTGATTGGTTGATTTGCAAGATAAGTTCTCCCTATTTATTTACCCCATTGCTTTATAGCAGGGGTAGGCAACCTACGGCACTAGTGCCATGCACGGCACTCGAGGTGTCTCTGCACGGCACTCAAGGCTGCTAGAGTCAAACAGGCTCTGGCCTATCAGGAGTCCCAGTAAAACTTCAGATATCTGCTAATCCGAAAAGGTGGTGAAGGACAATCCTCAATTTATGCATTGCAGCACGTAGGAGGTAGTGATCTCAGATCACTTCCTCCCAGCACTTGTGAATAGGAAGCCACTCTGTAGTAGAGCAGCTCGCAGTTGCTGTTGCAGCTCATGTCCTTGACCTGTACCTGGCCGGACTAGTCCCCACTGGAACCCAGGGAAGCCACCCACACTGCTAGATATACACAGAAATGCAGAATAACCCTCCCCTCATACAAATAATACGGACAGCCCACACACAAACATACACACAATCCGCACAAACGAAACACCACTAATAATCCACATACATGCACACAACTCCACATGCAATACCCCAAACAGCCCCCACACACTACCAAACACACACTTTGACATGTCCATCCACACATACACAATTCCACAAGCAGCACCCATACACAGCTTACATTCATTAGTATCATACACAATACCATAAACTACTCATGAACATAAACAATATAATAGCTCATATACGCAGGGCCTTCTTTAACGCGGGGCAAACTGGGCAGCTGCACCATGAGCCCTGCTGGCCTCAACTATTTCTAACCCTCTGGCTGGTAATCTGCACACTAAGGAGGCCCACCGGGTGGCCCATGCACAAAAGAACCACCCGCTGGGCTTCTGTCAGCAGGGACCCGGCACACGCTGAGGTGCTTTAACAGCGCGAGTGGACCCCTTGCTTTTCGGCAGCAGGCTGGGAGGAAGTGACGGCCACGCATCACTTCCTCCCACAAAGAGAGGAGCGCGCAGGAAAGAAGAGTAGGCAGATTGGAGTGGGACTGGCCAAGAGGTCTAGACCCCAACTCCCAACGCCTTCAGCCACCAGCAGGAAAGGTAGGAAACTGGAGGGTGAGTTTTAAAGTGTATGTCTGTGTCAGTATGTCTGTCAGTGTGTGTGTGTCAGTATGTTTGTGTGTGTGTCATATCTGTGTGTGTCAGCATGTCTGTGTGTCAGTATGTGTCAGTATGTCTTTGTGTGTGTCAGTATGTCTGTGCGTGTGTCAGTATATCTGTATGTGTGTCAGTATATCTGTGTCAGTATATCTGTGTGTGTGTGTCTGTGTCAGTATGTCTGTCAGTGTGTGTGTGTCAGTATGTTTGTGTGTGTGTCATATCTGTGTGTGTCAGCATGTCTGTGTGTCAGTATGTGTCAGTATGTCTTTGTGTGTGTCAGTATGTCTGTGCGTGTGTCAGTATATCTGTATGTGTGTCAGTATATCTGTGTCAGTATATCTGTGTGTGTGTGTGTGTGTGTGTCAGTATGTTTGTATGTCAGCATGTCTATTTGTGTGTCAGTATATCTGTGTGTGTGTGTCAGTATGTTTGTATGACAGCATGTCTGTGTGTATGTCAGTATGTCTCTGTGTGTGTCAGTATATCTGTGTGTGTGTGTGCTTGCAATCACGCCAACACCACATACAAACATATTCCACAAAAACACACAAAAACTGCTTAGTGCTAAATACAGACCTGCAAACATGAGTAAATGGTAGAGCCCCAGCTGTCAATGCATTTCTGGAGTTGCACGACAGGGAGACCGCCAAGAATTCTTGCACCTCTCTACTTTAGGTCCGCCACTGTGTTGAGGTGGAGGACGTGATTGCATGCCTGGGAAGGGGGGACAAGGTCCAGGGGGCCCTAAGCAAATGCTTTGCCCAGGGTCCAGTCATTATTAAAGACAGTTCTGCATATATACGCACAAATACAACGATACAAAGCAATTACAGTACAAATAACACAAGCAGAATACGGCAGCACACACACCTCGATTTATAAAAAAAATAGGACCAGCACGCTACGGGACATCACAATCCTATATCGGCACAGTGTTGCTAAAAGGTTGCCTACCCCTGCTTTATAGGATATTAATATGTTCAGTCAGCTTTAGAGGGAGGAGTAAAGTCAGGAGACGTTAGTACAGGGATGCTAATCTAAAATAAATAATGGTGAATGTATGGAGCTAAAATTACATGAAATATAACACAAAGTATTCAAAGCAATGCAACCGATATTTATAAAATAAACTTAATCTAGACAAGTTTATTTTCTGATTTATAAATCACATCGCCTGCTGCACCAAAACATGCTTAACATCGCAAATTAACACATCAAACAAATCACAAAGGAAAAAGTGCAAAAAAATATTATTTGGGAAATAAATATAGCCAAAAATAGAAGAATGTAAATTCCTAAAAGACAAACTATATAAAAATAATAGTGCAATATTGTATATAATAAAAAAATCCCATAAACAACACAACTCCCCTAAATGATGGTAACTCAAAAACAAAGAGTGGCTATGTGCCACTCACAAAATCAGACTCTGGGAGGATCGGCACTTTGAGAACGTGGGATCCTGTATAGAAGGTAAATCCAGCATTGAGACAAGGATGGAGACGACTGTCAGTATCCACAGATACCAATAATATTAATTTCATATCAGAAAATGTAAAGGCTTCCGTGCTGGAGTTCTGTACCACTCTAAGGAGATCTTAGTTACATACTATATAGAACAACTGTATCTAATGTCCTGATGGAAAGTATCCAACAGTTCCTATGTAACAGACACAGCCGCAGCTGAATATAACCCGAACCTTCGCTCCTTCTGTGTGTTCCAGACTCAACTCCTCACTTCCTTTCTTCCACATTCCTGACATACACAGCTAACAATCCTTAGTATTATACAACAGGAAAATAAAATAATAATAATATTTTCAAATTATATATAATGTAAAAGTAGTTTTTCAGATAGAGAAAAGGAAACATAATAATAAACATCAATAAGTAAAGACTATCCCATCCAAATAAGCAGATAAAACCTAGATTGTGTAAATAAAGACGACACCTCTCCTAACTCCCAAGAGCATTTCTAAGGGCACATCATCTAAAATATTAAACAGACCTACAAAAAAAACATTCTTCACCCTGTATATTACATGTAAGGAAACAATTTTATAAAACTAGCGGGGAAAATGCTCTACAACTCTAAACAATAAATAAATAACATTTAAAATATTGTTTTTTAGAGATGAAGAGCCCTACAGAGTTGGTTTTAGAGCTGAACATCTGAGAGACAAACAAATCTGGGCAGATTTTCTATACTGTAATGACAAAAAATGTCTGAATGCAAATACCATGTGTGTCACTCTCTCTGTGCCCTCTCCCCGCTGCTGCAGAACTCTATACATCCCTACATCTCTGTATTGGTGCAATTTCTCATCCCTTCCCAGCCTTTCTGTAACCCCAACTATCAATCACTTTTATTCACCGTGAATATTCCACTGGTGTTTCACACGGTACACAGCCTGCCATTCAGTCTTTAAGCTTTAGAGAGGAAAGCTATTCACTACAGGACCCCAGCATGCGTTTGCTCAG
Organism: Pelobates fuscus; assembly: GCF_036172605.1. NCBI lineage: Eukaryota > Metazoa > Chordata > Amphibia > Anura > Pelobatidae > Pelobates > Pelobates fuscus. Next base: position 431,994,583 of record NC_086318.1, read on the forward strand.
CTGATACACAACAAGGGAGGCAGAGTGTCATAGTTTAATGGGCCCTCCATGTTACTGGAAACCTGCAACTATTAAATACATAGTGCCATATGAGATGAGGAGATACTATAAAATGATATAATCATATATTATTACCATTGATTGAATAGGCCGTGCAGAATGGTCCCGCCTGCCCACTGCTAAACAAATGAGGGTGTTGTATAAAGGATTCATAATAAATAGCTCCCACAGCCCCACAGTAGATCCACCACTGATCACCAGCCCCCCTTTGTTAATTGCTTCAAACATTTAAAAAAATGTTTACTTTTCCTCAAATTGAACTCTTTGGCCATCCACAATGTGTTCCAATTTCCTGATGACACATATCAGGACTGATACTGACATTTCTTTTGACTCCAATGTCCAAAACCCGGTACAGACTTGGGGGGAAATAAATCTAACATAGAAGGAGGGAGATAATTTTGGGGACAAACCCCCTACATCCCAAAATATACTTTTTGTTAAAAATTATTATTTTTGTTTTCAGATAGTAAAACAACGAAGTTTGTCATGACAACAATTGAAAACATCGATGTTGAGTAAGTAGAAGGGACTCAGATAATTGTTTCACTCTGATACATGCACACATCCGTCTAAACACCATGGCTATAATTATTTGATATATTGTGTTTTAACAGCAGCAATATCGTGTGGGTGCACATAGCCATCGGAGTAATTTATGTGGTAATGTTTGTGATGCTAATGATCCATCACGCATCTACAATTAGTTATGAGAATGAAGAAAAAGTAAGTACAATATACACAACCCTTCTTGGAATTCCTAGATAGAGAATATGTATTCTATTTCTAGCTATACATTCTTCAAAACAGGAGACTCTTCATTCCTCTTTATTATATCAGTTGGGTCCCCAGCTTGGACATCATTCTGTAAATAGGAGCCATATCAGTAGGACTTCCTAATCTTTAATAGTTTGTTAAAGAGAGATTATCTCAGTAGGATCAATAACTTACCCATTCTTCAAAGAGAAGTAATAACAGTAAGTATTCCTAATAAATCTTTAGAGTAGTGATATCAATAGAACCTCTTCACTTCTCATTCTACAATTAGTAGTACTGGTCTATCCAGACCCCATTACTGCATTCCATTCTATCCTGAACATGATATTGGCCACATAATGTCATTGCCACTCAGTCTGAAGGCCGTAACGGGGGTTTAGGAAGCAAATATACAAATAACTTGTCAAATTCTGTAACAAACTATCTCTACTATCTTGATTTATTTGGTCAAAATTAGAGATGAGCGAACCCGAACTGCAAAGTTTGGGTTCGTACCGAACATTAAATTTTTTGGACCCCGGACCCGAACACGGACATGTCACTGTATGTTCATGTTCGGTGTTCGGCGATTTAATGGCGCGTTTTAAAATGCTGCAGGGGCAGCCAATCAACAAGCGTTTGACTCGTGTGCCCTTAGAAGCCATCACAGCCATGCCTACTAATGGCATGGCTGTGATTGGCCAGTGCAGCATGTGACCCAGCCTCTATATATAAGCTGGAGTTGCGTATCACCGCACGCACATGAGCTCTTATTAGTGTAGGGAGAGGATGCTGCCGCTGTGAGGGACAGCTTAGGAAAGAATTCTGCAAACTAGTACATTAGTGGGGTGGGGTGCACTTCATATCTGAGAGTCAAATAGAAGCGTCAAATAGTATGGCTACATCGGAGTTTTAAAAAAGTCAATTAAATAGAATCATCAAATACTGTGGTTACATCAGAGTTTTAAAAAGTAAAATATGTTGGGGTTTTTTTGTGCTAAATAGTATATTTGGGGTGTGCACTTCATATCTGAGAGTCAAATAGAAACATCAAATACTGTGCTTATAGCGCAATTGAAAACATTCTTTTTTTCTGTGTACTAATTTGCTAAATAGTACATTTGGGGCCTGCTCTTCATATCTGAGAGTCAAATAGAAGCGTCAAATAGTGCGGTTACAGCGCAATTGAAAACATTCATTTTCTTTTTTTTTTTATTCTTTATTTTGCATGCTTAATGATACAAACAGGCTCGTTTCGCCACAACCGCTGAATCGAGCATTGTGTTAGCAGTTTAGACAGTTCAAAACTGCACATTTTATGGTTTTGCGAAGACAAGTAGAGAGCATCATAAAACATCATTAAATCAATATGTGGGCTGTGAGTCAATATGGTGATGTCTATGATGGAGTGTCAGGGATAGGTGATTTCAGGTATAAGTCATATTCTTTTATGAGTAATGGGACGTGTTGTGAGGCAGTTCATGGTGTGCGTCGGCTGCATGTGGCCTGGGAGTCGTGTATTGCACTCTGTGGTAGGGTGTGTGCCGGTTCCCCAGGTGCACCTTGGTTGCTTCGTCTATGAGTGGGGTTTAACGCTATTTGTGGTATGATCGCATCATCTTTTGCTGTGCAAGGGCTATGGTGTTATGCGGCAGCGTGTGCCCTGTCTCCTGGTGTGTGTGTCTGTGCGTGTCTCGTGGTAGGCTGCAACTCTCCGGTGCCAAGACGAGTGACGACCCCTTACCTATAGTGGGTCACGGGGGGGGGGTCATGCCTACTTGATCTGTGGTTGGTAACCGTTATTGAGTCATTGTGTGTGCTGAGCTGCTCCCTCATGTCGGGGGAGACCTACTTTTGGGTTCTTCATTATAGTCTAAACATAAGATTAAACAAAGGAAAATGATAGAGAACAAAACACAGTGAGAGATATATATCGCATGGTGAGAAAGAAAGAAAAAGTTATGCTGTGGGTGTCTGCGGCTCCATATGGGCTGCAAGGTCTCCCGCGGTGACCGGGTCAGGTCTCCTCTGTTTGGTTTCTCTCTTTTCTAGGGGTGAATGGAACAGTTCTCGCAGGGTCCCATGTGTGTGGCGTTGAGGTGGAGGGTGCTTCTTGGGTCCCTTTGTCTTGTGAAAGTCCCAGGGCCTGCAGAAAAGCATGGGCTTCTGTAAGTGAGGTGAGCTTTATAGATGTGTCATTCCGTACCACCGCTAGAGTTCGTGGTAGTAACCATCGGTACTCCACCTTTGCTTGTTGTAGCAGGGTTGTTATAGGGCTGAGTGACTTTCACCATTGTAGCATGGTGTATGTTACATCTTGGAAAAAAAGTGAGTCTGACTGACTCAAAGTCCAGTGGTGACTTGTTCCTTAAAGCGGTTAGGAGGTGCCGTTTGTCTTTCATGGTGTGGCAGCACACAATTACGTCTCGTGCATGTGGTGCTTGTGTAGCCTTATTTATTCTGAAGTGTCTGTCAAATTCCAATTTCTTGGCTTGAGTATGGGGGAGCAGCATTGCAGTTAATCTCCTGAGGTAGTGGGACAGTTCTGTTTGGCCCACTGATTCCGGTATTCCCCGGATTTTAATATTCATCCGCCGGTTGCAGTCTTCAGTGGTGTCCACTCTGAGGTGGAGTGTGGAGTCAGATGTTTGTACCTGACGTAGAGTTTCTCCCATTATTTTTAGGTCTTGTCTAATGTTAATCATGTCTTCCTCCGTGGCCTGGACTCTTTGGGTTACGGCCTGTATTTCAGTGCGGGCAGAGTGCATGTCTGCATCGAACATTTGTTTAACCCCTTAAGGACACATGACATGTGTGACACGTCATGATTCCCTTTTATTCCAGAAGTTTGGTCCTTAAGGGGTTAATCTCTTTTAGTAATTGCCTAATGTCCTGTTTTGTGGCAGGTGCTAGGTCTGCCCCCCCTTCTTGGTTGTCAGGATGTGGCTGGGTGTGATGGGGGTTTCCTTGCCCCTCTGTGGTCTGATCAGTGCCGTGTGGGCTGAATGACAGATCTGGGCCAGCCGCAATCTTGTGGGGCAGGGGGCCTGTGTAATAGAGTCCCTATATCTCGGGTTTCTTTGGGGGTCCCGGTCTGGGGTTTGCTCGATTTCCTTACCATGTTTTGGTCAGTAAGTAGTGGCTGCTTGGGTGTCGGCTGTTTATCCTGTGTGGGCTCTGTATATTGTTCTAGTCGCCGTGCCAGGATTTCCGCCGGCGGGAACGTGAGGTAGGCCCAGGTTTTGTATCGGGTTTTCCTGCCCGTCTGTGCGAATTGAAAGGGCATCGGCTGGTAGCTTGGTGCCGGGGTAGCAGGGCTCACGTGTGGGTATGTCTGTGTTTCGTTAGAGTCGTTGATGGCATCGGATTGTGTTATGTTTTGCGGGAGCTATGGACAGATGCATCTGTGCAGCTCAGCAGCTTATCTCCGCCCCCGAAAACATTCTTATTTTCTGTGTGTTAATCTGCTAAATAGTACATTTGGGGCGTGCTCTTCATATCTGAGAGTCAAATAGAAGCGTCAAATAATGCGCTTATAGCGCAATTGAAAACATTCTTATTTTCTGTGTGCTAATCTGCTAAATAGTACATTTGGGGCGTGCTCTTCATCTCTGAGAGTCAAATAGAAGCGTCAAATATCGCGGCTACAGCGCAACTGTAAAAATTCAAATTGTTTTGGTGCTTAACTGCTAAAGTGTAAATTTGGGCCGTGCTCTTCATATCTGAGAGTCAAATAGAAGCATCAAATACTGTGTTTACAGCACACTTTGACAAATTCACATTATTTTGCTCCTAAGAAGTACATTTGGGGCGTGCTCTTCATATCTGAGAGTCAAATAGAAGAGTCAAATACTGTGGTTACAGCGCACTTGTAAAAATTGCACTTTTTTTGGTGCTAAATAGTACATTTCCGGCCTGCGGTGCATTTCTTGCAGTCCAATAAACTAAAAAAAAATACTAATTGTTGACTATTGGTGGTTGCATTGTCGCCTGACATAAAACATCTGTTAGTTTGGTGGGTGAATGCAAAGAATGAGGAGAGCGTCAAATAAGGGGACGAGGCCCTGGTCGTGGTGCTGCTGGTGTTGGTGGAGCTCCTGTTGCAAGGAGAGGACGTGGACGATCTGTGCCAGCTACACACACAAGTAAAACACCTTCCTCAGGTGCGAGTACGCGACAGAACCTTCAGCGTTATATGGTAGGCCCGAATGCTGCTCTACGAATGGTGAGTCCAGAACAAGTACAGGCGATCGTAGATTGGATGGCTGACAGTGCCTCCAGTTCCTGCACATTTTCTCCCAACCGTTCCCCTGCTGAAAGCTCAGAGTTGGCACCTGCAGCCCATGACCATCTGTCTTTCACCTAACCCCCTTGCAAAGCAGCCAAAAAGCCACAAGTCATGCAGCAGTCAGTTATGCTTTTTGATAACTCTGCTGGCAGGGTTTCCGTTGGCCATCCACCTAGCCCTGCCCCAGAAGGGTAAGAGATTGAGTGCACTGATGCACAACCACTTATGTCTCAGGATGTTGACATGCGAGGACCACCGCAGCTCGTCTCTGATGACGAAACACAGGTGCCAACTACTGTGGCTTTCTGCAGTGTGCAGACCGTCAAGGAGGGCAGGGTTGAGGAGTGGTGCAAGATGATGTGGAGGATGATGAGGTCCTAGACCCCACATGGAATGAAGGTCATACGAGTGACGTGTCCAGTTTGGAGGAAGAGGCGGTGGTCGCACAGAGGCACCAGCACAGCATAAGAGGGAGCAGGGTGCAAAAGCCATCCCCTAGACGGTACGCCTGCTACTGCCCACCGCACCCAGGGACCGAGCACACCAAAGCCAGCTCCAAGGAGTTCCCTGGTTTGGCAGTTCTTCAGACAATGTGCAGACGACAAGACACGAGTGGTTTGCACGCTGTGCAATCAGAGCCTGAAGCGAGGCATAAATGTGCTAAACCTGAGCACAACTGGCATGACCAGGCATCTACATGCAAAGCATGATCTGCAGTGGAGTAAGCACCTCAAAAACAAAGAAAGGTCTCAGGCTCCTCCTGCTTCCTCTTCTGCTGCTTTCTTGGCCTCTTCCTCCACCTCTGGAGTCACATTGGCACCTGCCACCCCGCAAACTGTCCCAAAGCATCTCCACACTTTCCCATGGAAGCGTTCAGCTGTCCATCTCCCAAACACTGGAGAGAAAGAGGAAGTATGCCCCTACCGACCCGCGATCCCTGGCCCTGAATGCCAACATTTCAAAATTCCTGGCATTTGAAATGCTGTCATTCCGTCTGGTGGAGACGGACAGTTTTAAAAACCTGATGGCGGTGGCTGTCCCACAGTACGTGGTTCCCAGCCGCCACTACTTTGCCAGGTGAGCCGTCCCTTCCCTGCACAACCAATTGGCGGACAAAATCAGGTGTGCACTCTGTGCCAAGGTCCACATAACCACAGATACGTGGACCAGTAAGCACGGGCAGGGACGCTATATCTCCCTAACTGCACACTGGGCAAATGTAGTGGTGGCTGGGCCTGAGGCAGATAGCAGTTTGGCGCATGTCCTTCCACAACCGAGGATTGCAGGGCATTTCTCTTTGCCTCCTGTTGCCTCCTCCGCTTCCTCCTCCTCTACCACCTCCTCATCCACTCAGTGTAACACCTTCACCACCAACTTCAGCACAGCTAGGGGGAAACGTAGCAGGCTGTTTTAAAACTCATATGTTTGGGGGAAAAAACGTATACCACGCAGGAGCTGTGGATGGGCATGGAACAACAGACTTAGTGGTTGTTGCCACTGAGCCTCAAGCCCGGCCTGGTGGTGTGCGATAATGGGTGAAATCTCGTAGCTGCTCTGGGCCTAGCCGGTTTGACACACATCCCTTGCCTGGCGCATGTGCTGAATTTGGTGATGCAGAAATTCCTGAAAAACTACCCAGATATATCAGAGCTGCTGCAGAAAGTGCGGGCAATCTGTGCGCACTTTCGGCGTTCTCACCCTGCTGCTGCTTGCCTGTCTGCGCTGCAGCATAACTTCGGCCTTCCCACTCACTGCCTCATATGCGACGTGCCCACAAGGTGGAACTCCACCTTGCACACGCTGGAGAGACTGTGCGAGCAGCAGCAGGCGATAGTGGAGTTTCAGCAGCAGCACACATGGGTCAGTCGCTCTGCAGAATAGCACCACTTCACCACCAATGAGTGGGCCTCCATGCGAGACCTGTGTGCCATTTTGCACTGTTTCGAGTACTCCACCAACATGGCCAGTGCCGATGACGCCGTTCTCAGCCTCACTATCCCGCTTCTATGTCTCCTTGAAAAAACGCTTTGGATGATGATGGAAGAGGATGTGGCGGTGGAGGAAGAGGGGTTATTTCCACGGTTATCAGGCTACTCATTCACAAGTGGCTTGGAGGGTGGGTTCCTGCACCAGCATAGGCCAGGTACACAATTGTCCAGCCAGGGAAAAGTTCTGGATGATGAGGAGGAGGAGGCTTAGGATGATGATGATGAGGAGGAGGAACCGTGTTCACAGCAGGGTGTCACCCAACGCAGCTCGTGGGCATCACTGGAGCGTGGCTGGGGGGATACGGAGGACACAGATGATACACCTCCCACAGAGGACAGCTTGTCCTTTCCTCTGGGCAGCCTGGCACACATGAGCGACTACATGCTGCAGTGCCTGCGCAACGACTGCCGAGATGCCCACATTCTAACTTGTGCTGATTACTGGGTGGCCACCCTGCTGGATCCCCGTTACAAGGACAATGTGCCGTCCTTAATTCCCTCACTGGTGCGTGATCGGAAGATGTGCGACTACAAGCGCACGCTGGTAGACGCGCTGCTGAGGGCATTTCCAGTGGCTCAGTGGAAGCACAAGGCGAAGGCAGAGGAGGAGGAAGAGGTGGCCAACACAGCTGGGGCACCGCCCAGCACCTCAGAAGGCAGGGTTAGCATGGCCGAAATGTGGAAAAGCTTTGTCAGCACGCCACAACAACCAGCACCACCAGCTGATATGGAACGTCTTAGCAGGAGGCAGCATTTCAGCAACATAGTGGAACAGTACGTGTGCACACGCCTACACGTACTGACTGATGGGTCTGCCCCATTCAACTTCTGGGTCTCCAAATTGGGCACATGGCCTGAGCTTGCCCTTTATGCCTTGGAGGTGCTGGCCTGCCCTTCAGCCAGTGTATTGTCTGAACGTGTGTTTAGCACGGCAGGGGGCGTTGTCACAGACAAGCGCAGCCGCCTTTCCACAGCCAACGTGGACAAGTTCATGTTTATTAAAATGAACCAGGCATGGATCCCACCAGACTTGTCTGTACATTGTGCAGAATAGACATTTGTACCGACCTCACCCAGCCATTGTTATACTCAATTGCACTTATTCTTTCTTTTCTTTTTTATATGTGCCAATATTTTGGGGGCTACCCCAATAAAAAAAAAATAAAAAAATAAACAAACAAATAAAAAACAGTGTTGGCTACCTCCTCCTCCTCCACCGCCGCGTCCACCTACACCGCCACGGTGTATACCCAGATATATCAGAGCTGCTGCAGAAAGTGTGGGCCATCTGTGCGCGCTTTCAGCGTTCTCACCCTGCTGCTGCTTGCCTGTCTGCGCTGTCAGCGTAACTTTGGCCCTTCCGCTCACCACCTCATGATACTGTGCGAGCAGCAGCAGTCGATAGTGGAGTTTCAGCTGCAGCACGCATGGGTCAGTCGCTCTGCGGAACAGAGTTTTCTTTTTTTATATGTCCAAATATTTTGGGGGCTAACCCAATTAAAAAAAAAAAATAAAAAAATTAAAAACAGTGTTGGCTACCTCCTCCTCCTCCTCCTCCTCCACCGCCACGGTCACCGCCTCCTCAACCTATGGTTCACTTAGTATAAACTATGTACACAATAGCAGAGGCTTGTGAAGGCCTTTTCTCCATGCATCAGGAGTTGAGCTCAGTTTGAACAATGAAAGAGAATACCCTGCACTCCAACCCTCTCTCAAATTGATAATTCTGGTGATCCTCCTGACAGCCATGCTTTAGATTTTGATTTCTGTTCTTCCAAAGCTAAAATAAAAGATTCCATCTAGTGCTCTTTTATGGCTCAGCTGTATTTTTAATTTTTAGGTATTTTATGTTATTTTAAGTGATTTCCCTATCCACATTTGTTTGCAGGGCACTTGTCCTACTCTTACCCCCATTTTACTTCCTTTTGCAGCCCTCTAGCCCATTCCAGGACATTTTTAGAGGCATTTTTGTGCCCAAAAGTTCGGGTCCCCATTGACTTCAATGGGGTTCAGTTTCGGGGTCAAAAGTTATTTGGACAACCATTTGCTTTATGACAACACTAGGATAAATAAAAAATTAAATGATCTATTTAAAAATAATACTAATCGTAAATTGATATCTAGTTGGTATGAATGTAGCGTTACTTACCCTTTCCAGGGGCCGGCCGGGGTCCTCTGTTCGAGCCGCGCGCGGCTCATCGGAAGGCAGGAACAGGAAGGCAGGCAGTGACCGCGAGAAGCGGTCACGTGTCCCACCTGACTCTAAGAACGCGCCGTGGGTCTCGGGCGCGCTCTTAAAGGGACAGTGGGAGCCTAAATTGGAAAAGGCCTCCCATTGGTCCCTGTCATGCCACACTCCGCATACACTTACCTTTTGGGGGCGTGGAGATGACAGGGACCAATCAAAATAGATGCTTAGTTATTTATACTCACCTTTTTCCCTTGGTTCCTTGCCCTATCGTGGTTTCTGTTTCAGTTCCCTTTAGCGCTTGTATTCAGTTGTGTTCCTTCGTACTTGACCTTGGCTTTGTTTTCTGACTACGTTATTTCTTTATCCTTATCTATTCTGTTTGCCGGCTTGCTGTTTACTGTGTACCAGACCCGGGCTAGTCCTAGTTTACGCTGTCTCTTTGTGCCCTTGACCTCGGATCGTTCCTGACTCTGTACTTCTCCTATATACGTCAAGTCCGGCCACTCTAAGGTCCGGTAGACGTATCTCCCCTCTGTGTTGTCTTCTGTTTAGCTGAATCCTGCGTGTTGGGGTATATTCTTGTTACAATGAATTATTGAGAGAGGAAGAAAAAGAGTCTAAACCAAAAGCATGGAAAATTTGGGAACAAGAAAGTGGGTCTTCAATCGAGTTAGAGCAGTGGTATAGATCAATTCAAGAAGTTAAAAAATCGTTGCATTGTTTAAATATCATAGAGCTTCATTATAAAATTCTTCATCAATGGATAGGGTACCAAAAATTCTAAATAGAATCAACCCTGATAATTCCAAACTTTGTTGGAGATGTACTTGTGCTGAAGGTAGCTATAAACATATCTGGTGGGGATGTAAGCTTTTAAGACCTATATGGAATAAAGCATTTAGAGTTATATCAGACTTAGTGGGAGAAGATTTGCACGATGACTTAATGGTTGCTCTTTTCCATTTTAACTTAAGAAGATTCTCAACTCAAAATAGATATCTAATAATTTAATTTATGATGGCCATAAAAATAGAAATATCAAGACATTGGCTACAGAAAAATACTCCATCTTGGACCCAAGTGCTAACTCAGCTTAAATACCAACACGATATGGAAAGGGGAATATATCTTTTCAATATGATAGCCACTTAAAATTTGATGAGAAATGGTCACCTTGGCTAGATAATCTGATATAACTGTATACCTTGGCGTTCTCCTTATATATAAAGATCACTCTAGTTCTTCCCTATGGTCCTGTATTCAGGAAAGTTATGAAGTAACTTAATTATTATAGTTTAGGCCCGCCTAATCTGCTCAGCCCTTTTAAATTGTGATATTTGTGTTTCTGTGTGTGAAGTTTACTCAACAGTTCATATATCCTTCTATTGTAAATCAAAGTCTATATGTCTAATTCTGAACTGTTCTTGTCTGTGATGTTACATATATAAAATTTGCAAAAAGAATAGTAAAGAAAAAATAAAAAAATTTTGGGTCAAGTTTGATCCCGAACCCGGACTTTTTTTTAAAAGTTTGGCCGAACCCACCGGACCCGAACATCCCATCCAGGTGTCCGCTCAACTCTAGTCAAAATACATGTGAATATGAACGTATATTTATAAGATTGTATTTGCTATGTGTTTTGTTAAAAGTGTTGATTTGTCTTCTCTAACTAATGGAAGCTATCAGGACACCTAGAATGCACACAGAAAATGTCACTTCACCTTTACCAGGCATAGGTCCCGTAGATTTAAGGGCATTATCATGTAATGGTAGCTTTTGATCTGATGTAGGATATATGAACCAATGATTTTTTTGTAAAGTGATAACGTCACTTAGTATTCTACAGGAAGCAGTCACCAGTCTAACTAGAAGTGTGACAGCAGCCTAATAACGGTGATAACATTTACAAGGACTGGAATGAAAACCGGACCTCCTCAAAACTAAATGCTGTTAGTCATTATATCACAGCAAAGTGGCATTTAATATTTGCCACAAGGAATCAAAAGCTGTTTTCATGATAGTTCTGACAAATATTTAACTTACTTCCCTTTTAACTCTTTTTCAAGAATTGTAGTTGCTAGTACAAACAATGACGGGTTTTCTGCTGTGGGCTATTGAAGAGTTTTTATACTTTTTCAATAGTGCTGGAATATCAAAGATCAGTAGAAACATAGAAACATAGAATGTGACGGCAGATAAGAACCATTCGGCCCATCTAGTCTGCCCAATTTTATAAATACTTTCATTAGTCCCTGGCCTTATCTTATAGTTAGGATAGCCTTATGCCTATCCCGCGCATGCTTAAACTCCTTTACTGTGTTAACCTCTACCACTTCAGCTGGAAGGCTATTCCATGCATCCACTACCCTCTCAGTAAAGTAATACTTCCTGATATTATGTTTAAACCTTTGCCCCTCTAATTTAAGACTATGTCCTCTTGTTGTGGTAGTTTTTCTTCTTTTTAATATGGTCTCCTCCTTTACTGTGTTGATTCCCTTTATGTATTTAAATGTTTCTATCATATCCCCCCTGTCTCGTCTTTCCTCCAAGCTACACATGTTAAGTTCCTTTAACCTTTCCTGGTAAGTTTTATCCTGCAATCCATGAACCAGTTTAGTAGCCCTTCTCTGAACTCTCTCTAAGGTATCAATATCCTTCTGAAGATACGGTCTCCAGTACTGTGTACAATACTCCAAGTGAGGTCTCACCAGTGTTCTGTACAATGGCATGAGCACTTCCCTCTTTCTACTGCTAATACCTCTCCCTATACAACCAAGCATTCTGCTAGCATTTCCTGGTGCTTCATTACATTGTCTGCCTACCTTTAAGTCATCAGAAATAATCACCCCTAAATCTCTTTCCTCAGATGTTGAGGTTAGGACTCTATCAAATATTCTGTACTCTCTGCCCTTGGGTTTTTACGTCCAAGATGCATTATCTTGCACTTATCCACATTAAATGTCGGTTGCCACAACTCTGACCATTTTTCTAGTTTACCTAAATCATTTGCCGTTTGGCTTATCCCTCCTGGAACATCAACCATGTTGCATATCTTAGTATCATCAGCAAAAAGACACACCTTACCATCAAGACCTTCTGCAATATCACTAATAAAAATATTAAAGAGAATGGGTCCAAGTACAGATCCCTGAGGTACCCCACTGGTGACAAGCCCATGCTTTGAATATACTCCATTGACTACAACCCTCTGTTGCCTGTCAGTCAGCCACTGCCTTACCCATTCAATTATATTGGAATCCAAACTTAAAGATTGCAATGTATTGATCAGCCTTCTATGTGCAACAGTGTCAAAAGCCTTACTGAAATCTAGGTAAGCAATGTCTACTACACCACCCTGATCTATTATTTTTGTTACCCAGTCAAAAAAGTAAATAAGATTAGTTTGGCATGATCTCCCTGAAGTAAACCCATGTTGTCTCTGATCTTGAAATCCATGTGTTTTTAGATGTTCAACAATCCTATACTTTAACATGGTTTCCATTACTTTCCCCACTACTGAAGTAAGGCTTACTGGCCTACAGTTCCCCGACTCATCCCTACTACCTTTCTTGTGAATGGGCACAGTTAACATTCGCTAACTTCCAATCTTCTGGGACTACTCCTGTTAACAATGATTGGTTAAAAAAATCCGTTAATGGTTTTGCTAGTACACCACTAAGCTCTTTCAATAACTTTGGGTGTATTCCATCAGGTCCCATTGACTTATTTGCCTTTAGTTGAAATAGAACCTCTTCCTCTGTAAACTCACATGTAACAAATTACTAATTTGTCCTTTTTCCTAACTGAGGTCCCTTTCCTTCATTTTTATCTGTAAATACTGAACAAAAATATTAATTGAGGCAGTCAGCTAGACCTTTATCCTCTTCTACATACCTTCCTTCTTTTGTTTTTAATCTAACTAATCCTTGTTTTACTTCCGTTTTCTCATTTATGTATCTAAAAAAATGTTGTCCCCTTTTTTTACTGACTGTGCTATTTTCTCTTCTGTGTGTGATTTGGAAGCTCTTATAACTTGCTAAGCCTCTTTCTGCCTAATCTTATAGATCATTCTGTCTTCCTCACTCAGTTTTTTTTTTTAATTTGCTAAATACTAACTTTTAGTTTTGTACTATTTTGGCCACATCTGCAGAGTATCACAGTGGTTTCTTGATTTTTTTTTGCTTTTACTGACAAGCCTAATGCAATTTTCTGTTGCCTTCAGCAGTGCAACTTCTAAATAATCCCATTTCTCTTGGACTCCATATAAATTGCTCCAGTCTGATAATGACTCCTTTACACATATTCTAATTTTTAAAAAAGTCTGTTTTTTTAAAGTTTAAATCTTTTGTTTTTGTGTGGTGTGACTCAGTCGCTGTTCTTATATTCAACCACACTGACTGATGATCACTGGATCCTAAACTTTCACCTACAGTAATATCCGATACCAAATATCCATTTGTTAACACTAAATCTAGTATGGCCTCTTTACGAGTTGGCTCCTCAACGACTTGTTTTAGAGACAATCCCAGTAGGGAATTTAGAATATGTGTGCTCCTGGCACAAGCAGCTATTTTTGTTTTCCAATTCACATCAGGAAGATTAAAGTCACAGATGATGATAACTTCCCCTTCATTGTCATTTTAGCTATTTCCTCAACTAGTAGATTATCTAACTCTTCTATTTGTCCTGGGGGCCTATAAATCACACCTACACAAATTACTGTGTGATTACCAAATTCTAACGTAACCCAAACGGACTCTATGTTCACCTCACTAACTTTGGCTAGATTTTATGCTATCCTTCACATACAGGGCCACCCCTCCCCCTTTCTTGCCTTCCCTGTCTTTTCTATATAAAGAGTACCCTGGTATTGCTATGTCCCAGTTATTTTTCTATATACCGTGTCTCAGTAACAGCGACTAAATCTACACTATCAGTTGCCATTATTGCCACAAGTTCATGGATCTAATTCCCTAAACTGCGAGCATTTGTAGACATGACTCTAAGCTTATCATTTTTAACACACTTGCTAAAGGCACCTTCTGTCCTTGTTTTGGTATCCTGTATGTTATCTAACACTTTATTGTATTTTATCTATATTGACTATTGTGTCCATTTTCTTGCAGGTGAAGAAAAATCTAATTATCACTGGATTGCCCAAAGATGTAGACAAAGAGACCATCCACATACATTTCAGGTACAGAATGTGACTCTTACTGGGCAGGAGACCTCCAATATCCGATCTGCTACCTTTCTCATTTTTGTGAATTTTGAAGGGTGTTTAGGGACTAACCTGGCTCAGTGTCACAAAGGCCTTGTCTTTATTCAGGCCTTCGCATAACATAGAGGTCATGACACATTTCAAACCATGTACATCTTACATGGAAGGCCAAACCCACAACTAAATTTGCAAACAAAATTATTTGGATGAAATGGTTTACTTTCCTTTTATAATTGCTTTCAGGACACAAATATCCACAAACCAAGCCTATGGTGATCAGTGACTGCCGTGTTGCTCCTGAGTTTTAAAGGACATTTTCCATAATCATTAACTTTTTTATGTAATTCTTGACTTTCGTAATAATTCTATTGAAGGAAACTAAAAGGTCTGTTTAACAAGAACAGTTATTTTTTTTAAAATCCCATTTATACATTTTCAGCGTGTAGATTTTAAAGTACCAACCGTACAATATTCGAATTATACAATTAGCAAAACAAGATGATCTAATTAGCAGTGCAACAACATTGCACAAAGTCAGTCAGTGGAGTCAGGGAATAATATGAACCTTTTTTTAATATGATTATTTTCATGTATGGACTGCGGTACACGGCTTTGCAGGTATACCAGGGCTGTAAGATGTGTCCATATGGTATATGGAATTAGTCCCATTGAGACGTTAAAGGGACACTCTAAGCACCAGAATTAATACACCTTAAATCGGCTCTGTCAACTTTTTTGCTCTTTACATCTTCCAATGCAGTCTTTACAAGCATTTCATAAAGATTTTAACTTTATAAAATGCACAAAATATTTTATGGATGACAGAGCCGCTTCCATACACTGCTTTCTGTGTAAAAACCCAGTTTGACAGCATGCAGAATTTACATGTTCAAAGCAGTGACCTAGAAATCCCACCTTCTGGTAGATCATTTCTATTGTGTCTTGTCACATAATAGTGATACTTTGATAGTTTGCTATTTATGGAGTCCCTCTAATTCAGTCTCTCTCCTCTCCTAGTGAGGCTTATCCAAACTTCAAGGTACTAGACATATACCTGCCTTATAATGTCAATGATTTGGTTCATCTCAGCAAAAACAGGTACTGTGCTCAATAATGAATCATTCTAAAAAAATCTTGAATTTGATTAGTGGTTTTCCTTATTAAAATTATGTGGGCTTTAGCAACTATGCTGACGCCGTTTGCTCATTCCAAGCTCTTAACTCTTTTATCTCTGTTTATCTTTACTATAATCACATGAATATACCTTGCTAGCAGGACTCCTTGTAACACTATTTTTGGCCATGTCTCTTCTCTTTGAATTCCAGGAATATGGCTGACGATTGTATAGCCTTTTATGAGAATCTCCTCCTAGAGACAGGTGAGAGATGCTCTATTAATACGAAACCCTGCGGACAATTTTGCTGCTGCGAGACATCTGGCTGCAGAAAGGTATGTGGACCTTAATTCACAGCAACTCATGTTTTTATGTAGTTTATCACATAAATAGAACATTATTACACTGTTAAACTATTTTGATTACTGATTTTTTTTTTTTGCAAAGGTAATTTAGATGTGAAGTAATGCTAAAAAAATGGCTGTAATTCAATATGGGTCTTTTGTGTACACTGAATATATTTGGAATTTTACATACGATCTATCAATATACAGGTGATACTCGAAACATTTGAATATCGTGCAAAAGTTCATTTATTTCAGTAATGCAACGTAAAAAGGGAAATTAATATATGAGATAGACGCATTACATGAAAGCAAGATAGTTCAAGCCGTGATTTGTCATAAGTGCGATGATAATGGCTTACAGCTCATGAAAACCCCAAAATCCACAATCTCAGTAAATTAGAATATTGTGAAAAGGTGCAATATTATAGGCTCACAGTGTCCCACTCTAATCAGCTAAGTAAGCCATAACACATGCAAAGGGTTCCTGAGCCTTTAAATGGTCTCTCAGTCTGGTTCAGTAGGAATCACAATCATGGGGAAGACTGCTGACCTGACAGTTGTGCAGAAAACCATAATGGACACCCTCCATAAGGAGGGAAAGCCTCAAAAGGTAATTGCGAAGGAAGTTAGATGTTCCCAAAGTGCTGTATCAAAGCTGTATCAAAGCACATTAATAGAAAGTTATGTGGAAGGGAAAGTGTGGAAGGAAAAGGTGCACAAGCAGCAGGAATGACCACAGTCTGGAGAGGATTGTCAGGAAAAGGCCATTCAAAAGTGTTGGGGACTTTCACAAGGAGTGGACTGAGGCTGGAGTCAGTGCATCAAGATCCACCACACACAGACGGATCCTGGACATGGGCTTCAGATGTCGTATTCCTCTTGTCAAGCCGCTCCTGAACAACAAAAACATCAGAAGCATCTTACCTGGGCTAAAGAAAAACAGACCGGGTCTGTTGCTCAGTAGTCCAAAGTCCAATTTTATGATGAGAACAACTTTTGCATCTCATTTGGAAACCAAGGACTCAGAGTCTGGAGGAAGAATGGAGAGGCACACACTGCAAGATGCTTGAAGTCCAGTGTGAAGTTTCCACAGTCTGTGTTGATTTGGGAGCCATGTCATCTGCTGGTGTTGGTCCACTGTGCTTCATTAAGTCCAGGGTCAACGCAGCTGTCTACCAGGAGATTTTGGAGCACTTCATGCTTCCTTCTGCAGACAAGCTTTATGGGGATGCTGACTTCATTTTCCAGCAGGACTTGGCACCTGCCCACAGTGCCAAAAGCACAAAAGCCGGGTTCAATGACAGTGGGATTACTGTGCTTGATTGGCCAGCAAACTCGCCTGACCTGAACCCCATAGAGAATCTATGGGGCATTGCCAAGAGAAAGATGAGACCGAACAATGCAGAAGACCTGAAGGCCGCTATTGAAGCATCCTGGTCTTCCATAACACCTTAGCAGTGCCCCAGGCTGATAGCTTCCATGCCACGCCGCATTGAGGCAGTAATTGCTGCAAAGTGGCCCAAACCAAGTACTGAGTCCATATGCATGCTTATACTTTTCAGAGGTCCGATATTGCTCTATGTACACTCCTTGTTTTATTGATTGCATGTAATATTCTAATTTACTGAGATTGTGGATTTGGGGTTTTCATGAGCTGTAAGCCATAATCATCGCACTTATGACAAATCACGGCTTGAACTATCTTGCTTTGCATGTAATGCGTCTATGTCATATATTAGTTTCCCGTTTTACGTCGCATTACTGAAATAAATTAACTTTTGCACGATATTTTAATTTTTCGAGTATCACCTGTACATAAACATATGCCACATGTATTGTTACACCACTGACACACAAACATATACACTCCATACATATTTAGCTCTATCTTCCTACATATACAAATGGGCTTAAATAATAATGCAGAGGCAACTTAGTAATAGTCATGTATATGTACAGATACGTGCCATTGTCACTGATTTTTTTCTTTTATAATCTTTTCTTTCCCATTTTCTTTGAATTGCAATTTCTCGCGTGCAGGAGGATGCTATAAAATACTACACAAAATTAAGCGCTAAACTGACGAACGAGTACATGAAAGAGATGGCTGCAGTGAGCAAAGTATCCCTGGGTATTGCCTTTGTTACATTTTCAAAGGAATCCATGGCAGAGCAGTAAGTATTTTCTCCAGGATTACCTGTGTTTAGTTCTTATTAATTCTGATCAGTTAGTCACAGGACTAACAATTACCGTTAGCAAGACAAATGTTAGAATAGCGTTGGAGATTACCTCTCTTTTACACTTTTTAATGTTTTTTATTTTAAAGGGACACTATAGTCACCAGTGCAACTACATGTATTCCTGACCCTATAGTGTTAACACCACCATCTAGCCCCCTTGGGCCCCTCATGCCTCCATACAAATAGTAAAAATCTTACTGTATTCAAGCTTGAAGCTGTAACTCTGCATGCTGTTAGACTCAGAAAAACAAGCAGTCTGCTGACATCATCAGAAGTGGTAGCCTGATCCAATCACAATGCTTCCCCATAGGATTGGCTGAGACTGACAAAGAGGCAGATCAGGGGCAGAGCCAGCATGATTCAAACACAGCCCTGGCCAATCAGCATCTCCTCATAGAGATGAATTGAATCAACTAATCTCTATGAGGAAAGTTCAGTGTCTGCATGCAGAGGGAGGAGACACAGTGCTGCCCTGTGTTCTGCTGATCGCAGATCTGAGTGGGTTAAGGCGTTTTATGCCTTAATCAACTCGGAAGTCCCTCTGGTGGCAGTCTGAGTGACTGCAACTGGAGGTGTTCCTAGCTTTCAATGTAAACACTGTATTTTCCAAGAAAATACAGTGTTTACATGAGAAAGGCTGCAGGGAGCTATAGTTCTCACCTGAACAACCTCATTAAGCTGAAGTTGTTCAGATGACTATAGTGTACACCTTTAACATGAGTATCAGGATAGTCCAGCACAGGTCAAGGATGTGCATTTTGTTGTACATAGAAAACGGTATGTAGTTTAAACCCGATATATACTGCCTGCAGACAGTGTTTGCATATTTTAGGTTTGATGGAAACAGCTCACTTTCTTGATTGTGTCTAGGATATTTAGGTGAAATCTAGACCAGGCAATGAGATGAGATGATGCTTCTTTGATGATTCATCTATATTTGTGCAAAACCAAAGCTAATTATAATTTTTTTTTTTTTACAAATTCAATATGAATATATTTAAAAAACAAACAAATATCCCTAACCCTGAATGTCAACCATACAAATACCTAACTATAAAGACTGAACTTAACATATCCCTATACCTAATACCATGTATGTACGTAGTGGGCATTGGATAGCATTCGCTTCATCCCCCATAAAACCATAACTTACCCCTTCAAATAACGACAGACAACTTCTTGGAGAAAACAGGCCACAGCATTTATTAACACAACCAAATACTGTATAACTCCTTTTAACATATAACTAAATATATTAACAAAATAATAATTATCATAAATTAACATAAACAATGTGCATATAGTCATACAGTAGCCAAAGAAACCGTCCTTGCCAATCTAACTTCCCCAAGGCTCTCACCTCCCCCCCTCGGCACAATAAAAACATCTTCCTTTTCAGGGCTCCCCACCCACTCGGTGGGGCCCAACCATGATGCTCCCCACTGGTCGACTTACAACCCAGTGGGGACACGTCCAACCTGGTACCTCCTCCAGGTTCACCATAAGAGACAGGGGGAGGATGAGACCCGGCCATTAGCGCACTCTCCCTGGGGCCTCACCCCTACACAATCACCCTGTTACCGGAATAAGTTGCAGAAGCCAAACACAAAGAGATGGAAGCAGGTTCGTTCAGGAAGTAAAAGGTCTTTTATTTACACACCGATCGGGTCTCAGCTGAATTAGCGTTCCAAAATGTCTGAGCCCAGAGCACATGGGGACAATGCTTTTTATTAACAATAACTCCTCCCATTCATAGCTCCACCCACACATACCCTTAGACCAATCAGTAAACAGGATATTTAGGATCACCTTATATGGGCAGACCGCATGGCTCCTTTAAAGACAAAGGGATGTGACTACAGTTGTTGCACGTGCTGAGTACACTGATGACTCACTTAACTGTTTGTAATCTGATTTACCTTGCATATGCCACGTGGAGATTTTGGCCTACTAAATTTGAAACCATGCTGAAATCCCATCACATTCCCCCCTCTGATGCTTCTGATACAAAGTTATTCCAGATGCATCACTAATCATAATTTACCAACACCACCCAAGTAACCACGAACCAGGACAGACCCTGAGAGCATTCCAACTTAACTCTGCTACCTCTCAACACTCATCAACCTGATTATTGGTAGTCTCTCTCTGGGCTAGGGGTTCACATTTCCAGAGGGCCATTACATGAGCAGCTGTCTTCCTCTCTATAGTGCTCTCTATAACACTACATATAGACCTAACTACTAATGGGATTAAGCAGGGCAGGAAGAGACATAAGAAAATAATAAATATCACTTCTCCTACCAGTGCTTTAATCCCACCAAGCTGCTCATACCAACTCCCAAACCAACTACTCGGATTATACCCGTTCCAAATCTGAGTAGGTACATGCACCAGTTTAACCATGTGGATGGTAATGTCAACCACTGCCTGACCCTCATCTATATGCAGACAACAATTACTAAAGTTATTATTTCCGCACACACCTCCTTCTACTGCTAGTAAGTAATCGAGGGCTAACCTATTGGCTCTCCAATTGGATGTAGCAGATAGATCAAACCATACCTCTCTCAAATTGGTGTAATTGGCAAATGGATTAGTAGGTTCTGAGACATTTCAAGCTGACCACCAAGTAGTATCTTGAGTACTAGCATTATAGGCCTTCTGTCCTAAACAGGTTAACTCTCCAACAGGTGTATTATACATTGGACCTCCTCTAGCTAAACATACATGACCTATTATAGATGTCTTTAAACGCCATTCTGATTTTTCCCTTACATTCACTTGATGATCAGATTGGGAAGGCATCTGTTGTTCATTTGTCTCAGAAGCAGGGTACCATACTTCTCTTGCCTCCCATGGCCATTGGTCTCCCATATTAGTACATCCACAAACAAAACAGTTAGTTATATTAAAACTACCTGCAATACTCTCAGCCAAATCAATAAACAGGTTCTTAACATTATGGAGAATTTTGTCCTCCACACTCATCTCCTCATAAAAGGAATGGAAAACCTGATGAGTTTGGGCAGCTGTTGTCTTGGTTTCAAGGCCTACATATATTATGGCTCCTGGGTCTGCTCCTGCACCATGTATCTGAAACCCAAAGAGATTCCCAAGCTTGTCAATAAATTGCTGCGGATTGGAAATGGTAATATGTACGGGGTTACATTCCATGGTTTTACAATACGGTGTAGTGGGCAACCTTTGGATAATCATATCTTGGTCTACTGTCTTTCCCCAGGTCGCCCAACCTACACATGACCAATATGGGCAGAATTTAAAGTCTCTATTTGGGCAATCAGGATCAGTAGGTCTTTTGCTAGGGCATAAATATTTGTCATTGAACCCATAAGTTTGTTCCCATTTAAGATTACCGCATACACTCCAAGGTTTTCTACTACCCAAAATCGCCTTACATGCATCAAATAATAGAATACCCGTAGAATGTATGGTGCTTATCAAAGTCCAATTTATCAATGTCCCCTGAGAGTTACTATTTCAAATTACCAACCAAATTGTACAGGGTTGGAATTGGGGATCGAAACACTTAGGTTCACCTGATATCGGTTGACATACACTATAATTAGTATGTAGGTACCTACACCTAGACAGAGATCCTCTACATTTATATTGTGAGTGCCAAATAAGAGTTTGAGATATCTGGTTACCTGTTTTCGTAGTCTTAATACAACTAACACAGCTTGGGATATCCTCACCTTTACCTTCCTGAAATCTTTTAAAAATATTAAAGCGTACAACTAAACACATCATTCTTGTGGTCCTCATCCTGTTCTTCGACCATGCCATGGCACCTCCGCTTCTCGCTTGTGAGGGCTGCAGGGATTGTAGTCCTTCTGATCCTCACTTACCTTCACAGAGGTCCCTTTCAGACACTCTGGCTATGACAAGTTGGCAGGTGGTCAGGCTTTATTATGGCCATCAAAACACCTACTTGCTGATCTCCGATGATACTTTCAACTACGATACCTCAAAAATCACCTCGTACTTCTCAAGTCACGCTAAATCCGACTGGGTCATGCGCTTCAACCAGATCTTGCAAGGATTCTCAGGATCTGGAGTAGATTGACATGAATCTGCTGCTGGTTTAACCCTAGAGTGATGAATCCAAGGAGTCACCTCTGCCACCTTTATAGCTGTTGGGGTAGATAAAAGAACAACATACGAAGGCTAACAGGATACACCCCAAGCTTTAACTCAATATGTATCAGTGGGATATTACGGGCAAGTCCTGGAGGATTATTCTCTGCCCATACTCCTGGAATATCGAATAAGGATTAATCACTCCTTGGGTTTGCTTTTGTCATTACAGAATAGAAACGCCATTCTTCTTCTTTTGGCACCAATACCGCTATCATGCCTGGTGATTTGTTAAACTTCAGAGACGTTGATCCATTAGGAAAAGTTATCTGAGCTTGAAGCTTTGATAATAGATCTCGCCCTAGGAGTTGAATTGGACACTCTGGCATATATAGGAACTGGTGCTTAACAAAATGGCCTCCTAGAATGCAAGTATGACTCCTGAGAACCGGTCTAGCAGCGCTTCTCCCAGTAGCTCCTATCACAGTTACAGTCTTTCCAGAAGGAGGAGCTACCAACTTGGTCACCACAGAATGTTCAGCACCCGTGTCAATCATAAAAGGACTTCTCTTTCCCCCTATTGTTACATCGACCATAGGCTCCGCTCGGCCAAGGGGGATGGAGCACGGTCGGTATCAATAGTCTTCTATGACTGTGTCAGACAGACCCACAAAGTCTCTATCTTCCCTATCCCTAGGTCTCTGAATAGGGGGAAAATATCTGCCTTCCTGAACACTCCCTCTGTTAGTTCCATTATTCCCTCCAAAACTTCCTTTTCCTCTATAGCTACCACCATAACCACCTTGTCCCCTCCTTTCATCTTGTCTACCGCCTACAATATATCCCCTCTGTGGGCAGTCACTCTTCCAATGTCCTTCCTCTCTACAGTAAGCGCATTGATTTCTGCCTAGTGGTCCCCTGCTCATCCTTGCCTCAACTCCTCTATCTATCTCCCCTCCCTGTCTCGCTACACCTGTGATAGCTACCGCTAACATGTCTGCTTTCTTCCTCATCTTACGTTCCTCCTCACCCTTTGTCTCAGTTGCCCTATTCATATAAACCTTATTTACAACCTCCATTAGCTGTGATATGGACATCCCTGCAAATCCCTCTAACTTTTTTAGCATTCTTTTAATATCGCTCTGGGCCTGGCTGGCAAATGCTGAGTTTATCATGCGGGAGTTCTCAGGGGCTTCCAGGTTAAAAGGAGTGTATAATCTATAGGACTACAGCAATCTTTCGTAAAAGGCACTAGGTGATTCATCGGCTTTCTGCAACACCTCAGCCATCCTTGACATATTAATTGCTTTTTTTCCACCTGCCTTCATGCCAGCAATAATGGCTTGCTGATAGGCCTTGAATTGGAGCATGTCAGCGCCATTTACATTCCAATTTGGATCGGTATTGGGAAAATAGGCAGTGGCCCATGCGGCCGGATTAGCTTGATTTTGAGTACGGACCGTTTCCTCAATGGCCGCTTGATTAATCCGGGTCCTTTCCTCGCAATTAAATAGGGTCAGAAATAGCTGCTGGCAATCAGCCCTAGTGGGATTGTGAGTCTGTATAATGGAGGTGACAAAGTCCGTCATGGCTTGAGGTTTGTCCGTATATGAGGAATTATGAGTCTTCCAATTAAATAGATCGGTTGTGGTGAAAGGGACATAAACAAATACGGGATCTGCCGGCTGTAGTTGACCATTACCGTCAACAGGTGGTGGGCCCGTTGTAAGCCGGAGAGGCATTTGCAAATGTCGGGGTTGGAGGGTACCAGTCGCTTGTCGAGTTAGGATGGGACTTCGGTAGGGTTGTTTAGTAACAGGTTCCGGTCGGGGAGTTATTAGGTGAGTAGA
The DNA here is from genome assembly GCF_036172605.1 of Pelobates fuscus. NCBI lineage: Eukaryota > Metazoa > Chordata > Amphibia > Anura > Pelobatidae > Pelobates > Pelobates fuscus. The sequence continues at coordinate 432,018,739 of NC_086318.1, forward strand.
AGGGGGTGAATTAAATGTACCGGTTGAAAGCTCTGTTAACAGAATATTTCGGGCAGGGCTGAGAGGAGCCTGACCAGTAACCAGAAGTGGCGTCAACTCCGGATACAGGGAACTAGTGGGGGTAGGTACTGGAAGGGGAGGGCTTAGGGCAAGTGGGCTGGCCTCTGAATTAGGTGAGTGGACGGGCGGGGACATTGGAGCAGGGGGAGAGGCTACACCAGCGGCACCTCCTCTAGCTCTAGAGAAGGAGTAAGGGGGTGGCAAAGGGAGTTCGGACTCAGGGGGAGTGTCCAAGATGGGCGGGGTTGCGGCCTTCATGGACAGGCAAGTCCCAGCCACCATGAGGCGACATTGCTCCTCGTAGCACAATTTAATCCACTTGGGCAACTTTTCTACGATCTGTTTCCAACAATCAATATATGGGAACTGATCATAGAATTCCGGCCTACTAGTTACAGCCACATGTACACGTTGCACTAAATTTAGGTCAAGACTGCCATGTGGAGGCCATGCGGCCACCAGGACAGGCCACTCCCTACTACACAGTGTAGTCAATCGTTTTGAGGATAGCTTTGCACTATAATCGCAAGCAGCATATCCCTTGGAGATATTCTTTACCATGCAGGACAATGGATCAACAATTTTTGAATCGTATGCACCCATTATGTTAAAAGAGAGTCCGATTCAAAAACACAACAAGCATTCAAACACACTTCCAACGGTCACACTGGTTTCCTTAGCAACTGCACCATGTGGCATGGTTACTAGGCCTAAACACACACGTACACACACGCACAGGATCCTCACACGCCCAACAATATCACAACATTGCACACACAAAATAAACTCGAAAACCCACAAAGAACTATACACTTATCAATGTAACTATTAAGCAAACCATACAATTATCCACACTATTAATCAACCCAAACTAACCGATAACATAACATTCCAGCAATTTTGTTTCTACAGTCAGTGGTTATGGTTCGATTAATAATTATTACACAATTAGATAATTATGGTGTTAGAGTTACAATATCAATTAGTAAGGGTTATGGTGTTACAATTACAACATCAAACAGTAATTTCAGTATCGTTAGTGTAATGTCAGTGGTTATGGTACCGTGCGCTATTATACACTATACACACTTTTTGCACGTCCGCTAAACGGCAGTGCTCAAACTTTCTAGCAGGACATACATTTCACCAATTACAACATATTTTACAACATTTACAGCAAACCCAACTATTCTAACTGGCAACACCTCGAGAACTATTGAACGGAATGTACACCAGAATTCGATTAGTCTACACTTCCCAGGCACCACGAACATGTGGACGGAATATATTCCACCAGTTCCACTATCTATGGTCTAGTGACCGAATTTACAACAGGATTCACTTAGCCAAGATAGGTTGAGAGCTAGTGAGCGGAATGTACAACAGAACTCGCTTAGTCTCGCCGGTATCCCCGATCTAGCTACCTAATTTACAACAGGATTCGCTTAGTCAAGCCAGGATACCGGTGTCCGACTGAACATATATACACAGAATTCAGCCTGACTACAGTCCCTATGTTAAACGGGCTAGCTTCAGAGCGTTTAACTTCAGATATACGGTGCACCTTCGTATGTTCCCTCCGTAGGGAGGGGGCAGTCAGATTACCGGATACAGGTTTTACCCCTGGTGGGTTCTCAGTCTTACCTTTAAGTTCCTGGACCTGGGTTCACACTCATCGACGGGACACCCCAGTACTCACTAAGTAGAAGCTGATGATCTCCTGGACAACAGACCAGTGGCGCCGAGATGAAGGGAGGTCCATGCAGAAGTCCAGGGGTGCTAACGTGGAGGACGGGTAAAAGTTTACCGTCTCAAATCTCTGCGCCAGTTTCCGTGACGATGAAGTTCCTGGGCACCGCACCAGAAATGTTACCGGAATAAGTCGCAAAAGCCAAACACAGAGAGATGAAAGCAGGTTCTTTCATGAAGTAAAAGATCTTTTATTTACACACCGATCGTGTCTCAGCTGAACTAGCGTTCCAAAATGTCTGAGCCCAGAGCACATGGGGACAATGCTTTTTATTAACAATAACTCCTCCCATTCATCGCTCCACCCACACATACCCTTAGACCAGTCAGTAAACAGGATATTTAGGATCACCTTATATGGGCAGACCGCATGGCTCCTTTAAAGACAAAGGAATGTGACTACAGTTGTTGCACATGCTCAGTACACTGATGACTCACTTAACTGTTCGTAATCTGATATACCTTGCATATGCCACGAGAAGATTTCGTCCTACTAAATTTTAAACCATGCTGAAATCCCATCACAACCCCACTACATCTAACACAAAATACTAATCTTAATCCTGCCATTTACATGGCATCAAAACATTTACAATGTGTAAATCGGGTATTTTGTATGGATTAGTTCTTTGTAATCACTGGCTGAGGGTTATGCGAGTTGCTGTTTGACAGTTTTTACTTTGGGTGTTATTACAGAATTATAAAAGATTACAGTGAGGTTAAACATTCAGCAGAGCCACAGCCATCTTCTGTCAGTAAAGATATCGCAGCATCGAAATGGTCGGTCGACTACGCCCCATACCCAGACAGCATAATACGGTGAGTCTCGAAAGCTACACTGCTTTCTGTATCTCCTTTCATTTAGAACAAGAGCAATGTGTTTACACCAGGTTATGCACAGATGCAGTTTAAATCTGCCTATGACTGAGTGCCACATGGCAAATGGAATGGTAAACATTAAAGGACCACTATAGGCACCCAGACCACTTCAGCTTAATGAAGTGGTCTGGGTGCCTGGTCCAGCTAGGATTAACCCTTTTTTTTTTTATAAACATAGCAGTTTCAGAGAAACTGCTATGTTTATACTGAGGGTTAATCCAGCCTCTAGAGCCTCTAGTGGCTGTCTCATTGACAGCCGCTAGAGGCGCTTGCGTGCTTCTCACTGTGAAAATCACAGTGAGAAGACGCCAGCGTCCATAGGAAAGCATTGTAAATGCTTTCCTATGAGAACGGCTGAATGCGCGCGCGGCTCCTGCCGCGCATGCGCATTCAGCCTATGACGTCGCTAGGTAAGTGTTTAACCCCTTCCTCTCTCCAGAGCCGGGCGGGAGGGGGACCCTGAGGGTGGGGGCACCCTCAGGGCACTATAGTGCCAGGAAAACGAGTATGTTTTCCTGGCACTATAGTGGTCCTTGAAGGGTTTAAGTTTTCCTCCCTGACAGTAAAGAGAATAATATCAATGCCATAAAACAGATACATCCAACCTTGGCCCTTCACCATCCCTGCACAGGATTATATTAAATGCACAAACTTTATTATTATTATTATTATTATTATTATTATTATTATTATTATATAAACTTGCTACACAATGGGAAAAGTTATTAAGGCAGCTCTGTCACTAGTCCCCTCCCCAAATAAATAAGAATGTCTTAAAAAAGAAATCTGAAATTCCAACACAGTAAATAGACACTACGTTGTCTTATGTATTATTCCTACACCTGACAAAAAGCAGAGCTACTTTTTGTCAAGCACTCAGCTTAAATAGTGACAAATAGTGAGGGAGAAAAGGTTTGTTTTCATAGATATAGAGATCAGGGTTATACTCTTGCATGTGGAAAATGATCCTTAAGAAAGAAGATGGCAGGTTAAAAACGACCTTCCCCTGCTTCTCTGGGGTCTCTGCTAAATATGCAAAGGCCCCAGAAGGTGACAGAGATCCTTTAAAAAGCTGGGTTATTGTCCTTCGGAAATGTTGATTTTCAGTATCTTGTCATTTTAGACAGATATTATAGAATAGGCAAACTATATCGGGTTTCATAGGTATAGGGCATCAGGGCCGGACTAGGAGAAAAATTCGGCACAGGCATTTTTTTAGCACAGCAGCCCACTAAGAAGGGGGCAGGGCAGAGAGGGTGTGTTTTCGTTAATAAAATCATGACTTTACGTCATGTTACTAGTAAAATCTGGGAATTTTATTAAAGACACGGAGGCTCATATTATGCAAGTTCAAAGCTGTGCTATCACCTGAGATGCGATGTGGATCATCATGTGTTCAATTGGTCTGAAATAGAAGTCCCTGAAGGTTGATTCTCGGGACCAGTCCGCTGCGCGCATGATGTCTTCCAGACGGCAACCAACTGTGGATGCCTTCGAGGCCATAGCACCTCGTACAGAATGAGGTGTAAAAATAGACGTATCTATACCCGCTAGGGATAAAAGCCAACAAATCCAACGCGCTAGCGTCGGTGTCGAGACTGGACGATGAGGAGCCTTAAATGAAATGAATAGGGGATGTCGGTCAGGCGAACGCAACGTTCGCGTAGCATCCAGATAGGCCTTCAAACAATCCACCGGACAGAGTGCTGGACATAACGAAAATCTAGGATATACGAAGGATTTGGATGCCGACTTAGTCCTCCTAGATATGTTGAAAGTAACGCCTTCAGGAGTAAACACAAAGGCACCCCAGTCAAGAGCCCTGACATCGGAGACTCTCTTACAAGAGATCAGGCAAAGCAGCATAACCATCTTGGAGGATAGCTGCTTAAGGGTCAAGTCGTGGTTAGGATACCACTCCGACAGGAACCGCAACATTATGTTGACGTCCCAAAAGGCCGAAAAACGCGACCTAGGTGGACGGACGAGGCGAATACCCTTGAGAAGACGGCATACAAAAGGATGTTTGCCGACGGGTAAACCCTCCAAACCTCCGTGACCGGCAGATATGGCCGAGCGAAAAACATTGATAGTTCTGTACGCCTTGCCTGAGTCGAACAGGGCTGTGAGAAACTCCAAGATCAAATGGAGAGGGGCAGATACGGGATCCATTGCCCGTTCCATGCACCAATCAGACCAAGACTTCCATGCAGCTCGGTAAGCTGATCGCGTGCCCGGAGCCCAGGCGTTATCGAGGAGCAAGAGAGTTGTTTGTGGAACGTTAGGGACAACCCAGCGGCCCCTGAAAGGAACCACGCTACCAGGGGCAACTGGTGCCGTAGTACCAATTAGTGCGAGTTCCCATCCGGATCCAGAAGGAGGTTCTGAAAGTTCGGTAGAAGACGAGGGAAGTCTATGGACAACTCCATCAGTCGAGGGAACCACGGAACGGGATCTCCACAGAGGTGTGATCAGAGCCAGACAGCAGTCGTGACAAACCAGCTTCGAGATCGTACGAGCAATCATGTTGAATGGAGGAAAGGCATACAGGCGGCCCGGCGGCCATTCCTGAAGAAAGGCATCCGTCGCCACAGCCGCCGGATCCGGTCTCCAACTGTAAAACTTTGGCAATTGAGTGTTCAGGCGAGAGGCGAATAGGTCCATCTCGAATCGCCCCCACAACCCGGTTAGGCTTTGGAAGACCGAGGCGTGCAAGCGCCAGTCTCCCGAGTCTCTTAAATGTCTGGAGTTCCAATCCGCACCTGAATTGTCCAGACCCGGAATATGTTCTGCCGTCACCGAAACGTTGTTGAAAAGGCAGAACTGCCAAAAATCCTTCGCCAAGAGAGCCAACATCCTGGACTTGGTGCCGCCCAGGTGATTTATGTATCGGACCGCCGATACGTTGTCTAACTTGAGGAGAACGCAACAGTTCGCCCTTCCAGGGGTAAGGCTGCGAATCGCAAAGGCTCCTCCCAGAAGTTCTAGGCAGTTGATGTGCAACGACTTCTCTGTGTCGGACCATTTGCCTCCAGTGGAAACGTTGCCACAACGAGCCCCCCAGCCGTGCAAGCTGGCATCTGATTCTATGATCACGTCCGGAATGGAACCGAAAATCGCCCTTCCGTTCCAGGCTTCCATGTGTGCTAGCCACCATACCAGCTCGTCCCTGGATTCCTCGTCCAAACATATCCGAGATTCGTAGGAGTGACCCGAACGTAGGTGTGACCCCTTGAGCCGCTGGAGAGCCCGGTAATGCAAAGGGCCTGGGAATATCGCCTGAATGGAGGAGGCCAGTAGACCGATGATCCTTGCCAACTGTCGGACCGATAAGTCCGAAGCACGAAGAGCTCGACGAAGCTCCTTCTGGATGGCTTTCATCTTGGATTCCGGAACTGCCGTACGGAATCCACCTGGAACCCCAAAAACTCCATAGACTGGGCGGGGGTCAGGACCGACTTGTCCCAGTTGATCAGAAAACCTAGGTTCTGTAAGAGGTTGACTGTCCAGTCCAAATGCAGTCTCAGGCATTCCAATGATTGGGACATGATTAGGATGTCGTCCAGGTAAATAATCAGTCGAACCCCTCGGGTACGGAGGTACGACACCACCGGCTTCATCACCTTGGTGAAACACCAAGGGGCCGAGGAGAGACCGAACGGCAGGCATGTAAAACGCCAACGCCGTCCGTGTCAGGTGAAGTGTAAGTAGTCCCTGGACTCTATTGCTATTGGAACCGTGAAGTACGCGTCCTTCAGGTCCAACTTAGCCATCCAATCCGATTGTCTCAGAAGGTCTCTGAGACAATGAATGCCTTCCATCTGAAAGTGATGGTAGCGTAGGAAGGCGTTGAGAGGGCGAAGATTTATCACTGGGCGGACTCCGCCCCCTTTCTTGGGCACTAGGAAGAGATTGCTCGTAAAGCCTGGAGTGGCGAACGGCAATTCTTCGATGGCGCCTTTCGAGAACATCTCCTCGACTTCTGCGGAGATCATCGCGTCCTGCTCCTGTGGGAGAGACAATTCCCTGGGGGCATACATTTGAACAGGCAGGGAGACAAAATCCAGTTGATAACCTTTTACGCATTACAGAACCCAAGCATCTGAGGTTATATCTGCCCACCTTAGGTAGAATAAGGCCAGCCTCCCCGCCACCCGAACCTGATCGAGAGGGGAAGAAAGGGTACTCACCATAAGGTCTGCCCGAAGACCCACCACAGGGGGTATCTGGAGCCCCACGATCTCCCTCTTGCCGGAAAGAAGGGAGGCGTTTTCGGATCTTGGAACCCTCGGGAGAGGAAAAAGGAACCTCTGGTGGCACGGAACGAGCCTTGGAAACCACGGCCGGGTGGACGGTTCCTGCTACGCCCGGCCCCTCCGAAAACCTTGGGCGCGAATACGCGCTTCATATTTGCTTGCGCCTTGTCGATCGCCGTAAATGTTTTGACATAGGATCCCATGTCCTTTACGAAGGATGTGCCGAACAACATCCCCTCATCGGCTGAATCAGGTTCAGCTACAGTCATAGCGGCCAGTTTAGGGTCTATTTTTAAGAGAATTGCCTTGCGTCTCTCGGAAGACATGGCCGTGTTAGCATTTCCTATAAGGCAAATAGCCCGCTGGACCCACCCAATGGCCACATCGACATCCAAAACAGAGTCACCAGTATGAGCGGCGTCAAGAAGCTCGTACAGTTTTGACAGGGGGCCCAGCGTGTCTAGGATCTTATCTTGGCACCCTTTCAGGGAGTGATCAAGACCCTTCTTAGGTTTCCACCCAGACTTATTTAAAAATTGGGCAATTTGAGGGTCAACGTCTGGGGTCTTACAGGCACCGCCAGGGAGGGAAGGTCGTGGGCATTCGGCGCGCAATTTATTGCGGCCTTCCTTGGACAGAGGTGTGCGTATACGTTTAGCCACATATTGGGCGATATGGTCCGGAGGGACCCATTCAGCAGACCGCGGGTAGGTCGTCCGGGTCAAACAGGGGGTTACCCTGTGGGTCTAAAAGCCCTTTATTATCATCTCCAGCGAGGCCTGGCACCTTTCCTCGGGGGTTGGCAGAGGACTCAGAAGGGGTTACACCCGTAGCGGGTTGATCCTCGCCTGACTCGCCCTCAACATAGGAGTCATACTCCATAACATCGGAATCATCTTCCACACTCCGGTCGGTATCCGACCCATCATCCAGGGCTCTAGCCCGTTTCCATAATCTAGCCTTTTTAGCCCGGCCAGGGGCTCTTGTGCGCGTGGAGTGCGCGCTATCTGCGACCGCCATAGGCGTGTCAGTCATGGCAGGCAAAGCCTGCATCGAGGAGTGGGAGCCGATATGTCTAGACTTTGCCTTCGCCTTACGGCACCCGGCACAGTTTGGGCAGGGGAAGGGGACCCCACACCCTGAGGGTTAGGGGTAGCCATGGAAGGCAAAAACACAGAGTGTAGTGACTGGGTAAAGGAGGATGAGACAGCCCCCATAGCGGAGGCAATAGCCATTTGAAGGGAGGAAGCCATAGTAGCCTCTAATAAGGCCTGGAGCTCCTGAGAGGCCATAGCACCCTCAGGGTTATCTATCGGGAAATCCCCAGAGGGGTCAGTAGGCCCATCCTTACTATCCTGCATAATGATGCACTATAGAAAAAAACGGGCACTAATATAAGCCGAAAGGAAAACACTAGAAATGGGTTGATTAACCCAGCAGAACAGAGTACAAGCTAAAACCTGATCGTTGGTGTAGCAGGGGAACCCGGAGAAGAACAGGGACCGACCGCACGGCAGAACAGGGTGATGCTAGTGACCGCCCAAAATGGCCGCCGCACGTATCAGCGCGGACCGGCTCCCGGCGGGGGAAGGGGCGCGTGCACCTACCCGCGCGGGCAGCCCGCTAGAGGGGAAAAAACGAGCACACTCAGCCGCGGTCACAGAGAAGGACCCGCGCGGCAAAGTGATATCGCTGAGAAGCGAGAAGAGAAACAGGGATGGGAGGGAGGGGAAAAACAGCCCGCGGCGGCGGGCAAAGTCCCAGGGGAACCCCCAAATACACCAACGATGTAGGTACCAGAAAAATATATCAACAGTGAATAAATACAACAATAATAGTAATAAGCATAATCAGAAACATGAACCACAAGTAAACATCACAAAGCACAATGTAATGAGTAGGAGAGCTCAAGTAAGATACTTAGCTGTCTGAGGAAGCAGCAAAGAAAGAGGGGGATTGTGGGAGACACAGGACTTATATAGCTACTTCCTCTATTATGTGATTGGCTGCCTGTTGTGCCTGTACAGTTTTTTCTTTCATTTTTGATAATATTTATATTCCTCTATCTTTGCTGCTGAGGAAATAAAGAAAGAGTTATGCATAATATGAGCCTCCGTGTCTTTAATAAAATCAAAGCAGAATAGTATTGATAATTATTGGCTGAGAATACTGCTATATTGTATCAGCGCTAGTTTAAAGTTTCCTGTCTGTTGCAGACTGAGGAATGTCCGATCTGTGCAAAGACAGACAAAAATGGAGCAACAATCAAAGCTGAAACGTTTCAGATTATATCAGAGACATCCGTGGAGACTACTCAGATACACATGCAGATGCCTGGGGTAAGTACCCAGCTTGGTGCAGCAGCCATACAGAGTAAAAAAAAATATATAAATTAAATAAAGAAATGCTGCTTTACACCGGTATCTCGCGGCACAGACACCTGTGATAACTAACCAGCTTGATGCACAGAAAATGAGTGAAAGACAAAATATATATATACAAAATGCACAGTAAGGATAACACAAAAAAGTTAAATAAAAAAAAGTAAATCTTTCTTGAAATCACCTATCCTTGCTAATGCATATGATGATTTAGTCACACCATATGGTCATGCCGTGTTTAAGCTACCACTATAGGTGGCCCTTTAAAAGTGTTTGCAGGAAAGCATACATTTCGGGATATTTTGGGTACTGTGAAGCTGTGGTGGGAAAATGTCAGGTACAATAAGTGAACAATCCTCACATTATTAAATATAACACAATACTACAGTTAAATAAATCCACAATCCTGAAGGTATAAAATATTACATATTTCACAGATAATTGCAAAATACATGAATCTACAATTATAAATATAGAATTTTTTATTTAGAAAATGCAGCTTCAGATGGCCATGTATGTGGGTAGGGCTCTAACGGGAAAAGGCTTGCTAATTATAGGTTGAGAATTGTATCAGCGCTGGTTTATAATTACCTGGTTACCTGTTTTTTATAGGAATCCCCAACTGGCAAAGAATCAAAAAGTGAAGAAGTCAGATACCAGTGGTAAGTAGCCATGTTGGAGCAGCATCCATAATGTTTTACAGGGCTATGCAGTGTATGTAAGATTTTATATTAACCCCTTAAGGACCGGACTGTTTTTGCGATGTTGTACATTTGCGACCAGGCATCTTTTTACACTTTTGTGGTGTTTGTGTTTAGCTGTAATTTTCCGCTCTCTCATTTACTGTTCCCATACAAATTATATATTGTTTTTTTCAGGACAAAAGGGGCTTTCTTTACATACCATTATTTATATAATCTCATGTAATTTAATTTTTAAAAAATGAAAAAATATGATGAAAAATTGAAAAAAATACATGCTTTTACATGCTCTTTGCTACTTTTTTGCATGTTATAGGGCTATAAGTACAAGTAGGATATTGCGGTTTCAAAACATACATTTTTAAAATGTATCAATAGTGACATTGTAACACTATTATCTCATAAATCGCTGAATAACACCCCACATGTACATATTTTTTTTAAAGTAGACAACCCAGGGTATTCAATATGGGGTATGTCCAGACTTTTTTAGTAGCCACTTAGTCGCAAACACTGGCCAAAGTTAGCGTTCATATTTGTTTGTGTGTGAAAAAAGTAAAAAACTAAATTGAACGCTAATTTTGGCCAGTGTTTGTGACTAAGTGGTTACTAAAAAAGACTGGACATACCCCATTTGCAATACCTTGGGTTGTCTTCTTTTGCAAATGGTATGCCATCATGGGGTAATTCTCATTCCTGGGCTACCATACGCTCTCAAAGGCAACCTAACCAACCTGGCCATTTTCAATGTAAAAATATTTGACCCATATATTTGACCCTGTAACTTTCAAAAACGCTATAAAACCTGTACATGGGGGGTACTTTTATACTCAGGAGACTTTGCTGAACACAAATATTAGTGTTTCAAAACTGGAAAATGTATCACAACAATTATATCATCAGTAAAAGTGCTGTTTGTGTGTGAAAAATGCAAAAAAAGTCACTTTCACTGACAATATCATCGCTGTGATATGTTTTACTGTTTTGAATCACTAATATTTGTGTTCAGCAAAGTCTCCCGAGTAAAACAGTACCCCCCATGTACAGGTTTTAGGGTGTCGTAGAACGTTACAGGGTAAAATACAGTGACAGCAAATTAAATTCTCTGGACTTTCGGCTTGGGTTGGCAGGCAGGTCCCTTAAATTGCAATCAATAAAATAACTTAATTATGTAAAAATATTACATAAATACGCACGTAGAATTTAAATATATATGCATATTTATATATTTGAAGTCTACGTGTATATTTATATAATTATTTATGTAATTTTGTATATGGACATATGAATAGTTCGTATTCTTTTTATTTATTTATATATACATAGATATATATACAATTTCATTCTAAGTGTATTTTGATATAAATATATATATATTAATATCAAAATACAGTTAGAATAAAATTTCGTATAGATATATAATTTTTTTTTAAATTTTTAATATTATTTTTACATGTTTAATTTAATTTAAATTACTTATTATTTGTATTTTATAATAATATATATATATACAATATATATAGTTATTATATATATTATATATATACATGTGTAATTTAATTATAAGTGTATTTTTATATTAATATATGTGCATATTAATATAAAAATACACTTAGTAGGACATTATATATATGATATATAGACATATATTATATAGGTATAATATATGTCTATATATCATATATATATATATACACATATATAATAATATTTTTTTTTATTAACTATAACTTTAATTTTTTTTTTGATTTTACACATGCAGGGAGACTGCCTGTCAGCACAGACAGTCCCCCTGCAGGCAGACACATGGACACCTATTGTGACCATGTGGTCGTCCTGTTGGGCGATCACATGGCCACAGGGGTCCTAATTCGCCATGGGGAGACTGTCTGGGCTGCAGGCAGTCTCCCCACACCGGGAGAACCGCCGATCGCCGCCGGGGGAACGACGGCGATCGGGTAAGTACCGTCGTCGGTCGGCAAGGGATAAATGCAGATGACGGTCCTGAACCGTCCTGCGTCGTTAAGGGGTTAAATAGGAGGAATTGTGAGTTGTAATGAAGATATGGTGATTGGAGTGGTTAGGAGTGTGTGGGACGGTTTGGTGCATCTTGTAATTACATTTTATGTGAAGGATACTTTATTTCCATATATTATATAATATCCTAATCTTTTTTTGTTGATTTCTGCATTTGAAATACATAGGAATGAATCAACACCAAGTCGCAAAGATTATGTAGTAATAGACATAGAGGACGAAACACCAACACCAAGTCGCAAAGATTATGTAGTAATAGACATAGAGGATGAAACACCAACACCAAGTCACACAGATTATGTAATAATAGACATAGAGGACGAAACACCAACACCAAGTCGCAAAGATTGTGTAATAATAGACATAGAGGACGAAACACCAACACCAAGTCGCAAAGATTATGTAATAATAGACATAGAGGACGAAACACCAACACCAAGTCGCAAAGATTATGTAATAATAGACATAGAGGACGAAACACCAACACCAAGTCGCAAAGATTATGTAATAATAGACATAGAGGACGAAACACCAACACCAAGTCACACAGATTATGTAGTAATAGACATAGAGGACGAAACACCAACACTAAGTCGCAAAGATTATGTAATAATAGACAGAGGACGAAACACCAACACCAAGTCACACAGATTATGTCATAATAGACATAGAGGACAAAACACCAACACCAAGTCACACAGATTATGTAGTAATAGACATAGAGGACGAAACACCAACACCAAGTCGCAAAGATTATGTAATAATAGACAGAGGACGAAACACCAACACCAAGTCACACAGATTATGTAATAATAGACATAGAGGACGAAACACCAACACCAAGTCGCAAAGATTATGTAGTAATAGACATAGAGGACGAAACACCAACACCAAGTCACACAGATTATGTAATAATAGACATAGAGGACGAAACACCAACACCAAGTCGCAAAGATTATGTAGTAATAGACATAGAGGACGAAACACCAACACCAAGTCGCAAAGATTATGTAGTAATAGACATAGAGGACGAAACACCAACACCAAGTCGCAAAGATTATGTAATAATAGACATAGAGGATGAAACACCAACACCAAGTCACAAAGATTATGTAATAATAGACATAGAGGACGAAACACCAACACCAAGTCACACAGATTATGTAATAATAGACATAGAGGACGAAACACCAACACCAAGTCACACAGATTATGTAGTAATAGACATAGAGAACGAAACACCAACACCAAGTCGCAAAGATTATGTAATAATAGACAGAGGACGAAACACCAACACCAAGTCACACAGATTATGTAATAATAGACATAGAGGACGAAACACCAACACCAAGTCGCAAAGATTATGTAGTAATAGACATAGAGGACGAAACACCAACACCAAGTCACACAGATTATGTAGTAATAGACATAGAGGACGAAACACCAACACCAAGTCGCAAAGATTATGTAATAATAGACATAGAGGATGAAACACCAACACCAAGTCACAAAGATTATGTAATAATAGACATAGAGGACGAAACACCAACACCAAGTCACAAAGATTATGTAATAATAGACATAGAGGACGAAACACCAACACCAAGTCACACAGATTATGTAATAATAGACATAGAGGACGAAACACCAACACCAAGTCACACAGATTATGTAGTAATAGACATAGAGAACGAAACACCAACACCAAGTCGCAAAGATTATGTAATAATAGACAGAGGACGAAACACCAACACCAAGTCACACAGATTATGTAATAATAGACATAGAGGACGAAACACCAACACCAAGTCGCAAAGATTATGTAGTAATAGACATAGAGGACGAAACACCAACACCAAGTCACACAGATTATGTAATAATAGACATAGAGGACGAAACACCAACACCAAGTTGCAAAGATTATGTAGTAATAGACATAGAGGACGAAATACCAACACCAAGTCGCAAAGATTATGTAGTAATAGACATAGAGGACGAAACACCAACACCAAGTCGCAAAGATTATGTAATAATAGACATAGAGGATGAAACACCAACACCAAGTCACAAAGATTATGTAATAATAGACATAGAGGACGAAACACCAACACCAAGTCACACAGATTATGTAATAATAGACATAGAGGACGAAACACCAACACCAAGTCACACAGATTATATAGTAATAGACATAGAGGACGAAACACCAACACCAAGTCGCAAAGATTATGTAATAATAGACAGAGCACGAAACACCAACACCAAGTCACACAGGTTATGTAATAATAGACATAGAGGACGAAACACCAACACCAAGTCGCTAAGATTACTATAAATATAGAATTTTTTATTTAGAAAATGCAGCTTCAGATGGCCATGTATGTGGGTAGGGCTCTAACGGCAAAAGGCTTGCTAATTATAGGTTGAGAATTGTATCAGCGCTGGTTTATAATTACCAAAACAAAACAACACCGTGGAGAGTGTTAGATAATATATAAATTACTTAGCTTCCAATAAATCTGTAGCCTCCCAAGATCGTAATCCACCCAAAACGATCGTTATATATGTATAGAACCACAAACAGAGAATGTGATACGGCTATACAGTCTATAGAGGGAACATACAAAGAAAAAAACAATAGTGTGATACAGTATATACAGTGAATTGTGCGCTTAATTGGATGCACTCACGAGATAATAGAGATAGAAGAGCATTCAAGGTGCCTCCCCAGGAAATATGGGGGGATATTGGTATCCTTTGCCAATGTCGAGCAGCCAATGGGACACAGGACTCCAGGTGAGTAGTAGTAGAAAAATTCGAAATTTTATTCTTTTTTAAAAGGTGATACAACACCATAAAGATAAAATATAAAAGTGCAGCAATAGGTCCAACGCGTTTCGTTCAACACAGGAACTTCATCAGGGACCGCACAATAAAAGAAATCACCAGCAGTATTGCAGATAGTAAAAAAACACATCCTACTCACCCTAACAATAATCACTATAAATAGGGCTAATCCCAAAGTCCCATTGGTCCAAGAAGTGGGGGTGTCTTCCAAATAGCTCTCCATTGGTCCAGGGAAGGTATCCTCCAGCTGATTCAATTTTCGGCATATTGATGTTCAAAAAACGAGCGCGTTTATTTCAAATACCGGAACCGGAAGTAGACATTTTCAATCACTTCCGCGTGTCACTTGCGTTCCACGTGCGTTCCACGTGCGTTCCAAGGGCAGTCCGCACATGCTCAGTGAATATTACATGATTATCTCAATCGGAAGCATCCTCATACATTAGAAACTAACACCAAAAGACTTAAAACATAATTGAAAGTGCAATAAATCTCTAGAAGGAGAGAAAGATGGATTAGTATATAATGTACAAACATCATTAATTACTTAAATAAATTTCAAATTATAATATAGCAAATTTTCGTGATTTAACCCCATTGTATGATATCTGCAGGTCTGTTAAAGGTACAAACACCTACTCTGCAGATCTTCATAAATCCGTTTGGGTCACAAGCCCTTACTATAAAAGATTATTAACATAGTGGACTCCTTTAGGGTCCATTAAAGTTATAGACACCTTATCTACAAGTGTATTTAAAGAGATAGACTCCTTTATGAATCCATAAAAGTGACCGGCACCAATTGAAATAAAAAAAGTGAAAAACATAACCGGTAAAAAATGTTCCCTCAATATTATTAATTATAGATGGTAATAAATACCTAATCGGTACACATAACCGTATAGTGTGAACTACATTCATTATTTTTTGGAACTAGTTCTTTTATATATATTATTTATATTTTTGTCTTTTTGTCATAGGTCTCTTTTTTGTATAGTTTGTATATCTATATATACATTGAGTTTGACCGTTTAATCATATCCCCGAAAAAAGGGGGGAAGAAAGAGAGGTATCCCTGGTATCCCATAAAATGAACAAATGGTACTCTTGATTCAAAAAGAACTTCTAAGAAAGGAAAGTGGTTATAGTGGTTACTCCAAAAAACACACCAGATCAATCCCGATATTTAGACCCTTTGGTTCCAAGGTCTTTAGCTTGTGTATCCAAAAGGTTTCCCTTTGGGATAACTTTTTAACTCTGTCCCCTCCACGCCAATAGGGGTAGAACATGTTCAAACTTTTATGGATTCATAAAGGAGTCTATCTCTTTAAATACACTTGTAGATAAGGTGTCTATAACTTTAATGGACCCTAAAGGAGTCCACTATGTTAATAATCTTTTATAGTAAGGGCTTGTGACCCAAACGGATTTATGAAGATCTGCAGAGTAGGTGTTTGTACCTTTAACAGACCTGCAGATATCATACAATGGGGTTAAATCACGAAAATTTGCTATATTATAATTTGAAATTTATTTAAGTAATTAATGATGTTTGTACATTATATACTAATCCATCTTTCTCTCCTTCTAGAGATTTATTGCACTTTCAATTATGTTTTAAGTCTTTTGGTGTTAGTTTCTAATGTATGAGGATGCTTCCGATTGAGATAATCATGTAATATTCACTGAGCATGTGCGGACTGCCCTTGGAACGCACGTGGAACGCACGTGGAACGCACGTGGAACGCAAGTGACACGCGGAAGTGATTGAAAATGTCTACTTCCGGTTCCGGTATTTGAAATAAACGCGCTCGTTTTTTGAACATCAATATGCCGAAAATTGAATCAGCTGGAGGATACCTTCCCTGGACCAATGGAGAGCTATTTGGAAGACACCCCCACTTCTTGGACCAATGGGACTTTGGGATTAGCCCTATTTATAGTGATTATTGTTAGGGTGAGTAGGATGTGTTTTTTTACTATCTGCAATACTGCTGGTGATTTCTTTTATTGTGCGGCCCCTGATGAAGTTCCTGTGTTGAACGAAACGCGTTGGACCTATTGCTGCACTTTTATATTTTATCTTTATGGTGTTGTATCACCTTTTAAAAAAGAATAAAATTTCGAATTTTTCTACTACTACTCACCTGGAGTCCTGTGTCCCATTGGCTGCTCGACATTGGCAAAGGATACCAATATCCCCCCATATTTCCTGGGGAGGCACCTTGAATGCTCTTCTATCTCTATTATTTCGTGAGTGCATCCAATTAAGCGCACAATTCACTGTATATACTGTATCACACTATTATTTTTTTTCTTTGTATGTTCCCTCTATAGACTGTATAGCCGTATCCCATTCTCTGTTTGTGGTTCTGGTTTATAATTACCTGGTTACCTGTTTTTTATAGGAATCCCCAACTGGAAAGAATCAAAAAGTGAAGAAGTCAGATACCAGTGGTAAGTAGCCATGTTGGAGCAGCATCCATAATGTTTTACAGGGCTATGCAGTGTATGTAAGATTTTATATTAACCCCTTAAGGGCCGGACTGTTTTTGCGATGTTGTACATTTGCGACCAGGCATCTTTTTACACTTTTGTGGTGTTTGTGTTTAGCTGTAATTTTCCGCTCTCTCATTTACTGTTCCCATACAAATTATATATTTTTTTTTCAGGACAAAAGGGGCTTTCTTTACATACCATTATTTATATAATCTCATGTAATTTAATTTTTAAAAAATGAAAAAATATGATGAAAAATTGAAAAAAATACATGCTTTTACATGCTTTTTGCTACTTTTTTGCATGTTATAGGGCTATAAGTACAAGTAGGATATTGCGGTTTCAAAACATACATTTTTAAAATGTATCAATAGTGACATTGTAACACTATTATCTGTCATAAATCGCTGAATAACACCCCACATGTACATATTTTTTTTAAAGTAGACAACTCAGGGTATTCAATATGGGGTATGTCCAGACTTTTTTAGTAGCCACTTAGTCGCAAACACTGGCCAAAGTTAGCGTTCATATTTGTTTGTGTGTGAAAAAAGTAAAAAACTAAATTGAACGCTAATTTTGGCCAGTGTTTGTGACTAAGTGGTTACTAAAAAAGACTGGACATACCCCATTTGCAATACCTTGGGTTGTCTTCTTTTGCAAATGGTATGCCATCATGGGGGTAATTCTCATTCCTGGGCTACCATACGCTCTCAAAGGCAACCTAACCAACCTGGCCATTTTCAATGTAAAAATATTTGACCCATATATTTGACCCTGTAACTTTCAAAAACGCTATAAAACCTGTACATGGGGGATACTTTTATACTCAGGAGACTTTGCTGAACACAAATATTAGTGTTTCAAAACTGGAAAATGTATCACAACAATTATATCATCAGTAAAAGTGCTGTTTGTGTGTGAAAAATGCAAAAAAAGTCACTTTCACTGACAATATCATCGCTGTGATATGTTTTACTGTTTTGAATCACTAATATTTGTGTTCAGCAAAGTCTCCCGAGTAAAACAGTACCCCCCATGTACAGGTTTTAGGGTGTCGTAGAACGTTACAGGGTAAAATACAGTGACAGCAAATTAAATTCTCTGGACTTTCGGCTTGGGTTGGCAGGCAGGTCCCTTAAATTGCAATCAATAAAATAACTTAATTATGTAAAAATATTACATAAATACGCACGTAGAATTTAAATATATATGCATATTTATATATTTGAAGTCTACGTGTATATTTATATAATTATTTATGTAATTTTGTATATGGACATATGAATAGTTCGTATTCTTTTTATTTATTTATATATACATAGATATATATACAATTTCATTCTAAGTGTATTTTGATATAAATATATATATATTAATATCAAAATACAGTTAGAATGAAATTTCGTATAGATATATAATTTTTTTTTACATTTTTAATATTATTTTTACATGTTTAATTTAATTTAAATTACTTATTATTTGTATTTTATAATAATATATATATACAATATATATAGTTATTATATATATTATATATATACGTGTGTAATTTAATTATAAGTGTATTTTTATATTAATATATGTGCATATTAATATAAAAATACACTTAGTAGGACATTATATATATGATATATAGACATATATTATATAGGTATAATATATGTCTATATATCATATATATATATACACATATATAATAATAATTTTTTTTATTAACTATAACTTTAATTTTTTTTTTGATTTTACACTTGCAGGGAGACTGCCTGTCAGCACAGACAGTCCCCCTGCAGGCAGACACATGGACACCTATTGTGACCATGTGGTCGTCCTGTTGGGCGATCACATGGCCACAGGGGTCCTAATTCGCCATGGGGAGACTGTCTGGGCTGCAGGCAGTCTCCCCACACCGGGAGAACCGCCGATCGCCGCCGGGGGAACGACGGCGATCGGGTAAGTACCGTCGTCGGTCGGCAAGGGAAAAATGCAGATGACGGTCCTGAACCGTCCTGCGTCGTTAAGGGGTTAAATAGGAGGAATGGTGAGTTGTAATGAAGATATGGTGATTGGAGTGGTTAGGAGTGTGTGGGACGGTTTGGTGCATCTTGTAATTACATTTTATGTGAAGGATACTTTATTTCCATATATTATATAATATCCTAATCTTTTTTTGTTGATTTCTGCATTTGAAATACATAGGAATGAATCAACACCAAGTCGCAAAGATTATGTAGTAATAGACATAGAGGACGAAACACCAACACCAAGTCGCAAAGATTATGTAGTAATAGACATAGAGGATGAAACACCAACACCAAGTCACAAAGATTATGTAGTAATAGACATAGAGGACGAAACACCAACACCAAGTCGCAAAGATTATGTAATAATAGACATAGAGGACGAAACACCAACACCAAGTCGCAAAGATTATGTAATAATAGACATAGAGGACGAAACACCAACACCAAGTCACACAGATTATGTAATAATAGACATAGAGGACGAAACACCAACACCAAGTCACACAGATTATGTAGTAATAGACATAGAGGACGAAACACCAACACCAAGTCGCAAAGATTATGTAATAATAGACAGAGGACGAAACACCAACACCAAGTCACACAGATTATGTAATAATAGACATAGAGGACGAAACACCAACACCAAGTCGCAAAGATTATGTAGTAATAGACATAGAGGACGAAACACCAACACCAAGTCACACAGATTATGTAATAATAGACATAGAGGACGAAACACCAACACCAAGTCGCAAAGATTATGTAGTAATAGACATAGAGGACGAAACACCAACACCAAGTCGCAAAGATTATGTAGTAATAGACATAGAGGACGAAACACCAACACCAAGTCGCAAAGATTATGTAATAATAGACATAGAGGATGAAACACCAACACCAAGTCACAAAGATTATGTAATAATAGACATAGAGGACGAAACACCAACACCAAGTCGCAAAGATTATGTAATAATAGACATAGAGGATGAAACACCAACACCAAGTCACACAGATTATGTAATAATAGACATAGAGGATGAAACACCAACACCAAGTCACACAGATTATGTAATAATAGACATAGAGGACGAAACACCAACACCAAGTCACACAGATTATGTAATAATAGACATAGAGGACGAAACACCAACACCAAGTCACACAGATTATGTAGTAATAGACATAGAGAACGAAACACCAACACCAAGTCGCAAAGATTATGTAATAATAGACAGAGGACGAAACACCAACACCAAGTCACACAGATTATGTAGTAATAGACATAGAGGACGAAACACCAACACCAAGTCGCAAAGATTATGTAATAATAGACAGAGGACGAAACACCAACACCAAGTCACACAGATTATGTAATAATAGACATAGAGGACGAAACACCAACACCAAGTCGCAAAGATTATGTAGTAATAGACCTAGAGGACGAAACACCAACACCAAGTCACACAGATTATATAATAATAGACATAGAGGACGAAACACCAACACCAAGTCGCAAAGATTATGTAGTAATAAACATAGAGGACGAAACACCAACACCAAGTCGCAAAGATTATGTAGTAATAGACATAGTGTAGCGGTACTTACCCTCTCCAGGGGCCGGCCGGGGTCCTCTCTTCTCGCCGCGCGCGGTCCTGCTCCTGCACGAGCCGCGCGCGGCTCAGCCAACGATAAGATCAGTCAGGCGGGCAGTGACCGCGAGAAGCGGTCACGTGTCCCGCCCGACACTAAGAGCGTGCCGCGCGTCTCGGGCGCGCTCTTAAAGGGACAGTGGGAGACTAAATTAGAATCAGTCTCCCATTGGCCCCTGTCATGCCACGTTCCCCATACACTCACGTTTTGGGGGCGTGGATATGACAGGGGCCAATCAAAGTGAACTTTAGGGTATTTATACTCACCTGTTTCCCTTGCTCCTTGCCCTATCGTGGTTTCTGTCCAGTTCCCTTTAGTGCTTGTATCGTTCAGTTGGTTTTTTGGTGCTTGACCTTGGCTTTGTTCCTGACTCCGCTCTTTCCTTATCCTTGCTTGCTTATCCGCTGTTTTGTCCTCTGTGTACCAGTCCTCGGCTTGTTCTACGTTACGCTGTCTCTCAGTTCCCTTGACCTCGGCTTGTTCTAGACTCTGTCTTTCTTACTCGTCCTAGTCCGGCCATTCTAAGGTCCGGTAAGACGAACCCTGGTTTCTTGTCTCTTGACTATTGAACTATTCCTGCGTGTTGGGGTATATTACCGTGACATTACGATAGGGCCATGGACCCCGCAGGTTTAGGACAACAGATGGCCACTCATGAGGCTAGATTCGCAGAACAGGATCACCGTATGGATCAAATGGCTCAAGCCATCCAGACACTGTTATCCAGATCAGCTCCGGTACCTGTACCTGTGCCTCCTGTAAACCCTATACCAGACACAGCTAATATGCCTAATGCTTCAGCACATCTAACCCCGCCACCTAGGTATGGAGGGGACGCTAAGACATGTAGGGGATTCCTTAATCAAGTGGAGTTCCACTTCGAAATGTACCCACGTTCATTTCCCACTGACAGATCTAAGGTGGGTTTTCTTATGCACCAGCTTACGGATAAGGCACTAGAATGGGCAAATCCTATTTGGGAGGCTAATGGGCCTATGGTACACGACTTCACTAGCTTCCTCACAGCGTTTCGTAGAACATTTGACACGACTAAAAGGTCAAAAAATGCCGCCAGGGCATTAATGAGAATAAAGCAAGGATCTTAATCTGTAGCCGATTATGCTATTCAGTTCTGTACCCTTGCCTCACAGGTAGATTGGACTAATAATGGGCTTACTACTGCGTTTATGGAGGGTCTGTCTGAAACTATGTTGGATGAGGTAGCAGCTAAGGACCTCCCTGTACCCCTGGAGGACCTGATTGACTATCTTATCGATATAGATAACAGGATCCGTGACAGGTTATATACCAGGTCTAGAAATAGACGTTTTGTTCCCGTTAACTCCCCTAGAGATGAGACTCCCGAGGGATCTAAAGGTTCTGAGGAGGAACCTATGCAGTTAGGGGTTGCCAAACTTACTGACGCTGAAAAGCTTTATAGGAGAAAGGAGGGACTTTGTCTTTATTGTGGTAGGAGGGGTCATATGAGACAAGAATGTCCCGTGCGTCCGGGAAACTATCGCACCTAAGACCGTATAGAGGACTGGCCTTGGGTGTGACATCACAGTCCTCACATTTGCCTCTTAATAAATTACTTCTCCCTGTTTCCCTGCACCTTGGTAGTAACTGCATAGCAGGGAATATACTAGCCCTGGTTGATTCCGGAGCGGCCGAAAACTTTATTGATTTCAGTTTTGTCAAGGAGAATAACATACCCACCAGAGAGAAGGAGACACCCTTGGCCGTTGAGGCCATAGATGGTAGACCATTATGCTCTCCAGTTATCACACATGAAACTGTTCCACTACATATGTCTACAGGGGTGTTACACTCTGAGACCATTCGGTTTCAGATCATTACTTCTCCTTCCTCTCACCTCGTGTTAGGGTATCCTTGGTTACGTACTCATAATCCCACCATTGATTGGGAGTCAGGACAAATAGTTTCTTGGAGTGATTCTTGCCAAGAGTCTTGTATTGTTAAAATCACCCCTTTGAATTCTACTAATATTCCTCCCGTGCCTACGGTCATACCCCCTCAGTACCTGTCTCTTAAATCTGTTTTTGATAAAAGGGAGGCTGAAAAATTGCCACCTCACAGGCCTTACGATTGTGCTATTAATTTATTACCTGGTACGATGCCTCCCAAAGGGAGAATATATCCTTTATCTCCTCAGGAGAATCTGGTTATGGAGGAATATATTAAGGAATCTCTAGAGAAGGGATTTATAAGAAGATCCTCTTCCCCGGCAGGGGCGGGTTTCTTCTTTGTATCTAAGAAAGATGGCGAATTAAGGCCTTGTATTGACTATAGGGGCCTAAATAAAATCACCGTCAAAAATGCGTACCCCATACCTTTGATCACAGAACTATTTGATAGGCTTAAACAGGCCACAGTTTTTACTAAATTGGACCTTAGGGGTGCTTACAATCTCATACGTATCAAAAAGGATCACGAGTGGAAGACCGCATTCAATACCAGGAGTGGCCACTACGAATATACTGTATGTATACACATGCATGTTAAATTAGTGTTGAGAACTCTTCTGGTTAACGGTCTCTATTGCAAACTCGAAAAATGTTCATTTGATCAATCTGAAGTCCAATTCTTGGGTTATATAATCTCTGCCAAGGGTTTTCGTATGGATCCCAAGAAACTGTCTGCCATTATGGAATGGCCTCTACCTCAGGGTTTGAAAGCCATTCAGCGTTTTCTGGGGTTCTCTAATTATTATAGGCGTTTTATTAAAGGGTTTTCTGCCATTGTAGCGCCTATAACCAGAATGACCAAGAAGGATGGTAATACTCATGTCTGGAAACCAGAAGCACTCGAGGCCTTTGAATTCCTGAAGGCTTCATTTGCCTCTGCTCCTATTTTACAGCATCCTGTCCCTTCACTGCCCTTTATTCTTGAAGTTGATGCTTCTGAGATAGGGGTAGGTGCTATCTTGTCTCAAAGAGATTCACCTGAAAAGCTGTTACACCCTTGTGGCTTCTTTTCCAGACAGATGTCCAAAGCAGAGAAGAATTATGATGTAGGCAATCGTGAACTCCTTGCTATCATTTTGGCGCTCAAGGAATGGAGACATCTGCTAGAGGGTACTAGGGATCCCATCCTCATTTTAACGGATCACAAAAACCTCTCCTACCTTAGTGAAGCTAAAAGATTGTCTTCTAGGCAGGCCAGGTGGTCTCTGTTTTTGTCTCGTTTTAATTACATAATCACATACAGACCGGGTGATCGTAATACTAAAGCTGACGCTCTGTCCAGACAATTCGAGACTACTGACAAACTCGAGGTCGATGTTACCCCTGTCATTCCGCCTGACAGAATAATAGCTACTACTGTTCTTTCTATTTCGTCTTCTCTCTTACAAGCTATTCAGGCTAAACAAAACTTGGCTCCTGGGGAGAGACCTGCTGATAAGCTATTCGTTGATATACCGGAGAGACGAGACATCTTGTCATTATATCATGACACTAGAACTGCTGGACACCCTGGTATTTCTAAGACATTCTCAGCAGTTTCTAGATATTTCTGGTGGGCTTCCTTGCGCAAGGACGTCACCGATTACGTTAATGCCTGTAGCACTTGTGCCAGTATGAAGTCCTCCCACAGAGTTCCTTGTGGGTTGTTGCATCCGTTGCCCATACCCGAGAGGCCGTGGTCCAATATATCCATGGATTTTATTGTTGAATTACCTCCCTCTAATGGTAAAACTGTCATCCTGATGATTGTGGATCGTTTTTCTAAGATGGCTCATTTTGTGTCTCTTGTCAAATTGCCATCATCCAGGGAACTTGCCTCTATCTTTGCCAGGGAGGTGTTTCGGTTGCATGGTATTCCCACTTCGATCGTGTCCGATAGGGGTAGCCAGTTTATCTCCAGATTCTGGAGAACGTTTTGTACAGAGAGGGGTATCTCCCTCTCGTTTTCTTCCGCCTACCACCCCCAGTCTAATGGAGCTGCTGAACGTGCCAACCAATCTCTAGAGCAGTATCTTCGTTGTTTCGTGTCCCACCATCAGAACAATTGGGCTGACCTTCTTCCTTGGGCTGAGTTTGCTCGTAATAATGCTGCTCATGAATCCTCCGGTAACAGCCCTTTTTACGTTGTTTATGGCCGGCATCCCGTGGTTCTTCAGGCTGCATTCTCCTTACAGGGCATGCCAGCTCTGGACGAACATTTGGCTAGTCTACGTAATACTTGGGAGCAGGTTCAGTGTTCTTTGGTGGCTTCAGCTGCTCGCCAGAAGGTTCAGGCAGACAAGCATCGCAGGGCGGCTCCATCCTATGCTGTGGGAGACCGGGTTTGGCTTTCTACTCGCAATATTCGTCTTCGTGTGCCTTCTATGAAGTTGGCCCCTCGTTTTATTGGTCCTTTTCGTATCTTGCATGTGGTTAATCCTGTCTCGTATGCATTGGATCTTCCTAAAAATCTACGCATTCCTAACGTGTTTCATACCTCCTTGTTAAAACCCCTCCTGTGCAACCGTTATACTCGGCATGTCCCTCCTCCTCCTCCGGTTTCTGTGGAGGGCCATGAGGAGTTTGAAGTGGCGGCTGTAATTGACTCTCGTTTGCTTCGGGGTCGCCTCCAATATCTGGTACATTGGAAGGGCTATGGGTCTGAGGAACGCAGTTGGATTTCCGCTGACGCTGTTCACGCTCCTCGCCTTGTGCGTTCTTTCCACGCTCGTTTTCCTGCCAGGCCTGCTCCTCCCCGCCCGGTGGGCGTGTCTTCAGGGGGGGGTACTGTAGCGGTACTTACCCTCTCCAGGGGCCGGCCGGGGTCCTCTCTTCTCGCCGCGCGCGGCCCTGCTCCTGCACGAGCCGCGCGCGGCTCAGCCAACGATAAGATCAGTCAGGCGGGCAGTGACCGCGAGAAGCGGTCACGTGTCCCGCCCGACACTAAGAGCGCGCCGCGCGTCTCGAGCGCGCTCTTAAAGGGACAGGGGAGACTAAATTAGAATCAGTCTCCCATTGGCCCCTGTCATGCCACGTTCCCCATACACTCACGTTTTGGGGGCGTGGATATGACAGGGGCCAATCAAAGTGAACTTTAGGGTATTTATACTCACCTGTTTCCCTTGCTCCTTGCCCTATCGTGGTTTCTGTCCAGTTCCCTTTAGTGCTTGTATCGTTCAGTTGGTTTTTTGGTGCTTGACCTTGGCTTTGTTCCTGACTCCGCTCTCTCCTTATCCTTGCTTGCTTATCCGCTGTTTTGTCCTCTGTGTACCAGTCCTCGGCTTGTTCTACGTTACGCTGTCTCTCAGTTCCCTTGACCTCGGCTTGTTCTAGACTCTGTCTTTCTTACTCGTCCTAGTCCGGCCATTCTAAGGTCCGGTAAGACGAACCCTGGTTTCTTGTCTCTTGACTATTGAACTATTCCTGCGTGTTGGGGTATATTACCGTGACACATAGAGGACGAAACACCAACACCAAGTCGCAAAGATTATGTAATAATAGACATAGAGGATGAAACACCAACACCAAGTCACAAAGATTATGTAATAATAGACATAGAGGACGAAACACCAACACCAAGTCACACAGATTATGTAATAATAGACATAGAGGACGAAACACCAACACCAAGTCACACAGATTATGTAGTAATAGACATAGAG
Organism: Pelobates fuscus; assembly: GCF_036172605.1. Taxonomy (NCBI): domain Eukaryota; kingdom Metazoa; phylum Chordata; class Amphibia; order Anura; family Pelobatidae; genus Pelobates; species Pelobates fuscus. The sequence goes on from NC_086318.1 coordinate 432,045,454, forward strand.
GACGAAACACCAACACCAAGTCGCAAAGATTATGTAATAATAGACAGAGGACGAAACACCAACACCAAGTCACACAGATTATGTAATAATAGACATAGAGGACGAAACACCAACACCAAGTCGCAAAGATTATGTAGTAATAGACATAGAGGACGAAACACCAACACCAAGTCGCAAAGATTATGTAGTAATAGACATAGAGGACGAAACACCAACACCAAGTCGCAAAGATTATGTAATAATAGACATAGAGGACGAAACACCAACACCAAGTCACAAAGATTATGTAATAATAGACATAGAGGACGAAACACCAACACCAAGTCACACAGATTATGTAGTAATAGACATAGAGAACGAAACACCAACACCAAGTCGCAAAGATTATGTAATAATAGACAGAGGACGAAACACCAACACCAAGTCACACAGATTATGTAGTAATAGACATAGAGGACGAAACACCAACACCAAGTCGCAAAGATTATGTAATAATAGACAGAGGACGAAACACCAACACCAAGTCACACAGATTATGTAATAATAGACATAGAGGACGAAACACCAACACCAAGTCGCAAAGATTATGTAGTAATAGACCTAGAGGACGAAACACCAACACCAAGTCACACAGATTATGTAATAATAGACATAGAGGACGAAACACCAACACCAAGTCGCAAAGATTATGTAGTAATAGACATATAGGACGAAACACCAACACCAAGTCGCAAAGATTATGTAGTAATAGACATAGAGGACGAAACACCAACACCAAGTCGCAAAGATTATGTAATAATAGACATAGAGGATGAAACACCAACACCAAGTCACACAGATTATGTAATAATAGACATAGAGGACGAAACACCAACACCAAGTCGCAAAGATTATGTAGTAATAGACATAGAGGACGAAACACCAACACCAAGTCGCAAAGATTATGTAGTAATAGACATAGAGGACGAAACACCAACACCAAGTCACACAGATTATGTAGTAATAGACATAGAGGACGAAACACCAACACCAAGTCGCAAAGATTATGTAATAATAGACATAGAGGACGAAACACCAACACCAAGTCGCAAAGATTATGTAATAATAGACATAGAGGACGAAACACCAACACCAAGTCGCAAAGATTATGTAATAATAGACATAGAGGACGAAACACCAACACCAAGTCGCAAAGATTATGTAATAAATAATAGACATAGAGGACGAAACACCAACACCAAGTCGCAAAGATTATGTAATAATAGACATAGAGGATGAAACACCAACACCAAGTCGCAAAGATTATGTAGTAATAGACATAGAGGATGAAACACCTGGCTGACGATGGGCTACAAACAATCCTGATGCAGGACAATTGCGAGAAGTATACATCTCATGGCGTATTTGAAATGAAGCTAGACAAGGCACCATAGGATGGATTTCTGCATTTAAAATGCATAGGACAAGAGACCAACATCAACTGGCACCAAAATATAAAGACTATGTGGTGGCTTATTTGAAAAAACTTCAATAAAAATATTTGTATAGAAATGTAATAAATATATTGTACAGAATCTCTACTGATCTTTGTCACCTTCTTGCACTATGGTTAAATATGTCCGTTCCATGTAAGAGAGCATGGCTGGTTACACGGTATATGCTCTCATATTAAAAGTCCTTCACTCAGACTCACACTACACCTGGACATAGCAGTGGTGATAGTATTCGTCTGCGCCATGTCCCAAATCCCTATGAACAAATAACTTTTTAGTTGAGTTCTACACTGCAAATTCTCCTTGTTGCTTTCGGCACCACAAACAAGAGGAGTGGAGAAGCTGCATGTTAGGCAGAGGTGGGTTTATAGTTGGAACCACTGAAACCTGAAACAGCAAGCGCCAGATAGGAGACTAGTCCTGCTCAAATGGTTAGAGTATACCTCTCTGAACCTCCTTCTTCCCTTCTGTTAACCCTCTAAGCTACTGGGATAACAAAAAGAATGTGTGCCCTCCCTCCGGTTGTCCAAGTGAGAGTGTTTTCATTAACCGGAAACATATTGAATCCTCAGCGCTCACAAAGGTTCCTGAAGGCAACCTGCTCTGTTTGATACATATTGAGGTTTTTCTTCTGTCTGATAAGTGTCAAAAATCACCTACAATGCTGTGTGCACTGGAGGTTAAGAGAAACAAACCATTGTGGATCTTTACCCACTTCTGGCTGCAATCTGCAGGGTGGTAATGCCTGCTACCTTCCACCGGTGTAGCTGGTAATTCACTGAATCTGAATGCACTGCATTTTTACTCTGGATGTCAGCTGCCAGCTAAAGACTGAACAAGTGGAAAGGCTTTACCCCGGGGTTAAAACAGGTGATTGTTTATTAATTGCCGACTCTCTCTTCCCTTCTACATTTCTTTTCATTTTTTTTATCCTAATTCCAAATTTTCCTTAAAAGTGGATGTTAGTTCCTCCCCTCTGACTCCGTCTGTGGTGTGGCAACGGCTGCTTTCTCTGCCGGCACAACCAGTTATTCACTATGGCACTGTGTTAGCACTCTGTAAATCCACTCCAAGGACTAAAGGTCTGCAAATGCTTTGCTCATGGGCTTAAACAAGTGACTAGGTCATGAATTGGCCACTCATGTTCCCCTTCCACTATAGTTTCCATTTAAAATTTATTTCTATAGATTTTTCTTTTAAAAAATGCTACTGCAAACAAAGTGGTGTACAATTGGATGTCCGTTCCACACACCAAGGACTGGAGGCCTGCAAAAGAGTAGTTACCATTCTAATCCCTTCCATAACACACCTATTATTACCATTACAGCTAGTATGACCACGACACCCAACCATCCATTCCATCCTAATCATATCACAAAACACATCTCTAGATGGTCACTGAGGGTGTAATGCTTCAGACTGTATGCACTCACTGTATACAGAGAGACACAAAGCCCACAACATCACACACTCACTGACCCTTTCAAACACCGGACATAGGAAGACTGACAGAGACTGACGAGGAATTCAACCACAACCAGAGGAAGATGACTATGAAAAAACTGTGAACTGAAAATACACCACTAGACTACAACAGACCATTTCTGCTGCTGTAAATAAAGTTTGTGTCTTCTAACCAAATAAGGGAGATTTCTAATAAAAAGCTCTCTCCTTAACTTGGTACCACTTCTGTCATATATATAAAAATATGACTAATAAATTAATATTATCTTACAGGGAATATCCGTCCGAATGGAATTCCTGAAACAAAAGTACTGTACAAATTACATGGAGAACTGAGGACAAAATATAAATTGTCACAGTGCCCAGGTCTATTGACCCACCGTTACCCAAAACACAGCAAGGGATAGATGGTTACTCTGAGCAGGTGGGATGTGGATTAAACTATTTCATGACGTGATGGGAGGATAATTTAATTTAGCAAATGTATTATCAGCTCATTGTTTCAAAATAGACTCCAGAAAGTGTAATAGTGGAAGTAACTCTTTTATCTTTACTTGATTTTGTGAGATGAAGATATTTATGCAACACTGTCTAAAGGATTAATCCATGAATTCACTATGAATATATTCATTTTATTGCCATATCTGTAGGAAGTGCGGATGTAACACTGACAGCAATTGGTTGCACTGCATTCTGTAACTTTCCATGCACAAATAATACATCACAGATCTGGGAAGACATTCTATTATTATTATTTATAAAGTGCCAACAAATTCCACTTTACAATAAGTGGACTAACAGACATCTATTTGTAACCAGATGAGTTGGACACACAGTAACAGAGGGATTTTTTTTTTTTTTATTCTTTATTTTTAATAGTGCATAGTTTAGTTAACAAGCTTACATTGACATTTTTAAACGAAATTATACATAGACTTTGGGCGCACGATTGTTGTAAAATGTCATTGGTTCAGCACTTTTTTGTTTTAAAGGTAACATGGAGATACAATGATAAAAACTGTGTAGTTCCATTGAATGAGAATAAAACATGGTTTGTCATACCGATTACGTCGATGGCACTTATATTGAGTGTCCCTATTAATAATACGCTTAGTTAAACATAGGCCAGTATGCAACAGTTTTGTGTAACATAACATGCGGAACTAGATATGTACATAGTCAGGCTAGTTGCGTTTAGGTTTATAGGTGATATCTAAGCACCGTTTTTTATAGTAGTACGAACAAAAGTTTAACATTTATGAAGGTTCCAGTCTGTTCCATCTAGCATATATATATAGGCTTAATAAGTTATATGTGAGACGGTTATATGGCATGCTTCAAGTGATATTAGGAGTCAAACATTTGGTCTACAACCAGGCTATCCAGGCTATGCTATGTTATGGTTGTAAGTAAACGTGTATTCGATACGTCATAAGCTGACTAGTAGCTGTATAAACAGGTTGACTAGACTGACAAGATGGTTACTAAAGGTAGTAGTAAGAAGAAACATAACCTTGTGAGCTTCGATTGAGACCCCCTGTGATCCCCTGCATTAGTAAACCCAAAAAGGTGTTGTCGACAAGTAAAGAGAGAATGTATTCATCAAATAAAACACAGTACTTGTGATAGTCCATTCCAAGTGGCAGTGGACACTGTGCCTGACGGTATGTCTCAGTCACTGTCAGTTCAACCGACGCCCTGCTGGGGGTGAGTGCTTTCTTTCAGTGTTGTTTGTCGCAGAACTTGCCTTCTCTCCTGTGTGCGGAAGCTCCGGGCCCGTTTGCTTTGCGGAGGTGTGTTTGCCTGCGGGTGTAAAGCCACCTTGGCTGAATGTTGCATCGACTTCCCCGGTGTTGGGCTGGGGCTGCTCCGTCTGTGCCGTCGTGGTGCGGTCTCCTTCTCGGATCTTGCACTTCTTCGGGTTTCCCGTCCAGCTGGGCTTGTCTTGCCCTCCTGGGGCTTGATTCGCCGACGAGGGTGCCGTGGGAGTTTCTGTTTCGGCTTCTGTTGAAACCCTGGCCCCGGTTTGCGCGGGTGTAATCTCGGGAGGGCACCCTGGCGGATCTCAGCTTTCGTGGATATAGGTTTTAGGGGAGCTTTTGTGCCATGCTGCTGAATACCTCGTGGTGAGGTGGTCGGCCTGACAGCTGTCGGGGCTGTGATCCCCTGGGGTTGTGAGAGGGCCTCCAACCGCTGCCAGAAGGCGGCGAATATTGCATTTAGTCGGCGTTCTGTGTCCAGCCAGGCAGGTTGTGAGCAGGCTGCTTGGGCAGTGTCCGCCATTTTGGGAGGCTTTGTGGCGGCAAGGTCAGAGCTCGTCGTGACGGCCTCCGTTCCACCACCTTGCAAGGGTAATGTGTGGGGGTAGACCGGGATGACCCCCACCGGTCCAAAGGGGGGGGGATAGGGGCTCAGAGCATGGAGCTTGGTCGGTCGTGGCAGTGGGAGAGCGGCCGTCTCTCCCATGCCCGCCGTCTTGATAGGCCTCACCTTCATGTTGGTAGTTGGGGTCGCTTTTTTAGTATCTTCGTGTGTGTCCCAATGTCCCCTCACTCTGGGTGGCTGTTAGGGCCCGATTAGTTGCCGTTTTTGGCGTGTTTTGTCCGCTTTTTTGCTGCGTTTTGCGGGAGCTGCAATGATGTGCGTCTTCCTCGCTCCGCGGCCAGGCCCTGCCCCTAACAGAGGGATTTAGAGCCTGGTCAGTGAGTTTACATGCTAGAGGGAGTGGGGCTGGTCTGGACTGGCCATCGGGCACACCGGGCCAATGCCCGGTGGGCCGCGGTGGCCATGAGCCGAGGCCGGCAGGGGAGGTCCCAGGATCTCCCCTTCCTGGTCTATGCAGGGCCGGTGTTTCAATTACGGGCCGGTGGCGAGATCAAAGATCCCCCTCACCAACCCACTTTCATAGACCTGCGGCTGGGGAGTGAGGGAGGGAGAGGAGGACCCGGTGGAGCTCTAGCTTGCAGCTCCGCCGGGTTCCTCTCGCGAGATCCGGAGCGTTGCCATGGCAACGACCGGATCTCGCGAGAGTGAACTCTAGCCCACAGGCTAGAGTTCACTCACTCACCACTGGACCACCAGGGATGATGTCAGAGTGCCGGTACCCCCCCCCCTTCCAGGTACAACCACGCTGGACCCCCCCTCCCAGCCTAAAGGTAAGAAGGGAGGGGGGGACATAATGCCAACCTTTTTTTTTTTTACTCCCCAATCCCCCAAACACTCAAACCCTTCTAACATTCACACACATCACTCACACAACACAGCACTCTCACACCCATCACACACAGCACTTTCACACAACACAGCACTCTCACACCCAGCACACTCAGCACTTACACACATCACTCTCACACCCATCACACACAGCACTTTCATAAAACACAGCACTTTCACACAACACAGCACTCTCACACCCAGGGGCGGACTGACCACTTGGGCACATGGGTCATGGACCGAGGGCCCGAGACAGCCAGGGGCCCGGCCGCACAGCCATGCTCCAGCTGGAGAGATCAGAGATCTCTCCAACTGGAACGGCAAAAAATAAAACTTTCATTGATAGGTTGTGGGGCCCCTGATGGAGTGCAGGGCCCCACAACCTACCACTCTGTATGTCACCCCCCCCATCCTCAAAGGAGACCTGGCAGCTTCACCTCCTCTCTGCCAGGTCTCCTTCTCCTGTGCGGCTCGGCTCTGTGTGATGGGAGAGGCGGGAGAGGAAGTGACATCACTTCCTGTTTACTCCTCTCACACAGAGCCCGATAAGCAGGGAAGGAGCAGCAGCCTGGGAGAGAAGGGTTGCGACTAGTTCCTATCCAGTAGAAGGACCCTGTCCTTTCTGAGGATAGGAAATAGCTTGCTCAGTGTGACAGAGCTAGTTCCTATCCTTCTAGAGGACCTTTTCGCCCCCTACTGGTCAGGTCCTGTATAGGGATAGGAACTAGATGGTTCACAGTGAATAAGCTAGTTCCTATCCTTCTAAAGGACCTTTTTGCCCCTAGTGGCCAAATCCTGTAGAGGGATAGGAACTATCCTGCTCACACTGAGAGAGCTAGTTCCTATCCTGCTAAAGGACCTATTGCTCCATAGTGTTCGGGTCCTCTTAAAGGATAGGAACTAGACTGCTCACATTGAGATATTTAGTTCCTATCCTGCCAAATGACCTTTATAGCTCCAGCTCACACAGGTCCCTTACAGGGATAGTAATACCTAGTTCCTATACTGCTAAGGGACCTCTATACCTTCAGCTAACAATGGCTCTTACAGGGATAGGAACTAGACGGCTCACATTGATAAATCTAGTTCCTATCGTGTTAAAGGACCTTTATAGCTCCAGCTCACACAGGTCCCTTACAGGGATAGTAATACCTAGTTCCTATACTGCTAAGGGACCTCTATACCTTCAGCTAACAATGGCTCTTACAGGGATAGGAACTAGACGGCTCACATTGATAAATCTAGATCCTATCGTGTTAAAGGACCTTTATAGCTCCAGCTCACACAGGTCCCTTACAGGGAAAGTAATACCTAGTTCCTATACTGCTAATGGACCTCTATACCTTCAGCTAACAATGGTCCCTTACAGGGATAGGAACTAGACGGCTCACATTGAGAAATCTAGTTCCTATACAGCAGAAGGACCTTTATAGCTCCAGCTTACACAGGTCCCTTACAGGGATAGTAATACCTAGTTCCTATACTGCTAAGGGACCTCTATACCTTCAGCTAACAATGGTCCCTTACAGGGATAGGAACTAGACGGCTCACATTGAAAAATCTAGTTCCTATCCAGCAGAAGGACCTTTATAGCTCCAGCTCACACAGGTCCCTTATAGGGATAGTAATACCTAGTTCCTATACTGCTAAGGGACCTCTATACCTTCAGCTAACAATGGTCCCTTACAGGGATAGGAACTAGATGGTTCACAGTGAGGAATCTAGTTCCTATACAGCAGAAGGACCTTTATAGCTCCAGCTTACACAGCTCCCTTACAGGGATAGTAATACCTAGTTCCTATACTGCTAAGGGACCTCTATACCTTCAGCTAACAATGGTCCCTTACAAGGATAGGAACTAGACGGTTCACATTGAGAAATCTAGTTCCTATCCAGCAGAAGGACCTTTATAGCTCCAGCTCACACAGGTCCCTTATAGGGATAGTAATACCTAGTTCCTATACTGCTAAGGGACCTCTATACCTTCAGCTAACAATGGTCCCTTACAGGGATAGGAACTAGATGGTTCACAGTGAGAAATCTAGTTCCTATACAGCAGAAGGACCTTTATAGCTCCAGCTTACACAGCTCCCTTACAGGGATAGTAATACCTAGTTCCTATACTGCTAAGGGACCTCTATACCTTCAGCTCACACAGGTCCCTTACAGGGATAGGAACTAGACGGTTCACAGTGAGAAATCTAGTTCCTATCCAGCAGAAGGACCTTTATAGCTCCAGCTCACACAGGTCCCTTACAGGGATATGAACTAGACAGCTCACAGTGAGAAATCTAGTTCCTATCCGGCAGAAGGACCTTTATAGCTCCAGCTCACACAGGTCCTACAGGGATAGTTTTTATACTGGTAATGGACTGTAAACCTTAAGCTAATAGTGATACTTTACAAGGATAAGAATTCCTAGTTTTTATACTGCTAATGAACATTTATTGATTGCAAACTTCTCAGCTAGAGGGAATGATTTTAACTTATGTGGAGCACAAGACAGCACGTACTGAGATCTGAGTTTGTTACACGCAAAGACCTGCTACAGCCCTTGCGGCTCATGATAACTGGTAGGGAGACTGAGTTACTCCTAACTTCGTAAAGCTGTAGCAGTGTGGAAAGTGGGGGACAGTGCGCATGTGGGTGCAGGTCAATTTGAAAGTAAAGGGATGCAATTGCTGGCAATGGAGAAATTGAAGTGGGCAGTATATAGACCCATGTAAGGTGAGGGAGGATATATGGCACTGTGATTAGATACAACACCCATATTCATGTCATTGCTTTGAAATAAAATTCACATAAACACACTGAACTGTTAAGGCTGAGATTTTCTTTTCTTCTTTTGACTTCCGCAGTGTCATTATATACCTATATTTATTGTTTAGTTTATGGGTACTGGTCTGGTTCGTTTTTGACTCCAACATTTTTTTCATTTGTCGTGGACTCATAGAGGGTGATTTTGTCCATGGAGCGGCAGCCGCAAGTGTCAGGAAAGTGAGGTGCTTTGGCTGTTATATTTATAAAATCCATTGCACTGGTTTTATACTTCACACAGCACATTTGGCTTCTGAAATTGAGACTCTGCCACGCACAGTTTGATGGAGATTATTAGAGGAATTCTAGGCAAATAGCACCAGAGCAATCCCTACTTTTGTCACGACTTCATGCTGGAAATTGGAGCACACTAAGATTGTGCCACTATTGGGCACCATTTCTTTCAGCACCACCTATAAAAATCCTGACACATTGCCGTTTAACTTTACACCTGTGTGGTCTTTCTATTTACTCACAATCAATCTTCATCTGAGCTGCAGAAAGGTGCGGCTGTCTTTAAAAAATTTGTAGAACATTTGTAAAACTTGGTGTACCCCAGTTGTTGCAGAAAATGGCACTATCTCCTACTCAAGTATTACCTTTTTCCTAGTCAACCATATGTTTTACAGATTAAATAAGTTTTTACATATTTAAAAAAAAAAATCTTCTTTTGCAATGGTTTGCCATTTACAGGCTGGTGTAGGCCATTTTGTTGCTTATTTTGCAAGGGATGTGGTAGCTTGTTGTCAGTTGGCTGTAGTGACTTGTGTTTTTTTTTTATGGGTATTTTTATACACTTTGATAAGGACATGTTAGCCGAAGATTGTGAAAGATAAAGAAAACTGTAAAGCGGAATCGGTATATGGTACTGTGTTTACTACTCACATCTGCTTGCCATGATTTGAAAGGCTAGAAATACCATAGAAAAATGGTTAATTATTTATTTTCATTTTATTTATTCAATATTCTTCCATCTACCCTGGCCTAACTGTGCCCTTCCACCTTAAACTGTGTGGTCTTTAAACATCTAGCAGGAGAAAAATGCAGTTATTGACCATATATTCTACCATGGATATTCTACCTTGCTTTTAGGACAATATACAGCTGTGCTAGTTCACATCACCTTTGTACATGTCCACTACACAATACTTTGAAGGCAGCATCTTATGCCTGGGCTCCTATTTCACAAACCACACCTGCTACTATGTGGACTTAATCCGCGGTTAGTTAGGAGTCAGGTTGTTGTTTTTTCTAAAACTAACAAAGCTATATTTTCAACAACAAAAATATAATTCTTAAAGGGACACTGTAGGCCCCAGAACCACTACAGCTTAATAAAGTGGTTAATTTCTGTTCAGCTGAATCATAAGAGTAACAACATGTACATTGAAAGGACGTCACATACGTAGTATGGCACATGACCATCTTTGTTCCCCCTCTTCTAGTAAGACCCTATCGCTACACCCTCCTATTCTAAGAACACCCTGCCTAGTAATGCCCCCTAGATAAACTTAGAATCAATTTGTTGCATATTTTATGCTGTTAGTTAATAGTTGTCAATATTTGATTGATAATTAATGATACTCCCACAAGACCACCCCTTATTGCATAGGATTTATAAGCAGTGTTCTGTTTAATACATTTCGGAAATTTTCAGAATCAGACTCCTTTGTATGGTCTATCAAGAGTGTCTCCAAATACTTGAGGTCCTGGTACAGTTTGGTTAGAACTATAAGACCATGGCAGGTAATTCTGCTGATCATCAAGGACAGGACATGTTCCAACACTTAATATTGTGATTCTGGTGTCTATAGCTTGTCCCTGCAGGGTTTTCAATGTAAACACTGCATTTTGAGAGAAAATGCATCTCTATGAGTAGATGGTGATTGGCGCAGTTAGGCATTTTTGCCACGCATGCGCAGTAGTCTCCTAATGCTATCCTATGGGAAGCAATGGACTGGTTCAGATCATCAAGAATGGTTATTAGCCATTGAGGCAGGGCCAGCCACTGCGAGCCAACACAGCGTGGGAAAAAAGGTGAGGGCGCCAGTCATACTCACTGACAGACACACACACACTCAGTGACTGACAGACACACACTCACTAATTTGACACTCACTGACAGACACACACCTATCGTACTGTGCTGCAGAATTTGTTGGGGATTTATAAATACTAATAATAATACTGGCACACACACACACACACACATTCTCTCGCACTCACAAATTATTCGTTTTTTAATTTAATGGCACCCAGCCTCCCTACGTTCCTTTCCCTCGGGTCCAGTGCTTCCGGCATCACAGCAGAGCAACAAGATCACAGCTCCTTCAACGCCGCCTCCATTCTCCCTCAGCCCCCTGAACGCACTGACAAATACCCAAGCGCCAAGAGAAAATTCCTAGTCGCCATGGCGATCTGGCGCCTGGGATTTGTTGAGTCTTGATTTTTTCTATTAGATTAATATACCCATGTGACTAAAAAGTTATTGTTTGGTTGTGGGAGACTGTTCCTGTCCGTGAATTGCTATGTGCTATTCTCATGTTTTGCCCTGTATTCATATGCTTTGCCTGCTCCCCTTTCGGGAGCGCCATATGAACGGGTTCCGTTCCCCTCCTTAACGGGGACCACCACGAAACCCCATTTAGAATGTTGTTGTAGAACGTTCAAACCGCGTTACGAGGTGTCAAAACCACAGACCGCAAGGGAAGCCTCGGCGTGTGCCGACCCTGGGTGACAGCCTGTTCATTAGACGAACGTCATCCAGGGGAGCATTTGCGGATTCCAATGCTTCCTGGCATGCTCACACCAATCAATTAGAACGTTGGCAACTCGCAACATAAGTGTGAAACCGCAAGGGAAGTAATTAATGAGTGCTTCCCTGGGTGGCCGCCGTTCGTATAGACGAACGGCATCCAGGGGGAGCATTTGTGTGGCCAAATAAAGTGGTTGTTGTACCCCTGGAACAGTGTGTCATCCAGTTACTAGGGGAAAATGGGTCTTTTCATTCTGCATTAGCTGATGTAACCAGTCGGGTTACCCTCGGCCCGCTACAGATACTAAAATGGTTTCCCAAATGAGAAGAAAAACAGTATAGGCATATAGTTAAAAGAAAACAAACAGATTTTAATTTAAATTTCTTTTTTATTAAAAGTAAACAGGAATAAAGTTTAACATTGTGAAACATGTACAGTTGTTGCTTTATTCTATTCTATTCCCATAAACATATTAAAAGGATAACTCCAGAATGAATGAACACTGATATAAATAATAAAAGTTAAATTAAAAATATATATTTACCGTTTATTACAGAAAATCTAACTAATTATGTTAAAAATGTTTTCATCAAGTTTCAACATGCAGTAGTAAAAAACATTTATTTCATTTTTAAAATACTTACTTTAAAAAAAATTTATTATTGAGCTTCTCAAGGGAGGTATACTCCTATTTTGAGTCCCCCTGAGAGAATTTTATTGGACAGTGTGGCAGCAACAGCCACTTTAAAACTGTATTTACTTGAATATGTATGTACCACTTTAAGAACCAAGTGTATGCATGTGTAATATGTGTTTCAGGTCTATGGCGTTCGTATGCTGGCGGTATAAAAACCCGTCGGCATTCATGTAATCGTTCCACGAACAGTGAATTTCATCTCTGTTCGTGAAATGAACAAACTGCCGAAGGGAGACCACACACAGGAGGTTGTGTGGCTCTCATTAAGGATTGCAACATTGTTGCAATCGGTAAATTAAGAGGATTCAGGGTGGCCGTCGTTCGGCTACCGACCACGCTGCGGTCGGCCATCTTGGATCCTTTGTTAGCCCAGCGGTATTTGGTCATCGAGCGCCTGGAACTAAAATCGGCTACTCGGCGGCACGAATACCGCTGGACTTCCAAGCCGTTTGGGAGCCCGGTCCTTCGGTAAAGTGGTTCCCTACAGTTAATCGGTAGTTGGAATGTAATGTTGGTTTTGTGCGGCGTTCAGTTATTTATGATGGGATCTGAGCGGTACTTTCACGAAATGTGCGCTCAGACCCCAGCTATCTGCCGAATGCCCATTCGTTTGAATCAGATGAATATTATAAGAGTTATGCATTTTATTGTAAATTGTATGTTCTGCTGCACCGAGGGATAATCCACTTAACTGTATATTCTAGTGGGAGTATCCCTCGTTTGCAGCAGGGGCTGCTGGGAGAAATATCCAGATTGTTCAGTTTCCCATGTAGTCCCCTACTGTATAACCCCTGAATTGTCTGTAGGGAAACCCCTTGCATGGGAAATCCCATAAATACTGGAAGTGTGCGATTAAAGCCTCAGTTGACCTCCAAGCTATGTGTCGTCTAGTTCTTGGAGGGAAGGGATTGTAACTACGCTACCTGTCTTGTGCCTGTTTTGGATTTCCTTTCCTGTCTACCAGCGGAGATACCTTGGATAATACCTCTACTCCGCTACGTATGCTGTACCTGCCTATGTGGATTATTACCTGCTTTTCCTGTCTACCAGCGGAGACCGTGTGGATTATACTACCTCTCTGCTACAGACAGTTTTGGTGATACATTGAGCACATGCACTTTGCACAAAGTGGATTGACCTGCAGATGGGAGTAGCAACGCACACTCCCAGGCAGTCCGCAAGGAATGGGCGCTCACACATACGATAGGTGGGTGGTAAAGACATATACACAAATACATGAAATACAACACTCAATGATGAGTGGACATTAGATTAGGGTAAACATTTATTTTTTTAATAAGGGATATTTTACATAAATATAGAGTTAAAATTATACAATTTATATGTTAACAGAGTTTGAGAGCAAGCTTAGAAGATCAAGTTGCTAGGTCCCTTACTCGGGGCATAAGTGCCCCTGAATAAAACAGTGATGTGGTCTGTGGGTGACACTCACACTGAGGCAGGGCTGGTGCTAGACTATTTTCCACCCTAGACAAGACCAGATACTTGCAACACCCCCAAAAAACAAAAAATCGCCAGCTTTGTGTGTCTCTCTGTCCCTCTTAGCCCTGTGTCTCTTTGCCTCTCTGTGTGTCTTTTTATCCTCCAAGCTCCTGTATGTGTGTCTTTTTCTCTCTAAGCCCTTCTGTGTCTGACACTCCATCCCTTCTGTGTGCCTCTTTGCCCCCCTTAGCCCCTCTGTGTGTCTGTTCCCCCAAGTTTGTCTCTTTGCCCCTGCGTGTCTTTGTCCCCCCAAAGCCCCACTGTGTCTCTTTGCCCCCCCGCAGCTCCCTTTGCATGTCTTTGTCCTTCCATGTGTCTCTTTGCCCCTCTGTGTATCTCTTTGTTCCTCCAGCCCTGTGTGTCTTTATATCCCCCCCCAACTCTTCTGTGTGCCTCTTTGTTTAGCTAAGTCCCTCTAAGTATGCTCCTCCTTGTCTCTTTGTCCCCACCAAACCCTCTGTTTGTGTCTTTGCCACCCAAAGCCTCTTTGTGTGTCACTTTGCCCCCTGTGTATCTCCTTGCCACCCCTGCCCCACTCTGTGTCCTTTTGTCCACCCTCAGTCCCCTATGTGTCTCTTTGTCCGTCCGCTCTTTTTGCTGTCTTCCTCCTTCTGCAGTGCCAGCTTACCTACTTGTAGCGTGGTTGAGTGAACTGTGGTGGAGAATCTCTGTATCCACTATTCTGTCTGGGAGACCCTTCCGGTTAGACTGGGTAGAGGATACAGAAGATTCTCTACTGCGGTGCCTTGGCCACGGTACATGAAATGATTGGCAGGAGGGGAATGCATTTGGACAGAGACGCACTGGCTGTGCGTGTCTGGGAGAGAGACACGCTGGCTGTGCGTGGGTAGGGGAGAGAGAGCGACACACACACACACCGGCTGTGCGTGGCTGGCAGAGAGAGCGACACACACACACACAGGCTGTGCGTGGGTGGGGGAGAGACACGCTGGCTGTGCGTGGGAGAGAGAGAGAGACACGCTGGCTGTGCGTGGGTGGGACAGACACACTGGCTGTGCGTGAGTGGGACAGAGAGAGACACACGCTGGCTGTGCGTGGGTGGGAGAGAGCGAGACACGCTGGCTGTGAGTGGGTGGGAGAGAGACACACGCTGGCTGTGCGTGGGTGGGACAGACACACACTGTGTGACGGGACCAATCTCGCCACATTGCATTGGAGGAGCCTGGTCGCCCGCCTGTTGCCTTTGGATTATGGACCGGCAGCTAAAGGGTTAATTTTACTGTGCAGAAGGATTTATTTCTCCCTTTCTGCACAGCCATTCGGTAGATTCTATCTACCGAACAAACAGCCTGTTTGCAACCTTCCCAGAGCCGTGGGAAGCCGGCCGGCGCTGTTAATTGGCCACCCAGGAGCTGGAGTGTGCTGCCAATTTACCTCCCTGAAGCTGCGGTTAACCGCAGCTTAATTGATTGTTACTGGGTGGCCGCTGTTACACTTAGCGGCCGCTAGGTGGCGGTGTTCTGGAGCTCCCCGGGCAGCCAGCGCTTTTCTGCCCAGCTTTCATGCACCAAAATCGGACACTTTTACGCGCAGGCACCGCTGAACCTCCAGCCCCTGGTTCTAATTCGTATGGATTAAATGAATGCATTTAAATTCGGTAGTTTTATGTTTTTATGTTTATGTTTTATGTGAATGTTTTAACCCAGATAGCCATGGAGCCTGTTCGTGTAATTAAAGACTTTGGCTCCATGGCAATTAAACTGTATTCGTGTGGTCTGAGTGCCATTCATCTAATAATGTGCACTCAGACCTGAGCTATCTGGGGATATGTTACATGTCTGTGTTTTATGTATAAAATGTGTCTTTATGTATTTTAAAGTGATAGTCTGTCTTTGTGTCCCCACGTGTGTAATGGAGTTTTGCCTTTGTCCTGGGAGATAATTGAATTACTTCTCCAGAGGCAGAGGGGAGGAAGCCAGGATGCATTGTTGGGATGTTTTACTTCTGTATGTCCTGAAATGCTACATGTCTGTCCGTTGTTACAGTCTTCCATCTGGTCCCCTAGGGGAGTGTCCACCAGGTGGAAGACCTGCATAAATACAGGGGCAGGTAGCCCTCAATAAACAGACCACTGCTTGACCCTCAACACGGAGCCTTGTCTCGTTCTTGGGGGGATTCACTGTATGCTGATAGGGACTGACTGCCAGGAGTGTAAGCCGCTTGGGAGCTTTTCCTGTTCGTCTGCTAGCAGCTATTCGTGAGGTTCCAGTTCGGGAGTTTGGAGTGCTACCTTATTTCCTTGTATGCAGTTCGGGAGTTTGGTGCATTCACTTATATCCAATTCGTGAGTTTTGGTGATTTTACAGTAGCTGTGCCTGGCTGTGAAAAGGGGATTATCGCCTGTGGGACAGACACACACTGGCTGTGCGTGGGTGGGACAGACACACACTGGCTGTGCGTGGGTGGGACAGACACACACTGGCTGTGCGTGGGTGGGACAGACACACACTGGCTGTGCGTGGGTGGGAGATACACACACTGGCTGTGCGTGGGTGGGAGAGACACACACTGGCTGTGCGTGGGTGGGAGAGACACACACTGGCTGTGCGTGGGTGGGAGAGAGAGAGACGCTGGTTGTGCGTGGGTGGGACAGAAACACTGGCTGTGCGTGGGTGGGACAGAGATACACACACGCTGGCTGTGAGTGGGTGGGAGAGAGCGAGACACGCTGGCTGTGAGTGGGTGGGAGAGAGACACACGCTGGCTGTGAGTGGGTGGGAGAGAGACACACGCTGGCTGTGAGTGGGTGGGAGAGAGACACACGCTGGCTGTGAGTGGGTGGGAGAGAGACACACGCTGGCTGTGCGTGGGTGGGAGAGAGACACACGCTGGCTGTGCGTGGGTGGGAGAGACACACGCTGGCTGTGCGTGGGTGGGAGAGAGCAGGGCCAGCCCAAGAAGCCAAGCCCCCCCAAAAAGCTTTGCGCACATCCATTATGTTATACAGTGTGTGTAGTGAATGCATTGTGTACAGTGGATGCAGTGTCTGTGTGTGTGGGTAGTGGATGCAATGTCTTTATGTGAAGTGAATGTAATGCAGCGGGATTGGATAAGGGCTGTGAGGGGACAGTAGTTTTTTTAAATATTTTTATTAATTTAGTTTTTTTTTTTCCTCCCTGCCTCTTACCTGTTTCAGGGTGGGGGCACACAGGATTCCCTGGTGGTCTGGTGGCACAGTATACGGTGTCATGTGAAGAAGGGACCCAGGAGTGTAATATTGCACCACCTGAAGCATCAGGTCCTCTCTTCTCGCGACTGTGTGAGCGTTGCTGCAGGTTGCCATGGCACCGCTACGCATAACATGTAATGCAAGTCAGGAGCGTTGCCATGGCAACACTTACACACTCACACCGAGGGGATAGGAGAGAGAGAGCACAACACACACAGGGGGGGGGGGGAAGAGAGAGAGAGAGAGAGAGAGACCCACTCACACCGAGGGGATGGGAGAGAGAGAGAGAGACACTCGCACCGAGGGGATGGGAGAAAGAGACACTCGCACCGAGGGGATGGGAGAAAGAGACACTCGCACCGAGGGGATGGGAGAAAGAGACACTCGCACCGAGGGGATGGGAGAAAGAGACACTCGCACCGAGGGGATGGGAGAAAGAGACACTCGCACCGAGGGGATGGGAGAAAGAGACACTCGCACCGAGGGGATGGGAGAAAGAGACACTCGCACCGAGGGGATGGGAGAAAGAGACACTCGCACCGAGGGGATGGGAGAAAGAGACACTCGCACCGAGGGGATGGGAGAAAGAGACACTCGCACCGAGGGGATGGGAGAAAGAGACACTCGCACCGAGGGGATGGGAGAAAGAGACACTCGCACCGAGGGGATGGGAGAAAGAGACACTCGCACCGAGGGGATGGGAGAAAGAGACACTCGCACCGAGGGGATGGGAGAAAGAGACACTCGCACCGAGGGGATGGGAGAAAGAGACACTCGCACCGAGGGGATGGGAGAAGGAGACACTCGCACCGAGGGGATGGGAGAAAGAGACACTCACAATGAGGGGATGGGAGAAAGAGACACTCACAATGAGGGGATGGGAGAAAGAGACACTCACAATGAGGGGATGGGAGAAAGAGACACTCACAATGAGGGGATGGGAGAAAGAGACACTCACAATGAGGGGATGGGAGAAAGAGACACTCACAATGAGGGGATGGGAGAAAGAGACACTCACAATGAGGGGATGGGAGAAAGAGACACTCACAATGAGGGGATGGGAGAAAGAGACACTCACAATGAGGGGATGGGAGAAAGAGACACACTGTCAGTGGGGATAAAAAGGGTTAATATATCATGCTATCAGAGAGAGTTGGGAGAGAGAAAGAAAGACAAAAATATAAGTCACATTATAATCAATGTATTCTGTAAAACATAGTTGGACAGTGATTAATATCTACAATTAAAGACAAAAAAAGAGATTTAAAATACAGGTTTTAACACAGCTGCATAATTATCTGGCAAAAAACTAAATAAAACTATATAAAATTAAATAAAAGTGACTTCTCTTAAAGATCCCTTTTTTCTGCATTCTCCATGTTCATTCTCTGCAATGGCTGCAGTGTTCAGCTTTACCCATACAATTCCCATACATTGCAAACCTCCAGGTCCAGGCTGTCTTGTGAAATAAGATGTTTTGTAAAATTAATATCAATGTTTCCATCAGAACTCTCCCACCAGCAGCAGGAGATCAGCACAGCTCAGTCCACTTCATTCATTTGGATTTCCCGCTTTGCTGCTTCCTGTAGCTCTCTGTACCATATGACCAAGCAGTCACATGGTCTGGTGATGTCACCAGGGTCCTTCTACTGGATAGGAACTAGCCGCTACCCTTTATAAAGCAGAGGACTTGGCTCTGGCTCATTATTTGGGTGGGAATTCTGAGAGGAGGTTCTATAGATGTAGCACAACTGAGGGAAACGTCAGACAATGTGTCTGTAACGAGTATATACCCCTACACGCAGGATCCAGCCAAACAGAAGACAGCACAGAGGAGAGATACGTCTACCGGACCTTAGAGTGGCCGGACTCGACGTAAAGGAGAAGTACAGAGTCAGGAGCGATCCGAGGTCAAGGGCACAAAGAGACAGCGTAAACGAGAACTAGCCGGGGTCTGGTACACAGGAATCAGCAAGCCGGCAAACAGTACAGACAAGGATAAAGCGAAAACGAAGTCAGAATACAAAGCCAAGGTCAAGTACGGAGAAACACAACTGAATACAACAAGCACTAAAGGGAACTGTAGCAGAAACCACGATAGGGCAAGGAACTAAGGGAAAAGGGTAAGTATAAATAGCCTTCAAACTAATGTGATTGGCTCCTGTCATTTCCACTCCCCCAACAGGTAAGTGTATGGGGTGATTGGCATGACAGGAGCCAATGGGAGCCTTTTTGCAATTTAGGCTCCCACTGTCTCTTTAAGAGCGCGCCCGAGATTCGCGGCGCGCTCTTAGCTGCAGGCGGGACACGTGACCGCTTCTCGCGGTCACTGCCCGCCTTCCTGTTTGAGCAGTCGGATGAGCCGCGCGCGGCTCATGCAGCCGCAGGACCGCGCGCGGCTTGAAGAGAGGACCGCGGCCGGCCCCCGGATAAGGTAAGTACCGCTACAGTACCCCCCCCTGAGGACACGCCCTCCGGGCGGGCAGGACCAGGCCTGGCAGGAAAACGCGAATGGAAAGAACGTACAAGGCGGGGAGCATGAACAGCATCCGCAGAAATCCAACTGCGCTCCTCAGGCCCATAACCCATCCAATGCACCAAGTACTGAAGCCGACCCCTGAGGAAACGAGAGTCAATAACAGCAGACACTTCGAACTCCTCATGACCCTCCACAGAGACAGGAGGGGGAGTATGCCGGGTATAGCGGTTGCGTACGTAAGGCTTCAACAACGAGGTGTGAAATACATTGGGTATACGCAGATTCTTAGGCAGACCCAAGGCATAAGAAACGGGATTAACCTTATGTATAATGCGATAAGGACCAATGAAGCGGGGAGCCAATTTCATAGAAGGCACCCGGAGGCGAATATTCCGTGTGGAAAGCAAAACCCTGTCCCCCACAACATAGGAAGGAGCCGCTCTGCGATGCTTGTCAGCCTGAGCCTTCTGGCGGGCAGCACAGTCCACCAAAGAACGCTGAACCTGCTCCCAAGTACTACGCAAACCAGCCAAATGCTCATCCAGAACTGGCATGCCCTGTGAGGAGAATGCAGCCGGAAGAACAACGGGATGCTGGCCATAGACAACGTAAAAAGGGCTTTTGCCGGAAGAATCATGAGTGGCATTATTCCGAGCAAATTCAGCCCAAGGAAGCAGGTCAGACCAATTGTCCTGATGGTGAGACACAAAACAACGGAGGTACTGCTCCAGAGACTGGTTGGCACGTTCAGCAGCTCCATTAGACTGGGGATGGTAAGCGGAAGAAAATGAGAGGGAAATACCCATCTCCGAACAAAAGGCTTTCCAGAACCTGGAAATAAATTGGCTACCCCTATCGGATACAATAGATAAGGGAATACCATGTAATCGAAAGACTTCTTTAGCGAAGATAAGAGCCAGTTCCTTGGAAGTGGGCAACTTGCGAAGAGACACAAAGTGAGCCATTTTGGAAAACCGATCTACTATCATTAGGATGACTGTGTTACCATTCGAAGGGGGTAATTCAACAATAAAATCCATTGATAGATTAGACCAAGGTCTCTCGGCAACAGGTAACGGATGCAACAGCCCACAAGGAACTCTACGAGAGGTTTTCATACATGCACAAGTAGTACAAGCACTTATATAGTCAGTAACATCCTTACGTAAGGTATCCCACCAGAAATACCGAGAAACGGCTGACACTGTTTTGGAAATACCAGGATGTCCAGCAGTCTTAGTATCGTGATACAGTGACAGAATATCCCGTCTCTCGGGAACGTCAACGAACAATTTATCATTAGGCCTCTCGCTAGGTGCCATGCTTTGTTTTGCTTGTATGGCCTGCAAGAGGGACGAGGAAATAGACAATATAGTAGTTGCTATTATCCTGTCTGGGGGAATGACAGGAGTGACATCAATCTCCTGTTTGTCAATAGTCTCGAATTGTCTGGACAGAGCGTCCGCTTTAGTGTTCCGGTCACCTGGCCTATAGGTTATTATATAATTAAAATGAGACAAGAACAGTAACCACCTAGCCTGCCTTGAAGACAATCATTTAGCTTTGCTAAGGTAGGATAGGTTCTTATGATCTGTAAATATGAGAATAGGATCCTTAGTTCCTTCTAACAAATATCTCCATTCTTTGAGTGCTAAAATGATAGCAAGGAGTTCGCGATTACCCACATCATAATTCCTTTCTGCTTTGGACATTTGTTTAGAAAAGAAGCCACAAGGATGCAATGGCTTGTCAGGAGACTCTCTTTGGGATAAGACAGCACCTACCCCTATATCGGAAGCATCAACCTCAAGTATATATGGCAATGAGGGGACAGGATGCTGTAAAATAGGGGCAGAGGCGAACATAGTCTTAAGAAAGTCAAAAGCCTGAAGTGCCTCAGTAGACCAGACACGTGTATTGCCATCCTTTTTAGTCATACGAGTAATAGGCGCTACTATAGACGAAAAACCTTTGATAAAACGTCTATAATAATTAGAGAAACCCAGAAAACGCTGGATGGCTTTCAGACCTTGCGGCAGAGGCCATTCTATGACCGCAGCGAGATTCTGGGGATCCATCCGAAAACCCTCAGCGGAAATCAAATACCCTAAAAACTGGACCTCGGATTGGTCGAATAGACATTTTTCTAATTTGCAATAAAGACCATTAGCAAGAAGGGTCTTCAGAACTGTCGTAACATGTCTGTGATGAGTGTGAATGTCTGTAGAATATATTAAAATGTCATCCAAGTACACAATAACAAATGAGTGAATAAAGTCCCTTAAGACATCATTAATAAATTCTTGGAACACTGCTGGGGCATTGCAAAGCCCAAATGGCATGACGGTATACTCATAATGACCTGACCGAGTGTTAAAGGCTGTCTTCCATTCGTGGTCCTTTTTTATACGTATCAAATTGTATGCTCCTCTAAGATCTAATTTGGTAAATACCGTAGCATGTTTGAGCCTGTCAAACAATTCTGTTATTAATGGTATAGGGTAAGCATTTTTGATGGTGATTTTATTAAGACCTCTATAATCAATGCAAGGTCTTAAATCACCTTCTTTCTTAGATACAAAGAAGAACCCCGCTCCAGCCGGAGAGGATCTCCTAATAAATCCCTTTTCTAATGATTCTTTAATGTACTCCTCCATGACACGGTTTTCTTGAACCGATAGGGGGTACACCCTGCCCTTGGGAGGTATAGTACCAGGCAACAAATCAATAGCACAATCGTAGGGTCTGTGAGGCGGTAATTTGTCAGCCTCTCTTTTATCAAAGACAGTCTTTAAAGTTAAATACTGAGAGGGTATAGCCGTAGACAAAGGAGGAATAGTAGGAACGTTAATAGAATTCACAGGCGTGACTTCAATAGTACATGACTCATGGCAGGCTTCACTCCATGATTTTATCTGCCCTGTCTCCCAGTCAAAAATGGGATTGTGGGCACGTAACCATGGATACCCTAACACCAACTGTGAAGAGGGAGAGGTGATGACCTGGAACCGAATGGTTTCATAGTGTAGAACCCCTGTGTACATGTGTAGCGGTGCAGTCTCGTGAGTAACAACAGGAGATATCAATGGTCTACCATCTATGGCCTCAACGGCCAAGGGTATCTCCTTCTCCCTGATGGGAATATTGTTTTTCTTTACAAAACCAGAGTCTATAAAATTCTCAGCTGCCCCAGTGTCATGCCTTAACTATGGTATCCTCTTACTTCCTGGTTCCACGGAGCCTAGCCACACCCCTTTATGACACGGTCTGCCTATTTAATCTGACTGCACCAGCTGATCAGGGCTGGATTATTGAACTACGTTCCTTACTCACAACCCGGCTACAACTTCATGGTGGAAGCCTCTGCTACCAGACTGGACTGAAAGACTCTGCAAAGTTCCCTTCACCTCTCCTCATCCACGACTAAGGATTAAACACTCTTCATACGCCTCTGAGGAGATCTCGGGAACCAGTGTTCTATGTGCCGGAAGCTAAGTAAAACCAATGTGATAAGAGTTGCATCTAAAAGCTGTTATTACCTGTCTCCAAAAGTCCTTCGGTAAAAACAAGCCCATTACAGCTAACTTCAACTCATACTTCTTATCAGTTATCTGCATCTGTCTTGCTTCAGTTAAAGTATGGAACAGCTATTGTAATTACTTATCACCTAAACCGTTAACTCTACTAAGAGACTCTTTATTGATTCAGTGTCTGCAATTTACTACCGTTTACTCCTTAAAGCTACAGTGCCTGTAACTGTGGACTTCAGTTATCATTTACTCCTTAAAGCTACAGTGCCTGTAATTGTGGACTTCAGTTATCGTTACTACTTAAAGCTACAGTACCTGGTAAATTGGAATTAAGGTCTTTTTTTTTTACTTTCGTTAATAAATATTCAACTATACGAAATCTGCAGTTGTGTTCCTTCATAACAAATGTTTAAACGTGACAGAATAATCCAGCCATTGTAATGGATCCAGCAGATTTCGATTCTACTATAACTACGCTGAATCAAAGAGTTGATACACTAACCCAAGGTGTGCAAGACCTGCAAGTCACTAACGAGAGACTTCTCACTTATGTCAGAGAATTACAAACTCGTACTCCTCATACTACTCTGCTCTCGGCTAGCGATCCTGCTGTATGTAACCCTGAAAAATTCTATGGTGATCGTTCCAAATATAAGGAGTTTTTTTATTCCTGCAAACTATTGATTGCTTTAAAACCTAGAGCTTATCCCACAGAAAGATCTAAGGTTTTTTCAGTTATTTCCTTTCTAAGAGGTGAACCTATGTTCTGGGCCCATACCTTTTTGGACAATGATGACCCCATCTTAGGCTCACTGGATGAATTTTTTGAAGCCATGTCTCTTCTCTATGAAGATCCTAACAAACAAGCTACAGCTGATTTAACAATCAGAACACTACAGCAAAGAAATAGACCCGTTGAAGATTATATTGCTGAATTCAAAAGATGGGCTGTTGAAACGCAATGGAATGACATCACATTGCGCAACCAGTTTCGAATTGGGTTATCTGAAGCTGTAAAAGATGAACTCTCTAGAACAGAACTCCCTACTACTTTGAACGCTCTAATTCACTTATCAATCAGCATTGACAGAAGATTAAGAGAAAGAAAGGCAGAAAAAGCCCTTTTTCATTCTAAAGACCGAAAACCTTTTACTCCCTCAAAAGCTCCAGCAAAAACTTCTTTACCAAGTGAACCCATGGAATTAGGGGTAATAAGAAGTCCTCTCACTCCTGCAGAAAAGAACCGAAGACGTCAATTAAACCTATGCATGTATTGTGCCTCTCAAGATCATCTGGTCTCTGATTGTCCCTTACTAAAACGGACAAAGGCCGGTCGACAAGCCTATACCTCTGCGATCTTCAGTGCACTCCCCTCAACATCGACCACTCCGTTCACACCTGTATCCCTTGTAATACAGTGGGATAAGGTGAGAATTGTGACTGAAGCTCTCATCGATTCTGGTGCACATGGAGTATTCATCGATTCAACCTTTGTAACAAAGAATAAAATTCCTTGTGTTCAAAAAGCCATTTCTGTTCCTGTTAAAGTGATTGACGGCTCCTTTATCTCCTCGGGACCGATTCTTCATGAAACCATCCCTCTAAAGGTAACCACCAATCATATTCATACTGAATTTCTAGTATTTGATGTTATTCCATCACCTCTCTATCCCGTTATAATAGGGATCAATTGGTTAAGGAACCACAACCCTCAAATTTCATGGTCTCCTTTCTCTATCACCTTTAACTCACATTATTGTAAAGAAACATGTTTACAGCAAATTCCTATTTTTCAAATCTCCAAAGAACCAACCATACCTTCTTGTTATTCAGACTTTTCAGATGTCTTCAGTAAAAAAGAAGCTGAAACGCTCCCGCCTCATCGTTCCTACGATTGTCCTATAGACCTCATACCTGGTGCCCCAGTACCTTTTGGGCACATCTACCCTCTCTCTGAGGCTGAATTACAAATTCTCAAAGAATATCTAGATGAAAACCTACGGAAAGGGTTCATTAGACCCTCTAGTTCACCTGCTGCCTCAAGTATGTTTTTCGTAAGAAACAAAGACCAGACTATACGTCCTATCATTGATTACAGAGCCTTAAACAAAATAACAGTTAAAAATCGTTATCCTCTTCCCCTCATAAATGAACTGGTTGAACGATTGAAAACTGCTACCATCTACACTAAGCTTGACCTTCGCGGGGCATATAATCTCATCAGGATAAAGGCTAATGATGAATGGAAAACTGCTTTCCGAACAAGATATGGCCTCTTCGAATATCTGGTGATGCCTTTTGGCCTCTGCAACGCCCCTGCAACTTTTCAACATTTCATAAATGATATCTTTAGAGACCTATTGGACGTCTGTGTCATCATTTATTTAGATGATATTCTCATATACTCCAACACTCCTGAGGAACATAGAAAACATGTCAGATGGGTATTATCAAGACTCAGAACTCACAAATTATTCGCTAAACCCGAAAAATGTGTTTTTCACGTCAAAGAAATAACCTTCTTAGGTTATGTCATCTCCCCTCATTCAATAGGTATGGATAATTCAAAAGTCGATTGTATCATCAACTGGCCTGTTCCCTCTACAGTAAAAGAATTACAGCGATTTCTAGGGTTCGCCAACTTCTACAGAAAATTTATTAAAAACTATTCTGAAATAGCTCACCTACTCAATCAACTTAACAGTAAAAAACATCCCTTCAATTGGAACGAGAAGGCTCAAACTGCCTTCACTGAATTAAAGAGAAAATTTACAACAGCTCCTATTCTTCAACTTCCAAATCCTTCATATCTTTATGTCCTTGAAACGGATGCTTCGGAAATTGCAATTGGAGCTGTCCTTTCTCAACACAAAACTCCTCAAGAACCTCTTCATCCTGTTGCCTTCTTCTCACGATCATTATCTCCTGCCGAAAAGAATTATCCTACAGGAGAAAAAGAATTATTAAGTATCAAAGTGGCTTTAGAAACCTGGAGACACCTTCTTGAAGGTGCTCAGAACTCTTTAATCATATATACTGACCATAAAAATCTCGAATATCTTCACTCCAATAAAACACTGTCTGCTCGACAAGTGAGATGGAATCTCTTTTTTTCCCGGTTCAACTTCCAAATCGTCTTTAGACCTGGGTCTAGAAACAAAAAGGCTGATGCCCTTTCCAGGATCCATAAAGACACTCAAATTGAACCTCCTTCGCCTAAAGTCATTGGAATCTTATCTTCTCTTATTGATGACATTAAAGATCTCAGTGAAGATGCTCTCGAACTTCCTAAATCAATTCAATTATCCAAGAAAAACGGTCTCTACTACTTCAAAGACCGGATTTACGTTCCTCCCTCTTTCAGAATTAAAGTACTCGAATTTATTCATGATTCTCCTCTGGCAGGTCATCCAGGTATAAAAAAGACCCTTGAATTGTCTAAAAGATACTATTGGTGGCCTCGTCAAGACCAAACTATTGAATCTTATGTCAAATCTTGTTCTGTATGCCAAAGATCAAAACATGCCCATCATCAACCATTTGGTCAATTATTGAATTTACCAATTCCTGAACGACCTTGGCAATCCATTTCTATGGATTTTCTGGTAGAATTACCTCCTTCTCATCATCATACCACCATTTTAGTGGTGGTAGACCGCTTCACGAAAATGTCTCATTTCATTCCTTTAAAGAAGTTACCCACATCCTCTGAACTTTCGAAAATATTTCTTGATAACATAGTCAAACTTCACGGACTGCCAGACGAAATCATTTCAGACCGAGGAACTCAGTTTACCTCCAAATTTTGGAATGCATTATGTGCCACTCTTCATATCCAACGTAAACTATCATCTGCATATCATCCTCAAACAGATGGACAAACTGAAAGAGTCAACCAATGCTTAGAACAATATCTACGATGTTATTGTTCTCACTTACAAGACGATTGGATAACTTGGTTACCTATGGCAGAATTTGCATACAATAACTCTTTTCATACCAGCAGTAAAATGACTCAATTTTTATCCAATTATGGATTTCATCCTTCCTCATTTCCTGCTCAGACAGTTTCTTCATCTAATCTCTCCGATTCGAATCAAATCTCTCATATGTCCTCTTTATTCAAGAAATTGCATGAGAATCTAGAATTGGCCTCCTCCAATCAAAAGAAGTTTTTTGATACAAAAAGACAACCTTCACCTTCTTATAAAATTGGTGATCTTGTCTGGCTTTCCTCAAAGAACATCTCTACAAATCGTCCATCAAAGAAGTTAAGTTCTCTTTTCCTTGGTCCTTTTCCAATAATATCGGTTATCAACCGTAATGTTGTTAAATTGAAACTTCCACCAACTTTAAAGCTACATCCTGTTTTTCATGTGTCCTTGTTGAAGCCTCATCATCCTGACCCTTTCCAAAGAAATGTCACTACTTCTCCTGATCCCATATTGGTCCAGGGTGAAGAAGAATACGAAATTCAAAGTATACTGGATTCAAGGATCCATCGTGGCTCCTTACAATACCTCATCAGATGGAAAGGATATGGAATTGATGAAGATACATGGGAAAACTCCTCTGTCGTTCATGCTGACAAATTGGTTTCCAAATTTCACAAGCGTTACCCTTCTAAACCAAGTCAATAGCACCCAGAGGTTGCTCATTAAAGAGGGGGTACTGTCATGCCTTAACTATGGTATCCTCTTACTTCCTGGTTCCACGGAGCCTAGCCACACCCCTTTATGACACGGTCTGCCTATTTAATCTGACTGCACCAGCTGATCAGGGCTGGATTATTGAACTACGTTCCTTACTCACAACCCGGCTACAACTTCATGGTGGAAGCCTCTGCTACCAGACTGGACTGAAAGACTCTGCAAAGTTCCCTTCACCTCTCCTCATCCACGACTAAGGATTAAACACTCTTCATACGCCTCTGAGGAGATCTCGGGAACCAGTGTTCTATGTGCCGGAAGCTAAGTAAAACCAATGTGATAAGAGTTGCATCTAAAAGCTGTTATTACCTGTCTCCAAAAGTCCTTCGGTAAAAACAAGCCCGTTACAGCTAACTTCAACTCATACTTCTTATCAGTTATCTGCATCTGTCTTGCTTCAGTTAAAGTATGGAACAGCTATTGTAATTACTTATCACCTAAACCGTTAACTCTACTAAGAGACTCTTTATTGATTCAGTGTCTGCAATTTACTACCGTTTACTCCTTAAAGCTACAGTGCCTGTAACTGTGGACTTCAGTTATCATTTACTCCTTAAAGCTACAGTGCCTGTAATTGTGGACTTCAGTTATCGTTACTACTTAAAGCTACAGTACCTGTAAATTGGAATTAAGGTCTTTTTCTTTTACTTTCGTTAATAAATATTCAACTATACGAAATCTGCAGTTGTGTTCCTTCATAACAAATGTTTAAACGTGACACCCAGAGTCAACCAGGGCGTATATGTTTTCAACTATACAACTCTCTCCCATATGTAAAGAAACAGGGAGAAGCAGTCGGTTAGGAGGCAATGTAGGAGACTTAGAAATCACACCCAAGGCCAGTCCCCTATAAGGTCTTAGGTGCGAGAGTTTTCCGGGAGCAGAGGACACTCCTTTACCATATGTTCTCTCCTACCACAATATAGGCAGAGTCCCTCCCTTCTCCTATGTAATTTTTCAGTATCAGAGAGTTTGGCAACCCCTAATTGCATGGGCTCCTCTTCAGATACTTTTACACTCTCCGGTGTATTAACTCTGGGGTGAATAGGCGTAACAAAACGTCTATTCCTGTTCTTGGTATAGAGCCTGTCCCGAATCCTATTATCTATATCGATGAGGTAGTCAATAAGGTCCTCTAAGGCAACAGGAAGTTCCTTAGCTGCTACCTCATCCAATATAGAATCTGATAAGCCTTCCATGAAGGCAGTAGTTAACCCATTATTGGTCCAATCGACCTGTGAGGCAAGGGTACGAAACTGTATAGCGTAATCAGCCACAGACCTAGAACCCTGTTTAACCCTCATTAATGCTCTAGCGGCATTCTTAGACCTTTTCATAGTGTCAAAAGTTCTGCAAAAAGCTGTTAGGAAACTGTGAAAGTTATGCACCATAGGTCCATTAGCCTCCCAAATAGGGTTTGCCCATTCAAGTGCTTTGTCGGTAAGTTGGTGCATAAAGAACCCAACTTTAGACCTCTCTGTGGGAAATGAACGTGGATACATTTCAAAATGAAACTCTATTTGGTTAATGAACCCTCTGCATGTCTTAGAATCCCCTCCATACCTAGGAGGAGGCGTTAAATGTGCTGTAGCATTAGGCATAGTCGATACTTCAGGAAGCAGGGGTGTAGGAGGGTTAGGTGCGGTCGCTGGAATGGTTCTAGCTAAGAGCGTCTGGAGAGCCTGAGCTATTTGATCCATACGGTGATCCTGCTCTACAAATCTAGCCTCATGGGTCGCCATCTGTTGAGCTAAATCTGCGGGGTCCATGGCCCTATCGTAATGTAACGAGTATATACCCCTACACGCAGGATCCAGCCAAACAGAAGACAGCACAGAGGAGAGATACGTCTACCGGACCTTAGAGTGGCCGGACTCGACGTAAAGGAGAAGTACAGAGTCAGGAGCGATCCGAGGTCAAGGGCACAAAGAGACAGCGTAAACGAGAACTAGCCGGGGTCTGGTACACAGGAATCAGCAAGCCGGCAAACAGTACAGACAAGGATAAAGCGAAAACGAAGTCAGAATACAAAGCCAAGGTCAAGTACGGAGAAACACAACTGAATACAACAAGCACTAAAGGGAACTGTAGCAGAAACCACGATAGGGCAAGGAACTAAGGGAAAAGGGTAAGTATAAATAGCCTTCAAACTAATGTGATTGGCTCCTGTCATTTCCACTCCCCCAACAGGTAAGTGTATGGGGTGATTGGCATGACAGGAGCCAATGGGAGCCTTTTTGCAATTTAGGCTCCCACTGTCTCTTTAAGAGCGCGCCTGAGATTCGCAGCGCGCTCTTAGCTGCAGGCGGGACACGTGACCGCTTCTCGCGGTCACTGCCCGCCTTCCTGTTTGAGCAGTCGGATGAGCCGCGCGCGGCTCGTGCAGCCGCAGGACCGCGCGTGGCTTGAAGAGAGGACCGCGGCCGGCCCCCGGATAAGGTAAGTACCGCTACAGTGTCTCTGTAAAGATTTTAGCTAGAGCTGCAGGGACTAGTTACTTGAGAGCATGTTGGGGCTACTGGGGCATTTTGTTAACAAGCTTGAGAATTGGAAAGTCACTACAGAAGAAGCTGGACTCAATTTCTTATGAAAAGCACCTTCTAGGGGGTGTAGGGTTTAGAACATTGAATTCACTCAATTGAACGGAGTAAAAGCAGCTAGGGTACAATATCTATGTAATGGGTGACATTGCTGTACCCGTCTCACAGGATTAGAAATGGAAAGTACAGTGTGCGCTTCAAGCTATTTTAGAATGGAAATTGTATCTCGTGCCTTTTTGTAAAACGTTACCCTGGGCCTCTAGCTTAGAGTTTAAAGGGACAGCTAAGCCTGGAACACTTTTTATTTTTTATTTTTTTAATTTTTTTTATGCATTGAATAGATGTTGCATGAAATAAAGAAATCCAAAAGACAATCACTGTATGTAACTGCTGTCTCCTAACATTTACAAAAACTGCAGATATTTTTCTAGGCGTTGGCTTTATCCAGTAAATCAAACAGGTCTTTAAGGGTACATTGGGAGTCTCTGCTATTGGAGCTTCAGTTATCAACTGCTCTCTGAACTATGGTGCCCAGAAGGCTTTGCTACGCTCCCCAGTTATATGAACTGCTATTGGAGAGACAAAGGTTGTCTTTTTAGAAGAATAGCGGCACAATAATGCAATTTTTTGTTTTTAACTCTCTTGACCACCCACATTATAGCATACTTAAGTATAGAAGCTAAATGCATGAAGTGCTTGGAATGTTCAAGATGTCCAGTAGTAGTTACTTCCAGTTTTTCTTTACTGACACCTGGTTTACGCATAAAATGTCTCTGTTTAAAGGGATTTCCCTGTAGTCCCCAATAAGACTTATCCCACTGCTTCCCAGATGCAGTTCACTTTGATCGTTTATCACACCATTTACATGTTATATATTAAAAAGGTGTGAAGTACTGGACCTCCGAAAAGGGTAAATTCAGAGTTTTATAAAAAAAAAAAAGTGGGGGGAGGTGAAAACAAAACCAAAGTTGTTGGGAGTGGTCCTTTTGTCATGGGAGATTAAATGTATAATTACATCAGTCGCGTTTTGACTTTATCGTATCTACTAATTGTACAAGTTTAAATGCAATGGTGGGGTTTGGGTCAGGCTCAAGATTAATATCAATTTCCTAGAAATTTAAAGATGGTACGCTGGAAGATGTGTAGCTAATAACAGTTTTCAAGCATGGTTGTATAGACCAACCATCAAAGCATCAAAAATGTATTCCTAAATATTTTAGTAGTTTGAGATTCATGTAATTTTTGTCGTGGTTTTAATGGTGAATTTAAACTTTTTTTTTTTTTCAACTACCTGGGTACAAGTTAGGCAGGTTAATTGTTTCTGCATATTGCAATGAAAGTTAGAATAGACATAACGTGTGTCTGTGTTCTTGTAGTGTTGATGAACATCCACACAGTCCGGCATAAACATCTGCTGCGTCTATTACTGGATATCTCAATTGATTAATGAAGTAAAATGAGAACACCGTATAGGTAAAGGGCGGTGAAAGCAAATTAAACCAGGTGTGCCTCTCCTTGGATAATTCAATCACAATAGTCCCATGGGAAAATCCTCCAACACTGGATTTTTAGCCATTTCTTTGATAGAATAGGAAATCCTGAAGGAGAAAAAGATTTGAGTTAAATGTATCAAAGCATTGTTTTAATGATGGTACATCTGTGCTACTTGTATGTAAAATGTATCCACAATGCAAATGTGTTCTAATGCCTAGAATGGCATATAAACAAGAGGACAGTCTTAAATTAGAGGGGCCAAGGTTTAAAAATATCCAAAAGTATTACTTTACTGGAAGGGTAGTGGATGCATTGAATAGCCTTCCAGCTGAAGTGGTAGAGGTGAACACAGTGAGGGAGTTTAAGCATGAGTGGGATAGGCATAAGGCCAGGGACTAATTTAAAGTATTTTGAAATATTGGGCAGACTAGATGGGCCGAATGGTTCTTATCTGTTGTTAGGTTTTAGGAAGCTGTAACAGTGCGGTCTCTACACTGGATTGAGAGGGAGGAAAATAGACATTGAGAGTGGTAGTCTTAACTCTATTTAGCCCAGATTAGCATTCTTACAAAAGTCATGTGTGTTTTTTTTGTTTGTTTGTTTTTTATATGCAACATGGATACAGCAATATTTAACAAGTTGATGCCATAGTGGAGACTATTTGTAGTCAGTTTTGATGTCTTGTCCCGATATCTGATTCAACTTGATGTCTTTTCTAGGTGTCTACTAGTAGGGACATATTTATTTAGTTTAATTGTCAATTGTTTATTAAAGACCTCTAAACAAGATGGTTTCTTAAAAGAACAAGTTAAATACCACAACCAAAGGTTCTACAGTGGTTATGGTGGTAGGAAAGCTCATGGAGTATAGGTAGGCAAAAAATACAGTTACAATCAATGTGAATGGTAAATGGTGTTGGAAAAGTAAACTCACAAATAAAAGGCCTGTACTAAGCAGGAGAGTTTTCAGTTTCACATCAAGGTCCAATGGAAACTGGATCTCATAATCTTTGTTGAATGTGCACATACCCAGACGCAAAAAAACGCATGTTAATCATCCCACCTCCGATCTCTGCTCTGCAGTTTTTACCTAAAGTAAGGAAAATAGATGACACCAGATATGAAAGATCCCATGAAACCAGGCAGACCCTCATCAGGTCTCCAGTGAACAGTCCATAAAGGGGAAACTCCAAGTTAGTATGTATGTATATGTGTGTGTGTATATATATATATATATATATATGTGTGTGTGTGTGTGTATGTATATGTGTGTGTGTGTATGTATATGTGTGTGTGTGTGTGTGTGTATGTATATGTATGTGTGTGTGTGTGTGTGTATATATATATATATATATATTTGTGCTCGGAATTTAAATACGTAATGGATAGTAACTGTGAGCAAAGTTGGTTGTGGTGTGCCGAAACCAACCTACGAGTGGGCCTGTAAATAAAAGAGGGCCCACCGCGTGTGTGCCGTCTTCACTTTTGTTGGCTGGATGTGTTTCAGAGGTAAGTAGTCTTCTGGTGGGGGCCGGGATATCCCCTGCCGGCCCAGAGGGGGGGAGTACGGGGCAAATACTGGCTGCTGGGCTGAGTGTCCGAGTTGCCCCCGACGTAGAGACCGGCCGCATCTCCCGCCAGGTTTGCGCCAGGCCACAAAGGGATGGAAGCCGCAGCTGTTGTTTTGCGAAGGTGGAGGGGTTGTCACCCACCCCAAGATCTTTCCCGCGTTGCAGGTGTAGGTTGTACAGGTAGGTAGAGTCCATTTTTGGGTTTTCACCTGCTTTTTTGGCACCTTTATTCCGATTTTAAGCAGGAGCTCAGGCTGCCTGCGACCTTCCAGGAGGGCGTCCAAGCCCCGCCCCCCTTGTTTGGTTTTTTAATAATATCTGGTGGAAAATAATGAATCCTCCACCAGGGATTATAAAAAAAAACAAAACATTTTGTCGGGGGCGGGGCTTAACATGCAGCAGGGGCGGGGTCAAACTGTGGCGAGGGCGGGGTTGAATGTGCCCCCCTACTTTTGTCCCTGGCCCACCCTGTGCCCCCCCTAAAAATGAATCCTAGAGACGCCACTGGTTGCAAAGTTGTTCAAACTCCAGAACAAGTTGTCCGGGAACTGCACGTTCACCTCATGCCGAAAATAGTTCCTGGACAATTTGTGGGTTTCTTCATGCGAATGACCGGCAGGGAGATAGTGTTCTGAATAAGGGGCAGCCAGGGAAAGCTGCTAATGGCGGCTGTGCAGGTTTAACTTCCGAACAGGTTCTTTGGTTACGGCCCATAGTCCTTGGGCAGGAAGCTAGCTAGTAGGCTCCTCCGGGAGCTTGTGGCATAGGCACGTTTGCGTGAGGACTGAAAAGAAAAAAAGTTTTAAGTTGAAGTGTTGCGAAAGAAACAATCTAAAGAAACATAATGTTTATACTACACTGTTTTAAGTGTCAGTACAAAGCTGAGACGCTTGTTAAGGGTGGCTTCTTCTTAGGTGAGAGTGGCCTACCTGATATATTGTGGATCAGTGTTTGTGTTTGGCCATTGGAGGTCTCCCCCTCTGTCTGTCTCATATGCCTCGTG
This sequence comes from Pelobates fuscus, assembly GCF_036172605.1. NCBI lineage: Eukaryota > Metazoa > Chordata > Amphibia > Anura > Pelobatidae > Pelobates > Pelobates fuscus. Next base: position 432,079,912 of record NC_086318.1, read on the forward strand.
TGGTAACCCCCTCTCCATGTTTGTTTGTACTGTTTCTGTCCCGGTCTAAAAAATACACACTGGAAAAGAAGGGGGCAAAGGATGAAGAGGATAAACCCTCTGTGTCTGAGCACCATCCCTGTATATATTTTTCCTTGTGAGACCTGACATATCTTTTCTCCTTTGTACGCTGATACCAGGTATAGACTTGTTCTTTAGTATAATCTATTGCAACTCTTTGGAGTTTTTTCCTTTTATTTAGCCTTGACCTGCAGAGAGTCCCAGGAGGAAGTATTTCCCAAGTAGCTGGATTAATCTCATAAGAGCAATCATTAGGCTGCTAGAGTTGGACCTGCCAAGAATGGGGTACATTGACTTTCTGGCTGGTCTATCCAATGTATGATCAAATACGGTATTATTTTTTGCCTACGTGAGGTGTTTTTAAATAAAAGTATTACAATCTGTGCGACTTTAAATTGCTGTTTAGTAAAGGAGTGAGTGTGCTGGATGCCGTGTGTTAATTGCTGTGCTGTGTATTAATTGGCTCCTGCAGCACCCTATAATGTATGCATGTTCAGGTGAATGCAGACCTCTTTGTTTCGCATATATATATATATATATATATAATATGTTATTTTTATTTATTTATTTTTTTTGTACACCAAAATCACATCACTAAGCTAAATTTGTTTTGGTTCTTAGAGTGTCCCTTTAAGATGAAATAATTTTACTGCTGAGACTGTTACTTTAAATAAAAATGTAAATATTTTAAAAGTCAAATGAAAAGTAAGACTTTTTAGCAAAAGTAAATAATTTTAACAAAACAATTTTTTATAAGTAACCAAAAAAGAACATTTCTTTTTTTTTTCGCTTTCTTATGCCAATGGATTAGAGTCTGGTGAAAGGTTTGTGAATAAAGATACCTAATGAATATGCATGAGACTGTATAATTATACTCCGTCAGAGCCACACGGTTTTCAAACTCACTTGTAATTAAGAAGTAGAAATTCTTCCTTGGGGTGTTAAACTGTTAGTCATGTCTGTGTCTTTTTTTAACAACTAATGTCTGCTTAGATGCTATAATGAAATATCTTCCAGAAGTATATCTGTGGTTTTTGTCTCTCTCTGTCTAAGCCCTCGTACCAAATTCCCTGCTGATCCGATGGGCTCAATTTGTGACGGGAAAAACAATTTTAGGTAAGTTTATAATGTATGTGTGTCACACAGCTATCTGTTCACTGAGTCAATGTCTTCGTATGATCCTTACGTTTGATTTACCAGCTCTGTAGTAAATAACAGGCATTCAGAAGTATGACAAGTGTGGTGTAAATATACTCTGTAAATAAGAAAGAATCTATTTGCATATGAATTGCGGATTATTCATGTAAATGATCATGAATTTGTTGTTTTTTTAAAAACAGATTAAGACTTGTCTTAAAGTCTAAGCAAATTGCATTGTAGTAGGGGAGAGAAATTATTAGTAGTGATGTACCGAACTGTCCGCCGGCGAACAGTTCCCGGCGAACTTAGCGTGTTCGCGTTCTCCGCGGCGGGCGGACACATGCGCAGTTCGATCCGCCCCCTATTCGTCATCATTGGACAAACTTTGACCCTGTGCCTCTCGGTCAGCAGACACATTCCAGCCAATCAGCAGCACTCCCTCCCTTCCACACCCTCCAACCTCCCTCCCAGCATCCATTTTCGGTTCATTCTGAAGCTGCATGCTTAGTGAGAGGAGGGAAAGTTTAGCTGCTGCTGATTAGATAGGGAAATTGATAGCTAGGCTAGGGTATTCAGTGTCCACTACAATCCTGAAGGACTCATCTGATCTCTGCTGTAAGGACAGCACCCCAAAAAGCCCTGTTTAGGGCTATAACATCAGGCTGCTTTTTTTTTTTTTTTTTTCCTGTGTAATGTAATTGCAGGTGCCTGCCTGCCAGCTTCTGTGTGAGGTTCACATTGGATACTGTGCCTACTTGCCCAGTGCCACCACTCATATCTGTTTTAACAATTGGTTAAGCTTTAGATTTAAAAGAAATAATTTGTTTTCACTGTAATAGAAGAGCAGTTGCCTGCCTGCCAGCTTCTGTGTCAGGTTGGATGCCTTGCCCATTTGCACAGTCAGTGCCACCACTCATATCTGTTTTAACAATAGGTTAAGCTTTAGATTTAAAAGAAATAATTTGTTTTCACTGTAATAGAAGAGCAGTTGCCTGCCTGCCAGCTTCTGTGTCAGGTTGGATGCCTTGCCCATTTGCACAGTCAGTGCCACCACTCATATCTGTTTTAACAATAGGTTAAGCTTTAGATTTTAAATAAATAATTTGTTTTTACTGTAATAGAAGAGCAGTTGCCTGCCTGCCAGCTTCTGTGTCAGGTTGGATGCCTTGCCCATTTGCACAGTCAGTGCCACCACTCATATCTGTTTTAACAATAGGTTAAGCTTTAGATTTAAAAGAAATAATTTGTTTTCACTGTAATAGAAGAGCAGTTGCCTGCCTGCCAGCTTCTGTGTCAGGTTGGATGCCTTGCCCATTTGCATAGTCAGTGCCACCACTCATATCTGTTTTAACAATAGGTTAAGCTTTAGATTTTAAAGAAATAATTTTTTTTCACTGTAATAGAAGAGCAGTTGCCTGCCTGCCAGCTTCTGTGTCAGGTTGGATGCCTTGCCCATTTGCACAGTCAGTGCCACCACTCATATCTGTTTTAACAATAGGTTAAGCTTTAGATTTAAAAGAAATAATTTGTTTTCACTGTAATAGAAGAGCAGTTGCCTGCCTGCCAGCTTCTGTGTCAGGTTGGATGCCTTGCCCATTTGCACAGTCAGTGCCACCACTCATATCTGTTTTAACAATAGGTTAAGCTTTAGATTTAAAATAAATAATTTGTTTTCACTGTAATAGAAGAGCAGTTGCCTGCCTGCCAGCTTCTGTGTCAGGTTGGATGCCTTGCCCATTTGCACAGTCAGTGCCACCACTCATATCTGTTTTAACAATAGGTTAAGCTTTAGATTTAAAAGAAATAATTTGTTTTCACTGTAATAGAAGAGCAGTTAGTTGTCTGCAAGCGTCTGGGTGTCCTGCCTACTTCAGCGTGTGCTCTGCAGACCTGTGCCAGCGTGCTTTGACAGTTGCCAATCATATCTGGTGTCTCTTTAGCGTGCTTTTACAAAGAAAAAAGGTTTCCAGTGTAAGCTAATAGCAGCCAGTCAGTGTCCTTCAAGCGGCTCTGTCAGGCCTTCCTTCAGCGTGTGCCCTGCACAACCCTGCCAGCGTACTTTGACAATTGCCACTCATATGGTGTCTCTATAGCGTGCTTTTACAAAGAAAAAAGGTTTCCAGTGTAAGCTAATAGCAGCCAGTCAGTGTCCTTCAAGCGGCTCTGTCAGGCCTTCCTTCAGCGTGTGCCCTGCACAACACTGCCAGCGTGCTTTGACAGTTGCCAATCATATCTGGTGTCTCTTTAGCGTGCTTTTACAAAGAAAAAAGGTTTCCAGTGTAAGCTAATAGCAGCCAGTCAGTGTCCTTCAAGCGGCTCTGTCAGGCCTTCCTTCAGTGTGTGCCCTGCACAACCCTGCCAGCGTACTTTGACAGTTGCCACTCATATCTGGTGTCTCTATAGCGTGCTTTTACAACCAAAATTTTCCAAAAGTTTCCACTGTAATAGAAGAGCAGTTGCCTGCCTGCCAGCTTCTGTGTGAGGTTCACAGTGGATACTGTGCCCTCTTGCCCAGTGCCACCACTCATATCTGTTTTTACAATAGCTTAAGCTTTAGATTTAAAAGAAATAATTATTTTTCACTGTAATAGAAGAGCAGTTAGTTGTCTACAAGCGTCTGGGTGTCAGGCCTACTTCAGCGTGTGCTCTGCAGACCTGTGCCAGCGTGCTTTGACAGTTGCCAATCATATTTGGTGTCTCTTTAGCGTGCTTTTACAAAGAAAAAAGGTTTCTAGTGTAAGCTAATAGCAGCCAGTCAGTGTCCTTCAAGCGGCTCTGTCAGTCCTTCCTTCAGCGTGTGCTCTGCAGACCTGTGCCAGCGTACTTTGACAGTTGCCACTCATATCTGGTGTCTCTATAGCGTGCTTTTACAAAGAAAAAAGGTTTCTAGTGTAAGCTAATAGCAGCCAGTCAGTGTCCTTCAAGCGGCTCTGTCAGTCCTTCCTTCAGCGCTTGCTCTGCAGACCTGTGCCAGCGTACTTTGACAGTTGCCACTCATATCTGGTGTCTCTATAGCGTGCTTTTACAAAGAAAAAAGGTTTCTAGTGTAAGCTAATAGCAGCCAGTCAGTGTCCTTCAAGCGGCTCTGTCAGTCCTTCCTTCAGCGCTTGCTCTGCAGACCTGTGCCAGCGTACTTTGACAGTTGCCACTCATATCTGGTGTCTCTATAGCGTGCTTTTACAAAGAAAAAAGGTTTCTAGTGTAAGCTAATAGCAGCCAGTCAGTGTCCTTCAAGCGGCTCTGTCAGTCCTTCCTTCAGCGTGTGCTCTCCAGAACTGTTCCAGTGCACATTGCCAATCATATCTGGTGTCTCTATAGCGTGCTTTTAAAACCAAAATTTTTTTTTCACTGTTATAGATTGAATAGCAGTTACTTGTCTTCAAGCGGGTGTGTCAGGCCTACAGTGTGTGCTCTGCAGAACTGTTCAAGTGCACATTGCCAATCATATCTGGTGTCTCTATAGCGTGCTTTTACAAAGAAAAGATGTTTCTAGTGTAAGCTAATAGCAGCCAGTCAGTGTCCTTCAAGCGGCTCTGTCAGTCCTTCCTTCAGCGTGTGCTCTCCAGAACTGTTCCAGTGCACATTGCCAATCATATCTGGTGTCTCTATAGTCGTCGCAAGGAGCTAGTGGCACAGTCAGGCAGCATGCATTGGCACCCGGGGTCAGCCCGACAGCACGCCAATCAACGCATGCTGTGTCCACCACCAGAAGGCCGTCATTGCAGAGCTCAGCAGTGTGGCATTTTTTTTGTGTGTCTGCCTCGGACAACAGCGATGCCATTTGCAACCTGTGCCAAAGGAAACTGAGTAGTGGGAGGCCCAACACCCACCTAGGTACAAATGCTTTGCGTAGGCACATGATCTCACATCACAAACGCCTATGGGATCAACACATGAGTACAAGCAGCACGCCTACTCTAAGCCGCCATCCTCCTCCTGGTCTAGCATCTTCAGCCACGTCAACCACTGCTGTCCTTCTTGCCCCCTCTCAACCATCCGCCACTCCGTCTCCCGCCTTGAGCAGTTCCCGCTCATCTGCCCACAGTCAGGTGTCTGTCAAGGACATGTTTGAGCGTAAGAAGCCAATGTCAGAAAGTCACCCCCTTGCCCAGCATCTGACAGCTGGCTTGTCTGAACTATTAGCCCGCCAGCTTTTACCATACAAGCTGGTGGAGTCTGAGGCATTCAAAAAAATTGTAGCTATTGGGACACCGCAGTGGAAGGTACCCGGCTGGAATTTCTTTTCACAAAAGGCAATCCCCAACTTGTACTCGATTGTGCAAAAGGAAGTCATGGCATGTCTGGCACACAGTGTTGGGGCAAGGGTCCATCTGACCACTGATACCTGGTCTGCAAAGCATGGTCAGGGCAGGTATATCACCTACACTGCGCATTGGGTAAACCTGCTGACGGCTGACAAGCAAGGAATGCGTGGCATTGCAGAGGAGTTGGTGACACCGCCACGAATTGCAGGCAGTCCTGCTGCCACCTCCTCTACTCCTCCTACTCCATCCTCTTCCATAACCTCCTCGGCTGAGTCCTCTTGTGCTGCTGCGTCTTGCTCCACATCAACGGCACCCCCCCAGCTCCCCAGGTACTATTCCACATCCCGGATACGGCAGTGTCACGCCGTCTTGGGTTTGACTTGCTTGAAAGCAGAGAGTCACACCGGACAAGCACTCCTGTCCGCCCTGAACGCACAGGTGGAAAAGTGGCTGACTCCGCAGCAACTGGATATCGGCAAAGTGGTGTGTGACAACGGAAAGAATTTGATAGCGGCATTGAAGTTGGGCAAGTTGACACATGTGCCGTGCATGGCACATGTGTGTAATCTGATCGTACAACGCTTTGTGCATAAGTACACAGGCTTACAGGACGTCCTGAAGCAGGCCAGGAAGGTGTGTGGCCATTTCAGGCGTTCCTACACGGCCATGGCTCACTTTGCCGATATCCAGCGGCGAAACAATATGCCAGTGAGGCGCTTGATTTGCGACAGCCCTACACGTTGGAATTCCACACTCCTAATGTTCGACCGCCTGCTCCAACAAGAAAAAGCTGTTAATGAATATTTGTATGACTGGGGTGCTAGGACAGCCTCTGGGGAGCTGAGAATTTTTTTGCCACGTTACTGGACGCTCATGCGCAATGCCTGTAGGCTCATGCGTCCTTTTGAGGAGGTGACAAACCTAGTCAGTAGCAACGAAGGCACCATCAGCGACATCATACCATTTGTTTTCTTCCTGGAGCGTGCCCTGCGAAGAGTGCTGGATCAGGCTGTAGATGAGCGTGAAGAGGAAGAGGAAGAGTTGTGGTCACCATCACCACCAGAAACAGCCTTATCAGCATCGCTTGCTGGACCTGCGGCAACGCTGGAAGAGGATTGTGAGGAAGAGGAGTCAGAGGAGGATTGTAGCTTTGAGGAGGAGGAGGAGGAGCAAGACCAAACACAACAGGCATCCCAGGGTGCTCGTTGTCACCTATCTGGTACCCGTGGTGTTGTACGTGGCTGGGGGGAAGAACATACCTTCAATGACATCAGTGAGGAGGAGGAACGGGAAATGAGTAGCTCAGCATCCAACCTTGTGCAAATGGGGTCTTTCATGCTGTCCTGCCTGTTGAGGGACCCTCGTATAAAAAGGCTGAAGGAGAACGACCTGTACTGGGTGTCCACGCTACTAGACCCCCGGTATAAGCAGAAAGTGGCGGAAATGTTACCGAATTACAACAAGTCGGAAAGGATGCAGCATTTGCAAAATAAATTAAAAAGTATGCTTTACACAGTGTATAAGGGTAATGTCACAGCACAACGGGAATCTAACAGGGGAAGAGGTGGAAGTCATCCTCCTCCTCCTCCCACGACCACCCGGTAAGGACAGGACGCTTTAAAGACGTGTTGTTGATGGAGGACATGCGGACCTTTTTAAGTCCTATGCATCGCCACAGCCCTTCGGGATCCACCCTCAGAGAGCGACTTGACCGACAGGTAGCAGACTACCTCGCCTTAACTGCAGATATCGACACTCTGAGGAGCGATGAACCCCTTGACTACTGGGTGTGCAGGCTTGACCTGTGGCCTGAGCTATCCCAATTTGCGATAGAACTTCTGGCCTGCCCCGCTTCAAGTGTCCTGTCAGAAAGGACCTTCAGGGGGGGGCGTGGTCTAACCCGCAACGAGGACAGTCGCATGTAGCCGGAGCTCCGCTCTCACTGACCCGAAATAAGCGTCTTTTAACAGCGAAATACAGGGTAAGAAGCCACCGGAGACCCTAAGAATGTCGCAAACAAAATGCAAGCCCAAAAACCCGGACAAAGGGGACAAAAACACGTTCTTTGGAACGAGGCCGCAAACTCACAAACCGGCCGCAATGCGAGGAAACGAGCAAGATGGCGGCGACGGAGACGACACGCTGCCTCTGCAGCAAGATCCTACAGATAATTTGCCGATCACACAAGGAGTACTACAGAAATGCCTAGATTCTATGTCGGACAAAATCCTGACCAACATAAATAACACCTTGGCCGACATGAAAAAGGACATACAAGATCTGAGTGACCGCACAGCGAGGATGGAAAATAGAATGGGAGAATATGCGGAAGCACATAATGACATGGCGGAACATGTACAAACCCTCGAGCACCAACAAGAACAGCTACAACTGAAAATAATGGATCTGGAAGACAGGTCAAGACGCCAAAACATAAGATTTAGAAACATTTCTGAAGAGGTGAAACAACCGGACTTACAAGAATTCTTGACAGGATTGTTTACGTCGCTTGCTCCAGACATACCCGTCGATATGCTGCTCATCGACAGAGTGCACAGAGTGGCCAAACCGAAGTTTTTACCAGCGGAGGCCTCACGGGATGTGCTGGCCAAACTCCATTACAACCACGTAAAAGACATCATCATGCAAGCATCAAGGACGAAGGACGACCTACCAGAAAAATACAGAAACATCCAGCTTTTTTCAGACTTATCTGCCCTTACTCTCCAGAAACGCAGAGAATTCCGAGGAATTACAGAGGCCTTGAGATCCCAGAGACTCCCTTACCGATGGGGCCACCCAGTCCGTCTAACCATCCACAGAAACGGGACTCTAACCACCATATTGTCACCAGAGGAAGGCAAGCGAATCCTGAAAACGTGGGGAATCAGTGTGCGACCGAGCACAGAGGACTCACGGCCCCCACGGGAAACACAAGCGGACTGGAAGAAATCCCGCAAATGATTGATCTCCCCGCAACCAGAAATAACATCTAATGGTTTGCATATAATTTAATAGCCAATCTAAGATAATAATGTTGTTATATACGTTAACTTATGTTTAACTAGCCGTAAATTTACAATGTGTTACTGAGACCTAAAGGATGAGGTCCAGGGTCAAAGTAAAGTAAACTGTTGTGTTTAAAGCTAAATAGCAATCTAGATACCAAAAGTTATGCATTTAAATGTTATGTACTCAGAAACAGTGAGACAAATGTCATAGTGAGTTTATTCTACACACGAAAGAAAACCTAATGAGAATGTACACACAGCAACCCATAAACAGCACAAAGGGTAGCGTCTTCCACTCAATCCCCTTCCTTCAACACTCTCCGAGCAGATCCATAACATATTACTTGGGAGCGTGACACGAAACCAGCCAGAGAGAGGAAAGGGTGACAGTAGACATAAGTATGGGTCAATGCAATACCCCCATAGAACTAAGGGCTTAGACCAATACTCCGATGAGCTACATCCCTATGCATTCAACCTAAATATCAACCCTGCCAACTAAGAACGAGGGTCGAGCATTATTGTTACCACACCGTTAATTAACCCCACACCACGCTCTCACTTAGTGCTAACCTTTAGCACTCAAGCCCGCCTTTGGGCACTAATAGTCAAGACTACTAATTTGTTTCTTCCTCCCATTCCCCATCACCTATCCCCATCCCAGTTATACGGTAAACCCCATCCTGATTCAGTGAGTTCGGAACTAACAGATACAGTAAGGTCTAGATTTAAACTAGACACACGCTACATAAGTACCATAGGCCACGACACTGAGCCGAGCGACATACAGGATAAAACCACTACAACTACCACATACGCCACCGCGCGCTTCCTACCACAGACAAACAACTAAGATATAGGCGGGAACATAACATTAAATAATGAAAATATACTCTCACAATGTGAAAGGTCTGAATACCCCGTACAAAAGGTACTGCTTAAACCGTGACCTAAAACAAGAACAGGCTGACATCGCATGCCTGCAAGAAACTCATTTCAAAACAGCGCCCGCTTTTAGACCAGACCTATACCCTCACCAATACCACTCAGTCACGGGACAAAAAACCAAAGGAGTGTCAATCCTCATCAAAAACACAGTAGCATTCGCACACCATGAATCACACATAGATCCCGCAGGAAGGTATATTCTGCTGCTTTGTACGATTAACAACGTAGAGTACACAATAGTATCGATATATGCTCCAAACACTGACCAACGAAATTTCCTCCACAAACTGCTGGCGAAAATAACGAAAATCCAGAGAGGCATGCTAATCCTTTGTGGAGACTTCAATCACATCATAGATCCCTCCTGGGACACCACCGCACGTCCGAACTCTAAACAAAAAGCAAAAACCCAATCCAATTGTATAACTTACAAAAAGCTGCTAGATGATTATCAACTATATGACGTATGGCGGGTGCTACACCCGAACCAAACAGATTACACGTTCTACTCTGCACCACATAAGACATACACAAGAATAGACAGGTTCCACATCCATAGGCAGCACTTAGACCAACTGGCAGATAGCAATATACAGGTGATCAGTTGGTCGGACCATGCAGCAGTGACAATGACCATCAAAGATCAATACGAATACAAACATAAAAGCCCATGGAGACTTAACGAGTCGCTACTAACTGATGAAACATTTACAAACTCACTAGAAAAAGAAATTACACACTACTTCACCACCAACCAATCTCCACATATGCCAATGAGCACAGTTTGGCAAGCACACAAGGCGGTGATTAGAGGACTATTACTGCGAAGAGCTGCGCAGATGAAACATAGCACACAGGCGCAATGGGTAAGCTGGCACAGACAATTACAAGAAGCACTCGTGCTACATAAAACCGAACCAACCGCTAAAATACAAGCAACCATAAGAGACCTACAAGACAAACTTAAAGAACATACTCTTCAACGAGTGCACTACAACCTAAGAAGACTCAACATGCACCAATACACTCAAGGAAACAAAGCCGGCAAACTCTTGGCGTCCCGACTCAAACAAAGAGAAGCAAAGAACAAAATCGAATACCTCATCGACCAATCCAACAAGAAAGTAGTCTCACCGGTAGATATCAGCAAAACCTTTGCCACATACTACCAGGCCCTATACAACCTGAAACAGACAGAAGACATAGTAGAACCAAAGAAGGAGGATATTAGAAGGTACCTAGAGGACATCCAACTGCCATCTCTAACGGACACACAAAGAACAGATTTAGTAGCACCTATCACAGAAGAAGAAGTAGAGAATACGATCAAACTATTACCAAAAAACAAAGCTCCAGGACCGGATGGTTTCTCTAATTCATACTACCAAACCTTCCATAAATCTCTGGCACCGCACCTAGCTCAATTGTTTAACCAGGCCACGCAATTAGGCACTTTACCCCAAGAACTACTAACAGCACATATCATCACACTCCCTAAGCCGGGCAAGTCCCCAACACAATGCCCTAACTTTCGCCCAATATCGCTACTGAATACTGACGCCAAACTATTCGCCAAAATCCATGCACAAAGACTAAGCAAGATACTCCCATCACTAATCCACAATGACCAGGTGGGATTTGTGGCAGGAAGGCAAGGATCGGACAACACGCGTAAAGTACTGAACCTCGTACACAGCATACGTAGAATGGGTAAAGAAAGTCTCCTGGTATCATTAGATGCAGAGAAGGCCTTCGACCGCCTCAGTTGGCCATTCCTTCAAGAGGTTCTCCACAAGTTCAACTTTCCTAAACAATTCCTAGGAACAATCAGCGCATTATATAATCATCCCACAGCTAAGGTTGTCACTGCGGGTTTCTGCTCGGAGGCCTTCGAAATAACAAATGGAACCAGACAAGGCTGCCCACTATCGCCGCTCTTATACGTACTAGCACTGGAACCACTGGCAAGCAAGATTCGCAGTGAAACCTCGATCAAAGGTGTCAGATTGGGAGACGACGAATACAAGTTGAGCCTCTTCGCGGATGATGTTTTTCTCACATTAACAGAACCGCACATATCAATGCCTAACCTAATGAAACAGATCGAACAATATGGGAAACACTCATACTATAAGCTCAATGTGAACAAAACACAAGCTTTGGGGATAAACATCCCCACGCAAAAACTAGAAAGATTACAAGACAGCTTCCCATTAGATTGGCGCTCAGACTACCTGACATTCCTAGGCCTAAAGATCACAAAAAACCCAACCAACTTGTTCAAAGCCAATTATAGACAAATTTTTGCCTCTATTAAAACGACCCTACAAGACTGGGAGGGGAAATTTCTATCATGGATAGGCCGTATAGCAGCCATAAAAATGTCACTATTACCCAAACTACAATATTTGTTCAGGACTCTACAAATACCATTACCAAAGAGTTTCCTCATAGAAATCCAAAACATATTCCTAAAATTCGCCTGGCAAAACAAAAAAACAAGAGTAGCTACCAAAATACTACAGAAACCCATCAAAGAAGGCGGGCTGGGCTTCCCAGATGTCCAAGCATATCACCAGGCAGCACTACTTAACACTATCGCACAAACAATGTCAAAAGCCGACACCCCCCAGTGGTCACACATAGAGACACATTGGGCGAAACCCGTAGAAATAAGAACCATTCTATGGACCCCACAGAAGTGGAGACCGCAAACGTACCAATTACTGCCCACGACACAATTACTACTAGAAACCTGGGATTTACTCAAACACGACATGACAAATTACCAAACAATCCCGCTATCCACTAGCATAGAAGCACTTACGAAAATCATCCCTACATTAGACAAACAGCCGTGGCTGGCACAGGGAGTGAAACATGTAGTACAACTATTCGAAGCAGGGAAGTTGCTACCGTTTCCCGAGTTGAAATCTAAATATAACCTTCCAAGTCGGCTATTATTTCCATACCTGCAAATCAAATCTTGCATGGCAAGCATAAAACCAACCGACAACAAGACAGGAACACCATCCATGCTGTCACACTTTGAGAAACTATGCTTAGACAGGATACCCCACAAGAAGACGATCTCGGCATGCTACAGTCAACTACTCTCCAACAAAACTGAAGGCAAAATAAGCTTCAAGCAAGCATGGCAAAGAGAACTTAAATGCACTATAGAAGAAGATCAATGGAAAAAAGCATATGCATCACACAAAGGCGTCACATCATGCACGAACCACCTAGAACTACAAAGGAAATTGCTTTACCGCTGGTATCTAGTACCAGACAAAATACATAGAATATGGCCTAAAACATCCACAAATTTATGCTGGAGATGTAATACACAAGTTGGAACAATGCTCCACATCTGGTGGTCATGTCCGCTATTGCAATCCTTCTGGAAGAAGGTCCAAGAACTCATAGCACAGGCCTCGCAAATAGACATAACACCTGACGCAATCACCTGCATCCTGTTCATACAGCCAGAACAAATGAACAAGGTACAATGGGCAACTACGTACCACATACTCATTTCGGCGGCGACAGTGTTAGCCAGACTATGGAAAAAAACAACCCCACCCAGGATAGAACAGCTAATAGACCAAGTAAACACCAACTGGAAATACGAATCTATGCATGGGCGCCAATATGGTGAAAAGAAAATCTTAACCAAGGCCAGTCTCATGTGGAAAGACTACTGGACGAAGCAGAGCAATAGAGGACCTCATCAAGACAGGGAAACTAACAAAACACAGTAGAAGGGGAACACATACATAGCCCAAGAACTGTCAGACACAAGGCACACCTAAGGAGGCCATAAGGGGTAACATGACCCGTCCACCCCTAGCACCCCTACCTGCATAATCTCCCCCTCACCTTCACTATCCACAACGAAACAGACACGTAGACTCCCGATACAAGAAGCCACCACTATGTACCCAACACTAGATAACCAGTAAGAGGCCCTGGGCATTAGCAAACACAACATTTATATGTAGCATGTACAGTACAGTTAAATCGAATTAGAATCGACCTGTGCACTTTGTACCTATGCCAAACAAGTGATTATAATATGTTCAATAAGTATGTACTATTTGTAATGGAACTGGTATGTCGCATCGAAACATTACTGATCTTGCTGATGATATACCCCCCCTCCCCTCCCCTCCCTTTTTCTTCTTTCTGTATCCACCCCCTGTTTACTCATGCAAATAAAAATTGTCAAATTGGAAAAAAAAAAAAGAAAGGACCTTCAGTGCAGCAGGAGGTATTGTCACTGAGAAGAGAAGTCGCCTAGGTCAAAAAAGTCTAGATTACCTCACCTTTATTAAGATGAATGAGGGATGGATCCCGAAGGGACTGACACTGGGCGATACATTCGATTAAAAAAGGCCTGATGAGATGAGCTGCCTTGGGCTAAAAATGGTCCACACGCTGCTGTATTTTAGCTCTGAATGACGTTTGACTTGCGTGACTTATCCGCCACCAACTAGGGTTCAAGCCGCCATGTTTTAGGGCACTTTCTGCCTGTGAAACAAACATCAATTTTTCTGGCCGCTGCTACAGCAGCGGCTGCAACAATACCAAATTTTTCAGGCATGTCTACATGCCTAATTTTTAGGCCCACTAGTGCAGCACTGTGGCTTCAAAAACCAAACCAAAAAAAAATCCTCCAAGATGGCACCAATATACCAGTGGTCTAAGCATCTGCCCACCTTGGCCTAAAAAGGGGAGGTGATTCCACAATTAAAAATCGCTGCCATTTACACGTCCACTGATAGGAGACGCGGAAGGTATTAAACTGATCAGAACAATACTAAACTCACCAATCCTATCTGGTGGCACATTAGCTTGCCCGCGCAGTGCCCCAAATTTCAAGTAAGAGGACCGACCAAGCATCTTCTTCCATCTCCCTGTTACATAAATCAATGCCATATCCATAGAAATTGTACATAATATCCAGGAGAGTTTTACAGGGCCAAATCTTGTCGCCTGTTGAAGAGGTGACCTTGCTCGGGTCCCAGGTGTGCGGTTCCTAAAATGGCTGCCATATACATGTCCACTGATAGGAGACGCGGAAGGTATTAAACTGATATGAACATTTACTAAACTCACCACTCCGAGTGCTGTTATTTATTTAATTTTTTTGTGGTGAGACTTTACAGGACAGAGTGCTTCTCCACGGGACATGTTAACTCACGGGCAGCTGGCTCATCAAGGAACCAGAGCAGCTTGAACGAGGTGACCTTGCTCGGGTCCCAGGTGTGCGGTCCCTAAAATGGCTGCCATATACACGTCCACTGATAGGAGACGCGGAAGGTATTAAACTGATATGAACAATACTCCACTCCTATCAGTAGGTCCGTCCCATTGTGATTTATGCCCCCCACCCACCGCGCAGGGATGGGGGCCGGGGGGAGGAAAGTAGGCCCCCCCCATTGTGATTTATGGCCCCCACCCACCGCGCAGGGGTTGGGGAGGACAGTAGCTCCCCCCAGTGTGTATCATGGGCTTTGAGGACAGGTGTCAATCCATACCTGCCAAGTGACCCTATGTAGGGGGAACAGTCCCTATTCTGCTCTGTGTCAGTGTGTATCATGGTCTCTGTGGACAGGGAACAGTCTCTATTCTGCTCTGTGTCAGTGTGTATCATGGTCTCTGTGGACGGGGAACAGTCTCTATTCTGCTCTGTGTCAGTGTGTATCATGGTCTCTGTGGACAGGGAACAGTCTCTATTCTGCTCTGTGTCAGTGTGTATCAGGGGCTTTGAGGACAGGTGTCAATCCATACCTGCCAAGTGACCCTATGTAGGGGGAACAGTCTCTATTCTGCTCTGTGTCAGTGTGTATCATGGTCTCTGTGGACAGGGAACAGTCTCTATTCTGCTCTGTGTCAGTGTGTATCATGGTCTCTGTGGACAGGGAACAGTCTCTATTCTGCTCTGTGTCAGTGTGTATCAGGGGCTTTGAGGACAGGTGTCAATCCATATCTGCCAAGTGACCCTATGTAGGGGGAACAGTCCCTATTCTGCTCTGTGTCAGTGTGTATCAGGGGTTTTGAGGACAGGTGTCAATCCATATCTGCCAAGTGACCCTATGTAGGGGGAACAGTCTCTATTCTGCTCTGTGTCAGTGTGTATCAGGGGTTTTGAGGACAGGTGTCAATCCATATCTGCCAAGTGACCCTATGTAGGGTGAACAGTCCCTATTCTGCTCTGTGTCAGTGTGTATCAGGGGTTTTGAGGACAGGTGTCAATCCATATCTGCCAAGTGACCCTATGTAGGGGGAACAGTCTCTATTCTGCTCTGTGTCAGTGTGTATCAGGAGTTTTGAGGACAGGTGTCAATCCATATCTGCCAAGTGACCCTATGTAGGGGGAACAGTCTCTATTCCGCTCTGTGTCAGTGTGTATCAGGGATTTGACTATCTTTATTCAGATTTAAAAATTACAATTCCAGGAAAAATTGAACAAACATTTACAAGAACATGTTATGCACATCATAGAAACAACGTGAACCTCTTTAAAGCCACAAACTTAAGACAAAAAGTACGTACACACAATGTGTAAGGGTTTGAAAGAATATTCTGAATCCTTACATGTTTACTTTATCGTTTGTTTGATTTTTGTGAACCATATATAAACTACAAGCAGCGTGAAAACTCAAGTGGCCATGCTGATCAAATTAAATAGTATGCTTTACACAGCGTATAAGGGTGATGTCACAGCACAACGGGAATCTAACAGGGGAAGAGGTGAAAGTCATCCTCCCCCTCCCACGACCCCACCATATCTGCCAAGTGACCCTATGTAGGGGTAACAGTCTCTATTCTGCTCTGTGTCAGTGTGTATCATGGTCTCTGAGGACGGGGAACAGTCTCTATTCTGCTCTGTGTCAGTGTGTATCAGGGGCTTTGAGGACAGGTGTCAATGTTAGGTGATTTCTGCCCTTTATGGATTAAAAGCAGACTCTGCATCAACTGTGTAATTTTCCATGGGAGTTTTGCCATGGATCCCCCTCCGGCATGCCACAGTCCAGGTGTTAGTCCCCTTGAAACAACTTTTCCATCACTTTTGTGGCCAGAAAGAGTCCCTGTTGGTTTTAAAATTCGCCTGCCCATTGAAGTCAATGGCGGTTCGCGCTGTTCGCCGGTTCGCGAACATTTGAGGAAGTTCGCGTTCGCCGTTCGCGAACCGAAAATTTCGGGTTCGCGACAACACTAATTATTAGTATTGTAGTTTCTGTTATCACATGATATCAATCAAGCTGCACTGTAGTCATTGGGGGAGACAAACAGACCAAGACAAAAATGCAGAAAAAATACAAAATAAATTCAAATATATATATAGTGATCATGAATTTGTTTCCTTTTGGGAATCCAATGTTTCATTGCAATCTGTTTGTATACTGTGGTTTAATTGCACAGATATCTGGAGTAGATAAACATGTTCTATCCTCTCTCACAGCTTTTATATCACAGGACCAAGGCGGAATATTTGTTAAATCAGCTTGGTAGGATTTAAATGAGATTAGAAGACATCTACTTAGAATGCTTTAGTGGAAATATTATTTCTCACAACGAGCTATGAATAAAACTCCTGCTTTACGAAGATATAACCGATTTCTAGAAAAACATTCAGAAGTTTGTTTTTTTTTTTTAATTTTTTTTTAATTTTTTTTTTTTGCAGTGCAAATAAAAGTTACATGCAGGCTCGGGGTGCCCCAAGAGCAGTCCTCAAGCTTTTCTCCTCGCTTAACATGCGGGGTATGAGATTATCTAGCACATTTTTATATATTTTAAACAAGATGGTTCAGTAAAGTTGTGGAAATACAGGTGAAATAGGTGTTGATTTTAACAAAGATTCGGCTAGTTGCTATGCCTGGCTGTCTCATCTGCTTGTGCCTATTCGGCTCTTCAGTAGTAGCCTTGCTAAACATGCTGAGCTAAAGAATTATACATTATATGTGTTATGTGTCTCATGTCAGGTGGTAGGCTAATGTGTAGGTAGATCTGAGGCCCAGCGCTAGTACTTAACAATAGAAACACAGACAAGTCTATAATAGACCATTAACAGCAATATTTGGTTGCTATTGATCGCAGTCATGTGGAGAGTTACAGTGAAGCTGGCATTAGTGTGTGTGAGTCCCATTGTGTCAGCTGCCGCTTATGGTCAGGACTCCAAGCACGGTGCGGCTGCAAGAAGCTTGCCTGCATTCAACCAATGCCCGAGGTAGGAAAACGAAAGTCCTGCATTACGGGTGCTAGGGAGGTTGCAGCATTCGGGTGGTTCCGTCGAGCGTCCCTCCCGCCCCAGGCCGGTTTGTAGGCCAGCATCCTCTTGCCACGGACGTGGGGGCTCCTAGGATCCCAGTCCTCCCCTGCATGGGGTAGACGGGAGGTCGAGATGGTGCGCCGCCGCAGGATGCGGGCGATCCTCCGTCTATGTGGGTGATGCCGTGGGATTGCGCCCGTTTCGTCCCTCGGCCTAGGTGATCTCTGGTTAATAGGCTTGCGTAGATTTACGGTGTGGGGGATCAGAGGGGGCCAACTTACACCTTACTGTGTACCTCCCTGTGCTGGATTGTAGCTGCAGCTTGCCGGGCTTCCAGTTTCGCCCAGAAGCGGTCGAAGATGTCATCGAGCCTCTTCTGCGTTATTTGTGCTGGAGTTTGCAGTGCTGTCTCCGGCTGCGGTATGTCTGGTTTCCGCTGGGTATTACAGGCCTCCATTTTGTGGGCTCTGCTAGAGTGCAGGTTAGTGGGCTCTTACGTGCTGAGGACTAGCCAGGTCGGACCGGGATGACCCCCACCGGTCCAAAGGGGGGGAGACAGGGCTGAGAGACGAGCTTGGGGTCGCACAGCTTCACATCGAGCGGGGGATCGGCCGCTGCCCCCGCCCGACGGCCGTACTGGGCCTCACTCCTCCGACCTCCGTCGGCCGTGTGGTGTACCCGCGGGCGACAGACCCGGGGTTCCTCCGCTGGCTCCAGAGGTGGGTCAGTCCCTTTTGGGAGTTTTATGGCTGGCCGGTCGGCTTGAATCCGGATTAGTTGTGAAATTGAGCTCGGAGCTCACACGAGTTGCGTCCGGCCGCCATGATATCCAGGCCCCGCCCCCCTTCAGAAGTTTTTTTAACCCCACAGATAAAAATGGCGACCACCGTCCAGTGAATATCAAAAAGATTATTCACAACCCTGGGGGTAATGCATGAACATGATTCAACATCAAATTGCTTCACTCCCAGAACATCCCGGGACTATCTCCAAATGTAGGAGTAAATTGCTGGAAACATGCTGTGATGAGGTGCAATTTAGGTATTTTGCATTGACAAAGCCATTTCCAACAAGACGTGTTTGCATAAACTACAGTACAGACAGGAGCACAGATAAATGGACACTCAATATAGATCCAATGCACTTAGTTGTTCATATTTTCTATAACTATTTCTTTTGTATAAAATGTTTCTCGCTTCCATACTGAGTTTCTTACTACTATAAAGAAATGTAACATGGATATATTTTGAATTTAAAGGAACACTATAGTGGCTGGTTAGGTTCTGGCCCCTCTCAGATCGCAGAGAGAAGGTATTTTCACTCACCTTTTTTCCCTTGTCACGGCTGACCCCGCCTCCATGGCTGAAATCATCAGTCTTGATGATCTCAGCCAATCCAAAGGTTTCCCATAGGAGAGCACTGAGAGGTTATAGAGAATTCTCATCAAAACCCACGCTGCGCCAATCAGTGTCTCCTCATAGAGATGCACTGAATGAATGCATCTCTATGGGGAGCATTCAGCATTTCCATGCAGAGCGTGGAGACACTGAATGTAGGTTCTGCACACTGTTCGGCACTGACCCAGGAAGCACCGCTAGTGGCCATCAGAGTGACTGCCACTAGAGGTGTTACTCAGCAGCAATCAGGGCCGTTTGAAGGAATTTGGGGTCCCCAAGCAAAACGGACATGGAGGCCCCCCCCACTCCCCACATGCACGCAAGGCCTACAGGGCACCTGCACCCGGGTTCTTCCCCTCGCCCCCACCACCTCGAGTCCTCCCCCCCCCCCCTCGAGTCCGCCCACAGGGATGCAGAAGTCTGCAGGGCCGGTGCAAGGATTTTTGCCGCCCTAGGCAAAAGTAAAGTTTGCCGCCCCCCATGTGACATCACAGTGCCCCACCCATATGATCTGCCATGTTAACTAACACAGTGCTGCAGTGCCGCCGTGTTTACAATAAAAGGCCTGCAGGGACAGGCTATAGACACCAGAACCACTACATTAAGCTGCAGTGGTTCTGGGGACTATAGTGTCCCTTTAATGTGAGGTAAATTAGAGATTAGTGCCACGAATAATATAGTAGATTGCCTACTTACAACCAGATGAGGATGATGATGGGCTTCAGCTGCCGTCTGGCTCCACTGGTCTGGTGTAGAACAGGCTGTCTGGAGGCGGTTTGTAACTGTGGTCACAAAAATCAATGATCTGGGAGAACGGGAAGCAGCTCCATTTTTTGAGGGCCATTTACACAGCTCAAGGTCTGGGTCCCAGGGTCCACCTTCATGTTCCACCAATGAGTTTGTTCACAGGGGTGTGTGTGTGTGTGGGGGGGGGGGGGGGAGGTCCTGATGTGTGTAAGGAATGCATTGTGTGAGTCTGTGTTTGTATGTGTAAGGGCTGCAAGGTGAGTTTGTGTATGTATGGGATGCAGTGTGTGTGTCTGTAAGGCAGTGCTTCCCAACCCAGTCCTCAAGGCACACCTACCAGTCCAGGATTTAAGGATTACCCAGTTTTGTCTAAGGTGTTTTTAGAAAAAAAAGAAAAAACACCTTAGACACAACTGGGTCACCCCTAAATCCTGGACTGGTAGGTGTGCCTTGAGGACTGGGTTGGGAAACACTGCTGTAAGGGATGCACTGAGTGTGTGGAAGGGATGCATTGTGTGTTGCTGTGTGTAAGGGATGCATTGCTTGTGTATGTGTGTCTGTGTGTAATGCATTGTGTGTTTTTCTGTGTGCAAGGGGTGCATTGTGTGTGTGATGGATGTCAATCTCTCCCCCTAGCCCCGTCAATTTCCTTCTTCTCCCCCCTCTCCAATTTCCTTCTTCTCCCCATCCCTCTCATTGCCTTCTCCCCCCTCCAATTTCCTACTTCTCCCCCCCTCCAATTTCCTTCTTCTCCCCCTCCCTCTCATTTCCTTCCTTCTCCCCCCCTCCAATTTCCTTCCTCCCCCCTCCAATTTCCTTCCTCCCCCCTCCAATTTCCTTCCTCTCCCCCCTCCAATTTCCTTCCTCCCTCCCCCCTCAAGTTTACTTCCTCCCTCCCCCCTCAAATTTCCTTCCTCTCCCCCTCCCTCAAATTTCCTTCCTCTCCCCCTCCCTCAAATTTCCTTCCTCTCCCCCTCCGTCAAATTTCCTTCCTCTCCCCCTCCCTCAAATTTCCTTCCTCTCCCCCTCCCTCAAATTTCCTTCCTCTCCCCCTCCCTCAAATTTCCTTCCTCTCCCCCTCCCTCAAATTTCCTCCCTTCCTCTCCCCCCTCAAATTCCTACCTCTCCCTCCCTCAAATTTCCTTCCTCTCCCCCTCCCTCAAATTTCCTCCCTTCCTCTCCCCCCTCAAATTCCTACCTCTCCCTCCCTCAAATTTCCTTCCTCTCCCCCTTCAAATTTCCTCCCTTCCTCTCCCCCCCAAATTTCCTTCCTCTCCCCCTTCAAATTCCCTCCCTTCCTCTTCCCCCCAAATTTCCTTCCTCTCCCCCCTTCAAATTTCCTCCCTCTCCCCCCCACTCCCTCAAATTTCCTCCCTCGCCCCCCCACCCACTCAAATTTCCTCCCTCGCCCCCCCACCCACTCAAATTTCCTCCCTCGCCCCCCCACCCACTCAAATTTCCTCCCTCCCCCCTCAAATTTCCTCCCTCCCCCCTCAAATTTCCTCCCTCCCCCCTCCCCCCTCCCCCCTCAAATTTCCTCCCTCCCCCCTCCCCTCAGAGGAGAGTGCTCCCTCGCGCGCCTGCCGGGTGTCAGCAGGGCCAGCCTGGGGGGCCCTGAGGTGACCGGCTGCTGGGCCCCCCAGGAGAAGAGGCTGGCCCAGTGGGTACATACCGGGGTCGCAGGGCCCCCTGCGACCCGGTATGTACCCACTGAATGTGGGGCCCAGACGACCTGAGCAGTCCGGGCCCCCCAGGACCGCCGGGCCCATGACAACCGTTGCGGTTGTCATGCCCTGATGGCGGCCCTGCCGGCTCTGCTTGGGGCCCCAGGCCAGCTCGGGGCCCCAAGCAGTTGCTTGGTTTGCCTGTCCGGTAGCGACGGGCCTGGCAGCAATGTAAACACTGTATCTGAAAAGGCAGCATTTACACACTGAAAAATCTGCATGGACAGACTACAGACACTAGAACCACTACTTTAAACTGCAGTGACCCTGGTGACTATAGTTTCCCTTTAACAATAATTCAAGGAACCGTAGCAGTTCGAAGCTGCCTTACCCCTTCTCACACAGGTGGGTTTAAAGGCAACTTTTGGATATCCAGAGAAATCAGTAACATTCTTTTCTACCTCTATCTACTAGGAGTCACCCGTTGACATCTGAAATAATAACTGGAAGGTTTCACACCACAGCTCTGCTTTTAAAATCAATTCTACGCACAGGCTTCACAGCTTTTATGAAGTGTCTGCGTTAGACGTGTTATAAAAGAAAACAGCAGCCTAATATGATTTTATCCTCAAATAATTATTTTTTTTTTAAAAGAAAGAAAATCGCCCTCTTTAAGATTATTTTTAAACTATTCAAAAAAATTATGACTTTAATCAGTTGGAAGGACAGTAAGCGTGGTATTTAGAATGCAGTAATCAAGACACATTATCTACGGCCTTGCTTGGAAGATTTGGCAGTAATGCTTCCTGCCATGGCTATGCCTGATATAGAAGATATTGAATCTTAAGGACAGAACCCGTTGTCAAGCATTTGAAATGAATTTGAGAAGTTGAGTGTAATTCACGGAGCATTATTAAATCCTTGGATGGAACTTTTTCAAATAAGCTATGAACCAAATGTAATTTCCTTATACAGCTGTCCGCCAGGAAGGAGGTTATTATTGCCTTTTAATACTGCATGAATATCCCCATATCTACATATCCTTCTGAGTAATAAATGCTGGGATTTCGTGCAAATGTCTTTATATAAATATATTTTTTTAATGTACATGGCCTATAGTTTGTGAGTATCATTATATTGACATGATTAATAGCTGGAAAAAAATCTATTGTTAATTCTAAAAGTATATTTTCAGCACTGGAATGATAGAAACACTTTTACAGGGCTCGAATCCTGCAGGAACGCGCGGGAACGGCGTTGATGCACTTTTTCCACAGCAGGAACGCTGTTCCCGTTAGTAGTCCTGCAGGAACCAGGGCTGGCCTTAGGGGTGTGCGAGCTGTGCGGCCGCACAGGGCGCCATGCTAACAGGGGCACCAGGCGATCGACACAACTTGCACAAACAGGTCCTGCCCTACCTCAGAGCGCCCTGGTGGGTGAAAGATTGCGCCCCAGCCGGCCCTCCCTTAGAGAGTGAGCTCTGCTTTAATATTTGCCGGTGAGGATATTGAGGACCTCCCTCACCGGCCCGCTGTTTCATGATGGGGAGGAGCAAGCAGTGAGCGCTTAAATTCTGTCCTCCTCTCGCAAGCTCAGCATTCGGAGTGTTGCTGTGGGTTGCCATGGCAACACTCATAACATCAATGAGGAGCTCACAAGAGGAGGGCTCCTGTTCTACAAGGTTCAGAACTTCAAGCGTTGGCAGAGACCAATGGACCACCAGGTCATCAGTATTTCCCTATTCCTGCCTCAAAGAGAGAGGGGGGGCAGAAGAGGTGAATCAACATGAAAACAAAACATGAAATTGCTCTCCTATCTCCTCATTTAAAGCCTTGTGTCACCCCCTCCTACCCACAAAACATCACTATGCCACCCTTGCTGTGTTACCTACAAACACTCCATAACACACACTACATAATCTACTTACACACACATACACACTAGATGACTCACAAACACTACAAAACCTACAGACACACTATGCTCCCTATACAAACACACTACATAACTTACACCCATACACACTACATGCCCTATACACACAAACTATGTTCCCTAAACACATACACACTACATCCCCTATACACACACTTTCCTACGCACATACATACTACATTGGGGGGGTCTGCCTTGACGTTGGCAGGCGGGCATTCCCTCCAATGGCCATTGGAGCACCTAAATGACCTCCATTTGTCTAAATATACATAGGGATTAAGGAGAGAGCGCAGGTAACTTTTTCTTTTCTTTGGTTTTTACTATATATTGGGGCTGATGTGTACTGTAGTCCTTGCTGCTGGCCCATTAGTGATGGGAGTGAGCGCAGGACTTCTCTTTTTGTATTTGTATTTACTTTGTATCACACAGCCTGGTTACAATGCTGCCGCCCATCCCATGTGTTCCCTATTAAGGGTTAATAAGTATATAGGGGTGTATATAAAAAATACCCCTCTCTGTCTCATTAGAGATATCTTTGCCAGAAGCTCAAGGAAGCAGGCTGAAGGGTCAGTGTTAGGACCCGCTTGGGGGGGGTCTGCCTTGACTATGGCAGGCGGGCATTCCCTCCAATGGCCATTGGAGCAACTAAATGACCTCCATTTGTCTAAATATACATAGGGATTAGGGAGAGAGCACAGGTAACTTTTTCTTTTCTTTGGTTTATACATACTACATCCCCTATACACACACACACACACACACACACACACTACATCCCTATCCCACACTGCACTATGTTGCATGCACAGACTACATAACCTATGTAACGGATCCCCTATACTTAAGCTGAGTATATCCGTGCAGAATCTCCCGAAATCCAAGTGTAACCGAAGGTGTAGGGAATTATAGTTCCCAATCCCCCAAACATGAGCCAAGACTTCATGAAGGGGTAAAACGATCTGTTTAATGGTGGCCATAGTTTGGCCTTTTATGCAGGTCCTCCAGCAAGGGATACTCCCACAGGGACTTTGTGGAGGACTGGGACACAACTTACAGTAGCCAATCAGAATACAATACAATGTGAAACACTCCCACAGAAACAGTAAAATCCCTCCTCTCTATCCTGTTGATAATTGGGTTAAATGGCCGTAGTAACTTAATTATCTCCAGGTAGAGAAAATATTTCCAAGTTATAAATGTAACAAAACACATTAAAATACATAACTCATATTTCACATAACTGAACCCCCATCCCCAGATAGCTTGGATCTGAGCACTCAATATATCCGAAAAGCGCTCAGATCCCATGAACACAGTAGAATCGCCATGGAAGTAAAGGGTTTTCACCAACGTTCGGCATAATTCTGTCCAGATTCTGTCTAGAATTAGTTCCATGGCTGTTAGCTCAGGGTCAGTCTAGTTCGTGAATTTTTAATGTACCAAACGACGCGGCGTTCGTATGAATAGAAACGAAGAGATGGAAGTTTGGAAGTCCCAGTGGTGTTTGTGTGAAACAGTGACCGAAAACAGTTCCATGCGGTCTCACACTTTTTGGGTGCGTTCTCACACTTTTTTCCCCAGGACTTGACCCCTGAACACTTAGAATACCGCATCTAAGATTTGAAATATGCCCTTTACTATACCTTGACTAAGAATCCTTTAAGAGATCCCTACATATCTCAAAACAGAATGCACCTGTCATGGTTTATTATATATTTCTTACCTGTTCTATGTTAACTTTTGTATACATTGTGTATTAATATTGTTTTTGTATTTTATTGTACCTTATTGTAACGATGCAATGTTTTGTGGACCCAGGACATACTTGAAAATGAGAAAAATCCCAATGTATCGTTCCTGGTAAACTATTTTATAATTTAATAAATAAATACATAATGTGGACAAACAAACCTTAAAGATTTTATTTATTTGAGGGATATGTTATGGTCACTTGTCTCTCTGTTCAATTACATCAAAGTGTAGGCTTACTAACTCTCTAGCTAGCTAGCTAGCTCTATAAACGATTGATTCTATCAAAACCAGATAAAATGTGTTGTCTGATTATGGCCCCAATTTTATGTTTGGATAAGCTTTCAAAACTATTTATTATGTTTGATAAATGTTTAAAGTGATTTAATATTTTGAAAACCAATTATTTTTTTTATATACAATAAAAAAACAAAGAAAATAGTTAGTTGTGCACTATCCCAAATCCTTATGCATATTTAGGGTTAATAAGTGTGTGGGGGGATTAGAAAAATATTTTTTTTTTTTACATGAAGCTGAATTTTGCAATAAAAACATGTTGTTCCAAGGATAAAACTGACTGCCATGTTGTGGTCAAGGAAGATTTGTTCCCCAGTTTGTTGCAAAATTTGAAGCACCTCAAGCGCTGGATCAACAGCAAAATCAGATGTGAGGAAGGCTAAACTTGATGGACACGTGTCTCTTTTCAGCCTATGTAACTATGTAATATTGTAATATTCTGAAAAAAATTATAAAAAAATGAAATACTAAAATATTAAATCATTTGAATAGTTTCTCCATAAATATTAAATTGAGGCCTGTTTACTTAAAGGGACACTATAGTCACCAGCTTAATGTAGTTGTTCAGGTATTATCTATAGCTCCCTGCAGGCAATCTAATGTAAACACTGTATTTTCAGAGAAAATACAGTGTTTACATTGATTGATAGGAATACCTCCAGTGGCCGTCACTCAGACGGCCACTAGAGGGACTTCCTATCACGCAGTGCCCTAAAAAGGCCCTGTACACGTCACACGTATTAAAATACGTCTGACGTGTTCAGGAGAGAGAAGGCACTGTGTGCGCGCCTTCTCTCTCCAGCCTGTCAGCGGAGGAGGGGGGCGGGCAAAGACCGCGAGCTTGTAGCGAGAATATACCCCTACACGCAGGATCCAGCCAAACAGAAGACAGCACAGAGGAGAGATACGTCTACCGGACCTTAGAGTGTCCGGACTCGACGTATATAGGAGAAGTACAGAGTCAGGAACGATCCGAGGTCAAGGGCACAAAGAGACAGCGTAAACGAGAACTAGCCGGGGTCTGGTACACAGGAATCAGCAAGCCGGCAAACAGAACAGACAAGGATAAAGCGAAAACGAAGTCAGAATACAAAGCCAAGGTCAAATACGGAGGAACACAACTGAACACAACAAGCGCTAAAGGGAACTGAAACAGAAACCACGATAGGGCAAGGAACTAAGGGAAAAGGGTAAGTATAAGTAGCCTTTAAACTAATGTGATTGGCTCCTGTCACTTCCACACCCCCAAAAGGTAAGTGTATGGGGTGATTTGCATGACAGGAGCCAATGGGAGCCTTTTTGCAATTTAGGCTCCCACTGTCTCTTTAAGAGCGCGCCCGAGACTCGCGGCGTGCTCTTAGATTCAGGCGGGACATGTGACCGCATCTCGCGGTCACTGCCCGCCTTCCTGTCTGAAGCGTCGTGCAGCCGCAGGACCGCGCGCGGCTTGAAGAGAGGACCGCGGCCGGCCCCTGGGAAAGGTGAGTAACGCTACAGTACCCCCCCTGAGGACACGCCCTCCGGGCGGGCAGGACTAGGTCGGGCAGGAAAACGTGAATGGAAAGAACGCACAAGGCGGGGAGCATGAACAGCATCAGCAGAAATCCAACTGCGCTCCTCAGGCCCATAACCCTTCCAATGTACCAAGTACTGAAGCCGACCCCTAAGATAACGAGAGTCAAGAACAGCAGACACTTCGAATTCCTCATGACCCTCCACAGAGACAGGAGGAGGAGGAGGAGGAGCATGCCGGATATAGCGGTTGCGCACGTAAGGCTTCAACAACGAGGTGTGAAAAACATTAGGTATGCGCAGATTCTTAGGCATAAGAAACGGGATTAACCTTATGTATAATACGATAAGGACCAATGAAGCGGGGAGCCAATTTCATAGAAGGCACCCGGAGGCGAATATTCCGCGTGGAAAGCAAAACTCTGTCCCCCACAACATAGGAAGGAGCCGCTCTGCGATGCTTGTCAGCCTGAGCCTTCTGGCGAGCAGCAGAGTCAACCAAAGAACGCTGAACCTGTTCCCAAGTACTACGCAAACCAGCCAAATGCTCATCCAGAACTGGCATGCCCTGTGAGGAGAATGCAGCCGGGAGAACAACGCGATGCTGGCCATAGACGACGTAAAAAGGGCTTTTGCCGGAAGAATCATGAGTGGCGTTATTCCGAGCAAATTCAGCCCAAGGAAGCAGGTCAGACCAATTGTCCTGATGGTGAGACACAAAACAACGGAGGTACTGCTCCAGAGACTGGTTGGCACGTTCAGCAGCTCCATTAGACTGGGGATGGTAAGCGGAAGAAAACGAGAGAGAAATACCCATTTCTGTACAAAAGGCTCTCCAGAACCTGGAAATAAATTGGCTACCCCTATCGGACACAATAGATAAGGGAATGCCATGTAACCGAAATACTTCTCTAGCGAAGATAAGGGCCAGTTCCTTGGATGTGGGCAACTTGCGAAGAGACACAAAGTGAGCCATTTTGGAAAACCGGTCAACTATCATCAGGATGACTGTGTTACCATTCGAAGGGGGTAATTCAACAATAAAATCCATAGATAGGTTGGACCAAGGTCTCTCGGGAACGGGTAACGGATGCAACAGCCCACAAGGAACTCTACGAGAGGATTTCATACAGGCACAAGTAGTACAAGCACTTATATAGTCAGTGACATCCTTTCGTAAGGAATCCCACCAAAAATACAGAGAAACAGCTGACACTGTTTTGGAAATACCAGGATGTCCAGCAATCTTAGTATCATGATATAGTGACAGAATATCCCGTCTCTCGGGAACGTCAACGAACAATTTATCATTAGGCCTCTCGCTAGGTGCCATGCTTTGTTTCGCTTGTATGGCCTGCAAGAGGGACGAGGATATAGACAATACAGTAGTTGCTATTATCCTGTCTGGGGGAATGACAGGAGTAACATCAATCTCCTGTTTGTCAACAGTTTCAAACTGTCTGGACAGAGCGTCCGCTTTAGTGTTCCGATCACCTGGCCTATAGGTGATTATATAATTGAAATGGGACAAGAACAGTGACCACCTAGCCTGCCTGGAAGACAATCTTTTAGCTTCGCTAAGGTAGGACAGGTTCTTATGATCCGTAAATATGAGGATGGGATCCTTAGTGCCTTCTAACAAATGTCTCCATTCTTTGAGTGCTAAAATGATAGCAAGGAGTTCGCGATTACCCACATCATAATTCTTTTCTGCTTTGGACATTTGTTTAGAAAAGAAGCCACAAGGATGCAACGGCTTGTCAGGAGACTCTCTTTGGGATAAGACAGCACCTACCCCTATATCGGAAGCATCAACCTCAAGTATATAGGGCAATGAGGGGACAGGATGCTGTAAAATAGGTGCAGAGGCGAACGTAGTCTTAAGAAAGTCAAAAGCCTGAAGTGCCTCGGTAGACCAGGCAAGTGTATTGCCATCCTTTTTAGTCATACGAGTAATAGGTGCTACAATAGACGAAAAACCTTTGATAAAACGTCTATAATAATTAGAGAAACCCAGAAAACGCTGGATGGCTTTCAGACCTTGCGGCAGAGGCCATTCTATGACAGCAGCGAGCTTCCGGGGATCCATACGAAAACCCTTAGCGGAAATCAAATACCCCAAAAACTGGACCTCGGATTGGTCGAATAGACATTTTTCTAGTTTACAATAAAGGCCATTAGCAAGAAGGGTCTTTAAAACTGTCGTAACATGTCTGTGATGAGTGTGTAGATCTGTAGAATATATTAAAATTTCGTCCAAGTACACAATAACAAATGAGTGAATAAAGTCTCTTAAGACATCATTAATAAATTCTTGGAATACGGCTGGGGCATTGCAAAGCCCAAATGGCATGACGGTATACTCATAATGACCTGACCTAGTGTTGAATGCTGTCTTCCATTCGTGGTCCTTTTTTATACGTATTAAATTGTATGCTCCTCTAAGGTCTAGTTTGGTGAATACCGTAGCATGTTTGAGCCTGTCAAACAATTCTGTTATTAATGGTATAGGGTAAGCATTTTTGATGGTGATTTTATTAAGACCTCTATAATCAATGCAAGGTCTTAAATCACCTTCTTTCTTCGATACAAAGAAGAACCCCGCTCCAGCCGGAGAAGAGGATCTCCTAATAAATCCCTTGTCTAATGATTCTTTAATATATTCCTCCATGACACGGTTTTCTTGAACCGATAAGGGGTACACCCTGCCCTTTGGAGGTATAGTGCCAGGCAACAAGTCAATAGCACAATCGTAGGGTCTGTGAGGCGGTAATTTGTCAGCCTCTCTTTTATCAAAGACAGTCTTTAAAGATAAATACTGAGAGGGTATAGCCGTAGACAAAGGAGGAATGGTAGGAACATTAATAGAATTCACAGGCGTGACTTCAACAGTACATGACTCATGGCAGGCTTCACTCCATGATTTGATCTGCCCTGTCTCCCAGTCAAAAATGGGATTGTGGGCACGTAACCATGGATACCCTAACACCAACTGTGAAGAGGGAGAGGTGATGACCTGGAACCGAATGGTTTCATAGTGTAAACCCCTGTGTACATGTGTAACGGTGGAGTCTCATGAGTAACAACTGGAGAAATTAAAGGTCTAACCATCTATGGCCTCAACGGCCAAGGGTATCTCCTTCTCCCTGATGGGAATGTTGTTTTTCTTTACAAAACCAGAGTCTATAAAATTCTCAGCTGCCCCAGAGTCAACCAGGGCATATATATTTTCAACTATACAACTCTCTCCCATATGTAAAGAAACAGGGAGAAGCAGTCGGTTAGGAGGCAATGTAGGAGACTTAATAATCACACCCAAGGCCAGTCCCCTATAAGGTCTTAGGTGCGAGAGTTTTCCGGGAGCAAAGGACATTCCTTTACCATATGGTCTCTCCTACCACAATATAGGCAGAGTCCCTCCCTTCTCCTATGTAATTTTTCATTATCAGAGAGTTTGGCAACCCCTAATTGCATAGGTTACTCTTCAGATACTCTAACACTCTCCGGTGTATTAACTCTGGGGTGAATAGGTGTAACAAAACGTCTATTTCTGTTCTTGGTATAGAGCCTGTCACGAATCCTATTATCTATATCAATGAGGTAGTCAATAAGGTCCTCTAAGGCAATAGGAAGCTCCTTAGCTGCTACCTCATCCAATATAGAGTCTGATAAGCCTTCCATGAAGGCAGTAGTTAACCCATTGTTGGTCCAATCTACCTGTGAGGCAAGGGTACGAAACTGAATAGCGAAATCAGCCACAGACCTAGAACCCTGTTTAACTCTCATTAATGCTCTTGCGGCATTCTTAGACCTTTTCATAGTGTCAAAAGTTCTGCGAAAAGCTGTAAGAAAACTGTGAAAGTCATGCACCATAGGTCCATTAGCTTCCCAAATAGGATTTGCCCATTCAAGTGCTTTGTCGGTAAGTTGGTGCATAAAGAACCCAACTTTAGACCTCTCTGTGGGAAATGAACGTGGATACATCTCAAAGTGAAACTCTATATGTCTTAGAATCCCCTCCATACCTAGGAGGAGGTGTTAAATGGGCCGAAGTAGTAGGCAAAGTGGATACTTCAGGAAGCAGGGGTGTAGGAGGGTTAGGTGTGGTTGCTGGAATGGTTCTAGCTAAGAGCGTCTGGAGAGCCTGAGCTATCTGATCCATACGGTGATCCTGCTCTATAAATCTAGCCTCATGGGACGCCATCTGTTGAGCTAAATCTGCGGGGTCCATGGCCCTATCGTAATGTAACGAGAAAATACCCCTACACGCAGGATCCAGCCAAACAGAAGACAGCACAGAGGAGAGATACGTCTACCGGACCTTAGAGTGGCCGGACTCGACGTATATAAGAGAAGTACAGAGTCAGGAACGATCCGAGGTCAAGGGCACAAAGAGACAGCGTAAACGAGAACTAGCCGGGGTCTGGTACACAGGAATCAGCAAGCCGGCAAACAGAACAGACAAGGATAAAGCGAAAACGAAGTCAGAATACAAAGCCAAGGTCAAATACGGAGGAACACAACTGAACACAACAAGCGCTAAAGGGAACTGAAACAGAAACCACGATAGGGCAAGGAACTAAGGGAAAAGGGTAAGTATAAGTAGCCTTTAAACTAATGTGATTGGCTCCTGTCACTTCCACACCCCCAAAAGGTAAGTGTATGGGGTGATTTGCATGACAGGAGCCAATGGGAGCCTTTTTGCAATTTAGGCTCCCACTGTCTCTTTAAGAGCGCGCCCGAGACTCGCGGCGTGCTCTTAGATTCAGGCGGGACATGTGACCGCATCTCGCGGTCACTGCCCGCCTTCCTGTCTGAAGCGTCGTGCAGCCGCAGGACCGCGCGCGGCTTGAAGAGAGGACCGCGGCCGGCCCCTGGGAAAGGTGAGTAACGCTACAGTACCCCCCCTGAGGACACGCCCTCCGGGCGGGCAGGACTAGGTCGGGCAGGAAAACGTGAATGGAAAGAACGCACAAGGCGGGGAGCATGAACAGCATCAGCAGAAATCCAACTGCGCTCCTCAGGCCCATAACCCTTCCAATGTACCAAGTACTGAAGCCGACCCCTAAGGAAACGAGAGTCAAGAACAGCAGACACTTCGAATTCCTCATGACCCTCCACAGAGACAGGAGGAGGAGGAGGAGGAGCATGCCGGATATAGCGGTTGCGCACGTAAGGCTTCAACAACGAGGTGTGAAAAACATTAGGTATGCGCAGATTCTTAGGCATAAGAAACGGGATTAACCTTATGTATAATACGATAAGGACCAATGAAGCGGGGAGCCAATTTCATAGAAGGCACCCGGAGGCGAATATTCCGCGTGGAAAGCAAAACTCTGTCCCCCACAACATAGGAAGGAGCCGCTCTGCGATGCTTGTCAGCCTGAGCCTTCTGGCGAGCAGCAGAGTCAACCAAAGAACGCTGAACCTGTTCCCAAGTACTACGCAAACCAGCCAAATGCTCATCCAGAACTGGCATGCCCTGTGAGGAGAATGCAGCCGGGAGAACAACGCGATGCTGGCCATAGACGACGTAAAAAGGGCTTTTGCCGGAAGAATCATGAGTGGCGTTATTCCGAGCAAATTCAGCCCAAGGAAGCAGGTCAGACCAATTGTCCTGATGGTGAGACACAAAACAACGGAGGTACTGCTCCAGAGACTGGTTGGCACGTTCAGCAGCTCCATTAGACTGGGGATGGTAAGCGGAAGAAAACGAGAGAGAAATACCCATTTCTGTACAAAAGGCTCTCCAGAACCTGGAAATAAATTGGCTACCCCTATCGGACACAATAGATAAGGGAATGCCATGTAACCGAAATACTTCTCTAGCGAAGATAAGGGCCAGTTCCTTGGATGTGGGCAACTTGCGAAGAGACACAAAGTGAGCCATTTTGGAAAACCGGTCAACTATCATCAGGATGACTGTGTTACCATTCGAAGGGGGTAATTCAACAATAAAATCCATAGATAGGTTGGACCAAGGTCTCTCGGGAACGGGTAACGGATGCAACAGCCCACAAGGAACTCTACGAGAGGATTTCATACAGGCACAAGTAGTACAAGCACTTATATAGTCAGTGACATCCTTTCGTAAGGAATCCCACCAAAAATACAGAGAAACAGCTGACACTGTTTTGGAAATACCAGGATGTCCAGCAATCTTAGTATCATGATATAGTGACAGAATATCCCGTCTCTCGGGAACGTCAACGAACAATTTATCATTAGGCCTCTCGCTAGGTGCCATGCTTTGTTTCGCTTGTATGGCCTGCAAGAGGGACGAGGATATAGACAATACAGTAGTTGCTATTATCCTGTCTGGGGGAATGACAGGAGTAACATCAATCTCCTGTTTGTCAACAGTTTCAAACTGTCTGGACAGAGCGTCCGCTTTAGTGTTCCGATCACCTGGCCTATAGGTGATTATATAATTGAAATGGGACAAGAACAGTGACCACCTAGCCTGCCTGGAAGACAATCTTTTAGCTTCGCTAAGGTAGGACAGGTTCTTATGATCCGTAAATATGAGGATGGGATCCTTAGTGCCTTCTAACAAATGTCTCCATTCTTTGAGTGCTAAAATGATAGCAAGGAGTTCGCGATTACCCACATCATAATTCTTTTCTGCTTTGGACATTTGTTTAGAAAAGAAGCCACAAGGATGCAACGGCTTGTCAGGAGACTCTCTTTGGGATAAGACAGCACCTACCCCTATATCGGAAGCATCAACCTCAAGTATATAGGGCAATGAGGGGACAGGATGCTGTAAAATAGGTGCAGAGGCGAACGTAGTCTTAAGAAAGTCAAAAGCCTGAAGTGCCTCGGTAGACCAGGCAAGTGTATTGCCATCCTTTTTAGTCATACGAGTAATAGGTGCTACAATAGACGAAAAACCTTTGATAAAACGTCTATAATAATTAGAGAAACCCAGAAAACGCTGGATGGCTTTCAGACCTTGCGGCAGAGGCCATTCTATGACAGCAGCGAGCTTCCGGGGATCCATACGAAAACCCTTAGTGGAAATCAAATACCCCAAAAACTGGACCTCGGATTGGTCGAATAGACATTTTTCTAGTTTACAATAAAGGCCATTAGCAAGAAGGGTCTTTAAAACTGTCGTAACATGTCTGTGATGAGTGTGTAGATCTGTAGAATATATTAAAATTTCGTCCAAGTACACAATAACAAATGAGTGAATAAAGTCTCTTAAGACATCATTAATAAATTCTTGGAATACGGCTGGGGCATTGCAAAGCCCAAATGGCATGACGGTATACTCATAATGACCTGACCTAGTGTTGAATGCTGTCTTCCATTCGTGGTCCTTTTTTATACGTATTAAATTGTATGCTCCTCTAAGGTCTAGTTTGGTGAATACCGTAGCATGTTTGAGCCTGTCAAACAATTCTGTTATTAATGGTATAGGGTAAGCATTTTTGATGGTGATTTTATTAAGACCTCTATAATCAATGCAAGGTCTTAAATCACCTTCTTTCTTCGATACAAAGAAGAACCCCGCTCCAGCCGGAGAAGAGGATCTCCTAATAAATCCCTTGTCTAATGATTCTTTAATATATTCCTCCATGACACGGTTTTCTTGAACCGATAAGGGGTACACCCTGCCCTTTGGAGGTATAGTGCCAGGCAACAAGTCAATAGCACAATCGTAGGGTCTGTGAGGCGGTAATTTGTCAGCCTCTCTTTTATCAAAGACAGTCTTTAAAGATAAATACTGAGAGGGTATAGCCGTAGACAAAGGAGGAATGGTAGGAACATTAATAGAATTCACAGGCGTGACTTCAACAGTACATGACTCATGGCAGGCTTCACTCCATGATTTGATCTGCCCTGTCTCCCAGTCAAAAATGGGATTGTGGGCACGTAACCATGGATACCCTAACACCAACTGTGAAGAGGGAGAGGTGATGACCTGGAACCGAATGGTTTCATAGTGTAAACCCCTGTGTACATGTGTAACGGTGGAGTCTCATGAGTAACAACTGGAGAAATTAAAGGTCTAACCATCTATGGCCTCAACGGCCAAGGGTATCTCCTTCTCCCTGATGGGAATGTTGTTTTTCTTTACAAAACCAGAGTCTATAAAATTCTCAGCTGCCCCAGAGTCAACCAGGGCATATATATTTTCAACTATACAACTCTCTCCCATATGTAAAGAAACAGGGAGAAGCAGTCGGTTAGGAGGCAATGTAGGAGACTTAGAAATCACACCCAAGGCCAGTCCCCTATAAGGTCTTAGGTGCGAGAGTTTTCCGGGAGCAAAGGACATTCCTTTACCATATGGTCTCTCCTACCACAATATAGGCAGAGTCCCTCCCTTCTCCTATGTAATTTTTCATTATCAGAGAGTTTGGCAACCCCTAATTGCATAGGTTACTCTTCAGATACTCTAACACTCTCCGGTGTATTAACTCTGGGGTGAATAGGTGTAACAAAACGTCTATTTCTGTTCTTGGTATAGAGCCTGTCACGAATCCTATTATCTATATCAATGAGGTAGTCAATAAGGTCCTCTAAGGCAATAGGAAGCTCCTTAGCTGCTACCTCATCCAATATAGAGTCTGATAAGCCTTCCATGAAGGCAGTAGTTAACCCATTGTTGGTCCAATCTACCTGTGAGGCAAGGGTACGAAACTGAATAGCGAAATCAGCCACAGACCTAGAACCCTGTTTAACTCTCATTAATGCTCTTGCGGCATTCTTAGACCTTTTCATAGTGTCAAAAGTTCTGCGAAAAGCTGTAAGAAAACTGTGAAAGTCATGCACCATAGGTCCATTAGCTTCCCAAATAGGATTTGCCCATTCAAGTGCTTTGTCGGTAAGTTGGTGCATAAAGAACCCAACTTTAGACCTCTCTGTGGGAAATGAACGTGGATACATCTCAAAGTGAAACTCTATATGTCTTAGAATCCCCTCCATACCTAGGAGGAGGTGTTAAATGGGCCGAAGTAGTAGGCAAAGTGGATACTTCAGGAAGCAGGGGTGTAGGAGGGTTAGGTGTGGTTGCTGGAATGGTTCTAGCTAAGAGCGTCTGGAGAGCCTGAGCTATCTGATCCATACGGTGATCCTGCTCTATAAATCTAGCCTCATGGGACGCCATCTGTTGAGCTAAATCTGCGGGGTCCATGGCCCTATCGTAATGTAACGAGAAAATACCCCTACACGCAGGATCCAGCCAAACAGAAGACAGCACAGAGGAGAGATACGTCTACCGGACCTTAGAGTGGCCGGACTCGACGTATATAAGAGAAGTACAGAGTCAGGAACGATCCGAGGTCAAGGGCACAAAGAGACAGCGTAAACGAGAACTAGCCGGGGTCTGGTACACAGGAATCAGCAAGCCGGCAAACAGAACAGACAAGGATAAAGCGAAAACGAAGTCAGAATACAAAGCCAAGGTCAAATATGGAGGAACACAACTGAACACAACAAGCGCTAAAGGGAACTGAAACAGAAACCACGATAGGGCAAGGAACTAAGGGAAAAGGGTAAGTATAAGTAGCCTTTAAACTAATGTGATTGGCTCCTGTCAGTTCCACACCCCCAAAAGGTAAGTGTATGGGGTGATTGGCATGACAGGAGCCAATGGGAGCCTTTTTGCAATTTAGGCTCCCACTGTCTCTTTAAGAGCGCGCCCGAGACTCGCGGCGCGCTCTTAGATTCAGGCGGGACATGTGACCGCATCTCGCGGTCACTGCCCGCCTTCCTGTCTGAAGCGTCGGATGAGCCGCGCGCGGCTCGTGCAGCCGCAGGACCGCGCGCGGCTTGAAGAGAGGACCGCGGCCGGCCCCTGGGAAAGGTGAGTAACGCTACAGAGCTGAGCTGTCACTCAGCTCAGCTCGCGGCCGCGCACACCGTGCGCATGTGTGGTAGTGCGCTCAGCACTTCAGAGGGCGGCATGAATGCCGCCCTCTGAAGTATGTGCGCATGTGTGGCGAAGCCGCGCATGCTCACAAGGGAGCAATGACGCTTCCAAATGGAAGCGTCTGATTGCTCCCTGCTCGTGCCCGCCTATTTCGTAATTTTGACGAAATAAGGGCGCGGCTTCACGAGGCTCCAGGCGCTGGAACCAGGTGAGTAAAATCTCCTCCCTGGAGAGTCCCTTTAATAGAACTGTACTCTAGTCTTACTGTATGAGGTTGATGAATGGGAATGGACAAACTTGACCGGTCTAGAACCTACTGTTGAGGAACAGCCGATACATCACCGGTAACGTGCCTGTCCAGGAGATGTCAAACAATCTTACTCCTGATTTCCCTTGTTACTCCACTGCCTATTCTCCCTATTACAGTTCCCAATTCTTTCCTTTGTGTTTCCCTTATTTTCTTCATTTACATCAATTTACTCGACCAGACGTTTCTTGCCCCCTTTAGTGTCTCCAATACATCAGCTCCTCTTAATCCCTCCATTTCAAAACAGCCTTTCTTTATTAGCTCCCTCTTTCTAGGTAAGCTTACTCCATCGTCATTGTATTTTAGCTTCCCTTCTCTCTGTCTCCACTTCCTCTATTTATTCCATATTAGATCTCTCTATAAGCCTCCCTTAAAGTAATTTACCAGTTCAAACAAAATACAACAAAGAATATGTGGTTGAGGTATGAAACCTACCCACAGACGATACTGCAACTACAAGTAAAATGTCTTAAATGTCAGGTGAAATAATCATATCCAAGGTCTTGATAGGACTAATTCTGGTGCTGAGCTACCCCACATATGTAGAAAGTAACACAAAACAAAATGCAGTCCGCACTCAGGAGTAAACCCTTATGATCCACAGAAATAATGAAAAAGTGCACATGATTACCAAATGCTGTTTGCATTACTCAATATTCCTGCTCTCATATTCAGCTTTTTGGAGTGCTGCCATGACTATTTTCAGCCATACATTGCGGCAATTTTTATATAAATAAATGTGCACTTTCTCATTGTTTCTGTGGATTTTTCTGTGGATTATAAAGGTTTACTCCTGAGTGCGGACTGCATTTTGTTTTTTGTTGCAATTTACCCGTTCATGCCATTTCTATTTCAGGCTATTCCTTCCATATGGGAAATTCACGTCAGTAATCTTTTCCCCATCCTCTATATAAATCTTATTTATTTCCCACATTTTTCTCCTACTACAGCAGTCTCATTCCCCCACTCATATTCGTCCTCTTTCTCTTTACTATCTTATCTATCAGTTCCTCTGCCGTATCTCCTTCAAATCGAGTTCCATCATCCTATTATTTTACCTTCTACCCCATCAATACTGGACCCACGTTCATTTCCCAATAAGCTTCAAGGTTGAGATGTTACCTTGTAATTACACAAATTAGAGTTAGCCTAATTTATCTGCTAATGCCAGTTCCTTTATTAAATAGTTATTTCAAACACGATGGCAATTCCAGTGATTTGAAGTGGTCATGGTGCCTGGAGTCAGTATGTGCAGAGTGTCGCTATCAATCGATCCACATACCGAGTTTCACCCCATTGCTGTTGGAGGTGTAACTCCACCTCCCACAGCATTACTGGGGTATCAATAAGAGTTCCAGGCTGGCTAATGGCAATCCTATTCCAATGTTCATGCACACTTGCAGTAGCATTAATTGGATGTACACAAATGGGCTAGACAAGCTTGCAAATAAAAGAATGCAATCCTATTTACACCTAAACAATAATTACACTGTTTCATGGTAAACGTATCATAGACCACCAAGTTTAAAGGGACACTATAGTCACCTGAACAACTTTAGCTTAATGAAGCAGTTTTGGTGTATAGAACATGCCCCTGCAGCCTCACTGCTCAATCCTCTGCCATTTAGGAGTTAAATCCCTTTGTTTATGAACCCTAGTCACACCTCCCTGCATGTGACTTGCACAGCCTTCCATAAACACTTCCTTAAAGAGAGCCCTATTTAGGCTTTCTTTATTGCAAGTTCTGTTTAATTAAGATTTTCGTATCCCCTGCTATGTTAATAGCATGCTAGACCCTGCAAGAGCCTCCTGTATGTGATTAAAGTTCAATTTAGAGATTGAGATACAATTATTTAAGGTAAATTACATCTGATTGAAAGTGAAACCAGTTTTTTTTTTCATGCAGGCTCTGTCAATCATAGCCAGGGGAGGTGTGGCTAGGGCTGCATAAACAGAAACAAAGGGATTTAACTCCTAAACGACAGTGAATTGAGCAGTGAAATTGCAGGGGAATGATCTATACACTAAAACTGCTTTATTTAGCTAAAATAATTTAGGTGACTATAGTGTTCCTTTAATACCAACAGTCTAATATCAAAAGGAAATAAAACAATAGAGGGGTGTTGTTCTATATATGCTTCCTTACGCCTTTTTATGATAATACTGATGATAATGTAATTACTAATGACATAAATATTGTTCCATAAAGTAATAGTTATAGAAAATTCATTTTGTTTGCTAAAGATCAGCTTATGAATTTTATCTATTCATAACTTTCCCCCAAAAAAGATACTGAAATGTAGTTAGTGAATTATTCATATTCCCTGGTCTACCTTAGTATCAAGAAGAAAAGAAAACTCACTCGATTGATTTTGTTCTACATTTGGAACCTCTTCACAGTGAATGGATTCTTTTGCAATTTAAATGATGCTGGACACCCTGGGAAACAGATGGGCAGGATAGAGCTCACTGTGTTCGGTTAAAGAAATACTCCAGGCACCAACATACAGTGTATACATTTTAAAGATTTTTATCTAAATAATTAGAAATATTTTTAATACAAACTTTGTAAAAAAATACATAGTGAACACATAAATGAAAAAAATGCATGCTTTGCCTTGTTCTTAATCTTACCCATGTCTCTTGTGTCCCAGTTTCCCCTATGCTAAAGTACTTCAATCCTGATCTGAATATAAATATTAAAAATGAAAGTAGTTATTTATTTAAACAATACAAACAGAATGAAACAGAGAAAACTCTGTATGTCTGTATGAGTGGTAAAGTGTTTGAATAATCTCTGGTACCCAGGTGGCCAGAGTTTGATGCAAATTAGTTTAGGCAAATCCAATAGAAAGAAACATATTTGTATTGGAGATTACATGTGGGAAAGACATAGAAACCGTTGTGTATTGCTTGTGCTACCTGTGTAGTGTTCACTGTGAGTATTGGCAAGGGGGGGGGGAATGTTTGCAAGCTTGAGGATTTGGGGATGCAGAGCACCTACAGAACCCACTAATATCCACCCCTGGAGATGCAATAGCCATAACTTTGATGACTGGGCTAAGCTTCTGGTATAAATAAAATGAAACACCAAGTATGGGTATGAAAAGGCCACAGACAATTTATTTAAAATTAATTGTCCTGCAAAACCTGTAACTGAAATAGGTGCGTTAACATGGATAATCATCCAAAACATATTAAACCTCAAACACCTGATTTAACCAAAACCAATACCATGTCAAGGTATGAAGATGCCCCTCCTAAAACCAATTTGGGGAGTGCATACCCAGATGCCTGCCCCTTACCTGAGGTTCCCTGTTCCACATCCAACCATGAACCTCCCACCAAATATTGCCACCAATGATAAACCAGAATTTTGTATAAATTGATCCCTATAGAGCAGGGGATCCCAACCCGTGGTCCGTGTACCCCAAGGGGTACAATCCAGTGCCCCTGGGTGTACGCAAAAATAAATTGGCAATGGCAGTGGTGCCGGCCGCCACACAGGTTGGGAACTGCAAAGGTACAGGTCCATCGGGTGGCCCATGCACTCAGGTGGTCATGTGCCACAAGGGGTCCGGTGTTCTATCATTCTGCTATACCTCGTCAGATTTCTATACCCTCGTCACTTTCTGTGCGGCCGCGTCACTTCCGGTATAGCATTCTGACACGGTGTTCTATCATTCTGCTATACCTGTCAGATTTTTTATACCCTCGTCACTTCCGGGGAGGGGAATCAGCTGGATCCTGTGCTGCACATGCGTGCTAGCACTCCTGCTACTCCTCCACTGCCAGGTCCTGGAAGGTAAGTAAAACTAGTTTAACACTTTCATTATAGTTAGTGCATTCACTAAGCTTAGGCACACGGGACATTTAGGGTTAAGTGAGGGTCAAATTAGGGTTAGGTAAGTGCTTCTAACCTCTCTCACTCTCTATTCTTACCCTAACCCTTGGAGTAAGGGTTAAAATAGAGTGTGAGAAATCACTATTTAGTGATATTCCCCTATTGTGAAATATCACTAAATATGAACAAGTCCCTAATCCTAACCCTAATTTGAACCCTAACATTAACCCTAAATGTCCCATGTCCTAAGCTTAGTGAATGCACTAACTATAATGAAAGTGTAAAACTAGTTTTACTTACCTTCCAGGACCTGGCAATGGAGGAGTAGCAGGAGTGCTAGCACGCATGTGCAGCACAGAATCCAGCTGATTCCCATCCCCGGAAGTGACAAGGTAAGAAACTGGAGAGTGGCTAGATAGGCTGCTTAATGAGACCAGGGCCGGAATATGATGTCATATTCCGACCCCGGTCTCACTAAGCAGTGCACGGGGGAGCTCCCTCGCCGCAGGCAACAATATGCGCATCTACGACCACTAGGCAAGCCGCCCTCCTCCACGATCCCCCAGCATGACGCCAACTGGACCCCAGGTACTAAATCAAGCAATAATGTGTGAATGTATGTCTGTCAGTGTGAGTGTATGTCTATCAGTGTCATAATGTGAGTGTGTGGGTCTGTCATGTACAGAGGCGGCTCTCTAATTAAGCGATTTAGGCAGCCGCCTAAGGCATCGCGCTGATGGGGGCCTCGCGGCCGCCTAAATCGCCTTAGGGCAGTGTGACAGGTCGGGTCCTCGGTCAGAGACCGAGGACCCGACACAGGAGGGGGCCCGGCGGCTTGCTCTTAATGCCGCCGAATGCGAGGCCCCTCCTATGCCTGCCCCGGAGAGAGCCAGCCTGTCTGCAACTCCGCCGAGTGCAGAGCTGCAGACTGAGTGGGTCTCGCGATCTCACCCAATCAGAGCGTTGCCGCGGGTTACCACGGCAACGCTCTGACTGACTG
The DNA here is from genome assembly GCF_036172605.1 of Pelobates fuscus. Classification (NCBI taxonomy): domain Eukaryota; kingdom Metazoa; phylum Chordata; class Amphibia; order Anura; family Pelobatidae; genus Pelobates; species Pelobates fuscus. Next base: position 432,121,949 of record NC_086318.1, read on the forward strand.
AGATCGCGAGACTAAACTCACCACGTGGTCTGCAGCTCTGCACCCGGCGGAGCTGCAGACTGTAAAGGGAGCCCACCGGACTACCAGGGAAACAGCCTGGCCGCCCACTGGACCACCAGGGAAACAGCCTGGCCGCCCACTGGACCACCAGGGAAACATAAGGTATTTATGCCACCCCACCACCCTCTGCCCCAGCCACCCCACCACCCACAGCCCCAGCCACCCACAGCCACCCCACCTCTGCCCCAGCCACCCCCTGCCCCTCCTGCCCCAGCCACCCTACTGCCCCAGCCACCCTACTGCCCCAGCCACCCAACCACCCTCTGCCCCAGAAACCCTACCACCCTCTGCCCTCCTACCACCCCACTACCCTGTCACTGTCCTGCTACCACCCTCTGCCCCAGCCACGCTACCACCCTCTGCCCAGCCACCCTAACACCCTCTGCCCCAGCCACCCTACCGCCCCAGCCACCCTACCACCCTCTGCCCTCCTACCACCCCACTACCCTGTCACTGTCCTCCTACCACCCTCTGCCCCAGCCACCCCACCACCCTCTGCCGCAGCCACCCCACCACCCTCTGCCCCAGCCACCCCACCACCCACAGCCACCCCACCACCCTCTGCCCCAGCCACCCCACCACCCTCTGCCCCAGCCACCCCACTAGCCACCCCACCACCCACAGCCACCCCACCACCCTCTTCCCCAGCCACCCCACCACCCTCTGCCCCAGCCACCCCATCACCCTCTGCCCCAGCCACCCCACCACCATCTGCCCCAGCCACCCCACCAGCCACCCCACCACCCTCTGCCCCAGCCACCCCACCACCCACAGCCACCCCATCACCCTCTGCCCCAGCCACCCCACCACCCACCCCACCACCTCTGCCCCAGCCACCCACAGCCACCCCACCTCTGCCCCAGCCACTCCCTGCCCCTCCTGCCCCAGCCACCCTCCTGCCCCAGCCACCCAACCACCCTCTGCCCCAGAAACCCTACCACCCTCTGCCCTCCTACCACCCCACTACCCTGTCACTGTCCTCCTACCACCCTCTGCCCCAGCCACGCTACCACCCTCTGCCCCAGCCACGCTACCACCCTCTGCCCAGCCACCCTAACACCCTCTGCCCCAGCCACCCTACCGCCCCAGCCACCCTACCACCCTCTGCCCTCCTACCACCCCACTACCCTGTCACTGTCCTCCTACCACCCTCTGCCCCAGCCACCCCACCACCCTCTGCCGCAGCCACCCCACCACCCTCTGCCGCAGCCACCCCACCACCCTCTGCCCCAGCCACCCCACCAGCCACCCCACCACCCACAGCCACCCCACCACCCTCTTCCCCAGCCACCCCACCACCCTCTGCCCCAGCCACCCCACCACCATCTGCCCCAGCCACCCCACCAGCCACCCCACCACCCTTTGCCCCAGCCACCCCACCACCCACAGCCACCCCATCACCCTCTGCCCCAGCCACCCCACCACCCACCCCACCACCTCTGCCCCAGCCACCCACAGCCACCCCACCTCTGCCCCTGCCCCTCCTGCCCCAGCCACCCTCCTGCCCCAGCCACCCTACCACCCTCCTGCCCCAGCCACCCTACTGCCCCAGCCACCCAACCAACCTCTGCCCCAGAAACCCTACCACCCTCTGCCCTCCTACCACCCCACTACCCTGTCACTGTCCTCCTACCACCCTCTGCCCCAGCCACGCTACCACCCTCTGCCCCAGCCACGCTACCACCCTCTGCCCAGCCACCCTAACACCCTCTGCCCCAGCCACCCTACCGCCCCAGCCACCCTACCACCCTCTGCCCTCCTACCACCCCACTACCCTGTCACTGTCCTCCTACCACCCTCTGCCCCAGCCACCCTACCACCCTCTACCCCAGCCACCCCACCACCCTCTGCCCCAGCCACCCCACCACCCACAGCCACCCCACCACCCTCTGCCCCAGCCACGCTACCACCCTCTGCCGCAGCCACCCTACCACCCTCTGCAACAGCACCTTATACACAAAATGCAAACCCTATTTTTAACTTTAGATGTTAGTGGTGGCCTCATGTTTGAATTTCGCCTAAGGCCTCACAAAGTCTAGAGCCGCCACTGGTCATGTATTTCGAGCACTAGCAGAAGGATCCGCTTTGCAATTATCGCCAGCACTGTGGCGGATGAGCCCTGAAGCAAGCTGTGAGTTTCTGCTTGGCAATTTTGTGTTTTGGTTTTTTTTTAAGTGGATATTACTGGCAGGGCTTTTTGTGAAGGAATGGTGACTTGGGTTTTTTTGTGAAGAAGTGGGGGTTCATGGGTTTTTTTTGAAGAAGGGGAGATGCATGTTTTTTGTGTGAAGAAGTGGGGGTTCATGTATTTTTTGTACAGAAGGGGGGGTGCATGGAGTTTTTTATGAAGAAGTTGGGTGCATGGGTTTTTTTGTGAAGAAAGGGGGGTGCGTCGAGTTTTTTGTGACAAGGTTGGGTGCATGGGTTTTTTTGTGAAGGGAAGGTGCATGTTTTTTTGTGAAGAAGTGGGGGTTCACTGTTTTTTATAAGAAGGGGAGGTGCATGTTTTTTTTTGTGAAGAAGTGGGGGTTCATTTTTTTTTTTTTTGAAGAATGGGAGGTGCATGTTTTTTTGGGAAGAAGGAGGGGTGCATGGAGTTTGTATTTGTGTATCTGCATGTGTTTCATTGTTTGTATCTGTGTGGCTGTTTATTGCACGTGTGGCAGTGTTTGTATTTGTATGTGTGTCAGGATATGTATCAGTGTGTCTGAGCAGCTGTGTGTCTGGCAGTGTTTAAATTTGTATCTGCAATGACGCTGGATGTCCTCACATTTTGCATGAGGACGCCAATCGTCTTCTAAAACCCCATAGGGGAAGGTCTAATTTGTGTGGCACTCGCCGCTCAAGTCCATTACATGCCTCCCATTGGCTAATGTCGGCAGACGAGCAGCACGGCCCAGTAAGACCCAGATAGGGCCGTGAGGGGGCAGAGAGAGGGGGTGTAGAGGGACCCTTTAGTGTTAGGAATACATATTTTTATTCCGAACACTAAAGATTTCTTTTAATATCAATATTTTTTGCTGCTGTTATTATTTCAAGATAAATTAATTTAGCAAATCACAGCATTTGTGTCATATCATTATGTGTGTGTGAAAAGAAGAAAATGTCCCTTAAATAAATATGTATCATGTCAGAAAAAGGACAACATCTTCAGGATATCGGAGGAGAGATAATCCTTATGTGACAGAGATACCAGCTCATTAGTGGCCATCACACCTCTCTCTGCATTCACAGAAACATTTGCCAGTCACCTTTTTTACATCGTCAAGATTCGGCCTGTTATAGAATATAATAAGGAGTTTGACAAGTCTGTTTCCCAAGATATTCAGGTAATATTGGACTTTTCCCTTTGTTAACAATTAACCTCTCTCCATGTAAAAGGTTACGGTTCCTCCTCTTTAATTAGTGACTCCTAGAAAAGATGCTTAGTAGAGGGGAATTACCGGTAGCTTTAAAATATCCAAATTCTATAAACTTTCTTAATGATGTGTAAGCATCAGACAAGCTAATTGGTACCTTACGAAATAATTGAAAAGAGTGTGCAAGCAAAGAATGTTACAGAACAGCAAGTCTAATTTAAGGAATATTTCACCACTCTTTACTGGCAAGAGGCAGTGACCCAATTTTTAATGATTGTGTAGAGTATGCATTATATAATAAAATAAAAATGATACCTTTGACATTTTGGATTTTGTTCTGGAATTACAACATATGCGGTAAGTTCAGAACAGGAAACAGCTTGACCAATCATTATTCCCCAATTATTTTCAATGTAGCTGAATTTATTAAAACTCCATCTACAATCTGTAATCCATGGCGTCATAGTCAAAGCCTGACAAACTCCAATTGATAGTGATGGTACTTGTTCCAGATACCGTTCCAGGTTCCATATTTAGGGACTCTATGAACACAATAGCCACAGTAGCTCATTGTAGCACTTTTGCCAAAACATTGGGGGATGTATTTTATCTTTGTCTGTTCACCTCCTGGTCTGGTGGTTCTCTCGTCTCTTGTATGTATAATCCCATCACTTCTGAAATATTTCAATAATTAGGTGAATAATGACCCGTGTGAATGGTTAATGGCTTGAAGGGATATATTTGTAATGTGGTTGCAATGAGTATTACTGTATTTTTTCATTTCATTGAGATGGTCCGAGTGGAGTGCCACTGTCTTCTTATACCTGAAACTGAGCACATTGCTGGTTTGAAGGAACTGCATTGTTTTCATTACAGAATTATAGGAACACTCCATGTCTAAATCTAAATAAAATTGTTATGGTTCCACCGGGCCCCCTTACTACACAGGTTAAACCATTTTTTAACAGTTTAACCTTCACAGCTGATCTCAACTCCCCCCAGGTGGCACCTGGCTTCTGAAATTTCAGTTTCAGGGAGTGCACCGTGCCACTAGGCAGGGGCACCTCTGATTGGCTGAGAGTGGTCAGCCAATCAGCGACTCTCCATTCATAAAACTGGCTTGCAAAGCTACATCACTCCAAGCTTCCTGAAAATTTGAATTTCACCTGAGGGGGGTTGAGATCGGCACTGGGAGCTCACTTATGGGTTAAATCTTGATGTTAGAGTGCGGCTGGGTGATGACCACAGCCAGAGAGGTGGAACAGAAGCACAGAGACGAGTGCACCATGGATGAAAGGTACGTTTAAAAAAAATGTAACACTTGCGATGGGGGCGATCACCTACATAAGTAGGGAACACTATAGTATTTGGATTACATGTTTGCATTCCTAATGGTACAGATTGTCTGTTTTTTTGTATTTTAAATAATCGAAAGAGATGGACGGGGAGATTGGAAGAGGCATGAACATGGGCATGACATGAAGGCACAGGCTGGAGGAAGCCTGAAAGTTGACTGGGATGGAAGGGGCAAGGACATGACAAGGGGGGACATGGCTGCTCTGGGAGCCTAAAGACAGAAATATGGCTAGGGAGGGACATGGCTGCTTTTTAGAGCATAAAGACAGAAACATGGTTAGGATGGGACATAGCTAGGGAGGGACATGGCTAGGCTGGGGCATTGCTAGGGAGGGAGGAGGCTAGGGAGGGACATGGCTAGGGTGGGACATGGCTAGGGAGGAACATGGTTAGGGTGGGACATGGCTAGGGAGGGACATTTGCTAGGCTAGGGAGGGAGAAGGCTAGGGATGGACATGACTAGGGTGGGACATGTCTAGGGAAGGAGAAGGCTAGAGAGAGACATGGCTATGGTGGGACATGGCTAGGGAGGGAGAAGGCTAGAGAGGGACATGGCTATGGTGGGACATGGCTATGGAGGGAGAAGGCTAGGGAGGGACATGGCTATGGTGGGACATGGCTATGGAGGGAGAAGGCTAGGGAGGGACATGGCTAGGGTGGAAATGGCTAAGGAGAGACATGGCTTGGAAGGGATATGGCTGCTTTTTAGAGCATAAAGACAGAAACATGGTTAGGGAGGGACATGGCTGCTCGTGGGGGAAAGGGCAGAATGGGACATGGCTACTTAGAGGACAATAAAGACCAAGACATGACTGGGAATGGATATGGGGAGGATAAAGGAGGGGCTTTAAAATTCATATGTAGCAGGAGAGAACTTCAGGAATAGGGAGTGGGGGACACACAAAGAACAAACGAAAGGACAGAAACTCAGTGGCACTAACCATGGACAATATATCATGCTAAATACAGGCCTGAGGTCACAACCACACACAGATTATATATGAAAAGGTAATGCTCTCATATTATTGTGAAACTCATCGTGTCTCATCCACCTTAAAAGTAGATTTTATTTTAGACATTGTGACTAACTGTGTGTGTTTATTAATTAGATATAGTCAGGCTTCCATATGAGATTTGTCTAGGACCCACCAAGTCCTAAAGTAGTCCTGGGGTTGAATGAATAACCTATAGGTAAACAGTATTAAATCCGTACTATAATTAATGTTTTTGTTACATACTGAACAAAATAATTTCAGTGGGTCTGATCACCTAACTAATCACTGTTTGTGGCAAGATACCTAACGATATGTATCCACCAACCTCAAACCCACATAGATTGTAAACTTATTTGAGCATTCTTTACTTACTTTAGCTGTTGGCAATTTCAGATTGCTTGAATCAAGTCTTATATCTACAATATAAATATTTTTCAAATGCATGTACAATATATAGAAAGCATTAGAGGCAATACCCTTGAAGACAAAATGTTTTATTGTTTTTAATGTCAGTGTTACCTTTCAGAGTGTCGTGACTCGTGAGTTCAACGTTTTATTTAATTTCGCTTTTGGCAAATCTTTATTTTTGGAATAAAATCTATCTTGAATGATTTTAAATCATAACAAAAAATAAAACCATTGCCATCTGCCAGTGATTCCGAATGAAGAAAACAGAAAGAAAACCTTAAAGGCAACACATTAAATTGTTTCAAATGCATTGTTAATGGAATCATTACACTCTAAAGCCGAGTATTTTTTTAATTTTATTTATTTATTTTAGCTGTTTTTTTTTTTTTTTTTAATATATCATTGACAGGATTTATGAGCTCATTCGTCGGGACATGAGAGAGAGAAAAGCACTTTGAGATGATGTGCATCACAGATCTTCAGATTAGAAGGGAAAAAGACTTGGGGCATATTATACAATTAATAAAGGAGGTATATTTGTGGCTTCGATATTGATGTTTCACTCCATATAACCGCTGGCTAGAATCAATCCAACTGGATGACTTTAAATACTTGTAGTGGAAATTAAAGACAATGGAACATTCTAAATGTAACAGTTGATTTACGGAATATCTCTGTTCCTATCCCATAAAACGACACTGCTCATTCTGCAGGCAGTAAAACTGCATGATACCGGGTTGATTTATGGCCAATTTTTCATTTTTGTTAATAGGAGGTCGGGCAATTTTCGTAAATGTTGACCTTGTCACTGATCTATTTCAACTTTTAAAGAAATAGCAAAGTTCTTGCAGAGCTACAAAAAGTGACATAATTTATTACAAGTTTCACACCATATAACTTTTGTCCTTCAAAAATATATTGTACAGAATAGAAAGTGATATAAAGTGCCACTTCTCCAAATCGAAAAGAGAGAATTTCTCTTCAAGCTTCAAATTGGCAGGATGGAGAAAAAGGTGGTGATGAGAAAATAGAGTAAAATAAATATGCCAATCAGATTGGGGTGATTGAGGGAATATTGTGGGGTTTTATTGCCATTTAAAATTTGTTCGCTGCGTTTGGGGTTTAGTGCATAACTTTTAAAGGATAGACCATATTAGAAGGACTCCAAGTGTCACAATCAATACAGCCTGTTATAGTGGTTATGATGTAAGGAGTACATCATTGGTTTGTCCTTTAAGCTTGGTCCGCACTGGGTTCCCAAGCTTCTAACTGCACTGCTGACATGCTTCTGACTTCTGCAGAGCCAGTTGCCAATCCTTGGCTGAGAGCATCAGCTATACACTCTCTGCCAATGAATGGCGCACTGTGCATGAATATTTGCACAGAATTAACATTAGCCAGCCTGTTACTCTTCTTCAGGGCTGGCTGATGACGTCACCATGACATTGCCGAAGGTGGAGTTACATGATGGGCAGCAAAGGGGTTAAACTCTGCACATACAGATTCCAGGTACCATAAACACTTCAAAACACTGACTTGGTTATGGAGCATGGAGTAACCGTTTACACAACCCAAGCATAGACGTGATTAGGTGATCATGCAAAAGAATCTAGTTGTGTATATTTTTGTCTACCATAATTTGCATGCGAATATGAACATATTTATTTTTGCATATGCAACATGTTAATTCATAACTCAGTAATGACTTTATATCTATGAAAATCATTTTTATTCTGCTGAAATAATGAGACCAATTCTCAGAAAGATAAAATAGATTTAAAAAATAAATAAATAAACATTTGGAAAGTTTGTTGATTTGTACATGATTATACAGTATGGACTATTTCTCACCTTTCAATACCCTTCCCTTCTCCCTGCCTCCCCCCACCCCCCCCCCCCCCCCAACAATAAATATACAGCATTGTTACATATTCTGTTACATTGTCATTAGACAAATACGTTATCAGTAGTCATTCTGTTTGGTTCATGCCGGGACAATACAAATATATAAAGAAACAAAATGGTCGCACTCTGAGCTGTTGACTTCTTGCTTTGACCATTGGCAAGATTCTGCCAGTATTATTATTATTTTTTTATTATTATTATTATTATTAATGACTGTTTCTGCTAGTGACATATAATGGATGGATAGCATGTTCTGGATTTTGTAGAAGTGTGTTGGCAGATATCAACCCCTGGAAGTCCCAGTTAGTTTAATGTAAGATTATTATCTAACACGAGAGTGACAATAAAAACTGCTAGCTGTATGATGACCACACTATTGTTTATGGGGAAGGTGTGGTTATAGTTGCACCACACTAGAGCTACAGTAAATAGGGCATGCTATTCTCTATATACAGGGTCTTCAAACCCTTCCAGTGGCTGTAGATCTGACCAAAGCCAGAACAAGGGGTTCTCACCGGTGCAGCAAAATTAAAGTCCTGTTTTTAGAAAAATGCTCAGCTGAGGGACAGGATCTTTGTTACTGTTGAGTTTTACATCTGTTTAGAGGCAATAAAGTTATTCACTAAAGTGAGAATTGTCACAAAGTCAAAGTTAATGTCAAATTTAAGGCCTAATTGGCCAAACTGAAAGAAAACATCTTCAAATTGGTAATGCTTTCAGTTCTGCTAATTTGTCCTTAAATTTGAAATTCACTTTTCCTGAATAACTTTGTAAGAATCATTAACTGGAATTCCTATAATTTACCTGGGTGCGTATGGGCAACTATCCTTATCACATTATCCAAAATAAATAAATTAATAAATAAGGCTTTGTCAAACACCAGTATTTCATATAAGCTAAATCATCGCCGGATTTACATACCAACTTACTGAATTCTCAAATCAAGAGAACATGCAGTAAAGCACATTGAAAAATGCTGATTCTGTTATATGAGTATCTTAAAGGGAATCTATAGTCCTGAATATAACAATATTTTTTTTCTGTTTCCTTCTATTGTTGTGACCTTTTGGTTTGGTGGGGGTGTTGATGGTCCTTTAAAGATGAACTCTCATGTCCAAGTGAGCAAAACCAACGGTTAAATAAACGTTGCCTTTTCGTTGTGATAACATTTTATTTGTTCTTTATACATTTTATTTTCATTTACATAGTTTTACCAGACAGAGCCGACAAAGTATACAAATTGGTTAACTTGTACAATAATGTCTGCATCCTGAGAAAGGCTGAAACGTTGCACATTCAGTTTTCGATAAATCTGCCATTTTGAAGAAACTTTGAGTGCCTGGACAGACTTTCTACTAATATCATGACTGGGTAAAGTCAAAACAATATCAAAGTGCAGAGGAGGTAAGAAGTTTTACTTTAATCCCCCTTTAAATGGTGAACTGACAATTCTCTGGCAGAGAAAATTCAACCTAAATGGGTCCTCAGAGTTTAATCACTGGAACCTCCAATAAGTGCAACAGAGCCATCACAGAGTCACAGTGTCGCATCGGACTTCTTTCAGTATTTACTGCAGAAAGCTGTGATTGGCTTTATCCCCCAGGATCACAGATGATTAACTTTATCCCCCCGGATCCTCCATGGACCGCAATGCTGTACACTCGCGCATGTGCAGTGAAGTCAGCTCCTGGCACTAAAGCTGCAGTAGCTGAAAAGGTCTCTTCGGGAGAAGATGGTGGCACCCACGAGGGACCGGTTCAAGTAAGTAGAACTCACCTTTGCCTACCCTCTCAGCAACCGGATGTACAGCAGTCATGTCACCATGGGGTCTTTGCAAATTCTGCCAAGTCCCCAGATGGTCACAGTGCCACTTTAAGTTGATTTATGTCTTCTTTAAGCAGAGATTATTGTATGTGACATTTAAGAATAGATGCATAACTAGTCATGGTATTCTCCTGATAAATGACATCTGTTTAATTACTTTGTCTGTCTTATGAAAAAATTCTCCCTGGATGGAAGTCACTTATGCCTCGTTTCCACTGAGCGGTACGGTTCGGTTCGGTATGGTACTCTATTTTGAGTGTTTCCATTATGAAATTGGCCCATACAACCGAACCAAACCGCACCATTCCTGGTCCCCCTTCAGATGTAGGACAATGGGAAATGGTATGGTTAGGGCGGAGCTACTGGCATCACACTATACAATCCATTGATTGGCGGTCAGGAAAACGTCAATGCTCACGACAGATGACATGCTAGGCATTTAGTCTCAACCCTGTCAGGGTACCTGTTGTCTCTACCTCAGAGGAGGTGAGACATTTAGAACTTCGCCCTCTCAGAGGGGTTGACTCGCTCGTTCCTCAGAGTCCTTCCGGTCGTTTACACGCCGGACGCCTTTGATCCGCCTCCTTTTATGACGCGGCTCTAGTAGCCGACGTCATGACGACTGGCCGTTCCGACCTATCAATCAGTCCTGAGCTCGAATCAGGACTCGTCGGAGGCGTGATCATCTAGTTAGAACCAGGGTATAAAAGAGGATTCTGTGTATTGGTTCATTGCCCTGTCGTGGTTCTAGCTGGTCTAGTCACTCAGCGCTTTATTTCTATTTGTCTCTTTGGTTTTGACCCGGCTTGTATTTTGTCTACTCTGTTTACCTCTATTACCCCTTTTGACCCGGCTTGTCTCTCGTTTACCTGCTCTCTCGTTCCCTCGACCTCGGCTTGTCTCTAGACCATTCTTTGCTTACTCCTTACGTTAGTCCGGCCATTCTAAGGTCCGGTATACGTACTTCTTCTGTTTGTACTCTGCGTGTTGGATCCCTGTCCCGATCCTGACATTACGACAGGGCCAATGGATCCTGCAGGTACAAACACTCTGGTCGGTTCTCCTGACTCTAGATTTGAGGCCATGGACCATAGAATGGACCAGATGGCTCTAGCGTTGCAAGCTTTACTGTCTCGTTCTAGTAACCAATCAGAAGAGATGCGTACTGCTTCCATCTCTCCTGTAGGCTCAGGCCTAGAGGTAGCCACAGTAGGTGCTTCATCTCGTATTACTCCTCCTGTACGTTATGGTGGCTCTCCGGATACGTGTCGAGGTTTTTTAAACGAGATAGGTATTCATTTCGAATTACAACCCCGCTCCTACCCTACAGATAGGGCGAAGGTTGGATTCATAATAACAATACTCATTGATAAAGCTTTGAGATGGGCTAATCCTTTATGGGAGAATGATAATCCGTTAGTCTATAATTATAATGCCTTTGTCACTGCTTTTAGAAGGACTTTTGATCCCCCAGGTAGAAAGGTTAATGCTGCCAGACTACTGTTACGTCTTAGACAACATAACCAAACTCTTGTTGATTATGCCTTAGAGTTCAGATCCTTGGCAGCAGAAGTTAAGTGGAATGAACAGGCTTACATGGACGTATTTCTAAACGGACTATCAGACGAAATCCTAGATGAGGTTGCTACAAGAGAGCTTCCTGAAAATTTGGAGGATTTAATTTCTTTTATTTCTCGAATTGATGAACGTTTAAGACAGAGAGAGAACACTCGAGATAGAACCCGTAGACCTTCCTTGAGACTAGCTCCCTCATTCCAAAGTCCTGAATCTACAACTTTAACTCTTCCAGAACCTATGCAGATAGGCAATACTCATCTCTCAGAAGAGGAGAGACAGTTCAGGAGAAGGGAGGGGTTGTGCATGTATTGTGGAGCAAGAGGTCACCTACGCCTAAACTGTCCTAACCGCCCGGGAAACGCTTGCACCTAAGTCCCTCCAGAGGACAGGCCTTGGGTGTTTCTATCTTGTCCTCTATACATGACTATAAAGATCATAGGCTTCTACTACCTATTTCTTTAGCTTGGGAGAAGGGAGTATTAAATACTATGGCGTTGATAGACTCCGGAGCTGCCGAGAGCTTTATTGACCAAGTATTCGTCACTAAACACTCTATCCCATCCCAGCTAAGGGATACACCCTTGGCCGTTGAGGCCATAGATGGTAGACCTTTATCTGAACCTGTCATCCTTCGTGAAACCTTACCTGTTAAACTCACTGTGGGTATCTTACACGAGGAAGGTATATCTTTTATGCTTATTTCATCCCCTTCTGTTCCAATAATCCTAGGGTATCCTTGGCTTAAGAAACATAACCCTATTATTGATTGGGAACTGGGTGAAATAGTCTCTTGGGGTCAGGCTTGTCAGAGCAGGTGCTTACAGAAAGTCTCACCGGTTTGCTTAATTGACACACTGGTTAATGCTACCCAATCTACAGACTTACAAATACCGCCCCTATACCTGGATTTAAAGGCAGTCTTTGACAAGAAGAATGCTGACACTTTACCTTCACACAGGTCCTTTGACTGCAAGATCAGACTCTTGCCTGGTACCATGCCTCCTAGGGGCACGGTATACCCTCTATCTACTAAGGAGAACTTAGTCTTAGAGGAGTATATTCGTGAGAACCTGGACAAGGGATTCATTAGGAGATCCTCCTCTCCTGCCGTGGCCGGGTTCTTTTTTGTAAATAAGAAAGACGGTACACTAAGGCCTTGCATTGATTATCGGGGATTGAATAAGATAACTATTAGAAATGCCTACCCGATTCCTTTGATTACTGAGCTCTTTGATCGTTTAAAAGGCTCCAAAATTTTCACCAAGTTAGATCTCAGAGGGGCGTATAACTTGGTGAGAATTCAACAGGGAGACGAGTGGAAAACAGCTTTCAATACCCGTTATGGGCACTATGAGTACACGGTAATGCCTTTTGGTCTCTGTAATGCACCGGCAGTATTTCAGGATCTGATAAATGAAGTTCTTAGGGAATTTCAACATGATTGCGTTATTGTTTATCTAGATGATATACTTATACACTCTAGAGAAATTGAGACTCACCACAGACAAGTTAGAAGGGTATTGCGCAAACTTCTACAACATGGATTAAATTGCAAATTGGAGAAATGTAGTTTTGACCAATCTCAGATAAATTTTCTTGGGTACGTTATTTCTGGAGACGGGTTTAAGATGGATCCGGTTAAACTTCAGTCTATTTTAGATTGGCCATTACCCAGGGGACTCAAGGCCATTCAGAGGTTTATTGGATTCTCCAATTATTATAGGCGCTTCATTAAAGGATACTCGTCCATTATTGCGCCTATCACCAATATGACTAGACAGGGGGCTGACACTAAGACTTGGTCTACTGAAGCTCTCGTGGCTTTCAAGACACTCAAAGATCTTTTTGCTTCAGCACCGATTTTAGTTCATCCTGATACGTCTTTGCCTTTTCTACTCGAGGTAGACGCCTCGGAGACAGGTATAGGTGCTATCTTGTCTCAAAGATTAGGTGTGGATAAACCGTTACATCTATGTGTTTTTTTTTTCCAAGAAATTGTCTGGGCCTGAAAGCAGATATGACATTGGTGACAGAGAACTACTAGCGGTTATTATGGCTTTAAAGGAGTGGAGGCACTTATTGGAGGGGACCCTACATCCTGTCACCATTTTGACAGATCACAAGAACTTGTCCTATATTGGGGAGGCCAAGCGCTTGTCCGCCAGGCAGGCTCGTTGGTCCTTATTCCTCACTCATTTCAATTACGTGCTCACTTATAGGCCTGGTTCTAAGAATTCTAAGGCCAATGCTTTGTCTCGCCAACATGAACCCTCTACTATATCTGATACGGTTTTGTCCTCTGTAGTTCCCAAATGCAAGATTGTCGCCAACACGAATATCAGGATACACTCTCCGTTACTTAGATAAAAGGAAAGAGGGCGGTGGTTGCGCACACAGTAAATGATATCCTTGGTCTTAAGCGTAGACCCCTAGGTTCTGTAAGTATAAAAAACCAACATAGGGCAGTACATCTTAGACACAATAAGAGTATAAAAAACTTGGAAAACTCACAATATTTAGAGCCTTTCTGAGTTGGCTCTAAACTTTTAAAGCAGTGTGATCAGTCTGGTGCAGGTAATGCAGTATGGGTCCCTTGGGAAAAACGCCAGACCACCTTCTTTGTATAGAAGAAATCAGGAACCAGGATCACCAGGTGAGTAGAAGGTAAATACTTTAATATTAAAACATAAAAGTATATGTAAAACACAACGCGTTTCGACCTAGTCCAAATAGGTCTTCCTCAGGTGCATAACAAAAACGGACTGACAACTTTCTTATATACCATACATGCTACATACAATTATTGGTAAAACATTAGCAGCTGTGTAAAGTCCATCCTTCCATCCATACAAGGAGTGTTTCCGGCGAGGGTAGTAATACTTGTGCCTCTTCCAAGATGGCCGCCGTCTATTCATGTCTATGGGAGTGCGAGCGACCTTCCCAAGATGGCCGCACGTTATTTCCAAGAGAATGTGTGTATTTCAATTCACTTCCGGTTTCGCTTTGCTCCGGTCACATGGTACAGCTTCCGATCATGTGACACCGGGGGGAGGTGTGGGTAGATGATTGCACAAACGGCCAGATAGTGAATAAGGAGGATAGTAAACCCTATCACTCCAAGTCCATATTATTAGTCCATATTACATAAAAATAAAGAAAGAGGGGGCGTGGCTCGGCTGAGCATGAAGTAGGACGCAGACACACTGAGCTCCTAGGCCCCGATCTGCCGAAGCACCGAATCTAAGCCTTATATCCCCCTATATTGATGGGGAGAACCAAACGTGGGGCCACTCCCGGTCCGGCAAATCCTTCCACGGGACCTCCCGCGGGTCCGATGGACGAGTATCTGTCCTCACCGATTCCGCGGGCCGTGCCATGCGGCACCGGCAAAATGGCGCCCACATCCCCGGGCTCGAGTAGCTACGCGGGTTCCCCACGAGGATCCCCTACCCGTGGACCCCCTGAAGACGCCATGGCTAGGCTCTCCGCTGACCTGGCCGAGATAGCAGCTAATATGCTGACACGCAAGGACAAGTCGGAACTCGTGGCCGAACTCCGAACCGCCATCCGGGAAGAAGTTGCAGCGGTCAGGCAAGACCTTACTCTTCTGGAACAAAGAGTAGACAACCTGGAGGTGCACCAGTTGCAAGCCTCACAACACCAACGTACGGCAGAACTAGCGGCCACGAGGCAGGGCAACATATTGCTGGATCTGAGGCGCCAGGTTGAAGACCTGGAAAACAGGAGCCGGCGCTGTAATATTCGAGTCAGGGGAGTTCCGGAGTCGGACGATGAAACACCCAAGGAACTGCTAGAGGGCC
The DNA here is from genome assembly GCF_036172605.1 of Pelobates fuscus. Taxonomy (NCBI): domain Eukaryota; kingdom Metazoa; phylum Chordata; class Amphibia; order Anura; family Pelobatidae; genus Pelobates; species Pelobates fuscus. The sequence goes on from NC_086318.1 coordinate 432,137,255, forward strand.
TCTTTACCCAAATCCTCGAAGCTGAAGCACCACCGGACTTTGGCATTGAAAGAGCCCACCGGGCGCTCAGAGCTCCGCGCCCCGACGGCCAGCCTAGAGACCTAATTTGCTGCCTCCGGTCATTCCAACTGAAGGAGGCTATCATGAGAGCGGCTCGGACCCAACGCTCACTTCGCTACCAAGAATCACAGATAACGCTGTTCCACGACCTATCCACTCTCACCTTAGATGCTAGGCGAGCCCTGAAGCCGATCACCTCTATTCTGCAGGAGAAGAGGATCCCATACAAATGGGGATTCCCGTTCAGTCTGCAGGCCCGGGCGGGAAACCGCTGGCATACCTTGAGGTGGCCGAACGAGATCCCTCGCTTCCTACGGGCCCTTGATCTGCCCGACGTACACGTGGCAAACTGGATCTTGGACTTCCCTCCGGCCAGACCCACCGGCCCGAATGCTCCGGCTGACATCCTACGTGAAGGGGCAACTTCAAGGCCGAACCAACGCAGAGGAGGCCCAGTGGCCCCTGAGGAGTAAAAGTAACGAGACCCCCCCCGGAGGCACAGAAACCCCGCAAAGCTGAACACCCAAGCAGTATTCTATCTCCCCCCCCCTTTTTTACCTTTGTTTCTACTCCTGACACTCCACGGATGATCACTGAGAAGGTCCCAGGTGATCCACACTTCCCCAGGAACCCGCAGGACATATGGCGGCCGAGGGACACTGAGACAATCCCGCCAGGGTATGTACCACCCCCCTCACCACACCAAACCATTGCTACCCCGTAGGCCCGTGGGTTCCACTAGATGATTTGGGAGGGGGTACAGTGGGGGTATTAGCAACACAAGCCAGACATCCCCGGAATCACCCACCACAGATCGTATCTCCACCCCCGGGAAGATAGAGAGGTTTGGGCGGGGGACGGGGTGTTGGGCTGAGATACCCACTGCTGTTTATGAGACGGTTCCCGGACAATTTCACGTGTATATAAAGTGCTGTTGGTCACAAGACCTTAGGTCTCCCCTGAGAGAGGACGACAGGTCCACAGGCTCACATAGAGGTTTGAATATCCTACCTGTCGTTATATAAGGAATAGGCACCATAGGGACCACATAGGGTCCGGGAGGAGAGAGTGGCAGACGGGGAGGGAGGTCAGTGGGGGAAAGACACGCACCCACCCTGCCCCGAAGACCCAAAACCCAGGCTATGTCGCCTACCAACAGCATACGGTGGCCTGTCTGGACGAGGAGCGGGGTGACTGCGTCTCTGGGGGACTTATGGAATGATTATGTATAATGTATGCCTGTTGTGTTTATGTTGCACCTGAACGGTGCGGTTCATCCGTTAAGCCATCATCTTACCTTGCACGGTAACTACCATGTTCCCTATCTGCCAACATTGCACCGACCAAGGACGGTTTATTTCCCCTGATATCATTTTACCTAGAAATATGCATACTTTGTCCGTACGTTGTTTCGGTTACACGGTATAGGAATTGTAAGCTCTCATGTTACCGTCTTATCTAGCAATTTGCATAATCTGTATATAAATTGTCTCTCATGCACAGGATAGGAGGTGTTTATTTCATCCGTTAAGCCATCATCTTACCTAGCACGGTAACTACCATGTTCCCTATCTGCTAACATTGCACCGAACAAGAGCGGTTTATTTCCCCTGATATCATTTTACCTAGAAATATGCATACTTTGTCCGTACGTTGTTTCTGTTACACGGTATAGGAATTGTATATTTCTCATGCTATCACCTTACTTACCGATATCCATATTCGGTACATATACTGTTTTTGTTGCGCAGAATAGGAATAGTAAACTCTCACGTTACCGTCTTATCTAGCAATTTGCATAATCTGTATATAAATTGTCTCTCATGCACAGGATAGGAGGTGTTTATTTCTCAGGCAATCACTGTACCTTGCCATGTTTATCATATGTACATATATTGTTTCTGCGGCTCACTATAGGAGTTGTTTATCTGCCGAACGATCAGTCTCCTCGGCCATATACGTTAAGGGCCCCCCATACAACACACCACATAGAGGGAAGCAGAGAGAGTTAGGGCCTCAACTGGCCGTGTCCCTGCACGGGCCCGAGGGGGAGGGAGTGGGACAGAGAACTGACACACTATCTGCTGACGGTAGGCCTAGAAGGACGTCAAGACTGACTTGAACTGTACCAGTTGAGCCGGGAGACCCCACAGAGGTGAGGGCCGCAGAACTCCGCGCTTTAGGCGGACTGAGATCGGGGGGGGCGACTGCTCCCCGTACGGCCCGAGACGGGAGGGCCCACTCGACAGACATACATTACCCCGCAGCTGACACTACCGGCGGGGAGGGAGCCGACGGAGACGGCGGACTACACAACCTACACAGAGGGAAGACATACCCTGCAGGGAGCCTTCCGCGCACCCCACGCAACTGACCTACTTTGTAAATACCGGCCAGAGTTCAGAGGGACGACCCACAGACGGCCCCCGAACAAACCCAACTGACCGAGGTTCGACGTTGCTCTGACTACGCCCACGGACTACCCAACCCCAGACGTACACATTTCCCCGACAACCCCCCTTCTTCCCCCCACCCTTTCCCCGAAGCCGGGCCACCCCTGAGTGAGGACCCTGTACCCACCGGGCATGGCACAGTTTCGACCGGCGCAGCTTACACTGTGGTCGCACAATGTTCGTGGGCTCAACATACCCGAGAAGCGTGCGCAGCTCCTTCGTAGGCTCTGGGCAGAGAGAGTGTCCGTTGCGTTCCTGCAGGAGACGCACTTCAGAGAGAGAGATGCGCCGACTCTGTCAAATAGGCGCTTTCCGCAAGGCTACTTTGCAAATCACCCGGACGCACGGAAGACAGGGGTGGCGATACTATTCGCGCACACGATACCGTTCAATCTCACGGACACATGCAAGGACCCAGATGGTCGATATATCTTCCTTAAGGGTACCATTGCTGACACCCCTTATACTTTCGCATGTGTATACAGCCCTAACCGCAAGCAGCACGCCTTCCTGGCTAAAACCCTGGCCAAACTTGAGAGATTCCGGGAGGGCCTGCTGGTCATGGCTGGGGATCTCAACGCCCCGCTGGACCCAAACGTGGATTCTTCAACCGGCACAAGCGCGATCCCAGATCACTGCCTGCGCTCCATGAGACACTCCTTAGCCAAAGCAGGGCTCCAAGACTGCTGGAGGGTCGCACACCCAGAAGACAAAGACTTCTCGTACTACTCGGCGGTCCACAAGCGCTATAGCAGAATTGATTATGTATTTTTGCCCCAAGAACGGCTGACCCACCTCCAGGATGCGAAAATTGGAATCATGCAGCAATCCGACCATGCTCCCATCCTAATCCGGATGAAATCCCCGCTGTTTAGACCTGCGGAACGTCACTGGAAACTTAATGAGACCTTATTGGATGACTTGGAAGCTCGGATCTCAACCTGCCGGGCCCTCACCGACTATTTCGACACAAACGCCACGGAGGACATGTCCCCCCTGACGCTATGGGAAGCTCATAAGTGTGTCATCAGAGGACACTTCATAGCCCTGGGCTCACAACGACAGAAAAGCAGAAACAAAATCATCTCCGATCTCACCAAAAAAATAGCCGGCCTAGAAGACTCCCACAAATCATCTGCGGATGACAATGTGTACCTACAACTCACGGAGGCCTGCAGGGCACTGGCCGATCACCTGTCTCAAGGCCTGTTACACACCCTGCGGAAGTCCGCGAGATTCTTCTACGAGCATTCCAATAAGAGTGGCAGGCTTTTAGCGAAAATGCTCCGAGAAAAGAGGAGAACTCAGCACATACTCAAAATCCACAACCCTCAGGGACGACCCGCAAGGTTGCCTGAGGGGATTATGGAAGCCTTTAGGGAATACTATAAGGACCTCTACCACCAGTCGCAGGCCCGAACAGGAGATGCAGCGAGACTTCATAGCCGGAGGGTGTCGGACTACCTATCACAAACCGTCACGCGCAAGCTCACACCGGACCTTGCGGAGGAGTTGGATGGACCCTTGACCTTAATGGAACTCACAGCAGCCTTGAAACATTCAAAACCACACCGAGCACCGGGCCCAGACGGCCTCCCATTGACGTACCTGCGGACATTCCAAGAGGTCCTCCTGCCCAAGCTCCTTACGAGCCTCAATGCCTTACGTGATGGCGGTGCCTTTCCATCAGACACCTTAGCGGCAACGATCACGGTGATCCCTAAAGATGGGAAAGATCCCACACTCTGTTCCAGCTACAGGCCGATCTCATTGCTCAATGCAGATTTGAAGCTGTTCACGAAGGCGCTCTCCCTGAGAATATCCAGGATCCTACCAGACCTAATACACCCAGATCAGGTCGGCTTCATCCCGGGGCGGGAAGCCAGAGATGACACCATCCGCGCTTTAAACGTTATACACTACGCGAGATCCAAAGACCGAGATACAGTACTGCTCTCGACGGACGCCAAAAAGGCGTTTGATCGAGTAGACTGGACATACCTGAATGAGACACTAAGGCACTTCGGCTTTGGGACACATATGCGCACCTGGATCTCCGCCCTGTACTCGACGCCGACTGCTAGGATCCGAGTGAACGGAGGCCTATCGCAACCGTTCCCCATATGTAACGGGACTCGCCAGGGATGTCCCCTGTCCCCCCTCCTGTTTGCCCTCTCCCTGGAGCCATTCCTGGAGGCGGTCAGACGGGATGGGGGCATTACGGGGGTCCGCATAGGTAAGGTGGAACATAGAGTAGCGGCATATGCAGATGATATGCTGTTCTTCCTTGAACAGCCCCTGATCTCTGTCCCCAACCTCCTACAGGCATTCCGCAGCTTCGGATTAGTGTCCAACCTGAAGCTCAACCTGGACAAGTCGGAAGCGATGCCGATAATGCGGGAGGAAGAAGGCGCCCGCAGACTTAGCGACCAATTCTCCTTCTCCTGGTGCTCAGAGAAACTGCGTTACCTAGGTACCTGGCTGCCCAAAAACCTATCACAGGTCTACCAGCTGAACTTCCTTCCCCTCCTAAAATGCATAAAGCAGGACCTGCAGCGATGGACGACGAGCTACATCACCTGGTTTGGCCGTATTAACGCGGTCAAAATGAACGTGCTGCCACGGCTGCTATATCTCTTCGCCACCTTGCCCATCTCTATACCACACACATTCTTCAAGGATGCGGACTCGACCATTCGCGGATTTGTATGGAATCACAGACCCTCACGCATCCGTAAGACTGTCATGGAACGTCCTAAGACGGCCGGTGGGTTGGGACTACCGTCGGTTCAATCTTATTACCAAGCCACACATCTGCATAGGATCGTGGACTGGCACGTAAGTAACAGCCCGAAGCAATGGGTGGCAATGGAACTCCAGCAAACACAAGGCCAGTTTCCATCTAAACTATGGTTGGGCCGGGCCACCCTCCCGGAGCTACGAGTAGACAACCCCATGATTGACGCGACCCTCAAGACCTGGTGCAAAACCCGCCACACTCTGCAACTAACCACGTCACTGAACCCCCTGACCCCTATCACCCACAACCCGGAGCTGGCAGGAGGTTTGCCCCCAGCAGCTTTCCAGGGCTATCCGCAACCCGATTGGATTTATGTGAGCCGATGGTGCGCAGGAGCAACGCTCAGACCATTACCCGACTTACTGGGAGATGCACGACCCACACAATTGGACGAATTCCGCTACCACCAGGTGAGGACGTATGTTGGCAGAATCGCGGGTCAGAACCATCTCCACAGACAACTAACCAGCTTCGAGCGGCTGTGTACAAACCGAGCTCACTTGGACCACGGAGTGTCACTCCTGTACAAAACTCTACGAGAAAACATGGACAATACCCCCTTGGGCTACAGAAGCAAATGGGAACGGGAAACGGGCACGCAACTCACGGATCAAGAATGGGACAAGATCGTACTACTCACCCATAAATGCTCCATTAGCTCTAAGGTCCAGGAGACCGGTTATAAACTATTGTCCCACTGGTACCGCACGCCTGATATCCTGAGACACTTCGCCAACAACGCAGGCTCCTGCTGGAGATGCAACTCAGCGGTGGGAACGACCGTGCACATATGGTGGTCATGCCCCCGACTGGTACCATTCTGGCGACAGATTAATTCGAAAATAAAAGAAATAACTGGATGCGATCTCCCCCTACTGCCTATGACGATGCTCCTACACCACACCTCAGTCCCCATCAGGAAATATAAACACTCACTGACCATCCATATGCTGAATGCCGCAAAAGCCCTGATCCCCGTGCACTGGAATAGGGCTTCGGTGCCCACTTTTAGCCAATGGGTTGATAAGGTGGAAACTATTTATGAGATGGAAATACTGACTGTGTCCCTGCAGGGACGCTCGGACAAGTGCGCCCTACAATGGTACCCGTGGAGGCACTACATTTCCACGGGAAGAGCATAAAGACACAGGGACATGCCGGGCTCCGGGGGCTGGGCCCAGTACGAAAGGACGTGTGACCTAGACGTGCGCTGTCCGAACATGGAACTAGAGCACGCCCGGGGGGACCTCACCCGGGATGTTGGCCAGAAGCTTCATTGACCCCTGCCCTTCCCCTCCAACCCCTTACCCCGACAATCACCCCCTACTGCACACCCCCCCCTTTCCTGACATACCAGACGAGAGACGGAACAACCCGACGGGTTGGATTTTGACTAGAGAGTTAGACGAGACCGAAATAGGGCGAACCCTGGCTACCACACCACACCGACAGGGATGCCCATGGCATCTACAGTACAGACAGGTTCGTTAGACCAACGGGAAGAGGGTGGTCGGGAAACGATAATAAGAGAGGTCGGACTACCCATCGTTAAGTCAGAACACAACTAAGACAAGAGACAAAAACACCCGAACAGATACAGGAACTGAGCAACATCCTACAGGGACGGAGACTGGGCTGACCGCAAGATGGCTAATGCCAAACGCACCCACTAGAACGTTAGCTCAGGATAGCATTCGCCCTAAAGGGTTTTTTCACCTTTGCGCTCACACACAAACCCTGACGTATATGGAGAAGGGATGACACCTGTTCTGGAGGGTAGCCCCTCCACAAAATCGTGTTCTTGTATACCAGAAACTGACCTCATTTCAGGGCTGAATGACTACGTTAACCTGAATACCACTTAAACATACCCCACTAATGTGTACAGATTGCTAACCTCATGTTTACCTGTTTAACTATGTCACCACTGTAAAGATCAAAAATAGTATTTACTATGCCTATTATTGTTACCTTTGACGACTGAATAAAAATTGATTGACACAAAAAAAATAAAGAAAGAGAGAAAGTGATATCAGGTAGAGGTATTCACCAATGTTATCATTAATAAAATTTTAATAAATAAATGTCATAAAAAATAAAAAATAAAAGCATTCAGGTGAGTAAGAGTAATATAATAAAACCTACATATCAAATTTGACTATAATAAATTAGTAGTATCACACATAAAAGTAAAATTTTTATAAAATTGAGCTTATTCCAAAATCAATGTTTAAGCCTTTTGGACATAATGTTTGGAGCTCAAATATCCAGTTTGCTTCTTTTCTATTTAAATTCATAGCACCATTGCCACCTCTCCAGTGATTTTCTATTTTATGAATTGCTGTAAATTGCAACTCACTGGGATTAGAGTTATGTTTTTCTAAGAAGTGACTCGATACACTATGATTTAAAAACCCAATTTTTATATTTCGAATGTGTTCATAGATCCTAGTTTTTAACGGTCTTGAGGTTTTACCTACATATTGTAGGCCGCAAGTACATTGCAGCAAATAAATGACATTGGTAGACTCACACGAGATAAAAGAATTGATGTTAAACATTTTTTTGGTTATATTAGAAATAAAATCCACTTTCTTTTTTTTGGTTATATGGGTATTTTTGCATGCATAACAATTACCACAGTGGTAAAAACCTTTTTGTGCTTCTGACCACTTAGTTAAAAAATTAGGATTCTTATTTTCTTTATCGACATAATTTGAGGTTAAAATTTGCTTAAAATTTCTTGCCCCCCTAAAGATGAACTTAGGTTTATCCCCTAAAAAATCTCGCATTTCATGATCCTGTTGTAAAATGTGCCAATTTTGATTAATAATCCTTTTTAAAGTGCCCACGTTGCTGCAATAATTAAAAATAAGAGGAATTTGTTTGTTAAATTCTTTTGGTTCTTTTTTATCCTTGTTCTTATAATTCAATAACTGTGGCCTATTTAGATCACCAATATTGTTAATATCCTGTTGGAGATCTTTTTCACAATAACCTTTTTGTACAAATTGTTTTTTTAAAAATAAAGATTGGGAATTAAAATCCTTTTTATCTGTACAATTTCTTCTCATACGCAGGAACTGGCCTTTTGGGATATTTTTAATCCATGGATCATAGTGGCAACTACTTGTTTCGATAAAACTGTTTACATCCACTTGTTTAAAGAAAGTGCGTGTTTTGAGTTGATTATCAGAGATAAAAATGTTCAAATCTAAAAAATCAATAGTATTAGGGCTCACATTTTTGGTCAATTTAATTCCCCAAGTGTTCGAATTCAGGTAATTAAAAAAAGAATTAAAATCAGACTCAGTGCCTTTCCAAATAATAAAAATGTCATCAATATAGCGTCTGTATAGGGCCAAGTTTGCTCCCCAGCCATGCTCCTGATAGATAAAAAGATGTTCCCAATAAGACATGAACAGGTTGGCATAGCTGGGGGCAAACTTGGTCCCCATAGCAGTACCCCTAATTTGAAGGTAAAAGTCACCGTCGAACCAAAAGAAATTGTTTTCTAAAATCATCTGAATACCTTTAGTAATAAAATCAATTTGTGTACTTAAAAATTCCTTCGATTGGTATAAAAAGAAAGTGGTTGCCTCGATACCTTTGGAGTGCTCAATTATAGTGTATAAACTTGTGACATCGCATGTGATTAATAGATAGTCTTCTTCCCATTTTAATTCATCTAAAATCTTTAAAAGGTTCATAGAGTCTTGCAAATGTGAGGGGCACCCTTTAACTAATGGTTGTAAGTAATAGTCGATAAATTGGGAAAGTGGCGATAAAAGAGAATCTATCCCCGAGACTATGGGTCTTCCTGGGGGATTTGCCAGGTCTTTATGTATTTTGGGCAATATGTAAAGGACCGGTATTATAGGGTATTGTACTTGGAGGAACGAAAGTTCATTTTTATCTAGTACATTGTTTTCCATCCCAATTTTAAGGAAGTTCTGGTATTTTATTTTAATATCCGTTGTAGGATTTTTCTCTAATTTTTTATAAGTAGTATCATCCCGGAGTTGTCGTTTTATCTCATCGAGGTAGGCAGTTTTATCTAGAATAACCACCCCTCCCCCTTTATCAGCGGGTTTGATTACAGTGGTGGGATTTTGTTTTAGGTCTTTAAGGGTTAACTTCTCTTTAAAAGATAGATTTTGTTCGTACTTAGATAAAGGTTTAATATTGTATATTTCATCTAAGCAAGCCTTCTCAAATACTTTCATACTATGAGATTTCAGATATTGTGGATTAAAAGAAGATTTTTTCTTAAAATTAGTGTGTTTAATATTATTTCCTATTAGTTCTGTATCTACACTATCTATTTCTTCGCTTTGGAGTGTATTAATTGTTTCTTTATTAAAAAAATTTTTTAAACATAATTTTCTGGTGAATCTATTAACGTCAATGAATGCTTCAAATTTATTTACAGAGCAGCTAGGGGCATATTTAAAACCCTTTCTTAAAACTTTCTCTTTTGTTGGTGATAAAACAGTATTAGATAAATTAAAAATTCTTATTTCATTATCGTAACTTTTTTCCTCTCTTGGTTTATCTCTCCCTCCTCTGGTTCCTCTTCTGACATTCTGTATCTTTTTGTGGGAGTTCCATGGTGTTCTTCCCTCCTCATCCATCTTGGTTCTAAAAAAACCTCCTCTCCTTTTTCACTCCTTAAACGCTCAAATCTATTTTTTAAGGGGATTTGGAAAGATCGATCTTCATTATATCTTGTCCTAAACCTCTGAGCATCTCTCCTTGGTTTAGGCGAAATAGGGGCGGCTTTCCTGTCAAACTGTTTCGGTCTGGTTTGTCTATCCTTTGCTGGACTTATTTTATTGTATGAGTTCTTTCTCTCTTTCTGGAATTTATTGGGGATATTTTCTTTCCTTTTCCAGACCGGAGTTTTGGGTACCTCATGCCGTATGGGATTGGCATTTACATGATTTCTATATCTATTTTCCTCATGCCAATTATTTATCGTTTTATGGGGTGGTCGTTTTCTATTCTGATCTGCTTTGCCACTCCCTGGCATTTTTCTCACTCTGTTACTGGCATAATCATCCAGATCTCTTTTATATTTCTTTTTTTTAATGCCAATAATAGAATTCTCTAATTTATCCAAATTGTTTGTAACTCTTGCAGAGAGCATATCGAAATCTTGTGTCCCTACAAACGGTTCCAACTGTGTTTGTAATTTTTTAATGGTGATATCTAGTTCTTGTAAATCCTCCTTTCTTTGTGTTACAATTATATTGATCATTGTAATGGAGAAAGATTCGTGAGCATTTGTCCAAATTCCCATAAATTTGGTGTTATTTAGATCGAAAGTGGGGAATTTTGTGAATCTTAGCCCTCTAGGGGTGATTTTGTCTTTAAGGTACTTTTCCAAAGTGAAAATTTCCCATTTAATTTTTACTTCCCTACTTAGTAATTTCTCCAATTGGTGGATCATATCATCTAAATTATCACTTATAGTAAAACCCTCATTAATTTTGGTTCGACGGTGACTTTTACCTTCAAATTAGGGGTACTGCTATGGGGACCAAGTTTGCCCCCAGCTATGCCAACCTGTTCATGTCTTATTGGGAACATCTTTTTATCTATCAGGAGCATGGCTGGGGAGCAAACTTGGCCCTATACAGACGCTATATTGATGACATTTTTATTATTTGGAAAGGCACTGAGTCTGATTTTAATTCTTTTTTTAATTACCTGAATTCGAACACTTGGGGAATTAAATTGACCAAAAATGTGAGCCCTAATACTATTGATTTTTTAGATTTGAACATTTTTATCTCTGATAATCAACTCAAAACACGCACTTTCTTTAAACAAGTGGATGTAAACAGTTTTATCGAAACAAGTAGTTGCCACTATGATCCATGGATTAAAAATATCCCAAAAGGCCAGTTCCTGCGTATGAGAAGAAATTGTACAGATAAAAAGGATTTTAATTCCCAATCTTTATTTTTAAAAAAACAATTTGTACAAAAAGGTTATTGTGAAAAAGATCTCCAACAGGATATTAACAATATTGGTGATCTAAATAGGCCACAGTTATTGAATTATAAGAACAAGGATAAAAAAGAACCAAAAGAATTTAACAAACAAATTCCTCTTATTTTTAATTATTGCAGCAACGTGGGCACTTTAAAAAGGATTATTAATCAAAATTGGCACATTTTACAACAGGATCATGAAATGCAAGATTTTTTAGGGGATAAACCTAAGTCCATCTTTAGGGGGGCAAGAAATTTTAAGCAAATTTTAACCTCAAATTATGTCGATAAAGAAAATAAGAATCCTAATTTTTTAACTAAGTGGTCAGAAGCACAAAAAGGTTTTTACCACTGTGGTAATTGTTATGCATGCAAAAATACCCATATAACCAAAAAAAAGAAAGTGGATTTTATTTCTAATATAACCAAAAAAATGTTTAACATCAATTCTTTTATCTCGTGTGAGTCTACCAATGTCATTTATTTGCTGCAATGTACTTGCGGCCTACAATATGTAGGTAAAACCTCAAGACCGTTAAAAACTAGGATCTATGAACACATTCGAAATATAAAAATTGGGTTTTTAAATCATAGTGTATCGAGTCACTTCTTAGAAAAACATAACTCTAATCCCAGTGAGTTGCAATTTACAGCAATTCATAAAATAGAAAATCACTGGAGAGGTGGCAATGGTGCTATGAATTTAAATAGAAAAGAAGCAAATTGGATATTTGAGCTCCAAACATTATGTCCAAAAGGCTTAAACATTGATTTTGGAATAAGCTCAATTTTATAAAAAATTTTCTTTTATGTGTGATACTACTAATTTATTATAGTCAAATTTGATATGTAGGTTTTATTATATTACTCTTACTCACCTGAATGCTTTTATTTTTTATTTTTTATGACATTTATTTATTAAAATTTTATTAATGATAAAATTTTATTAATGATAACATTGGTGAATACCTCTACCTGATATCACATTCTCTCTTTCTTTATTTTTATGTAATATGGACTAATAATATGGACTTGGAGTGATAGGGTTTACTATCCTCCTTATTCACTATCTGGCCGTTTGTGCAATCATCTACCCACACCTCCCCCCGGTGTCACATGATCGGAAGCTGTACCATGTGACCGGAGCAAAGCGAAACCGGAAGTGAATTGAAATACACACATTCTCTTGGAAATAACGTGCGGCCATCTTGGGAAGGTCGCTCGCACTCCCATAGACATGAATAGACGGCGGCCATCTTGGAAGAGGCACAAGTATTACTACCCTCGCTGGAAACACTCCTTGTATGGATGGAAGGATGGACTTTACACAGCTGCTAATGTTTTACCAATAATTGTATGTAGCATGTATGGTATATAAGAAAGTTGTCAGTCCGTTTTTGTTATGCACCTGAGGAAGACCTATTTGGACTAGGTCGAAACGCGTTGTGTTTTACATATACTTTTATGTTTTAATATTAAAGTATTTACCTTCTACTCACCTGGTGATCCTGGTTCCTGATTTCTTCTATAGAAAGAAGGTGGTCTGGCGTTTTTCCCAAGGGACCCATACTGCATTACCTGCACCAGACTGATCACACTGCTTTAAAAGTTTAGAGCCAACTCAGAAAGGCTCTAAATATTGTGAGTTTTCCAAGTTTTTTATACTCTTATTGTGTCTAAGATGTACTGCCCTATGTTGGTTTTTTATACTTACAGAACCTAGGGGTCTACGCTTAAGACCAAGGATATCATTTACTGTGTGCGCAACCACCGCCCTCTTTCCTTTTATCTTTGTATGTAAGTGTTATACAGTGACTATACACTTGGGTGGTTTTTATGTGTGCTGCATTGGTCTTTTATATATGATATTTTTTATATTACAACTAACTGTTAGCGCCATCCTTTATCTCTGTTTTTTACTCTCCGTTACTTGCCGAGATCATGAAAGCACAGCATCTGGCTCCCACACAGGGACCTGGGGCATGGCACTTCGTTCCTCCTGAACTCCAACTGGAACTCTTGCAGTGTTTTCACAACAGCAAGGTGGCCGGGCATCCGGGCATACGCAAGACGTGTTCCTTGATTTCTAAAGATTTCTGGTGGCCTTCATTACGTAAAGATATTAGGGATTTCGTCTGGGCATGTGAGGTCTGTATGAAGACTAAGCAACCTCATACGCTTCCATGTGGACTCTTGCACCCCTTGGAAATTCCCGAGAGACCATGGTCCTGTTTGGCTATGGACTTCATTGTCGATTTGCCTGTTTCTAAAAAACAGACTGTTATTCTCACGGTGGTTGACAGGTTTACTAAGATGGCTCATTTCGTACCCTTACCTAAACTTCCATCTTCTCCCGAACTAGCTGAGATATTCGCGACAGAAATTTTTCGTTTACACGGTATACCCTCCGAAATTGTTTCTGATAGAGGTCCCCAATTTGTTTCCCGTTTTTGGAAATCCTTTTGTTCTCAATTGGGTATCAAATTGAATTTCTCTTCTGCATACCATCCCCAGTCTAACGGTGCTGCTGAACGCACCAACCAAAAAATTGAACAATATTTGCGTTGTTTTGTTTCCGAACACCAGGACGATTGGGTCGGTCTGATTCCTTGGGCGGAGTTTGCACACAACAATCTCGTTTACGATTCTACTCGTTCTAGCCCCTTTTTCATGAATTATGGCTTTCATCCTCCTATTCTTCCCTCGGTTTCTCTCTCTCAAGGGGTACCGTCGGTTGATGCTCATGTTGCCAATTTGAGGAAGTTGTGGGATCAGACTCGACAAATTCTCCTTCATAATTCCACGTTGTTCAAACAACACGCAGACAAACGTAGAAGGGCGGCTCCGGTTTTTGTTCCTGGGGATAGGGTATGGTTGAGCACCAGGAACACTCGCTTGAAGGTTCCTTCTATGAAATTTGCGCCTCGTTACATTGGTCCTTACAGGGTGCTGACTCGAATTAACCCAGTTGCGTATCGTCTTGCTCTTCCACCTAGCTTGCGCATTCCTAACTCCTTTCATGTTTCCTTGTTAAAGCCTCTAGTTTGTAACAGGTTTTCCTCCAGTGCACCCTCCCCTCGCTCTGTTCAGGTTGAGGGCCAGGAGGAGTATGAGATCAACTCCATCCTCGATTCTCGAATTTCTCGGGGGAAGTTACAATATCTTGTGGACTGGAAGGGATATGGCCCTGAGGAAAGGTCTTGGGTGGTCCAGGAGGAGGTGCATGCTCCTCGCCTGCGCAGGGCTTTTCATTCCCGTTTTCCGTCCCGTCCCGGTTTCTTCCGCCCGGTGGGCGTTTCTGAGAGGGGGGGTACTGTCAGGGTACCTGTTGTCTCTACCTCAGAGGAGGTGAGACATTTAGAACTTCGCCCTCTCAGAGGGGTCGACTCGCTCGTTCCTCAGAGTCCTTCCGGTCGTTTACACGCCGGACGCCTTTGATCCGCCTCCTTTTATGACGCGGCTCTAGTAGCCGACGTCATGACGACTGGCCGTTCTGACCTATCAATCAGTCCTGAGCTCGAATCAGGACTCGTCGGAGGCGTGATCATCTAGTTAGAACCAGGGTATAAAAGAGGATTCTGTGTATTGGTTCATTGCCCTGTCGTGGTTCTAGCTGGTCTAGTCACTCAGCGCTTTATTTCTATTTGTCTCTTTGGTTTTGACCCGGCTTGTATTTTGTCTACTCTGTTTACCTCTATTACCCCTTTTGACCCGGCTTGTCTCTTGTTTACCTGCTCTCTCGTTCCCTCGACCTCGGCTTGTCTCTAGACCATTCTTTGCTTACTCCTTACGTTAGTCCGGCCATTCTAAGGTCCGGTATACGTACTTCTCCTGTTTGTACTCTGCGTGTTGGATCCCTGTCCCGATCCTGACAAACCCTGCATGCCTCCTGGCGGTCCAACTTGCAGTGGAAATGCTCACCTGAATAGGCTGGGCCATTCTAACCCTTCCGAACTGCACCGACACGACCCGTACCGCTCAGTGGAAACGAGGCATAAGAAATAGTTAAAATGGCACCGATGGCAGCCAGGTTTGGTGGGGTATTGCATTTTCCAAGCAAAAGTTCAACATAGATTTCCTTTTTGGGATTTTATTACATGCTATAATTTACACCAAGTTTTACACTGACTTAATACAATCATTATGTAAGCCTCTTTCTCAGTTTTACCTTTGAAGAGCGTTTTCTCAATGGCAGAATAATTTTAGAAAACATATTTTACATTTCTGTTTTTGCCCTCCCACTTGCTCCGCCGAAAAAAATATGTCAGTACTCACAAAGACATAAATGTCATAATGAAATACTAAATGTCATATTAAAGAGGCACACAATAAAGAAACAGATAAGAGAATATGGGCATCACTGTGGAATATGAGCAATTTATAAAATGCAACCATTGAACTGTCATAGTCAGTCTGCATCCCAAGCAGAGATTCCCCTGCTGATAAAACCATCAGACACTCTGCTTATTTTGCATTGCACAATGGAAACCACAGCACAAACCCCTTACAGTGCTCTTCAAACAGAGAAACACACAGAGACTCTGCAAAGCTCTGAATGCCTCATTACACTTCATATCCAAGCTTTAACCCGGTCTGTGAAACAGAGGATTCAAAGACATTGGTTTCCACGGAAGTAGAATCTCTTACATGATTGCATGTGTCGTTGATGACCACGGGGTCATTTTTTGTAAGTTGAGAAAGCAAATTATTATTTGTTTGATTTTTTTTTTTTTTTTAGCTTTTTAGCACATCCATCTTGAAGCAGTTGGGGGGGGGGGGGGGGGGATGCAGTGCTAGGCTCTGCCCCATCATGTTCAGGGCCGGATTAACATAGGGGCTGATGGAGCTGCAGCTCCAGGCCCAGGCCCATGGAATAGGCCCATTTAAAAAAAAACACACTACTCTTAGGTTTACCACCTGACTGTTTTTTTACTGGCACAGCCGGTATTTGAGGCTGCCTGTCCGTGCTGGTATTGCAGTAATACCAGCAATACAAATACAGGTAATTTTCTCAGAATAAATGGAGATTACTCTGCAATACCAGCACCGGCCAGTAGGGGTCACTGTGTGTGGAGAGAGGCAGGGATAGGAAGTTACAGCATATCCCTGCCTCTCTCTATTACTCACTGATCCGTGGTCCAGACAGTAGCTCTACAGCTCAGGTAAGTGAGGAATGGGGGGAAAGGCAGCAGGGACATATGGGGACACTGAGACACTAGGGGACACTGAGACACTAGGGGACACATGGGGACACTGAGACACTAGGGGACATATGGGGACACTGAGACACTAGGGAACACAGACACTAGGGGACACATGGGGACACAGACACTAGGGAACACTGAGATACTAGGACACAGACACTGGGAGACCTGGGAACACTGAGGCACTTGGGGACACTGGAAAACATGGAGACACTGAGACCCTAGGGGACACTGAGACACTAGGGGACACTGAGACACTAGGGCACATGGGGACACAGACACTGGGAGACCTGGGGACACTGAGACACTTGAGGACACTGGAAAACATGGGGATGCTGAGACACATGGGGATGCTGTGAGACATAGTGACATTGGGAGACATTGGGACACGGAGACACTATGTTCCCATGTCCCCCAGCCAGTGTCCCTATTGTTTCAGTGTCCCCAAGTCTCCAAGTGTCTGTGTTCCATGTCTCTCAGTGTGCCTAGTGTCCCTATATGTCCCAGTGTCCCCATGTCTCTATGTCCCCATGTCTCCCCAAGTGTCTGTCTCCCAGCCAGTGTCCCCATGTCTCCCAGTGTCTGTGTTCCTAGTGTCTCAGTGTGCCTGGTGTCCCCATGTCTCCCAGTGTGCCTATATGTCCCAGTGTCCCCATATCTATGTCCATAACTGTCCCCATGTCTCCCAGTGTCCCCTAGTCTCCCAGTGTCTGTGTTCCCATGTCTTAGTGTCCCCAAATGTTTCAGTGTCCCCATGTCTCCCAGTGTCCCCAGTATCCTAGTGACATGGGGACACACTGAGACATTGGGACACTGGGTGAAATGGGGACACAGACACTGGGAGACTAGGGGACTGGGCAACATGGGGACACTGACACTGTGATACATAGAGACACTGAGACACTGGGTGACTTGCGAGACTGAGACACTGGGAGACAGGGAGACACTGTGAGCAATCCATATATACAACAGAATCAAACTGTGAGTAGTTTGTTGGTGATTTTACTGGATTTTCTCTGATGTCACTCCTTGTGATTTACATCATGTGATGTCACACATAGCTAATTAATTATACAAATGATTAAGGCTGGTATTTTTTTCCAAGAAAGGTGGCAACCTTAACTACTCTTCACATACTCTTGCTTAAAGGAGCACTATAGGGTCAGGAACACAATCATGTATTTCTGACCCTATTATGTTAAAACCACCACCCTGGCCTCTTCTTGCCTCCCTAAATATAGTAAAATATTACTTGTATTCAAGTCTGCAGCTGCTGGCTCAGAAGTGGTGGTCTGAGCAAATTACAATACTTCCCCATAGGATTGGCTGAGACTGTCAACTAGGCAAATCAGGGGCAGAGCCAGCACAAGTCCAACATAGCCCTGGCCAATCAGCATCTCCTCATAAAGATAAATTGAATCAATGCATCTCTATGAGGAAAGTTCAGTGTCTGCATGCAGAGGGTGGAGACACTGAATGGCAGTGCTGCACACTAGGCAGTACTGCCCCAGGAAGCACCTCTAGCAGCCATCTAAGGAGCGGCCAGTGGAGTTATTTTCTCTGAAAAGACAGTGTTTACTGCAAAAATCCTGAATGGAATGATTCTACTTACCCGAACAAATACAATAAGCTGTAGTTGTTCTGGTGACTATAGTGTCCCTTTAAGTTTGGAAGCTTAAGAGGGATGTATGGGAACAAAACTTGTGTGGACTGGCTGACATTAAAATTAGTTAATGCAGACACTGTGGCATGTCCCCTTTCTTCTACACTCACTACATACACCTTCTCTCTGTCTCAGACTATATACCAGGAACTTCTGCCTGCTAGTAAGAAGGTAAGGAGACAAGTGGACCAGCGAGTGCTAGGGGACAGTCTTTAGAAAGCATGGAGTGAGCGCATCATTAGACACATTTATGTCAAGCTCAAGGTGCTGCCTGCATAGTATGCCCTTAGTTGAACAGCCTGCAGGATTGGCAGGCAGCCTGACATGAATTCATGCCAGACTGACCTTCCAATTCTTTGGACAAATATGCCCCCTTTTTGGGAATATTCACCACATTTGGCAGGTCTTGTCACGTGATTCGCGCCAGTGGAACACCCTTTTACCCCGCCCATTGACTTCCTGCTTCACTGGACACTGCTGTTAGGGGTTAGGGATTTACTTGAAAGATGAAAGCATAAATTAGAGAGAAATTAGCATAGAGTATGTGTTTGTTTCCCTCCAGCACCATCTCCATCAGATACATGACGCTTGGGAGGTATGACTGTTTTAGTGTTTTTAGTTGATAAGATTACGTAATTAGGCCCATCATAATTGTCAGCACCAGGCCCACTGTGCTCTTAATCCGGCCATGATCATGTTAGTTCCTACCCCTCTTGTTAAGCGCTAGGTGGCAGGGCTGGAAGGAAAAAGTTACAAGCTGATAAGCTGTTTGAGGGCAACTTGCCGCCCGGTGATGATCACGAGAGTGCAGAGCCTATCAAGAAACACAGGACGAAATGTGAAGGTAGGGTCCTAGCACTGCACGCTCCACCCATGCACCTCTATCTACAGAGCGCCTCTATCTACAGAGCGCCTGGGCACTGTGCACCCACCCAGGATCGGCTCTGAGCATGGGAGGTGTGTACATATATAATAACTGTTTCCAGACATTCGGAAATTCAAAATATCATCTACAGATTGATGAATAAAGTCAGTAAAACAAAGCTTACTGTAAGTGTCAGCTAGTGATTAAAAGTGTTGTACTCCCAAGCTGTCAGCCTTGACTCTCCAGCTTAGCTAGACTACGATTTCCTATGATTCATTTTGCAGTACAAGTCTGGCCCTCAGAGGGTTAATCAATTACTCTGACCATAGTTAGTACTTGTATGTACGTAGTGGGCATTGGATAGCATTCCCTTCATCCCCCATAAAACCATAACTTACCCCTTCAAATAACGACAGACAACTTCTTGGAGAAAACAGGCCACAGCATTTATTAACACAACCAACACAAAAACAATTAATACAATACTGTATAACTCCTTTTAACATATAACGAAATAATAATTATCATAATTAACAAACAATTTGCATATAGTCATACAGTAACCAAAGAAACCGTCCTTGCCAATCTAACTTCCCCAAGGCTCTCACCTCCCCCCCTCGGCATAATAAAAACATCTTCCTTTTCAGGGCTCCCCACCCACTCGGTGGGGCCCAACCATAATGCTCCCGACTTACAACCCAGTGGGGACACGTCCAACCTGGTACCTCCTCCAGGATCACCATAAGAGACAGGGGGAGGATGAGACCCGGCCATTATCCCCCTTTTTCATCTAATCTACCAAACCATCCCTTATTTGGCAAGGACACACCCCCGCCACAACCCCACTGTTTTAAGCCTAAAATCAGCGGGGGACCCCAAACAAACCAACCATGGCCTGTTCCACCGTCTCTCGAATGGCCAGATTAAAACGGTTGAGCCCGACCCCAGACAAATGAACCCCATCCGGCCGCAACCAATCTGCCGCCTCCTTCTCAAAACCTGATGAAATGGGCATCCCCCAAAACCCCTATAACGAACCGTGAAACCCAACGGATGAACCCTTCGCGGCAGCACTCCAACGCACTCCAGATGTATGCTTGCCGCCAATAGTTCCTCGTCGAGTGCTCAATCATCCGCCCCGAGAAGGAAAAAACAATCAACGGAGCAAAACAGCGTCCCGCACACCGGAACAAATCTCCTAGAGTCCCACCTTCCTATCCTCCGCACATCGCCGATTCAGCATACCCAGCCGAGAGGCCTCAGTCGCAGTGCCAATGCGGAAAGAATGACCGCCAAACAAATTGAAATGGGAGAGGAAGTTCCCCTCCTCGTATACCACGATTGGGCAAGCCAGGTACGGCCGTACTGCGGACTCCCTGAGCGCCCAGACCAGACAGGCGTCCAATCCTGGGACCGCTGCCAGCGGGACCCACCTGCCCTTGCAAAGGATGTCGGTCTTGTATGGACGAGTCTTGAAGGACACCAAGTCCTGACCATCCCGGACATCCGCAAACAGAATCCTCCCCTACCTGCTGACCAGTTCGGACCCACCAATACCCCAATCCTCATGGCCCTAAAGAAATGAAGAAACGACGAGGCATACCTCTGGGAGCACCTGGCACAATTGTGCCCATAGGGCCCCCAAAACCGGCCTCTTTGGATCCACAAAAACCGACCCCTGCACGGGCCCTACACCGCATGCCATACCAGAAACGTAACCAGAAAACTAAACTGGACATGCGCAAGGACACCCCGGAGGACGACATATCCGCCGAAACCTAAACGCTCCAGCAGTCACAACAAACAGGCGAACCCGCAAATACACCCACCTCTGACTCCCGCACCTGCCATTTCACCCATACCCTGGAGTACTTTGGCCCAAGAGGAACCGGACCTACATGACACATGAAGACACGGGCACCGGAGCACCAGACGCTGGAGCAGGGGAAGTGCCAAAAGAGAAAAAGGGGGGGGGGGGCCCGAGAGCTGGCTAATCACCTGGACAACCCCGAGGTTGGCACAGTGAATAACGACCCGACGGTCCTGTAGCTCCCGACCCCACAAATCCAATGCCACCACAATGGAAAAGCTCCAGGAAGGCAAGAATTCCTGGTCAAGTCGGAGGTGGACCACGCCTCCAACCATGTCAGCACACCAGCGCGATCCCAGAATCGCCCCAACCAGACAGAGCCAGGCCAGAATCGCCCCGACCAGACAGAGCATCCAGTCAGCCCCGCCCGTTTAGAGGGGCAAGTCCGAACTGGACACCTCCGGCGCCTGCCAAGGTGACTTTCCAATTTACTCGGTCAGGAAGAAAACCCAGACCTCCAGAGCCGGATAAAATACTGCGGTCCCGGTATTAGCGGCCACCAGGCGCCTGTGGGACAATTGCCCCATGGGCCTGCTCTGGCAGCGGAAGATAACCTCCCTAACAGGGACTGCACAGCTTGCACAGCTGCATCCTCCCCAGATCCCTGGCCATCGCCACTCCTCTCAACCTCAACCCGCGGCAGCCAGCACTCCATGGCCACAGAGTCAATTTCGATACCCAAGGAGCTAAGGCACGTCACTGGGCCCCACTGTCTTATCGTGCTCCAAGAGGACCCCAAAGCTCCACCGAGTCGAGCAAGAGTCAACAAGTCAGCGAAGGCCCACACACAAAAGTCATCAAGGTAACGCAGCAACAAGCCAATCCTTGCCTCCTGCCGCACCACCCACTCCAGGAAAGCGCCGACGCACTCATCGTAAAAGCAGGTAACGAACAACCCATCGAGAAGCACGTATCCACATAATACCGACCACAAACCCACCACCCAGGAGTTGATGACAATCCATATGAACTGGCAACAAGCGAAACGTGGCTCCAACGTCGGCCTTGGTTAGCAAAGCCCCAGGGCCCACTGCCCCGACCATGCGTACCGCAGCATCGAAGGATGCCTAGGACGCCCAACATCTTTCACCAATACCCCTTGAGGGCAGGGCAAACGATGAACAGATGAAAATCCCCTGCCTCCCACTTGGGCACCAGGCCCAAGGGGGACCTGCAACTTGGGGAGCGACAGGGCCTCAACTGACCCCGCGAACCACCCCAAAGCTACCTCCCGCAGGAGCTTATCCAGCACCATCTGCGGGAAGTCGAGCACAGACTTAGAAACATAACATAGAATGTGACGGCAGATAAGGTCCATTCGGCACATCCAGTCAGTCCAATTTCCTAACCACTGACATTAGTCCCTGGCCTTATCTTATAGGTAGGACAGCATTAAGCATATCCCACACCCACTTAGACTCCTCTACTACTTCAGCAAGAAGGCTAGTCCACGCATCCACTACCCTTCCGTTAACGTAATACATCTGGGTATGATTGTGAAACCATCGCCCCTCTAATTTAAGACTATGTAATCTTATTGCGGAAGTTTTACTTCTTTTAAACATAGTCTCCTCCCTACTGTATTGATTCCCCTTAAGTATTTAAACTGTCTATCATATCCCCGTCTCGACTTTCACCAATCTATACATACGAAGATCTTTTAACCTTTCCTTTAAGGTCCACACCGCCCCGAAGCCGGGCGCTCCGAGAAAGGGATCCCCAAGCCTCGGGTGACCCCCTCCAGCAGGAGCCCCATGGCCTGCCAATTCCAGTAGCGGTTGAGCCATGGGCACATCGACCCTTACGAGCACTGGCGTCGCTGCCCTGTGCCCCCATGTCCCCTTTTTCCCCGTACTCATCCCTCTTGAAACAGCAGGAGGCAGAGTGAGCCCCCACCACGATGGGAGCATTTGAGCTTAAAACAGCATGACCCACCCCACTTACATCGGCTGACGTTCAACTCCCTGCAACAACCTGGCCGTTGCTGCAAGGCCGCTGGGGCGGAGCCGCCCCCCAGGAAAGGAGGACAAACCCCCTTTATGCGCCGCCGGGCGGCTTACGATGGAGAGCCAGGGGCCTAAGTCCATCTGATCCCATGCTACAGAGGGCAAAACCGCAAGGCGCTGAAGAAATGTTTTTCATAGCGCCACCAACCCAGGCCACCATAAGTATGACATGCAGCCCAAGTGGTGTCCTGGTAACACAACAGCGCCACGCCGCGCAGCCCGCTCCCCAACCACTCTCTCCAAAATAGTGAACCCCAAACCCAATTCCCAATGTATTAAAAATTTCCCATAACGGAACTATAGATCATTGCCGCCCGAGTCCTACCCCCCCTAGTGCCCCAAGGGAAGAGCATCCCCCCCCAAGGGCCAAAGGGGAATACCTTGCGCGAGTGCGCAGGGGAGAGGTGGCGCAGCCCCCAATGAGGAAGAGGCCCAACTCCCCTCCAATTGCCACGCTGAGGAACAAGCGCACTGCCCCCCACCCACCGGTGGACGCACCGTCGCGCCAGTAGAGTACTACACTGAGCACGGCTGACCGCTACTCTTTGATTTATTTATTTTTGTTTTGTTTTTTTTTGTTTAGGTTTTAGAAAATTAGTATTTTTTTATTTATCTATTTTTTTTTTTAATAAACCCAACATGAACCAGCATAGCGCAGGCGCCCCAGCCAGCGCAGGAAAACAATACTTACCTGACGGCACCCCAGGAACCGCTGGCGGCACCATAGAAGAGACAGCAGCATGAAAAAAGGAGTCCATCAACTACAGTGCAGTTCCCATGGCAACTGGAGCTTCAGACGCCACCTGCTGGACGGATCCGGCAACTGCACCCAAAGCCTGAAGCAGCAGTGGAGAGATGAAGAGCCAACGCTCCAGGACAGGAGGCTGCCGAGACAGGTAAGGAGAGGGGGGTGGGGGGGAAGGAGAGAGGGGTGGGGGGCAAAGAAGGACAGCAAGGAGGAGGGGGGACACAACAATGAAAAAAGGGGGGACACAGTAATAAGGGCAGCAATAAAGGGGGGACACAGCAATAAAGGGGGGGACACAGCAATAAAGGGGGGGACACAGCAATAAAGGGGGGGCACAGCAATAAAGGGGGGGCACAGCAATAATAGAGGAGAGGGAGGGGGAGGGAGCAAGTATAGCCCCTATACTCCAGGACCCCTGCCCACCCGGCGGCAGTGGCCGAGAGCCACCCCGCGTGCCCCACAGGGGGCCCACTTACCACTGCCGGCCGAGAGGGGAGGACCCTGTTGATTGCCGAGCTTCCGCCCCCCCATTACCTCCGGGGGGGCGAGGTCCACTTCAGATGCCGCCGCCCGGACAGCAGGGGCGGCGGAAGGACCGGGCGCGGAGCAGGCCGCGCGCCACGTGGTCCAGGCGCGCAGCCCAGTTGAAGACTTGGGCTGCAGATCCTGCCCAAGGAGGAGAGTTGGGGCACACAGAGCCCATGGAGGGGGCCACTGGGAGGGAGCCCAGGGTGGGAGCCACAGGCAGGGAGCCACTGGGAGGGAGACACAGGGAGGGGTGTCCAGGGAGGGAGACACAGGGAGGGAGTCCAGGGAGGGAGCCACAGGGAGGGAGACACAGGGAGGGAGCCACAGGGAGGGAGACACAGGGAGGGAGCCACAGGGAGGGAGCCACAGGGAGGGAGACACAGGCAGGGTGCCCATGGGGAGCCAGACCGCTGGGGAGGGGAACCTCACCGCCAGGCTGCTGGGGAAGGAGGAGGCCACCGTCTGCAGCAGCACCAGTACCAGCCCTGAGGGCAGACAGGATGGCTGTAACAACCAGGATCCAGCATCCAGGGCCCCAGGCAGAAAATCCAGCAGGCCCAGCAACAGGAGGAGGCAGGAAACTTGTTGCTGGCCCGGCTCCTAAGTGCCACTGAGGTCAGTCTAATCTGTCACCACCCACTTCCTCACATCTCACACTCCCACATGTAGCATATAGCCAATCATGCTTTATCCATCCCACACTCATACATGTGCCCCTGTCCGCTAAGCTGCACACTCTCCCTGGGGCCTATTTCACTGGGAGCAGCATTGTAACCAGTCATGAGCTCCATTCAGTCTCTGCCTCTTCCTCCCTGTTGCTGCTCTTTCAGTGAAATCCTTCCATTACTGTCACCTCCATCTCTACAGACAGGGTACTCCATGCTTTAATACTGCAATAACTAAAAGGAGCAGACAGATAACTTTTCCACTGTGGTGGAATCTCGGTAAAAATAAATTTAGTAGGCCGAGATTACCACGTGGCATGTGTACGTGCATATGCTGACGTATCGATCAGTTAGTTGCACGTGGCAAGATACGATCAGTAGTGTACGGAGCATGTGCAAGAATACAGGATGTAGTATTCCCCTCCTCCATTGTGCTGGACAGGCCATGCGGTCAAGCAGGAAGTTAATTCTTATTTGTATTGATTGGTCAAGAGAATGTGCGGGTGGAGCTTAATATGGGAGGAGTTATGTGCCTATATAAGGAGCCTGCACTATTGTCCGGGGCTCAGAACTTGTTGTATTTTGGTGACATTAGTCCCTCTGAGTCCCGATCGGTGAACCGAATAAAGAATCTCTTCCTTCCTGAAGAAACCTGTGTCCATCTCTCTGTGCTTGGCTTCCGTCAGTTTCTCCGGTATCATTTGGTGCATTTGCCGGGAAGCTCATCGTTCAACGGTAGCTGAGAGGCAGAGGCGTGAGACGGTCTATCTTTGCCCACGTTCTCTACGGCTGCACCCCTGAACTTCTGCGTGGACCTCCCTTCGTCTCTGCGCCACTGGTCTGTTGTCCAGGAGATCATCGGCCTCTACGTAAGAAGTGCTGGGGTGTCCCCGTCGATGAGTGTGAACTCAGGTTCAGGAACGAGGAGGTAAGACGACTGCTGTTTTAGACGGCGGACCCACTAGGGGTATACCGATTGTGCGGTAGGCCCATAAGGGGTTTAAATCTGTGTATGGAATCTGCCCCCTCTGTCGGAGGGAAGGAGCGAAGGCGCACCGCTCAATCGAACGCTCTTTAGTAAGACCGTTTGATTTGGTTTGGAGTCAGGCGGGGTTCTGGTGTAAATAGCCCTAGCCGGACACCGGTGTCTTGTCTAGACTAGCGTTCTAGGGTGTACAATTCGTTCGCTAGGTCGGAGGGACCGGGAGACTAAGCAGACTCTGATGTACATTATCGTTTGCTAGATCTCAACCTATCTTGGCTAAGTGGGAAGGCGTGTAAATTTGGAACCCACTAGACTATTGATAGAGTAGAAAGACTAAAAGGGTTCTGTTGTAAATTCCGCCCTCTAGTTCGCTATATGTGGTGCTTGGGCAGTGTGGCTAACCAAAACGGATGTAGATAGTTTTAGGTAGTCCATCAAGGTACTGGCCAATAGTTTAGTTGGGATTGTATATGTGTTAAAGATTGTTAGTAAAGTGTATATCTTGTTAGATAGCGCGAGCTCAGCCGTCTAGCGAGAGTGTTAATAGTGTGTTGCTGTATTATAGTGCACGGTACCATAACCCTGTATATTTACTGACACTGTATATAAGTACTAATCATTGTCGTCCATTGCATGTTTAACACCATAACCACTAATAATTGTATTGTGACCTTAACTTGTGCTTTGACCTAGGCTAACCGTACTGTAACCGCTATTTGTAAAAGACGATGTTACTGGGGTGTGTTATAGACGGGTAATTCATATATAGAGAATTATAGCGTGGGTGACTGTATAGTTTCGCCAAAGGGCATAATATTGATTATTAAGTGACTGGTGTAACAGCTGTGTGTGTACGGGAATTCCCTGAGTGTTTTTTGTGTTATTGTGTACGTTTCACTTGGTAACCGTACCACGAGGTGCTGTTGCCGGAAGAAACGGGTGTGACTGTTGAATAGAACGTGTGCATAGTATTCGTTGTCAACGACGCTCCATTGATAAGTATGGGCGCGTCGGAGTCGACGATTTTGGATCCCTTAGGTTGTATGGTAAAGAATTTTAAAAAGGGATTTACAACATGTGATTTTGGGGTTAAAATGTCCCCTGTACGTTTGGTCACTTTGTGCACTAGGGAGTGGCCTACTTTGGTTGCGGCATGGCCGCCACGTGGCAGTTTGGATCCAACTCTGGTACAGCGTGTACACGTGGCTGTATCAGGTAGGCCTGAACTTTACGGACAGTTTCCATATATTGATTGTTGGAGACAGGCCGTAAACGACTCGCCAAGATGGATTCGGATATGCCACGAGGAGCAATGTCGCCTCATGGTGGCCAGGACTTGTTTGTCCACTAGGACTATGGTTAGGCCCATTTTGGACACGCCCCTGAGTCCGAGATCCCTTTGCCGCCCCCTTACTTCCCTTTAGAAGGAAGTGATACGAGTACAGGAAGTTCTACACCCCTTCCCCCATTGCCCCCATCCACTTCCGCTTCCTCCTCCAGTGCAGAATCCACCCCCCGTCGTACTAAACCTTCCCTTCCGGAACCAACCCCCGTTAGATCCGAATATCCTGATTTGGCGCCACTTCAAACTTCCGGTCAAGCTTCTTCTAGCTCGGCTCGGAATATTCTATTCACCGACCTTCCCCAAAATCAAGCTTCCACATCCTCATGCCTTACCACCCCCCGACCGGAACCTCTAACCGACGCCCCTCCACGTAGCCCTATACTAACCCGACAACTGACCGGTATCCAACGACCCAAACATTACCAGATGCCTCTTCGTCTGAATCCTGGGTCAGCCTATCTCGATGCCGCAGGTCAAATGGTATATGCTGACCCAGTCTTCGTATATGTCCCGTTCACGACTACCGATCCCTTGAATTGGAAGACCCACAATTACTCGTACACTGAGAAACCACAAGCTATGACCGATCTGTTCACCTCGATAGTTCAGACACATAATCCGACATGGGCTGATTGCCAGCAGTTATTAATGACATTGTTCAATAATGAGGAAAGGACTAGGATTAACCAAGCGGCCATTAAAGCGCTAGAGGATGAAGCCCGTGCTTTAAATCAAGCCAATCCAGCAGCATGGGCCGCAACACATTATCCTAACACTGATCCCGACTGGAATGTTAATGGCGCAGATATGGTTCAACTAAAAGCCTATAGAGACGCTATAATTGCTGGCATGAAAGCCGGAGGGAAGAAAGCCATTAATATGTCGAAGACAGTTGAGGTGATTCAGAAAAGTGATGAAGCGCCCAGTGTCTTTTATGACCGATTATTGGAGGCATACCGCTTGTATACCCCCTTTAATCCAGAAGACGCTGATAATTCCCGAATGGTGAACTCCGCCTTTGTCAGCCAAGCTTACGGAGATATTAAGCGCAAGCTACAAAAGTTAGAAGGGTTTGCAGGTATGTCTATCACCCAACTAATGGAGGTAGCGAATAAGGTGTACATGAATAGGGAGTCAGAAAGTAAGAAAGAGGAAGAGCGCAAGATGCGTAAAAAGGCTGATATGCTAGCGGTAGCGATCGCAGGCGTAGATAGACGGGGCCCAGATAGAGCCGATAGTAGGTGGAATAGGGAGCCCTTGAGTAGGAATCAGTGCGCGTATTGCAGAGAAGAAGGGCATTGGAGAAGCGAGTGTCCGCAAAGAGAGCAGTACGAGAGAGACCCACCCAGGGCAGGTTATGGAAACTTTAGAGGCAGAGCGAGAGGTAGAGGAGGCCCCGGAGGGAGCAATGGTAATAGAGGAAGTAATGGGAACAGAGGAAGTGTAAGAGAAGACAGGAACTATCCAGCAGCGCAAAGGTCCCGCGATAGAGAAGGTAGGGACTTTGTAGGATTGGCTGACACGGTCATGAAGGACTATTGATACCGACCGGGCTCCATCCCCCTTGGTCGAGCGGAGCCTATGGTCGATGTATCAATAGGGGGAAAAAGGAGTGCGTTCATGATCGACACTGGTGCTGAACATTCGGTGGTGACTAACCTAGTTGCTCCTCCATCTGGAAGAACTATTACTGTAGTAGGAGCAACTGGAAGAAGTGCTGCAAAACCGGTTCTTAAAAGTCGACTCTGTACATTGGGAGGCCACGTAGTAAAACATCAATTCCTTTACATGCCTGAATGTCCAGTCCAATTGCTGGGACGTGATATGCTATCCAAATTACAAGCGCAGATTACGTTCCTACCAAATGGAACAACATCCTTAAAGTTTAATGGACCTTCAGGTATTATGACATTATCTGTACCAAAGGAAGAAGAGTGGCGACTTTATACAGCGTTGACTAGCCAAAACCCTAGGAGTGATGAATCCTTATTCAACATACCAGGAGTTTGGGCAGAGAACAACCCACCAGGACTGGCCCGCAATATTCCACCTATTAAAATTGAACTAAAACTTGGGGTTTATCCAGTGAGCCTACGGCAATATCACATCCCGCAGAAGGCTAAGAAGAACATTCAATCTTATCTGGATAAGTTCATACGGTATGGTATCCTAAAATTCTGTACTTCCCCCTTGAACACCCCATTGCTGCCTGTTCAAAAGCCCGGTACAGATGAGTATCGACCTGTGCAGGACTTGAGAGCAGTCAATGATGCGGTTGTTAGTATACATCCAGTTGTGCCCAATCCGTATAACCTGCTTGCTTTAATTCCGGGCGGGGCTACTTATTTTACAGTCTTAGACCTCAAAGATGCCTTCTTTTGCCTCCGAATTGCCGCAGAAAGCCAATGTATCTTCGCTTTCCAATGGGAAAACGCTGTGACGGGCTCAAAACGCCAAATGACCTGGACAAGACTGCCCCAAGGGTTTAAAAATTCACCTACCCTATTTGGTTCAGCTCTAAGTCAAGATCTACTGGATTTCGAGTCCATCCCAGGAGAGTGTGTATTGTTACAATATGTAGATGACTTGTTGATAGCAGCAGTTACAAAGGAAATATGTCAGCAAGCAACGCACGATCTACTACACATTCTCTGGAAGGCAGGATACAAGGTTTCTAGAAAGAAGGCTCAGTTGTGTTTGCCAACTGTCAAATATCTGGGATTCCATATCTCTGAAGGTCAAAGAATTATGGGGCCAGAGACAAAAGAAGCTGTGTGCCAAATACCGATACCCAAGAATAGAAGACAAGTGCGAGAATTCTTGGGGGCAGCAGGCTTCTGTAGGATATGGATTCCCAGCTACGCGATACTGGCAAAACCTCTGTATGCAGCTATCAAAGGTACAGAGCACGACCCCTTCTTATGGACTCAAGAACAGCAAACGGCATTTGAAGATGTGAAGAAGGCTTTGATGAGTGCCCCAGCATTAGGTCTACCTGATCACACACGACCATTCTACCTGTATGTACATGAGCAAAGAAGAATGGCTGTGGGAGTATTGACACAGTACTTGGGATCATGGCAAAGACCTGTTGCCTACATGTCTAAGCAACTGGATGCAGTGGCCAGCGGACTTCCACCTTGTCTAAGAGCCGTAGCTGCAGCCGCCCTGCTAGTAGCTGAAGCCGATAAACTCACTCTGGGTCAAGAACTTTATGTACGAGTCCCACATGCAGTACAGACGTTGTTGGATTACAAAGGAAATCATTGGTTTAGTAACAGCCGTATGACCAAGTATCAAGCAATGTTGTGTGAAAACCCAAGAGTGCATTTAGAGACTGTAAATACCTTAAATCCAGCTACCCTTTTGCCACAACCTACTGAAAGTCAACATGATTGTTTGGAAGTGATGGATGAAGTATTTTCAAGTAGACCAGATCTTCGTGTTTTTCCCATCCAGAACCCCGATGTTCAATATTACACCGACGGCAGTAGTTATGTGAAAGAAGGGATCCGCTATGCAGGATATGCAGTAACAACGATAGATAAGGTGATAGAACATCAGCACAAAAGGCAGAATTGATAGCAATGACACGAGCGTTACAATTGGCTGAAGGTTTAAGAGTGAACATCTACACGGACTCCAAGTATGCGTTTTTAACCACTCATGCCCACGGAGCTTTGTATAAAGAAAGAGGACTATTGAATTCAGAAGGCAAAGAAATCAAGTACGCAGCTGAAATCCTACAACTATTGGAAGCAAGGAATGGGGTGAAGAGTCAGCGCTACGTAGCCACAGAGAAATATAGTTAGAACGGCTGCACACCTTAAAAGGGGAGTTCCCCTAATCCCCTTATATAAGTAACATAAAACACGAAAACAGAAATGAAAAGGGTGCGCCTAACTTACATAAAAATAATATTATGCATAAATAAAATAATAATAAAATAATAGTCCAAAGTCCTACAATAAATCCGAAGTGGTAAGTTCCACAAAGTATGGAGGATGCTTGAGGATGATGTCAGTCTTTACGCCTATGCACTTGTAGTTCGGTGATGATATGTGAAGATAAAAGCAGGAAAACAAAAATCCCAATGGTACAGTATGTCAGCAAGGTGAAAGGGGATAAAATAGTGATAATGAAAATTACTCACAATTTTCAGAGCTAAAATCCAGCTCTGATATTATATGCGTGAAGTGGAATGATCCCCACTCAAGGATATATAGGGTGACGCTGGTCAGCAAGTAGTGCAGGTGAAAAGTCCAGCGATGATCCGGCTCGGCCGATAATAAGAGAAAATAAAATATAGTGCTCTCTGTATGGCACATAAAAATGCTAGAAGAAAATAAAAATATACTCACAGTATATAGAGCAGGCTGAACTGCTCGGTGTAAGCGTATGGGTGGTATAATCCCCACCTATGGATTCTTTGCGCTATTGCGCGGGTTATAAATTATAAGTAAGGTCAGGTTAAAAAAGGTAAAAAAAAAAAAAAGGGTATTTAAAGGAATATGGCAAACAAGATATTTTGGTGCCAAAAATTCCTTTATTACAAATATAAAATATAAAATATAAAATGTATAATATCTAGACGCGTTTCGCCTAAAGAGGCTTCTTCAAGTAGATAATAGAAAACATAATCTGACATACATGAACTTATATAGGGTACAATAGTATTAGTAAAATTTGAATATCCCGCCAAAATGGCGTCATTACCATAATTAGCATAAAACATAAAATATAATAAAAGTGTTTTTTAAACACAATAGGATAAAATATTTTAAGAGGCCAATCTTATGGGACCAGAAAGAACAGGAAAATAGGCTTTAATCCTGTAAAAAATGATATATTAAGAACGAATTCGGAAATTAGCATAAAAAAATAAAAATGACTTTTACAAGTATAAAAGTGAAGCTATAACCCAAACTAACTGAGTGGTAATATTGGTTTATAAAAACGAAGCTTGTAGCTTGATAAATTAAAGAAAGAAAACGGGTCACGTGACGCGCGACTAGAATACTTCCGCGTCACGTGACTGATGTTTAGATAAATTAGCATACTCCCTGGAGGGGATAATGGGGATATAAACAGGGAGGGGGGATAAAACTTAGGCACAGTGAGGGAAATTATAATTGTCAACAAATTTGATTAAGGTTAACATCATATATGTATATCTTGGGGAAGGTTAACTAAACTGTGAAATACAAAGTTTATAAAAACATAATAAAGATAATAAAATTAATAAAAATATATATGAAATGTAGTTAGTACATACTCATATAAGTAATATTTGTGTAGATAAACAATGATTGGAATGAGGAGCAGAAAGTAGTAGAAAAGTTATTGTTGCTGTGTAATAAAAAAGTTATTGTTACTGTGTAATAAAAAATTTATTGCTACCATCATTAATATCATAAAGGATTAGAGGGGCATTTTTTATTTTTATAAAAAGTTAAAAAGGTCAAAGTCTATATTGAGACCTTTTGGAGTAAGGGTTTTTAGGTTATAGACCCACTCCATTTCTTTTTTTCCCAGAATCTTTTTGATGTCACCAAATATAGAAAATTCTACCTCACAACCCCTGGCCACTCCACTCTCAGAACCCCCTAATATCATATCCACTTCATTAAAGAAAAAATCAACCTTTTTTCCCTCCAGTTTTAAATCTGGCCCCCTAGAAGTCTTTGAGAAGCTAGTTTTAAAGGATTTTGAAAAAATTCAAAAGAAAAAATATGATCAGGACAACCTTACAAAATTAGAACGAGAAGCACTACAACAACTGCAAAAAGATGATAACATTGTTATCAAACCGGCTGACAAGGGGGGAGGTATAGTAATATTAACTAAAGACATGTATATAGAAGAGGCTATGAGACAACTTAAAGATACAAATGTTTATGAAAAACTTACACAAGACCCCACCCCAAAAATCCAACAAGTCTTAAACTCCTTTTTAACCAATGGCCGTGACTCTAATATTTTAAGTAAACAAGAATATGAATTTTTAAACGTATCCCATCCCAAAATCCCCGTAATTTATTTTTTACCAAAAATTCACAAAAATGTGACAAACCCTCCAGGCAGGCCTATCGTGTCAGGGATTAATTCTATTTTATCTAACTTATCTGAATATCTGGACATCCTTTTACAACCTTCAGTTAAACGTATGGAGTCGTACTTAAAAGACTCCATGACTCTCCTTCGCTTTTTAAATAATTTTACTTGGAAAAACACTTACTTTTTAGTTACATGCGATGTCCAATCTTTATACACAATCATCCCTCACGATAAAGGTTGCTATGCAGTTGAGAACATTTTAAGAACTGAAAATAATATTCCAGACCACCAAATTGATTTTATTATACAAGGTATTAATATTATTTTAAAAAACAACTATTTTTGGTTTTTAGATTCTTTTTATTTACAGAAACAGGGTACGGCTATGGGGACCAGGTTTGCCCCTAGTTATGCCAATCTCTTTATGGCAGATTGGGAATCCACTGCCATTCTGGGAGGGCATGGCTGGCGGGCAAACTTGGTCACATATTTTAGATATATAGATGATCTGTTTTTTATTTGGGAAGGGACGGAGGATTCCTTGAACCAGTTTTTACAGCATCTAAACAAAAATGACAGAAGTATTATTTTAACTTGGGAATACAGTAACTCTTCCATTCATTTTTTAGATTTAGAAATTTTTATTAAAGATGATGCAATTAACACCAAAACTTTTTTTAAGAAAGTATGCACTAATAATGTTATTGATGTTACTAGCTGCCATCATAAACCCTGGCTCCAAGGCATACCAAAAAGCCAGTTCCTCCGTCTTCGGAGGAACTGCTCCCTTACCCAAGACTTTGAAGCCCAATCTCAGACGCTGTTAGACAAATTTTCTGAGAAAAATTACCCCAAACAAAATTTAGACCTTACTCTAAAGAATATTAAAGATAAAAACAGATCAGAACTTCTTGAATACAAAAATAAAAAAGACACTAAAGATGCACCATCTTTGCCAATTATTTTCGACTTCAATAACAAAAGCAATGTTATGAAGAAGATTATTAAGAAACATTGGCATATATTAAAACAGGATGAAACTCTAGCTGGCGTTATCCCAGATAATCCACATGTCATATTCAGAGGGGCACCCAGCTTTAAGTCCATCCTCACAACTAACTATACCAAACAAAAATACGATAAACCCCCTCCTAACCTTCTTACTTTTTTACCTAAACCTAGTGTTTTTTTTAAATGCAACAAGTGCATAGTATGTAAACGCACCAGTGACATTATTAAGTCTAAAACTACTTATTTTAAATCATCAATTACACAAAAAAACTATCAGATAAAACACTTTATTCACTGCAATACAAAAAAACGTCATTTATCTATTAGAATGCCCATGTGGCTTACAATATGTAGGTATGACCACTAGAGATCTAAAAACAAGACTGGCCGAACATTGTCGCAACATTGCAAAAGGCTATGATAACCATTCGGTATCTAAGCACTTTCTGAAACACGATAAAAATCCAAAACTTTTAAAATGCATTGGTATAGATATATGTAATGTCCCATGGAGAGGAGGTGACATCAAAAAGATTCTGGGAAAAAAAGAAATGGAGTGGGTCTATAACCTAAAAACCCTTACTCCAAAAGGTCTCAATATAGACTTTGACCTTTTTAACTTTTTATAAAAATAAAAAATGCCCCTCTAATCCTTTATGATATTAATGATGGTAGCAATAAATTTTTTATTACACAGTAACAATAACTTTTTTATTACACAGCAACAATAACTTTTCTACTACTTTCTGCTCCTCATTCCAATCATTGTTTATCTACACAAATATTACTTATATGAGTATGTACTAACTACATTTCATATATATTTTTATTAATTTTATTATCTTTATTATGTTTTTATAAACTTTGTATTTCACAGTTTAGTTAACCTTCCCCAAGATATACATATATGATGTTAACCTTAATCAAATTTGTTGACAATTATAATTTCCCTCACTGTGCCTAAGTCTTATCCCCCCTCCCTGTTTATATCCCCATTATCCCCTCCAGGGAGTATGCTAATTTATCTAAACATCAGTCACGTGACGCGGAAGTATTCTAGTCGCGCGTCACGTGACCCGTTTTCTTTCTTTAATTTATCAAGCTACAAGCTTCGTTTTTATAAACCAATATTACCACTCAGTTAGTTTGGGTTATAGCTTCACTTTTATA
This sequence comes from Pelobates fuscus, assembly GCF_036172605.1. Taxonomy (NCBI): domain Eukaryota; kingdom Metazoa; phylum Chordata; class Amphibia; order Anura; family Pelobatidae; genus Pelobates; species Pelobates fuscus. The sequence continues at coordinate 432,172,684 of NC_086318.1, forward strand.
CTTGTAAAAGTCATTTTTATTTTTTTATGCTAATTTCCGAATTCGTTCTTAATATATCATTTTTTACAGGATTAAAGCCTCTTTTCCTGTTCTTTCTGGTCCCATCAGATTGGCCTCTTAAAATATTTTATCCTATTGTGTTTAAAAAACACTTTTATTATATTTTATGTTTTATGCTAATTATGGTAATGACGCCATTTTGGCGGGATATTCAAATTTTACTAATACTATTGTACCCTATATAAGTTCATGTATGTCAGGTTATGTTTTCTATTATCTACTTGAAGAAGCCTCTTTAGGCGAAACGCGTCTAGATATTATACATTTTATATTTTATATTTTATATTTGTAATAAAGGAATTTTTGGCACCAAAATATCTTGTTTGCCATATTCCTTTAAATATCCTTTTTTTTACCTTTTTTAACCTGACCTTACTTATAATTTATAACCCACGCAATAGCGCAAAGAATCCATAGGTGAGGATTATACCACCCATACGCTTACACCGAGCAGTTCAGCCTGCTCTATATACTGTGAGTATATTTTTATTTTCTTCTAGCATTTTTATCTGCCATACAGAGAGCACTATATTTTATTTTCTCTTATTATCGGCTGAGCCGGATCATCGCTGGACTTTTCACCTGCACTACTTGCTGACCAGCTTCACCCTATATATCCTTGAGTGGGGATCATTCCACTTCACGCATATAATATCAGAGCTGGATTTTGGTAATTTTCATTATCACTATTTTATCCCCTTTCACCTTGCTGACATACTGTACCATTGGGATTTTTGTTTTCCTGCTTTTATCTTCACATATCATCACCGAACTACAAGTGCATAGGCGTAAAGACTGACATCATCCTCAAGCATCCTCCATACTTTGTGGAACTTACCACTTCGGACTTATTGTAGGACTTTGGACTATTATTTTATTATTATTTTATTTATGCATAATATTATTTTTATGTAAGTTAGGCGCACCCTTTTCATTTCTGTTTTCGTGTTTTATGTAACTATTGGAAGCAGTGTGGGAGCCGAAAGAAGTCGGTATTATACATTGTCGAGCGCATCTGAGAGGAGATGGTGATGTAACCAAAGGAAATCGTATGGCAGATAGTGCAGCTAAGCGTGCCGCTGAATCAGGAAGACAGGAATATGTGGAGCATATAGCTGCTCTTATACCAACTCCACTGTCTCAATGGACTCCAGTTTATACAGCTCAAGAAGAGGAGTGGTTAAAGACTGAACCTGGAAAGTATTTGGAGAACAAATGGTATCAGTTAGAAGATGGAAGAATAGTCATTCCAGCATCACTAGCGGTAGAAATTGTCCAAAACTATCACAACGGGACACATTCTGGGAGAGATAGTACAGAAGAATCTCTCAGAAAACATTTCTACATACCAAGATTGTCCAACTTGACTCAGGCCATTGTACGAAGATGTGTAACGTGTGCTAAAAATAATGCAAGGCAAGGACCAGTAAAGCCACCAGGAGTCCAGTTTATGGGGGGACTCCCCATGTCCGATCTACAAATTGACTATACAGTAATGCCTAAATCTGGTGGACATCGCTACCTACTGGTAGTTGTGTGCACCTATTCAGGCTGGGTAGAAGCATGTCCTACTCGTACGGAGAAAGCAGGAGAAGTTGTGAGATTCCTGCTACGAGAAATAATACCCCGATATGGACTACCCTGCTCTATAGGATCGGACAATGGTCCAGCTTTTGTTCATCAGTGCCTACAACAACTGACTCATATGCTTGGTATAAAGTGGAGGCTTCATACGGCATATAGACCCCAGAGTTCTGGTAAGGTAGAGAGAATGAATAGAACTATTAAGAATCAGTTGGCTAAAATGTGTCAGGAAACCCAACTTAAGTGGAACGTTCTCTTACCCATAGCTCTATTGCGAATCCGCAGTACACCTACCAGAAGGATGGGCCTCTCTCCTTTTGAAATCATGTATGGGCAACCACCTCCCGTACTTGGTAACTTAAGGGGGGATTTGAGTCAGTTGGGAGAAGGAATTACCCGGCAGCAGGTTGTAGAGTTGGGTAAGACTATGGAGGAGGTACAGAAATGGGTACAAGATAGATTCCCTGTGAATATTTATCCCCCAGTTCATAGTTACCACCCAGGAGACCAAGTGTGGATTAAAGAGTGGAATAATGTACCGTTAGGGCCCAAGTGGAGAGGTCCTTATGTTGTTCTTTTGTCTACCCCTACAGCGATAAAAGTGTCCGAAGTGACTCCGTGGATACATCACTCCAGGGTTAAACCAGCAGCAGTCGATTCTTGGCAAGCTACAGCAGATCCAGAGAATCCCTGCAAGACTCGGTTAAAGCGCACGACTCAGTCGGAGTGACGAGGAACCTTGTGGATTACAAATTTTATTGTTTCAGAGATTGGTAAGTGAGTGAGAAGGCCATAATAAAGCCTGTCCGCTCACCGACGTATAGTGTATAAGTCAGGAAAAGTCTCGAAGGGACCCCTGTGAAGACGAGCAGAACTCCATTCCCTGCAGCCCTTACACCTGGAAGCTGAGGTGCCATCGCACGGACGAAGACTGAGGATGACGACGAAAGATGTGTTTCTAATAATGTTTTTATATGTGTATTTTTATATTCAGGAAGGTAGAGGTACCGACACTCCTAGCTGTGAGGTATGCATTAAGACTACAAGAACAGGTAACCATATTTCCCAGACCCTAATTTGGCATTCGCAATACGAGTGTAAAGGAGATGTATCAAGATGTAGATACTTAAATATAGAATATAGTGTGTGCCATTTAGGAGTAGGAGAACCTAAGTGCTTCAGTCCAGAGTATCAACCCCGTACAATTTGGTTGACTCTCAGGAATGGAGATCCTCAGGGGACCCTAATTAACAAAACGGTATTAGAATCCGTATATTCTTCAGGTGTTCTGCTATTTGATGCGTGTAAAGCGATATCAAGTGGTAGAAAGCCGTGGAATGTATGTGGGGATCTTAGATGGGAGAGAACGTATGGGTCTAACGATAAATATATTTGTCCCAGTAGTAAAAATAAGTATGTGAGTCCTAGATGCCCAAATAGAGATTATAACTTTTGTCCATATTGGTCTTGTGTGGGGTGGGCAACTTGGGGACAGACAGCAGACAAGGACATGATTGTGACTAAGTTGCCTACCAATCCATATTGTAAGTCTATGGAATGCAATCCAGTCCATATACTTATAAATAACCCCGACAAGTTCTTAGATAAATATGGTAATTTATTTGGGTTTCAAATATATGGGTCGGGTTTAGACCCTGGGACAGTATTGTTTATAGGGATAGAGACTGATACGGTAACCTCCCAGACTCATCAGGTATACCATTCCTTCTATGAAGAAATGAGTATAGATAATAAGATCCCCCATAATGCTAAAAACCTGTTCATTGATTTAGCTGAAAGTATTGCCGGTAGTCTTAATGTTACCAACTGCTATGTGTGTGGAGGTACTAACATGGGAGACCAATGGCCTTGGGAAGCAAAGGAGGTAATGTCCGGTTCTGAGGCAGTTGACCAATTAATATCTTCACAAGCCGATTATCATATGAGTGTTAGAGGTAAATCTGAGTGGAGATTAAAGACCTCCATCATAGGTTATGTTTGCATAGCGAGGAAAGGAATGATGTATAATACTTCTGTAGGAGAATTAACTTGTCTAGGGCAAAAAGCTTATGATGATGATACAAAGAATACAACTTGGTGATCGGCTTCAAATGTCTCAGAACCATCTAACCCAATTTAAAGGATGTGTGGTTTGATCTATCCATCACATCTAATTGGAGAGCCCCAGCAAATTTGTACTGGATCTGTGGTAAGAAAGCCTATTCGGAGCTGCCACAGGACTGGGAAGGGGCATGTGTGTTGGGTATGCTCAAACCATCCTTCTTCTTGTTACCTATCGAAACAGGTGAGACTTTAGGTGTTAAAGTCTATGATGTGAATCATAGGAAGAAAAGGGGACCCATAGAGATAGGTGCCTGGGAAGATGATGAATGGCCTCCCCAGCGTATTATAGATTATTATGGGCCAGCCACGTGGGCAGAAGATGGTACCTTTGGTTATAGAACCCCAATTTATATGCTCAACCGTATTATAAGATTACAGGCAGTGGTTGAGATTATTACTAATGAGACCTCACAAGCGCTCAATCTTCTAGCGAAGCATAATACCAGGATGAGGACAGCAGTATACCAAAATAGATTAGCCTTGGATTACCTATTGGCAGTAGAGGGAGGTGTATGTGGGAAGTTTAACCTGAGCAATTGCTGTCTTCAAATAGATGACGAAGGGCAAGCAATAGCTGAGCTTGCTAGCCATATGGTTAAACTAGCGCATGTGCCTACTCAGGTATGGAAAGGGTACAATCCAAGTAGTTGGTTTGGTAGCTGGTATGAGCAGTTTGGAGGGCTTAAGGCATTGGTAGGTGGAGTCCTACTGATTTTAATGTTGTGTCTACTCCTGCCATGTCTTATACCCTTAGTAGTTAGGTCTGTGCAAAGCCTGATAGAAAATATAGCAGAGAGGAAGGCTGCTGCACAGATAATGGCAATTTATAAATATAAGGCTCTAGATCAGGGAGAACCAATGCAGGAAGATGAGTGTTGAAGATTCACATCATAGATAAGTCTGGTCTGGTTCATGGTAACTTGCGGTGTATGCAAACCAAGGTTAAGTGATGCCTCAAGTAATTGTGAAATATCAAGAGGCATCAAAGGGGGGAATGTGGTGGAATCTCGGTAAAAATAAATTTAGTAGGCCGAGATTACCATGTGGCATGTGTACGTCCATATGCTGACGTATCGATCAGTTAGTTGCACGTGGCAAGATACGATCAGTAGTGTACGGAGCATGTGCAAGAATACAGGATGTAGTATTCCCCTCCTCCATTGTGCTGGACAGGCCATGCGGTCAAGCAGGAAGTTAATTCTTATTTGTATTGATTGGTCAAGAGAATGTGCGGGTGGAGCTTAATATGGGAGGAGTTATGTGCCTATATAAGGAGCCTGCACTATTGTCCGGGGCTCAGAACTTGTTGTATTTTGGTGACATTAGTCCCTCTGAGTCCCGATCGGTGAACCGAATAAATAATCTCTTCCTTCCTGAAGAAACCTGTGTCCATCTCTCTGTGCTTGGCTTCTGTCAGTTTCTCCGGTATCACCACCTGCTAGATCTGGCAGCAAAGGCTCTGGGTGACTCATCTCACGTGTTCAAACAAGCTAGCAGTACCTCGTGGAAAGGCGATCAAAGTTTCCAAGTCTCAAATTTACACCCCTTGGCAAGCGGAGCGAGGTACGCTATAAAAATATATATATATATATATATATATGTTTTAGGCATTAAGTGTGTGTTCATGCCGTTAACTTTAAGGATATGTTCAGTAGTGGGATTCTAAAAACCCCTGTAACCAGTTCCAACTGTTCATATGTTTCCAACTTCACAGGGTCGGCCCAAGACATTGTGCTGCCTGGGACCAAGTCTCCCCCCCTCCCAAGTCATGCGCGCGCACGCATGCACATCGACACAGTCACTCATATATGCCCGGGTTGGCAAAAACACATGGGAGGCAGGGTAATTCTATATAAACTTGATATGTCATGCCAATGAACAGGGCCGGACTGGGGATACAAAGCAGCCCTGGAAAAAAAAAATCTATGCCAGCCCCATAAGTCATTGCGCCATATATTGTCTTATGTAATATGTAAGGCTATGTCTTGCCACCCCAGATGATTGAGTAATATATATATTGCTTTTTCTAATATAAAATATTGGTCCTTTCAGAGTAAAACATTTAATTATACAGTAAGCATACTCACATGCAGACACAGACAATCTCACTGACACACACAAGCTCATTGATACACAGCCTCATAGACAAACAATTTCACTAATATACATAAGCTCATTGACATAAAAACACAAGCTCACTCACTAGCAGGCACACACACGCATGCAAGCAAGCTCACTCACTAGCAGGCGCACACACACACAGCTTAATGTAGTGGTTCTGGTGTCTATAGCCTGTCCCTGCAGGCTTTTGGATGTAAACACTGACTTTTCAGAGAAAAAGCAGTGTTTACATTGCTTCCTAGTGACACCTCTAGTGACAGACACTCAGACGGTCACTAGAGGCGCTTCCTGTGTCAGTGTGGATTGGCTGAGATCATCAAGCTTGATGATTTCAGTCATAGAGGCAGAGACCAGCACGATGTTGGGAAAAAAAAAGTGAGTAAAACACTATTTTTAAAAACACACACAGACACCACGACTGATACGCACACACACACACACCATGACAGACATACACACACCATGACAGACACACCATGACACAGACCATGACACAGACAGACACACACCATGACAGACACACACACACACACACCATGACACAGAAAGACACACACACACAAACCATGACAGACAGACACACACAGCATGACACAGACACACACAGAGACAGCATGACAGAAAGACACACACAGCATGACACAGACACACACAGCATGACACAGACACACACACACACACACACAGCATGACACAGACAGACAGACACACACACAGCATGACACAGACAGACACACACACACACAGCATGACACAGACAGACACACACACACTCCCACTGACATACATACTTGTTGCTACCTGTGTGGGTGGGCAGACTGATAGGTGTGCTGGCGGCCGCAGGGAGAACTTGAATGGCGGCCGCAGGGGAAGCTCTTCTGGCGGCCGCTAGGGGAGCAGGCTGTTCTGTCTCTGCTCCCCCGCCCTCGCGCGCAGCTTAATGAGACCGGGGCCGGAATATGACGTCATATTGCGGCCTCGGTCTCTTTCTAGCGCACGGGGGAACTTTAATCACATACAGGGTCTAGCAAGCTGTTAACATAGCAGGGGATAAGGAAATCTTAATTAAACAGAACTTGCAATAAAGAAAGCCTTAATAGGGCTCTCTTTACAGGAAGTGTTTATGGAAGGCTGTGCAAGTCACATGCAGGGAGGTGTGACTAGGGTTCATAAACAAAGGGATTTAACTCCTAAATGGCAGAGGATTGAGCAGTGAGGCTACAGGGGCATGTTCTATACACCAAAACTGCTTCATTAAGCTAAAGTTGTTCAGGTGACTATAGTGTCCCTTTAATATTTCTATATGAAGCTCTTGTAAAAATTCACGAGGCACATTATTGCACAAATGGTGGACACTAAACAGGGGACGTAATGACTACCTGCAGCCGGAGCCACACAGCCATTAAGACAGGCGGCCACAAAACAGATCAGTTGTATTTGTCATTGGTGTTCCAATTAGGGATAGATAAGGAAGTCCGGATATGTGTTAAACGCCCCCTCTGTTTCCTTTTGTTACATTACAACTTGACTCCAGTTCCAGGATAGAATGCACCGTTTTAACAAAGCATTTAAAGATCTATTTCCATAATTCACAAAGTGTATGAGATTACTGAGAGCTACAAACATTCTCCTTGAACATTGTCTCTCCCCGCCCTGCCCTCATCAGACACATTACTGGGAGTATTATTGCTGTGGAGCTCTGTTATACACCCAGACACATTACTAGGAGTATTATTGCTGTGGAGCTCTGTTATACACTCAGACACATTACTGGGAGTATTATAGCTGTGGAGCTCTGTTATACACCCAGACACATTACTAGGAGTATTATTGCTGTGGAGCTCTGTTATACACTCAGACACATTACTGGGAGTATTATTGCTGTGGAGCTCTGGTATACACTCAGACACGTTACTGGGAGTATTATTGCTGTGGAGCTCTGTTATATACTCAGACACATTACTGGGAGTATTATTGCTGTGGAGCTCTGTTATACACTCAGACACATTACTGGGAGTATTATTACTGTGGAGCTCTGTTATACACTCAGACACATTACTGGGAGTATTATTGCTGTGGAGCTCTGTTATACACTCAGACACATTACTGGGAGTATTATTGCTGTGGAGCTCTGTTATACACTCAGACACATTTCTGGGAGTATTATTACTGTGGAGCTCTGTTACACACTCAGACACATTACTGGGAGTATTATTGCTGTGGAGCTCTGTTATACACTCAGACACATTACTGGGAGTATTATTACTGTGGAGCTCTGTTATACACTCAGACACATTACTGGGAGTATTATTGCTGTGGAGCTATGTTATACACTCAGACACATTACTGGGAGTATTATTACTGTGGAGCTCTGTTATACACTCAGACACATTACTGGGAGTATTATTGCTGTGGAGCTCTGTTATACACTCAGACACATTACTAGGAGTATTATTGCTGTGGAGCTCTGTTATACACTCAGACACATTACTGGGAGTATTATAGCTGTGGAGCTCTGTTATACACCCAGACACATTACTAGGAGTATTATTGCTGTGGAGCTCTGTTATACACTCAGACACATTACTGGGAGTATTATTGCTGTGGAGCTCTGGTATACACTCAGACACGTTACTGGGAGTATTATTGCTGTGGAGCTCTGTTATATACTCAGACACATTACTGGGAGTATTATTGCTGTGGAGCTCTGTTATACACTCAGACACATTACTGGGAGTATTATTGCTGTGGAGCTCTGGTATACACTCAGACACGTTACTGGGAGTATTATTGCTGTGGAGCTCTGTTATATACTCAGACACATTACTGGGAGTATTATTGCTGTGGAGCTCTGTTATACGCTCAGACACATTACTGGGAGTATTATTGCTGTGGAGCTCTGTTATACACTCAGACACATTACTGGGAGTATTATTGCTGTGGAGCTCTGTTATACACTCAGACACATTACTGGGAGTATTATTGCTGTGGAGCTCTGTTATACACTCAGACACATTACTGGGAGTATTATTGCTGTGGAGCTCTGTTATACACTCAGACACATTACTGGGAGTATTATTGCTGTGGAGCTCTGTTATACACCCAGACACATTACTAGGAGTATTATTGCTGTGGAGCTCTGTTATACACCCAGACACATTACTAGGAGTATTATTGCTGTGGAGCTCTGTTATACACCCAGACACATTACTAGGAGTATTATTGCTGTGGAGCTCTGTTATACGCTCAGACACATTACTGGGAGTATTATTGCTGTGGAGCTCTGTTATACACTCAGACACATTACTGGGAGTATTATTGCTGTGGAGCTCTGTTATACACTCAGACACATTACTGGGAGTATTACTGCTGTGGAGCTCTGTTATACACTCAGACACATAACAGGGAGTATTGTTGCTGTGGAGCTCTGTTATACACTCAGACACATTACTGGGAGTATTACTGCTGTGGAGCTCTGTTATACACTCAGACACATTACTGGGAGTATTATTGCTGTGGAGCTCTGTTATACACTCAGACACATTACTGGGAGGATTATCGCTGTGGAGCTCTGTTATACACTCAGACACATTACTGGGAGTATTATTACTGTGGAGCTCTGTTATACACGCAGACACATTAATTGGAGGATTATTGCTGTGGAGCTCTGTTATACACTCAGACACATTACTGGGAGTATTATTGCTGTGGATCTCTGTTATACACTCAGACACATTACTGGGAGTATTATTGCTGTGGAGCTCTGTTATACACTCAGACACATTACTGGGAGTATTATTGCTGTGGAGCTCTGTTATATACTCAGACATTACTGGGAGTATTATTACTGTGGGCTCTGTTATACACTCAGACACATTACTGGGAGTATTATTGCTGTGGAGCTCTGTTATACACTCAGACACATTACTGGGAGTATTATTGCTGTGGAGCTCTGTTATACACCCAGACACATTACTAGGAGTATTATTGCTGTGGAGCTCTGTTATACACCCAGACACATTACTAGGAGTATTATTGCTGTGGAGCTCTGTTATACACTCAGACACATTACTGGGAGTATTATTGCTGTGGAGCTCTGTTATACGCTCAGACACATTACTGGGAGTATTATTGCTGTGGAGCTCTGTTATACACTCAGACACATTACTGGGAGTATTATTGCTGTGGAGCTCTGTTATACACTCAGACACATTACTGGGAGTATTATTGCTGTGGAGCTCTGTTATACACTCAGACACATTACTGGGAGTATTATTGCTGTGGAGCTCTGTTATACACTCAGACACATTACTGGGAGTATTATTGCTGTGGAGCTCTGTTATACACCCAGACACATTACTAGGAGTATTATTGCTGTGGAGCTCTGTTATACACCCAGACACATTACTAGGAGTATTATTGCTGTGGAGCTCTGTTATACACCCAGACACATTACTAGGAGTATTATTGCTGTGGAGCTCTGTTATACGCTCAGACACATTACTGGGAGTATTATTGCTGTGGAGCTCTGTTATACACTCAGACACATTACTGGGAGTATTATTGCTGTGGGGCTCTGTTATATACTCAGACATTACTGGGAGTATTATTGCTGTGGAGCTCTGTTATACACTCAGACACATTACTGGGAGTATTATTGCTGTGGAGCTCTGTTATACACTCAGACACATTACTGGGAGTATCATTGCTGTGGAGCTCTGTTATACGCTCAGACACATTACTGGGAGTATTATTGCTGTGGAGCTCTGTTATACACTCAGACACATTACTGGGAGTATTATTGCTGTGGGGCTCTGTTATACACTCAGACACATTACTGGGAGTATTATTGCTGTGGAGCTCTGTTATACACTCAGACACATTACTGGGAGTATTATTGCTGTGGAGCTCTGTTATACACTCAGACACATTACTGGGAGTATTATTGCTGTGGAACTCTGTTATACACTCAGGCACATTACTGGGAGTATTATTGCTGTGGAGCTCTGTTATACACTCAGACACATTACTGGGAGTATTATTGCTGTGGAGCTCTGTTATACACTCAGACACATTACTGGGAGTATTATTGCTGTGGAGCTCTGTTATACGCTCAGACACATTACTGGGAGTATTATTGCTGTGGAGCTCTGTTATGCACTCAGACACATTACTGGGAGTATTATTGCTGTGGAGCTCTGTTATACACTCAGACACATTACTGGGAGTATTATTGCTGTGGAGCTCTGTTATACACTCAGACACATTACTGGGAGTATTATTGCTGTGGAGCTCTGTTATACACTCAGACACATTACTGGGAGTATTATTGCTGTGGAGCTCTGTTATACACTCAGACACATTACTGGGAGTATTATTGCTGTGGAGCTCTGTTATACACTCAGACACATTACTGGGAGTATTATCACTGTGGAGCTCTGTTATGCACTCAGACACATTACTGGGAGTATTATTGCTGTGGAGCTCTGTTATACACTCAGACACATTACTGGGGGTATTATTGCTGTGGAGCTCTGTTATACACTCAGACACATTACTGGGAGTATTATTGCTGTGGAGCTCTGTTATACGCTCAGACACATTACTGGGAGTATTATTGCTGTGGAGCTCTGTTATACGCTCAGACACATTACTGGGAGTATTATTGCTGTGGAGCTCTGTTATACACTCAGACACATTACTGGGAGTATTATTGCTGTGGAGCTCTGTTATACACTCAGACACATTACTGGGAGTATTATTGCTGTGGAGCTCTGTTATACACTCAGACACATTACTGGGAGTATTATTGCTGTGGAGCTCTG